>NC_085039.1:4413540-5044046 GCF_963692335.1 Osmerus eperlanus | reverse complement strand
GTGCTTTTCAGCTCCTGAATAGCGTTTCCAATGCATTTACAATGTTTGGCATTGTACTAGTTAACATCACATGACTTTCACTTAGATTTCATTCTAAAACAGGCCACACTGACTCAAATCAACTGTAAATCATCGAGTCCATACGACTGACAATGCATTTACAATGTTTGGCATTGTACTAGTTCACATTATATGACTTTGACTTAGATTTCATCCTAAAACAGGCCACGCTGACTCAAGTCAACTGTAAATCATCTACTCCATACTACTGACAAGATTTAGTCATTAGGTTCTGTTTTTGAGACTTTCATTCTTTTATTGCTTTAAAGTGCTTTTCAGGTCTTGAATAGCGTTTTCAATGCATTTACAATGTTTGGCATTGTACCAGTTCACACAACATGACTTTGACTTAGATTTCAGCCTAAAACAGGCTACACTGACTCAATGAGCCATTAGATTCCGAGTTTCGAGACTTTCATTCTTTTATTGCTTTAAAATGCTTTTCAGCTCCTGAATAGCGTTTTCAATGCATTTACAATGTTTGGCATTGTACTAGTTCACATTATATGACTTTGACTTAGATTTCATTCTAAAACAGGCCACACTGACTCAAATCAACTGTAAATCATCTAATTTATACGACTGACAAGATTTAGCCATTAGGTTCTGTTTTTGAGGCTTTCATTCTTTTATTGCTTTAAAGTGCTTTTCAGGTCTTGAATAGCGTTTTCAATGCATTTACAATGTTTGGCATTGTACCAGTTCACATTACATGACTTTGACTCAGATTTCATCCTAAAACAGGCCACATTGACTCAATGATCCATTAGATTCCGAGTTTTGAGACTTTCATTCTTTTATTGCTTTAAAGTGCTTTTCAGCTCCTGAATAGCGTTTCCAATGCATTTACAATGTTTGGCATCGTACTAGTTAACATTACATGACTTTGACTTAGATTTCATCTTAAAACAGGCCACACTGACTCAAATCAACTGTAAATCATGAAATCTATATGACTGACAAGATTTAGCCATTAGGTTCCGAGTTTTGAGACTTTCATTCTTTTATTGCTTTAAAGTGCTTTTCAGCTCCTGAATAGCGTTTGCAATGCATTTACAATGTTTGGCATTGTACTAGTTCACATTATATGACTTTGACTTAGATTTCATTCTAAAACAGGTCACACTGACTCAAATCAACTGTAAATCATCGAGTCCATACGACTGACAAGATTTAGCCATTAGGTTCCGAGTTTTGAGACTTTCATTCTTTTATTGCTTTAAAGTGCTTTTCAGCTCCTGAATAGCGTTTGCAATGCATTTACAATGTTTGGCATTGTACTCGTTCACATTACATGACCTTGACTTAAATTTCAGCCTAAAACAGGCCACGCTGACTCAAAACAACTGTAAATCATCTACTCCATACTACTGACAAGATTTAGTCATTAGGTTCTGTTTTTGAGACTTTCATTCTTTTATTGCTTTAAAGTGCTTTTCAGGTCTTGAATAGCGTTTTCAATGCATTTACAATGTTTGGCATTGTACCAGTTCACATTACATGACTTTGACTCAAATTTCATCCTAAAACAGGCCACATTGACTCAATGAGCCATTAGATTCAGAATTTTGAGACTTTCATTCTTTTATTGCTTTAAAGTGCTTTTCAGCTCCTGAATAGTGTTTGCAATGCATTTACAATGTTTGGCATTGTACCAGTTCACATTACATGACTTTGACTTATATTTCTGCCTAAAACAGGCCACACTGACTCAAATCAACTGTAAATCATCTAATCCATACGACTGACAAGATTTAGCCATTAGATTCAGAGTTTTGAGACTTTCATTCTTTTATTGCTTTAAAGTGCTTTTCAGCTCCTGAATAGCGTTTCCAATGCATTTACAATGTTTGGCATTGTACTAGTTAACATCACATGACTTTCACTTAGATTTCATTCTAAAACAGGCCATGCTGACTCAAGTCAACTGTAAATCATCTACTCCATACTACTGACAGGATTTAGTCATTAGGTTCTGTTTTTGAGACTTTCATTCTTGTATTGCTTTAAAGTGCTTTTCAGGTCTTGAATAGCGTTTTCAATGCATTTACAATGTTTGGCATTGTACCAGTTCATATTACATGACTTTGACTTAGATTTCAGCCTAAAACAGGCCACACTGACTCAAGTCAACTGTAAATCATCTACTCCATACTACTGACAAGATTTAGTCATTAGGTTCTGTTTTTGAGACTTTCATTCTTTTATTGCTTTAAAGTGCTTTTCAGGTCTTGAATAGCGTTTTCAATGCATTTACAATGTTTGGCATTGTACCAGTTCACATTACATGACTTTGACTTAGATTTCAGCTTAAAACAGGCCACACTGACTCAAATCAACTGTAAATCATGAAATCTATATGACTGACAAGATTTAGCCATTAGATTCCGAGTTTTGAGACTTTCAATCTTTTATTGCTTTAAAGTGCTTTTCAGCTCCTGAATAGCGTTTGCAATGCATTTACAATGTTTGGCATTGTACCAGTTCACATTACATGACTTTGACTTAGATTTCTGCCTTTAAACAGGCCACACTGACTCAAATCAACTGTAAATCATCTAATCCATACGATTGACAAGATTTAGCCATTAGATTCCGAGTTTTGAAGCTTTCATTCTTTTATTGCTTTAAAGTGCTTTTCAGCTCCTGAATAGTGTTTGCAATGCATTTACAATGTTTGGCATTGTACCAGTTCACATTACATGACTTTGACTTAGATTTCTGCCTAAAACAGGCCACACTGACTCAAATCAACTGTAAATAATCTAATCCATACGACTGACAAGATTTAGCCATTAGATTCAGAGTTTTGAGACTTTCATTCTTTTATTGCTTTAAAGTGCTTTTCAGCTCCCGAATAGCGTTTCCAATGCATTTACAATGTTTGGCATCGTACTAGTTCACATTACATGACTTTGACTTAGATTTCAGCTTAAAACAGGCCACGCTGACTCAAATCAACTGTAAATCATGAAATCTATATGACTGACAAGATTTAGCCATTATATTCCGAGTTTTGAGACTTTCAATCTTTTATTGCTTTAAAGTGATTTTCAGCTCCTGAATAGCGTTTGGAATGCATTTACAATGTTTGGCATTGTACTAGTTCACATCACATGACTTTCACTTAGATTTCATTCTAAAACAGGCCATGCTGACTCAAGTCAACTGTAAATCATCTACTCCATACTACTGACAGGATTCAGTCATTAGGTTCTGTTTTTGAGACTTTCATTCTTTTATTGCTTTAAAGTGCTTTTCAGGTCTTGAATAGCGTTTTCAATGCATTTACAATGTTTGGCATTGTACTCGTTCACATTACATGACATTGACTCAGATTTCAGCATAAAACAGGCCACATTGACTCAATGAGCCATTAGATTCCGAGTTTTGAGACTTTCATTCTTTTATTGCTTTAAAGTGCTTTTCAGCTCCTGAATAGCGTTTTCAATGCATTTACAATGTTTGGCATTGTACTAGTTCACTTTACATGACATTGACTCAGATTTCAGCCTAAAACATGCCACATTGACTCAATAAGCCATTAGATTCCGAATTTTGAGACTTTCATTCTTTTATTGCTTTAAAGTGTTTTTTTCGCTCCTGAATAGCGTTTTCAATGCATTTACAATGTTTGGCATTGTACTAGTTCACGTTACATTTGACTTAGATTTCATCCTAAAAAAGGCAACACTGACTCAATAAGCCATTAGATTCAGAGTTTCGAGACTTTCATTCTTTTATTGCCTTAAAGTGCTTTTCAGCTCCTGAATAGCTATTTCAATGCATTTACAATGTTTGGCATTGTACTCGTTCACATTACATGACTTTGACTTAGATTTCAGCCTAAAACAGGCCACACTGACTCAATGAGTCATTAGATTCCGAGTTTCGAGACTTTCATTCTTTTATTGCTTTAAAATGCTTTTCAGCTCCTGAATAGCGTTTTCAATGCATTTACAATGTTTGGCATTGTACTAGTTCACATTATATGACTTTGACTTAGGTTTCTGCCTAAAACAGGCCACGCTGACTCAAGTCAACTGTAAATCATCTACTCCATACTACTGACAAGATTTAGTCATTAGGTTCTGTTTTTGAGACTTTCATTCTTTTATTGCTTTTAAGTGCTTTTCAGGTCTTGAATAGCGTTTTCAATGCATTTACAATGTTTGGCATTGTACTAGTTAACATCACATGACTTTCACTTAGATTTCATTCTAAAACAGGTCACACTGACTCAAATCAAATGTAAATCATCGAGTCCATACGACTGACAAGATTTAGCCATTAGGTTCCGAGTTTTGAGACTTTCATTCTTTTATTGCTTTAAAGTGCTTTTCAGCTCCTGAATAGCGTTTGCAATGCATTTACAATGTTTGGCATTGTACTAGTTAACATCACATGACTTCATGACTTCATGATTTCAGCTTAAAACAGGCCACACTGACTCAAATCAACTGTAAATCATGAAATCTATATGACTGACAAGATTTAGCCATTAGATTCCGAGTTTTGAAGCTTTCATTCTTTTATTGCTTTAAAGTGCTTTTCAGCTCCTGAATAGCGTTTCCAATGCATTTACAATGTTTGGCAATGTACCAGTTCACATTATAGACTTTGACTTAGATTTCAGCCTAAAACAGGCCACACTGACTCAAATCAACTGTAAATCATCTAATTTATACGACTGACAAGATTTAGCCATTAGGTTCTGTTTTTGAGGCTTTCATTCTTTTATTGCTTTAAAGTGCTTTTCAGGTCTTGAATAGCGTTTTCAATGCATTTACAATGTTTGGCATTGTACCAGTTCACATTACATGACTTTGACTCAGATTTCATCCTAAAACAGGCCACATTGACTCAATGATCCATTAGATTCCGAGTTTTGAGACTTTCATTCTTTTATTGCTTTAAAGTGCTTTTCAGCTCCTGAATAGCGTTTCCAATGCATTTACAATGTTTGGCATCGTACTAGTTAACATTACATGACTTTGACTTAGATTTCATCTTAAAACAGGCCACACTGACTCAAATCAACTGTAAATCATGAAATCTATATGACTGACAAGATTTAGCCATTAGGTTCCGAGTTTTGAGACTTTCATTCTTTTATTGCTTTAAAGTGCTTTTCAGCTCCTGAATAGCGTTTGCAATGCATTTACAATGTTTGGCATTGTACTAGTTCACATTATATGACTTTGACTTAGATTTCATTCTAAAACAGGTCACACTGACTCAAATCAACTGTAAATCATCGAGTCCATACGACTGACAAGATTTAGCCATTAGGTTCCGAGTTTTGAGACTTTCATTCTTTTATTGCTTTAAAGTGCTTTTCAGCTCCTGAATAGCGTTTGCAATGCATTTACAATGTTTGGCATTGTACTCGTTCACATTACATGACCTTGACTTAAATTTCAGCCTAAAACAGGCCACGCTGACTCAAAACAACTGTAAATCATCTACTCCATACTACTGACAAGATTTAGTCATTAGGTTCTGTTTTTGAGACTTTCATTCTTTTATTGCTTTAAAGTGCTTTTCAGGTCTTGAATAGCGTTTTCAATGCATTTACAATGTTTGGCATTGTACCAGTTCACATTACATGACTTTGACTCAAATTTCATCCTAAAACAGGCCACATTGACTCAATGAGCCATTAGATTCAGAATTTTGAGACTTTCATTCTTTTATTGCTTTAAAGTGCTTTTCAGCTCCTGAATAGTGTTTGCAATGCATTTACAATGTTTGGCATTGTACCAGTTCACATTACATGACTTTGACTTATATTTCATTCTAAAACAGGCCATGCTGACTCAAGTCAACTGTAAATCATCTACTCCATACTACTGACAGGATTTAGTCATTAGGTTCTGTTTTTGAGACTTTCATTCTTGTATTGCTTTAAAGTGCTTTTCAGGTCTTGAATAGCGTTTTCAATGCATTTACAATGTTTGGCATTGTACCAGTTCATATTACATGACTTTGACTTAGATTTCAGCCTAAAACAGGCCACACTGACTCAATGAGTCATTAGATTCAGAGTTTTGAAGCTTTCATTCTTTTATTGCTTTAAAGTGCTTTTCAGCTCCTGAATAGCGTTTCCAATGCATTTACAATGTTTGGCATTGTACTAGTTAACATCACATGACTTTCACTTAGATTTCATTCTAAAACAGGCCATGCTGACTCAAGTCAACTGTAAATCATCTACTCCATACTACTGACAGGATTTAGTCATTAGGTTCTGTTTTTGAGACTTTCATTCTTGTATTGCTTTAAAGTGCTTTTCAGGTCTTGAATAGCGTTTTCAATGCATTTACAATGTTTGGCATTGTACCAGTTCATATTACATGACTTTGACTTAGATTTCAGCCTAAAACAGGCCACACTGACTCAATGAGTCATTAGATTCCGAGTTTTGAAGCTTTCATTCTTTTATTGCTTTAAAGTGCTTTTCAGCTCCTGAATAGCGTTTCCAATGCATTTACAATGATTGGCATTGTACTAGTTCACATTATATGACTTTGACTTAGATTTCTGCCTAAAACAGGCCACGCTGACTCAAGTCAACTGTAAATCATCTACTCCATACTACTGACAAGATTTAGTCATTAGGTTCTGTTTTTGAGACTTTCATTCTTTTATTGCTTTAAAGTGCTTTTCAGGTCTTGAATAGCGTTTTCAATGCATTTACAATGTTTGGCATTGTACCAGTTCACATTACATGACTTTGACTTAGATTTCAGCTTAAAACAGGCCACACTGACTCAAATCAACTGTAAATCATGAAATCTATATGACTGACAAGATTTAGCCATTAGATTCCGAGTTTTGAGACTTTCAATCTTTTATTGCTTTAAAGTGCTTTTCAGCTCCTGAATAGCGTTTGCAATGCATTTACAATGTTTGGCATTGTACCAGTTCACATTACATGACTTTGACTTAGATTTCTGCCTTTAAACAGGCCACACTGACTCAAATCAACTGTAAATCATCTAATCCATACGATTGACAAGATTTAGCCATTAGATTCCGAGTTTTGAAGCTTTCATTCTTTTATTGCTTTAAAGTGCTTTTCAGCTCCTGAATAGTGTTTGCAATGCATTTACAATGTTTGGCATTGTACCAGTTCACATTACATGACTTTGACTTAGATTTCTGCCTAAAACAGGCCACACTGACTCAAATCAACTGTAAATAATCTAATCCATACGACTGACAAGATTTAGCCATTAGATTCAGAGTTTTGAGACTTTCATTCTTTTATTGCTTTAAAGTGCTTTTCAGCTCCTGAATAGCGTTTCCAATGCATTTACAATGTTTGGCATCGTACTAGTTCACATTACATGACTTTGACTTAGATTTCAGCTTAAAACAGGCCACGCTGACTCAAATCAACTGTAAATCATGAAATCTATATGACTGACAAGATTTAGCCATTATATTCCGAGTTTTGAGACTTTCAATCTTTTATTGCTTTAAAGTGATTTTCAGCTCCTGAATAGCGTTTGGAATGCATTTACAATGTTTGGCATTGTACTAGTTCACATCACATGACTTTCACTTAGATTTCATTCTAAAACAGGCCATGCTGACTCAAGTCAACTGTAAATCATCTACTCCATACTACTGACAGGATTCAGTCATTAGGTTCTGTTTTTGAGACTTTCATTCTTTTATTGCTTTAAAGTGCTTTTCAGGTCTTGAATAGCGTTTTCAATGCATTTACAATGTTTGGCATTGTACCAGTTCACATTACATGACTTTGACTTAGATTTCAGCCTAAAACAGGCCACACTGACTCAATGAGTCATTAGATTCCGAGTTTCGAGACTTTCATTCTTTTATTGCTTTAAAATGCTTTTCAGCTCCTGAATAGCGTTTTCAATGCATTTACAATGTTTGGCATTGTACTAGTTCACATTATATGACTTTGACTTAGGTTTCTGCCTAAAACAGGCCACGCTGACTCAAGTCAACTGTAAATCATCTACTCCATACTACTGACAAGATTTAGTCATTAGGTTCTGTTTTTGAGACTTTCATTCTTTTATTGCTTTTAAGTGCTTTTCAGGTCTTGAATAGCGTTTTCAATGCATTTACAATGTTTGGCATTGTACTAGTTAACATCACATGACTTTCACTTAGATTTCATTCTAAAACAGGTCACACTGACTCAAATCAAATGTAAATCATCGAGTCCATACGACTGACAAGATTTAGCCATTAGGTTCCGAGTTTTGAGACTTTCATTCTTTTATTGCTTTAAAGTGCTTTTCAGCTCCTGAATAGCGTTTGCAATGCATTTACAATGTTTGGCATTGTACTAGTTAACATCACATGACTTCATGACTTCATGATTTCAGCTTAAAACAGGCCACACTGACTCAAATCAACTGTAAATCATGAAATCTATATGACTGACAAGATTTAGCCATTAGATTCCGAGTTTTGAAGCTTTCATTCTTTTATTGCTTTAAAGTGCTTTTCAGCTCCTGAATAGCGTTTCCAATGCATTTACAATGTTTGGCAATGTACCAGTTCACATTATAGACTTTGACTTAGATTTCAGCCTAAAACAGGCCACACTGACTCAAATCAACTGTAAATCATCTAATTTATACGACTGACAAGATTTAGCCATTAGGTTCTGTTTTTGAGGCTTTCATTCTTTTATTGCTTTAAAGTGCTTTTCAGGTCTTGAATAGCGTTTTCAATGCATTTACAATGTTTGGCATTGTACCAGTTCACATTACATGACTTTGACTCAGATTTCATCCTAAAACAGGCCACATTGACTCAATGATCCATTAGATTCCGAGTTTTGAGACTTTCATTCTTTTATTGCTTTAAAGTGCTTTTCAGCTCCTGAATAGCGTTTCCAATGCATTTACAATGTTTGGCATCGTACTAGTTAACATTACATGACTTTGACTTAGATTTCATCTTAAAACAGGCCACACTGACTCAAATCAACTGTAAATCATGAAATCTATATGACTGACAAGATTTAGCCATTAGGTTCCGAGTTTTGAGACTTTCATTCTTTTATTGCTTTAAAGTGCTTTTCAGCTCCTGAATAGCGTTTGCAATGCATTTACAATGTTTGGCATTGTACTAGTTCACATTATATGACTTTGACTTAGATTTCATTCTAAAACAGGTCACACTGACTCAAATCAACTGTAAATCATCGAGTCCATACGACTGACAAGATTTAGCCATTAGGTTCCGAGTTTTGAGACTTTCATTCTTTTATTGCTTTAAAGTGCTTTTCAGCTCCTGAATAGCGTTTGCAATGCATTTACAATGTTTGGCATTGTACTCGTTCACATTACATGACCTTGACTTAAATTTCAGCCTAAAACAGGCCACGCTGACTCAAAACAACTGTAAATCAACTACTCCATACTACTGACAAGATTTAGTCATTAGGTTCTGTTTTTGAGACTTTCATTCTTTTATTGCTTTAAAGTGCTTTTCAGGTCTTGAATAGCGTTTTCAATGCATTTACAATGTTTGGCATTGTACCAGTTCACATTACATGACTTTGACTCAAATTTCATCCTAAAACAGGCCACATTGACTCAATGAGCCATTAGATTCAGAATTTTGAGACTTTCATTCTTTTATTGCTTTAAAGTGCTTTTCAGCTCCTGAATAGTGTTTGCAATGCATTTACAATGTTTGGCATTGTACCAGTTCACATTACATGACTTTGACTTATATTTCTGCCTAAAACAGGCCACACTGACTCAAATCAACTGTAAATCATCTAATCCATACGACTGACAAGATTTAGCCATTAGATTCAGAGTTTTGAGACTTTCATTCTTTTATTGCTTTAAAGTGCTTTTCAGCTCCTGAATAGCGTTTCCAATGCATTTACAATGTTTGGCATTGTACTAGTTAACATCACATGACTTTCACTTAGATTTCATTCTAAAACAGGCCATGCTGACTCAAGTCAACTGTAAATCATCTACTCCATACTACTGACAGGATTTAGTCATTAGGTTCTGTTTTTGAGACTTTCATTCTTGTATTGCTTTAAAGTGCTTTTCAGGTCTTGAATAGCGTTTTCAATGCATTTACAATGTTTGGCATTGTACCAGTTCATATTACATGACTTTGACTTAGATTTCAGCCTAAAACAGGCCACACTGACTCAATGAGTCATTAGATTCCGAGTTTTGAAGCTTTCATTCTTTTATTGCTTTAAAGTGCTTTTCAGCTCCTGAATAGCGTTTCCAATGCATTTACAATGTTTGGCATTGTACTAGTTCACATTATATGACTTTGACTTAGATTTCTGCCTAAAACAGGCCACGCTGACTCAAGTCAACTGTAAATCATCTACTCCATACTACTGACAAGATTTAGTCATTAGGTTCTGTTTTTGAGACTTTCATTCTTTTATTGCTTTAAAGTGCTTTTCAGGTCTTGAATAGCGTTTTCAATGCATTTACAATGTTTGGCATTGTACCAGTTCACATTACATGACTTTGACTTAGATTTCAGCTTAAAACAGGCCACACTGACTCAAATCAACTGTAAATCATGAAATCTATATGACTGACAAGATTTAGCCATTAGATTCCGAGTTTTGAGACTTTCAATCTTTTATTGCTTTAAAGTGCTTTTCAGCTCCTGAATAGCGTTTGCAATGCATTTACAATGTTTGGCATTGTACCAGTTCACATTACATGACTTTGACTTAGATTTCTGCCTTTAAACAGGCCACACTGACTCAAATCAACTGTAAATCATCTAATCCATACGATTGACAAGATTTAGCCATTAGATTCCGAGTTTTGAAGCTTTCATTCTTTTATTGCTTTAAAGTGCTTTTCAGCTCCTGAATAGTGTTTGCAATGCATTTACAATGTTTGGCATTGT
Source organism: Osmerus eperlanus (assembly GCF_963692335.1). Taxonomy (NCBI): domain Eukaryota; kingdom Metazoa; phylum Chordata; class Actinopteri; order Osmeriformes; family Osmeridae; genus Osmerus; species Osmerus eperlanus. The sequence goes on along the minus strand of NC_085039.1, from coordinate 5,033,081 downwards.
ACCAGTTCACATTACATGACTTTGACTTAGATTTCTGCCTAAAACAGGCCACACTGACTCAAATCAACTGTAAATAATCTAATCCATACGACTGACAAGATTTAGCCATTAGATTCAGAGTTTTGAGACTTTCATTCTTTTATTGCTTTAAAGTGCTTTTCAGCTCCTGAATAGCGTTTCCAATGCATTTACAATGTTTGGCATCGTACTAGTTCACATTACATGACTTTGACTTAGATTTCAGCTTAAAACAGGCCACGCTGACTCAAATCAACTGTAAATCATGAAATCTATATGACTGACAAGATTTAGCCATTATATTCCGAGTTTTGAGACTTTCAATCTTTTATTGCTGTAAAGTGATTTTCAGCTCCTGAATAGCGTTTGGAATGCATTTACAATGTTTGGCATTGTACTAGTTCACATCACATGACTTTCACTTAGATTTCATTCTAAAACAGGCCATGCTGACTCAAGTCAACTGTAAATCATCTACTCCATACTACTGACAGGATTCAGTCATTAGGTTCTGTTTTTGAGACTTTCATTCTTTTATTGCTTTAAAGTGCTTTTCAGGTCTTGAATAGCGTTTTCAATGCATTTACAATGTTTGGCATTGTACCAGTTCACATTACATGACTTTGACTTAGATTTCAGCCTAAAACAGGCCATGCTGACTCAAGTCAACTGTAAATCATCTACTCCATACTACTGACAGGATTCAGTCATTAGGTTCTGTTTTTGAGACTTTCATTCTTTTATTGCTTTAAAGTGCTTTTCAGGTCTTGAATAGCGTTTTCAATGCATTTACAATGTTTGGCATTATACCAGTTCACATTACATGACTTTGACTTATATTTCTGCCTAAAACAGGCCACACTGACTCAAATCAACTGTAAATCATCTAATCCATACGACTGACAAGATTTAGCCATTAGATTCAGAGTTTTGAGACTTTCATTCTTTTATTGCTTTAAAGTGCTTTTCAGCTCCTGAATAGCGTTTCCAATGCATTTACAATGTTTGGCATTGTACTAGTTAACATCACATGACTTTCACTTAGATTTCATTCTAAAACAGGCCATGCTGACTCAAGTCAACTGTAAATCATCTACTCCATACTACTGACAGGATTTAGTCATTAGGTTCTGTTTTTGAGACTTTCATTCTTGTATTGCTTTAAAGTGCTTTTCAGGTCTTGAATAGCGTTTTCAATGCATTTACAATGTTTGGCATTGTACCAGTTCATATTACATGACTTTGACTTAGATTTCAGCCTAAAACAGGCCACACTGACTCAATGAGTCATTAGATTCCGAGTTTTGAAGCTTTCATTCTTTTATTGCTTTAAAGTGCTTTTCAGCTCCTGAATAGCGTTTCCAATGCATTTACAATGTTTGGCATTGTACTAGTTCACATTATATGACTTTGACTTAGATTTCTGCCTAAAACAGGCCACGCTGACTCAAGTCAACTGTAAATCATCTACTCCATACTACTGACAAGATTTAGTCATTAGGTTCTGTTTTTGAGACTTTCATTCTTTTATTGCTTTAAAGTGCTTTTCAGGTCTTGAATAGCGTTTTCAATGCATTTACAATGTTTGGCATTGTACCAGTTCACATTACATGACTTTGACTTAGATTTCAGCTTAAAACAGGCCACACTGACTCAAATCAACTGTAAATCATGAAATCTATATGACTGACAAGATTTAGCCATTAGATTCCGAGTTTTGAGACTTTCAATCTTTTATTGCTTTAAAGTGCTTTTCAGCTCCTGAATAGCGTTTGCAATGCATTTACAATGTTTGGCATTGTACCAGTTCACATTACATGACTTTGACTTAGATTTCTGCCTTTAAACAGGCCACACTGACTCAAATCAACTGTAAATCATCTAATCCATACGATTGACAAGATTTAGCCATTAGATTCCGAGTTTTGAAGCTTTCATTCTTTTATTGCTTTAAAGTGCTTTTCAGCTCCTGAATAGTGTTTGCAATGCATTTACAATGTTTGGCATTGTACCAGTTCACATTACATGACTTTGACTTAGATTTCTGCCTAAAACAGGCCACACTGACTCAAATCAACTGTAAATAATCTAATCCATACGACTGACAAGATTTAGCCATTAGATTCAGAGTTTTGAGACTTTCATTCTTTTATTGCTTTAAAGTGCTTTTCAGCTCCTGAATAGCGTTTCCAATGCATTTACAATGTTTGGCATTGTACTAGTTCACATTACATGACTTTGACTTAGATTTCAGCTTAAAACAGGCCACGCTGACTCAAATCAACTGTAAATCATGAAATCTATATGACTGACAAGATTTAGCCATTATATTCCGAGTTTTGAGACTTTCAATCTTTTATTGCTGTAAAGTGATTTTCAGCTCCTGAATAGCGTTTGGAATGCATTTACAATGTTTGGCATTGTACTAGTTCACATCACATGACTTTCACTTAGATTTCATTCTAAAACAGGCCATGCTGACTCAAGTCAACTGTAAATCATCTACTCCATACTACTGACAGGATTCAGTCATTAGGTTCTGTTTTTGAGACTTTCATTCTTTTATTGCTTTAAAGTGCTTTTCAGGTCTTGAATAGCGTTTTCAATGCATTTACAATGTTTGGCATTGTACCAGTTCACATTACATGACTTTGACTTAGATTTCAGCCTAAAACAGGCCACACTGACTCAATGAGTCATTAGATTCCGAGTTTCGAGACTTTCATTCTTTTATTGCTTTAAAATGCTTTTCAGCTCCTGAATAGCGTTTTCAATGCATTTACAATGTTTGGCATTGTACTAGTTCACATTATATGACTTTGACTTAGGTTTCTGCCTAAAACAGGCCACGCTGACTCAAGTCAACTGTAAATCATCTACTCCATACTACTGACAAGATTTAGTCATTAGGTTCTGTTTTTGAGACTTTCATTCTTTTATTGCTTTAAAGTGCTTTTCAGGTCTTGAATAGCGTTTTCAATGCATTTACAATGTTTGGCATTGTACTAGTTAACATCACATGACTTTCACTTAGATTTCATTCTAAAACAGGTCACACTGACTCAAATCAAATGTAAATCATCGAGTCCATACGACTGACAAGATTTAGCCATTAGGTTCCGAGTTTTGAGACTTTCATTCTTTTATTGCTTTAAAGTGCTTTTCAGCTCCTGAATAGCGTTTGCAATGCATTTACAATGTTTGGCATTGTACTAGTTAACATCACATGACTTCATGACTTCATGATTTCAGCTTAAAACAGGCCACACTGACTCAAATCAACTGTAAATCATGAAATCTATATGACTGACAAGATTTAGCCATTAGATTCCGAGTTTTGAAGCTTTCATTCTTTTATTGCTTTAAAGTGCTTTTCAGCTCCTGAATAGCGTTTCCAATGCATTTACAATGTTTGGCAATGTACCAGTTCACATTATAGACTTTGACTTAGATTTCAGCCTAAAACAGGCCACATTGACTCAATGAGCCATTAGATTCCGAGTTTCGAGACTTTCATTCTTTTATTGCTTTAAAATGCTTTTCAGCTCCTGAATAGCGTTTCCAATGCATTTACAATGTTTGGCATTGTACTAGTTCACATTATATGACTTTGACTTAGATTTCATCCTAAAACAGGCCACGCTGACTCAAGTCAACTGTAAATCATCTACTCCATACTACTGACAAGATTTAGTCATTAGGTTCTGTTTTTGAGACTTTCATTCTTTTATTGCTTTAAAGTGCTTTTCAGGTCTTGAATAGCGTTTTCAATGCATTTACAATGTTTGGCATTGTACCAGTTCACATTACATGACTTTGACTTAGATTTCAGCTTAAAACAGGCCACACTGACTCAAATCAACTGTAAATCATGAAATCTATATGACTGACAAGATTTAGCCATTAGATTCCGAGTTTTGAGACTTTCATTCTTTTATTGCTTTAAAGTGCTTTTCAGCTCCTGAATAGCGTTTCCAATGCATTTACAATGTTTGGCATCGTACTAGTTCACATTACATGACTTTGACTTAGATTTCATCTTAAAACAGGCCACACTGACTCAAATCAACTCTAAATCATGAAATATATATGACTGACAAGATTTAGCCATTAGGTTCCGAGTTTTGAGACTTTCATTCTTTTATTGCTTTAAAGTCCTTTTCAGCTCCTGAATAGCGTTTGCAATGCATTTACAATGTTTGGCATTGTACTCGTTCACATTACATGACTTTGACTTAAATTTCAGCCTAAAACAGGCCACGCTGACTCAAAAAAACTGTAAATCATCTACTCCATACTACTGACAAGATTTAGTCATTAGGTTCTGTTTTTGAGACTTTCATTCTTTTATTGCTTTAAAGTGCTTTTCAGGTCTTGAATAGCGTTTTCAATGCATTTACAATGTTTGGCATTGTACCAGTTCACATTACATGACTTTGACTCAAATTTCATCCTAAAACAGGCCACATTGACTCAATGAGCCATTAGATTCAGAATTTTGAGACTTTCATTCTTTTATTGCTTTAAAGTGCTTTTCAGCTCCTGAATAGTGTTTGCAATGCATTTACAATGTTTGGCATTGTACCAGTTCACATTACATGACTTTGACTTAGATTTCTGCCTAAAACAGGCCACACTGACTCAAATCAACTGTAAATCATGAAATCTATATGACTGACAAGATTTAGCCTTTATATTCCGAGTTTTGAGACTTTCATTCTTTTATTGCTTTAAAGTGCTTTTCAGCTCCTGAATAGCGTTTGCAATGCATTTACAATGTTTGGCATTATACTAGTTAACATCATATGACTTTCACTTAGATTTCATTCTAAAACAGGCCACACTGACTCATATCAACTGTAAATCATCGAGTCCATACGACTGACAATGCATTTACAATGTTTGGCATTGTACCAGTTCACATTATAGACTTTGACTTAGATTTCAGCCTAAAACAGGCCACACTGACTCAATGAGCCATTAGATTCCGAGTTTCGAGACTCTCATTCTTTTATTGCTTTAAAATGCTTTTCAGCTCCTGAATAGCGTTTGCAATGCATTTACCATGTTTGGCATTGTACTCGTTCACATTACATGACTTTGACTTAAATTTCAGCATAAAACAGGCCACGCTGACTCAAATCAACTGTAAATCATCTACTCCATACTACTGACACGATTTAGTCATTAGGTTCTGTTTTTGAGACTTTCATTCTTTTATTTAAAGTGCTTTTCAGATCTTGAATAGCGTTTTCAATGCTTTACAATGTTTGGCATTGTACCAGTTCACATTACATGACTTTGACTCAGATTTCATCCTAAAACAGGCCACATTGATTCAATGAGCCATTAGATTCCGAGTTTTGAGACTTTCATTCTGTTATTGCTTTAAAGTGCTTTTCAGCTCCTGAATAGTGTTTGCAATGCATTTACAATGTTTGGCATTGTACCAGTTCACATTACATGACTTTGACTTAGATTTCTGCCTAAAACAGGCCACACTGACTCAAATCAACTGTAAATCATCTAATCCATACGACTGACAAGAGTTAGCCATTAGATTCCGAGTTTTGAAGCTTTCATTCTTTTATTGCTTTAAAGTGCTTTTCAGTTCCTGAATAGCGTTTCCAATGCATTTACAATGTTTGACATCGTACTAGTTCACATTACATGACTTTGACTTAAATTTCAGCCTAAAACAGGCCACGCTGACTCAAAACAACTGTAAATCATCTACTCCATACTACTGACAAGATTTAGTCATTAGGTTCTGTTTTTGAGACTTTCATTCTTTTATTTAAAGTGCTTTTCAGATCTTGAATAGCGTTTTCAATGCTTTACAATGTTTGGCATTGTACCAGTTCACATTACATGACTTTGACTCAGATTTCATCCTAAAACAGGCCACACTGACTCAAATCAACTGTAAATCATGAAATCTATATGACTGACAAGATTTAGCCATTAGATTCCGAGTTTTGAGACTTTCAATCTTTTATTGCTTTAAAGTGCTTTTCAGCTCCTGAATAGCGTTTGCAATGCATTTACAATGTTTGGCATTGTACTAGTTAACATCACATGACTTTCACTTAGATTTCATTCTAAAACAGGCCACACTGACTCAAATCAACTGTAAATCATCGAGTCCATACGACTGACAAGATTTAGGCATTAGATTCAGAGTTTTGAGACTTTCATTCTTTTATTGCTTTAAAGTGCTTTTCAGCTCCTGAATAGCGTTTCCAATGCATTTACAATGTTTGGCATCGTACTAGTTCACATTACATGACTTTGACTTAGATTTCAGCTTAAAACAGGCCACGCTGACTCAAATCAACTGTAAATCATGAAATCTATATGACTGACAAGATTTAGCCATTATATTCCGAGTTTTGAGACTTTCAATCTTTTATTGCTTTAAAGTGATTTTCAGCTCCTGAATAGCGTTTGCAATGCATTTACAATGTTTGGCATTGTACTAGTTCACATCACATGACTTTCACTTAGATTTCATTCTAAAACAGGCCATGCTGACTCAAGTCAACTGTAAATCATCTACTCCATACTACTGACAGGATTTAGTCATTAGGTTCTGTTTTTGAGACTTTCATTCTTTTATTGCTTTAAAGTGCTTTTCAGGTCTTGAATAGCGTTTTCAATGCATTTACAATGTTTGGCATTGTACCAGTTCACATTACATGACTTTGACTTAGATTTCAGCGTAAAACAGGCCACACTGACTCAATGAGTCATTAGATTCAAAGTTTCGAGACTTTCATTCTTTTATTGCTTTAAAATGCTTTTCGGCTCCTGAATAGCGTTTGCAATGCATTTACCATGTTTGGCATTGTACTCGTTCACATTACATGACTTTGACTTAAATTTCAGCCTAAAACAGGCCACGCTGACTCAAATCAACTGTAAATCATCTACTCCATACTACTGACACGATTTAGTCATTAGGTTCTGTTTTTGAGACTTTCATTCTTTTATTTAAAGTGCTTTTCAGATCTTGAATAGCGTTTTCAATGCTTTACAATGTTTGGCATTGTACCAGTTCACATTACATGACTTTGACTCAGATTTCATCCTAAAACAGGCCACATTGATTCAATGAGCCATTAGATTCCGAGTTTTGAGACTTTCATTCTGTTATTGCTTTAAAGTGCTTTTCAGCTCCTGAATAGTGTTTGCAATGCATTTACAATGTTTGGCATTGTACCAGTTCACATTACATGACTTTGACTTAGATTTCTGCCTAAAACAGGCCACACTGACTCAAATCAACTGTAAATCATCTAATCCATACGACTGACAAGATTTAGCCATTAGATTCAGAGTTTTGAAGCTTTCATTCTTTTATTGCTTTAAAGTGCTTTTCAGTTCCTGAATAGCGTTTCCAATGCATTTACAATGTTTGACATCGTACTAGTTCACATTACATGACTTTGACTTAGATTTCATCTTAAAACAGGCCACACTGACTCAAATCAACTGTAAATCATGAAATCTATATGACTGACAAGATTTAGCCATTAGGTTCTGTTTTTGAGACTTTCATTCTTTTATTTAAAGTGCTTTTCAGATCTTGAATAGCGTTTTCAATGCTTTACAATGTTTGGCATTGTACCAGTTCACATTACATGACTTTGACTCAGATTTCATCCTAAAACAGGCCACACTGACTCAAATCAACTGTAAATCATGAAATCTATATGACTGACAAGATTTAGCCATTAGATTCCGAGTTTTGAGACTTTCAATCTTTTATTGCTTTAAAGTGCTTTTCAGCTCCTGAATAGCGTTTGCAATGCATTTACAATGTTTGGCATTGTACTAGTTAACATCACATGACTTTCACTTAGATTTCATTCTAAAACAGGCCACACTGACTCAAATCAACTGTAAATCATCGAGTCCATACGACTGACAAGATTTAGCCATTAGATTCAGAGTTTTGAGACTTTCATTCTTTTATTGCTTTAAAGTGCTTTTCAGCTCCTGAATAGCGTTTCCAATGCATTTACAATGTTTGGCATCGTACTAGTTCACATTACATGACTTTGACTTAGATTTCAGCTTAAAACAGGCCACGCTGACTCAAATCAACTGTAAATCATGAAATCTATATGACTGACAAGATTTAGCCATTATATTCCGAGTTTTGAGACTTTCAATCTTTTATTGCTTTAAAGTGATTTTCAGCTCCTGAATAGCGTTTGCAATGCATTTACAATGTTTGGCATTGTACTAGTTCACATCACATGACTTTCACTTAGATTTCATTCTAAAACAGGCCATGCTGACTCAAGTCAACTGTAAATCATCTACTCCATACTACTGACAGGATTTAGTCATTAGGTTCTGTTTTTGAGACTTTCATTCTTTTATTGCTTTAAAGTGCTTTTCAGGTCTTGAATAGCGTTTTCAATGCATTTACAATGTTTGGCATTGTACCAGTTCACATTACATGACTTTGACTTAGATTTCAGCGTAAAACAGGCCACACTGACTCAATGAGTCATTAGATTCAAAGTTTCGAGACTTTCATTCTTTTATTGCTTTAAAATGCTTTTCAGCTCCTGAATAGCGTTTGCAATGCATTTACCATGTTTGGCATTGTACTCGTTCACATTACATGACTTTGACTTAAATTTCAGCCTAAAACAGGCCACGCTGGCTCAAATCAACTGTAAATCATCTACTCCATACTACTGACACGATTTAGTCATTAGGTTCTGTTTTTGAGACTTTCATTCTTTTATTTAAAGTGCTTTTCAGATCTTGAATAGCGTTTTCAATGCTTTACAATGTTTGGCATTGTACCAGTTCACATTACATGACTTTGACTCAGATTTCATCCTAAAACAGGCCACATTGATTCAATGAGCCATTAGATTCCGAGTTTTGAGACTTTCATTCTGTTATTGCTTTAAAGTGCTTTTCAGCTCCTGAATAGTGTTTGCAATGCATTTACAATGTTTGGCATTGTACCAGTTCACATTACATGACTTTGACTTAGATTTCTGCCTAAAACAGGCCACACTGACTCAAATCAACTGTAAATCATCTAATCCATACGACTGACAAGATTTAGCCATTAGATTCAGAGTTTTGAAGCTTTCATTCTTTTATTGCTTTAAAGTGCTTTTCAGTTCCTGAATAGCGTTTCCAATGCATTTACAATGTTTGACATCGTACTAGTTCACATTACATGACTTTGACTTAGATTTCATCTTAAAACAGGCCACACTGACTCAAATCAACTGTAAATCATGAAATCTATATGACTGACAAGATTTAGCCATTAGGTTCTGTTTTTGAGACTTTCATTCTTTTATTTAAAGTGCTTTTCAGATCTTGAATAGCGTTTTCAATGCTTTACAATGTTTGGCATTGTACCAGTTCACATTACATGACTTTGACTAAGATTTCATCCTAAAACAGGCCACACTGACTCAAATCAACTGTAAATCATGAAATCTATATGACTGACAAGATTTAGCCATTAGATTCCGAGTTTTGAGACTTTCAATCTTTTATTGCTTTAAAGTGCTTTTCAGCTCCTGAATAGCGTTTGCAATGCATTTACAATGTTTGGCATTGTACTAGTTAACATCACATGACTTTCACTTAGATTTCATTCTAAAACAGGCCACACTGACTCAAATCAACTGTAAATCATCGAGTCCATACGACTGACAAGATTTAGCCATTAGATTCAGAGTTTTGAGACTTTCATTCTTTTATTGCTTTAAAGTGCTTTTCAGCTCCTGAATAGCGTTTCCAATGCATTTACAATGTTTGGCATCGTACTAGTTCACATTACATGACTTTGACTTAGATTTCAGCTTAAAACAGGCCACGCTGACTCAAATCAACTGTAAATCATGAAATCTATATGACTGACAAGATTTAGCCATTATATTCCGAGTTTTGAGACTTTCAATCTTTTATTGCTTTAAAGTGATTTTCAGCTCCTGAATAGCGTTTGCAATGCATTTACAATGTTTGGCATTGTACTAGTTCACATCACATGACTTTCACTTAGATTTCATTCTAAAACAGGCCATGCTGACTCAAGTCAACTGTAAATCATCTACTCCATACTACTGACAGGATTTAGTCATTAGGTTCTGTTTTTGAGACTTTCATTCTTTTATTGCTTTAAAGTGCTTTTCAGGTCTTGAATAGCGTTTTCAATGCATTTACAATGTTTGGCATTGTACCAGTTCACATTACATGACTTTGACTTAGATTTCAGCCTAAAACAGGCCACACTGACTCAATGAGTTATTAGATTCCAAGTTTCGAGACTTTCATTCTTTTATTGCTTTAAAATGCTTTTCAGCTCCTGAATAGTGTTTTCAATGCATTTACAATGTTTGGCATTGTACTAGTTCACATTATATGACTTTGACTTAGGTTTCTGCCTAAAACAGGCCACGCTGACTCAAGTCAACTGTAAATCATCTACTCCATACTACTGACAAGATTTAGTCATTAGGTTCTGTTTTTGAGACTTTCATTCTTTTATTGCTTTTAAGTGCTTTTCAGGTCTTGAATAGCGTTTTCAATGCATTTACAATGTTTGGCATTGTACTATTTAACATCACATGACTTTCACTTAGATTTCATTCTAAAACAGGTCACACTGACTCAAATCAAATGTAAATCATCGAGTCCATACGACTGACAAGATTTAGCCATTAGGTTCCGAGTTTTGAGACTTTCATTCTTTTATTGCTTTAAAGTGCTTTTCAGCTCCTGAATAGCGTTTGCAATGCATTTACAATGTTTGGCATTGTACTAGTTAACATCACATGACTTCATGACTTCATGATTTCAGCTTAAAACAGGCCACACTGACTCAAATCAACTGTAAATCATGAAATCTATATGACTGACAAGATTTAGCCATTAGATTCCGAGTTTTGAAGCTTTCATTCTTTTATTGCTTTAAAGTGCTTTTCAGCTCCTGAATAGCGTTTCCAATGCATTTACAATGTTTGGCAATGTACCAGTTCACATTATAGACTTTGACTTAGATTTCAGCCTAAAACAGGCCACACTGACAATGAGCCATTAGATTCCGAGTTTCGAGACTTTCATTCTTTTATTGCTTTAAAATGCTTTTCAGCTCCTGAATAGCGTTTCCAATGCATTTACAATGTTTGGCATTGTACTAGTTCACATTATATGACTTTGACTTAGATTTCATCCTAAAACAGGCCACGCTGACTCAAGTCAACTGTAAATCATCTACTCCATACTACTGACAAGATTTAGTCATTAGGTTCTGTTTTTGAGACTTTCATTCTTTTATTGCTTTAAAGTGCTTTTCAGGTCTTGAATAGCGTTTTCAATGCATTTACAATGTTTGGCATTGTACCAGTTCACATTACATGACTTTGACTCAGATTTCATCCTAAAACAGGCCACATTGATTCAATGAGCCATTAGATTCCGAGTTTTGAGACTTTCATTCTGTTATTGCTTTAAAGTGCTTTTCAGCTCCTGAATAGTGTTTGCAATGCATTTACAATGTTTGGCATTGTACTAGTTCACATTATATGACTTTGACTTAGATTTCTGCCTAAAACAGGCCACACTGACTCAAATCAACTGTAAATCATGAAATCTATATGACTGACAAGATTTAGCCTTTATATTCCGAGTTTTGAGACTTTCAATCTTTTATTGCTTTAAAGTGCTTTTCAGCTCCTGAATAGCGTTTGCAATGCATTTACAATGTTTGGCATTGTACTAGTTAACATCATATGACTTTCACTTAGATTTCATTCTAAAACAGGCCACACTGACTCAAATCAACTGTAAATCATCGAGTCCATACGACTGACAATGCATTTACAATGTTTGGCATTGTACCAGTTCACATTATAGACTTTGACTTAGATTTCAGCCTAAAACAGGCCACACTGACTCAATGAGCCATTAGATTCCGAGTTTCGAGACTCTCATTCTTTTATTGCTTTAAAATGCTTTTCAGCTCCTGAATAGCGTTTGCAATGCATTTACCATGTTTGGCATTGTACTCGTTCACATTACATGACTTTGACTTAAATTTCAGCTTAAAACAGGCCACGCTGACTCAAATCAACTGTAAATCATCTACTCCATACTACTGACACGATTTAGTCATTAGGTTCTGTTTTTGAGACTTTCATTCTTTTATTTAAAGTGCTTTTCAGATCTTGAATAGCGTTTTCAATGCTTTACAATGTTTGGCATTGTACCAGTTCACATTACATGACTTTGACTCAGATTTCATCCTAAAACAGGCCACATTGATTCAATGAGCCATTAGATTCCGAGTTTTGAGACTTTCATTCTGTTATTGCTTTAAAGTGCTTTTCAGCTCCTGAATAGTGTTTGCAATGCATTTACAATGTTTGGCATTGTACCAGTTCACATTACATGACTTTGACTTAGATTTCTGCCTAAAACAGGCCACACTGACTCAAATCAACTGTAAATCATCTAATCCATACGACTGACAAGATTTAGCCATTAGATTCAGAGTTTTGAAGCTTTCATTCTTTTATTGCTTTAAAGTGCTTTTCAGCTCCTGAATAGCGTTTCCAATGCATTTACAATGTTTGGCAATGTACCAGTTCACATTATAGACTTTGTCTTAGATTTCAGCCTAAAACAGGCCACACTGACTCAATGAGCCATTAGATTCCGAGTTTCGAGACTTTCATTCTTTTATTGCTTTAAAATGCTTTTCAGCTCCTGAATAGCGTTTCCAATGCATTTACAATGTTTGGCATTGTACTAGTTCACATTATATGACTTTGACTTAGATTTCATCCTAAAACAGGCCACGCTGACTCAAGTCAACTGTAAATCATCTACTCCATACTACTGACAAGATTTAGTCATTAGGTTCTGTTTTTGAGACTTTCATTCTTTTATTGCTTTAAAGTGCTTTTCAGGTCTTGAATAGCGTTTTCAATGCATTTACAATGTTTGGCATTGTACCAGTTCACATTACATGACTTTGACTTAGATTTCAGCTTAAAACAGGCCACACTGACTAAAATCAACTGTAAATCATGAAATCTATATGACTGACAAGATTTAGCCATTAGATTCCGAGTTTTGAGACTTTCAATCTTTTATTGCTTTAAAGTGCTTTTCAGCTCCTGAATAGCGTTTGCAATGCATTTACAATGTTTGGCATTGTACTAGTTAACATCACATGACTTTGACTTAGATTTCAGCTTAAAACAGGCCACATTGACTCAAATCAACTGTAAATCATGAAATCTATATGACTGACAAGATTTAGCCATTAGATTCCGAGTTTTGAGACTTTCATTCTTTTATTGCTTTAAAGTGCTTTTCAGGTCTTGAATAGCGTTTTCAATGCATTTACAATGTTTGGCATTGTACCAGTTCACATTACATGACTTTGACTTAGATTTCAGCCTAAAACAGGCTACACTGACTCAATGAGCCATTAGATTCCGATTTTCGAGACTTTCATTCTTTCATTGCTTTAAAATGCTTTTCAGCTCCTGAATAGCGTTTTCAATTTATTTACAATGTTTGGCATTGTACTAGTTCACATTATATGACTTTGACTTAGATTTCATTCTAAAACAGGCCACACTGACTCAAATCAACTGTAAATCATCTAATTTATACGACTGACAAGATTTAGCCATTAGGTTCTGTTTTTGAGGCTTTCATTCTTTTATTGCTTTAAAGTGCTTTTCAGCTCCTGAATAGCGTTTCCAATGCATTTACAATGTTTGGCATCGTACTAGTTAACATTACATGACTTTGACTTAGATTTCATCTTAAAACAGGCCACACTGACTCAAATCAACTGTAAATCATGAAATCTATATGACTGACAAGATTTAGCCATTAGGTTCCGAGTTTTGAGACTTTCATTCTTTTATTGCTTTAAAGTGCTTTTCAGCTCCTGAATAGCGTTTGCAATGCATTTACAATGTTTGGCATTGTACTAGTTCACATTATATGACTTTGACTTAGATTTCATTCTAAAACAGGTCACACTGACTCAAATCAACTGTAAATCATCTACTCCATACTACTGACAAGATTTAGCCATTAGGTTCTGTTTTTGAGACTTTCATTCTTTTATTGCTTTAAAGTGCTTTTCAGGTCTTGAATAGCGTTTTCAATGCATTTACAATGTTTGGCATTGTACCAGTTCACATTACATGACTTTGACTCAAATTTCATCCTAAAACAGGCCACATTGACTCAATGAGGCATTAGATTCAGAATTTTGAGACTTTCATTCTTTTATTGCTTTAAAGTGCTTTTCAGCTCCTGAATAGTGTTTGCAATGCATTTACAATGTTTGGCATTGTACCAGTTCACATTACATGACTTTGACTTATATTTCTGCCTAAAACAGGCCACACTGACTCAAATCAACTGTAAATCATCTAATCCATACGACTGACAAGATTTAGCCATTAGATTCAGAGTTTTGAGACTTTCATTCTTTTATTGCTTTAAAGTGCTTTTCAGCTCCTGAATAGCGTTTCCAATGCATTTACAATGTTTGGCATTGTACTAGTTAACATCACATGACTTTCACTTAGATTTCATTCTAAAACAGGCCATGCTGACTCAAGTCAACTGTAAATCATCTACTCCATACTACTGACAGGATTTAGTCATTAGGTTCTGTTTTTGAGACTTTCATTCTTGTATTGCTTTAAAGTGCTTTTCAGGTCTTGAATAGCGTTTTCAATGCATTTACAATGTTTGGCATTGTACCAGTTCACATTACATGACTTTGACTTAGATTTCAGCTTAAAACAGGCCACACTGACTCAAATCAACTGTAAATCATGAAATCTATATGACTGACAAGATTTAGCAATTAGATTCCGAGTTTTGAGACTTTCAATCTTTTATTGCTTTGAAGTGCTTTTCAGCTCCTGAATAGCGTTTGCAATGCATTTACAATGTTTGGCATTGTACCAGTTCACATTACATGACTTTGACTTAGATTTCTGCCTTTAAACAGGCCACACTGACTCAAATCAACTGTAAATAATCTAATCCATACGACTGACAAGATTTAGCCATTAGATTCAGAGTTTTGAGACTTTCATTCTTTTATTGCTTTAAAGTGCTTTTCAGCTCCTGAATAGCGTTTCCAATGCATTTACAATGTTTGGCATCGTACTAGTTCACATTACATGACTTTGACTTAGATTTCAGCTTAAAACAGGCCACGCTGACTCAAATCAACTGTAAATCATGAAATCTATATGACTGACAAGATTTATTCATTATATTCCGAGTTTTGAGACTTTCAATCTTTTATTGCTTTAAAGTGATTTTCAGCTCCTGAATAGCGTTTGCAATGCATTTACAATGTTTGGCATTGTACTAGTTAACATCACATGACTTTCACTTAGATTTCATTCTAAAACAGGCCATGCTGACTCAAGTCAACTGTAAATCATCTACTCCATACTACTGACAGGATTTAGTCATTAGGTTCTGTTTTTGAGACTTTCTTTCTTTTATTGCTTTAAAGTGCTTTCCAGGTCTTGAATAGCGTTTTCAATGCATTTACAATGTTTGGCATTGTACCAGTGCACATTACATGACTTTGACTTAGATTTCAGCCTAAAACAGGCCACACTGACTCAATGAGTCATTAGATTCCGAGTTTCGAGACTTTCATTCTTTTATTGCTTTAAAATGCTTTTCAGCTCCTGAATAGCGTTTTCAATGCATTTACAATGTTTGGCATTGTACTAGTTAACATTATATGACTTTGACTTAGATTTCTGCCTAAAACAGGCCACGCTGACTCAAGTCAACTGTAAATCATCTACTCCATACTACTGACAAGATTTAGTCATTAGGTTCTGTTTTTGAGGCTTTCATTCTTTTATTGCTTTAAAGTGCTTTTCAGCTCCTGAATAGCGTTTCCAATGCATTTACAATGTTTGGCATCGTACTAGTTAACATTACATGACTTTGACTTAGATTTCATCTTAAAACAGGCCACACTGACTCAAATCAACTGTAAATCATGAAATCTATATGACTGACAAGATTTAGCCATTAGGTTCCGAGTTTTGAGACTTTCATTCTTTTATTGCTTTAAAGTGCTTTTCAGCTCCTGAATAGCGTTTGCAATGCATTTACAATGTTTGGCATTGTACTAGTTCACATTATATGACTTTGACTTAGATTTCATTCTAAAACAGGTCACACTGACTCAAATCAACTGTAAATCATCGAGTCCATACGACTGACAAGATTTAGCCATTAGGTTCCGAGTTTTGAGACTTTCATTCTTTTATTGCTTTAAAGTGCTTTTCAGCTCCTGAATAGCGTTTGCAATGCATTTACAATGTTTGGCATTATACTCGTTCACATTACATGACCTTGACTTAAATTTCAGCCTAAAACAGGCCACGCTGACTCAAAACAACTGTAAATCATCTACTCCATACTACTGACAAGATTTAGTCATTAGGTTCTGTTTTTGAGACTTTCATTCTTTTATTGCTTTAAAGTGCTTTTCAGGTCTTGAATAGCGTTTTCAATGCATTTACAATGTTTGGCATTGTACCAGTTCACATTACATGACTTTGACTCAAATTTCATCCTAAAACAGGCCACATTGACTCAATGAGCCATTAGATTCCGATTTTCGAGACTTTCATTCTTTCATTGCTTTAAAATGCTTTTCAGCTCCTGAATAGCGTTTTCAATGCATTTACAATGTTTGGCATTGTACTAGTTCACATTATATGACTTTGACTTAGATTTCATTCTAAAACAGGCCACACTGACTCAAATCAACTGTAAATCATCTAATTTATACGACTGACAAGATTTAGCCATTAGGTTCTGTTTTTGAGGCTTTCATTCTTTTATTGCTTTAAAGTGCTTTTCAGCTCCTGAATAGCGTTTCCAATGCATTTACAATGTTTGGCATCGTATTAGTTAACATTACATGACTTTGACTTAGATTTCATCTTAAAACAGGCCACACTGACTCAAATCAACTGTAAATCATGAAATCTATATGACTGACAAGATTTAGCCATTAGGTTCCGAGTTTTGAGACTTTCATTCTTTTATTGCTTTAAAGTGCTTTTCAGCTCCTGAATAGCGTTTGCAATGCATTTACAATGTTTGGCATTGTACTAGTTCACATTATATGACTTTGACTTAGATTTCATTCTAAAACAGGTCACACTGACTCAAATCAACTGTAAATCATCGAGTCCATACGACTGACAAGATTTAGCCATTAGGTTCCGAGTTTTGAGACTTTCATTCTTTTATTGCTTTAAAGTGCTTTTCAGCTCCTGAATAGCGTTTGCAATGCATTTACAATGTTTGGCATTGTACTCGTTCACATTACATGACCTTGACTTAAATTTCAGCCTAAAACAGGCCACGCTGACTCAAAACAACTGTAAATCATCTACTCCATACTACTGACAAGATTTAGTCATTAGGTTCTGTTTTTGAGACTTTCATTCTTTTATTGCTTTAAAGTGCTTTTCAGGTCTTGAATATCGTTTTCAATGCATTTACAATGTTTGGCATTGTACCAGTTCACATTACATGACTTTGACTCAAATTTAATCCTAAAACAGGCCACATTGACTCAATGAGGCATTAGATTCAGAATTTTGAGACTTTCATTCTTTTATTGCTTTAAAGTGCTTTTCAGCTCCTGAATAGTGTTTGCAATGCATTTACAATGTTTGGCATTGTACCAGTTCACATTACATGACTTTGACTTATATTTCTGCCTAAAACAGGCCACACTGACTCAAATCAACTGTAAATCATCTAATCCATACGACTGACAAGATTTAGCCATTAGATTCAGAGTTTTGAGACTTTCATTCTTTTATTGCTTTAAAGTGCTTTTCAGCTCCTGAATAGCGTTTCCAATGCATTTACAATGTTTGGCATTGTACTAGTTAACATCACATGACTTTCACTTAGATTTCATTCTAAAACAGGCCATGCTGACTCAAGTCAACTGTAAATCATCTACTCCATACTACTGACAGGATTTAGTCATTAGGTTCTGTTTTTGAGACTTTCATTCTTGTATTGCTTTAAAGTGCTTTTCAGGTCTTGAATAGCGTTTTCAATGCATTTACAATGTTTGGCATTGTACCAGTTCATATTACATGACTTTGACTTAGATTTCAGCCTAAAACAGGCCACACTGACTCAATGAGTCATTAGATTCCGAGTTTTGAAGCTTTCATTCTTTTATTGCTTTAAAGTGCTTTTCAGCTCCTGAATAGCGTTTCCAATGCATTTACAATGTTTGGCATTGTACTAGTTCACATTATATGACTTTGACTTAGATTTCTGCCTAAAACAGGCCACGCTGACTCAAGTCAACTGTAAATCATCTACTCCATACTACTGACAAGATTTAGTCATTAGGTTCTGTTTTTGAGACTTTCATTCTTTTATTGCTTTAAAGTGCTTTTCAGGTCTTGAATAGCGTTTTCAATGCATTTACAATGTTTGGCATTGTACCAGTTCACATTACATGACTTTGACTTAGATTTCAGCTTAAAACAGGCCACACTGACTCAAATCAACTGTAAATCATGAAATCTATATGACTGACAAGATTTAGCCATTAGATTCCGAGTTTTGAGACTTTCAATCTTTTATTGCTTTAAAGTGCTTTTCAGCTCCTGAATAGCGTTTGCAATGCATTTACAATGTTTGGCATTGTACCAGTTCACATTACATGACTTTGACTTAGATTTCTGCCTTTAAACAGGCCACACTGACTCAAATCAACTGTAAATAATCTAATCCATACGACTGACAAGATTTAGCCATTAGATTCAGAGTTTTGAGACTTTCATTCTTTTATTGCTTTAAAGTGCTTTTCAGCTCCTGAATAGCGTTTCCAATGCATTTACAATGTTTGGCATCGTACTAGTTCACATTACATGACTTTGACTTAGATTTCAGCTTAAAACAGGCCACGCTGACTCAAATCAACTGTAAATCATGAAATCTATATGACTGACAAGATTTAGCCATTATATTCCGAGTTTTGAGACTTTCAATCTTTTATTGCTTTAAAGTGATTTTCAGCTCCTGAATAGCGTTTGCAATGCATTTACAATGTTTGGCATTGTACTAGTTAACATCACATGACTTTCACTTAGATTTCATTCTAAAACAGGCCATGCTGACTCAAGTCAACTGTAAATCATCTACTCCATACTACTGACAGGATTTAGTCATTAGGTTCTGTTTTTGAGACTTTCTTTCTTTTATTGCTTTAAAGTGCTTTCCAGGTCTTGAATAGCGTTTTCAATGCATTTACAATGTTTGGCATTGTACCAGTTCACATTACATGACTTTGACTTAGATTTCAGCCTAAAACAGGCCACACTGACTCAATGAGTCATTAGATTCCGAGTTTCGAGACTTTCATTCTTTTATTGCTTTAAAATGCTTTTCAGCTCCTGAATAGCGTTTTCAATGCATTTACAATGTTTGGCATTGTACTAGTTAACATTATATGACTTTGACTTAGATTTCTGCCTAAAACAGGCCACGCTGACTCAAGTCAACTGTAAATCATCTACTCCATACTACTGACAAGATTTAGTCATTAGGTTCTGTTTTTGAGACTTTCATTCTTTTATTGCTTTAAAGTGCTTTTCAGGTCTTGAATAGCGTTTTCAATGCATTTACAATGTTTGGCATTGTACCAGTTCACATTACATGACTTTGACTTAGATTTCAGCTTAAAACAGGCCACACTGACTCAAATCAACTGTAAATCATGAAATCTATATGACTGACAAGATTTAGCCATTAGATTCCGAGTTTTGAGACTTTCAATCTTTTATTGCTTTAAAGTGCTTTTCAGCTCCTGAATAGCGTTTGCAATGCATTTACAATGTTTGGCATTGTACTAGTTAACATCACATGACTTTGACTTAGATTTCTGCCTAAAACAGGCCACGCTGACTCAAATCAACTGTAAATCATCTAATTTATACGACTGACAAGATTTAGCCATTAGGTTCTGTTTTTGAGGCTTTCATTCTTTTATTGCTTTAAAGTGCTTTTCAGGTCTTGAATAGCGTTTTCAATGCATTTACAATGTTTGGCATTGTACCAGTTCACATTACATGACTTTGACTCAGATATCATCCTAAAACAGGCCACATTGACTCAATGATCCATTAGATTCCGAGTTTTGAGACTTTCATTCTTTTATTGCTTTAAAGTGCTTTTCAGCTCCTGAATAGCGTTTCCAATGCATTTACAATGTTTGGCATCGTACTAGTTAACATTACATGACTTTGACTTAGATTTCATCTTAAAACAGGCCACACTGACTCAAATCAACTGTAAATCATGAAATCTATATGACTGACAAGATTTAGCCATTAGGTTCCGAGTTTTGAGACTTTCATTCTTTTATTGCTTTAAAGTGCTTTTCAGCTCCTGAATAGCGTTTGCAATGCATTTACAATGTTTGGCATTGTACTAGTTCACATTATATGACTTTGACTTAGATTTCATTCTAAAACAGGTCACACTGACTCAAATCAACTGTAAATCATCGAGTCCATACGACTGACAAGATTTAGCCATTAGGTTCCGAGTTTTGAGACTTTCATTCTTTTATTGCTTTAAAGTGCTTTTCAGCTCCTGAATAGCGTTTGCAATGCATTTACAATGTTTGGCATTGTACTCGTTCACATTACATGACCTTGACTTAAATTTCAGCCTAAAACAGGCCACGCTGACTCAAAACAACTGTAAATCATCTACTCCATACTACTGACAAGATTTAGCCATTAGGTTCTGTTTTTGAGGCTTTCATTCTTTTATTGCTTTAAAGTGCTTTTCAGGTCTTGAATAGCGTTTTCAATGCATTTACAATGTTTGGCATTGTACCAGTTCACATTACATGACTTTGACTCAGATATCATCCTAAAACAGGCCACATTGACTCAATGATCCATTAGATTCCGAGTTTTGAGACTTTCATTCTTTTATTGCTTTAAAGTGCTTTTCAGCTCCTGAATAGCGTTTCCAATGCATTTACAATGTTTGGCATCGTACTAGTTAACATTACATGACTTTGACTTAGATTTCATCTTAAAACAGGCCACACTGACTCAAATCAACTGTAAATCATGAAATCTATATGACTGACAAGATTTAGCCATTAGGTTCCGAGTTTTGAGACTTTCATTCTTTTATTGCTTTAAAGTGCTTTTCAGCTCCTGAATAGCGTTTGCAATGCATTTACAATGTTTGGCATTGTACTAGTTCACATTATATGACTTTGACTTAGATTTCATTCTAAAACAGGTCACACTGACTCAAATCAACTGTAAATCATCGAGTCCATACGACTGACAAGATTTAGCCATTAGGTTCCGAGTTTTGAGACTTTCATTCTTTTATTGCTTTAAAGTGCTTTTCAGCTCCTGAATAGCGTTTGCAATGCATTTACAATGTTTGGCATTGTACTCGTTCACATTACATGACCTTGACTTAAATTTCAGCCTAAAACAGGCCACGCTGACTCAAAACAACTGTAAATCATCTACTCCATACTACTGACAAGATTTAGTCATTAGGTTCTGTTTTTGAGACTTTAATTCTTTTATTGCTTTAAAGTGCTTTTCAGGTCTTGAGTAGCGTTTTCAATGCATTTACAATGTTTCGCATTGTACCAGTTCACATTACATGACTTTGACTCAAATTTCATCCTAAAACAGGCCACATTGACTCAATGAGGCATTAGATTCAGAATTTTGAGACTTTCATTCTTTTATTGCTTTAAAGTGCTTTTCAGCTCCTGAATAGTGTTTGCAATGCATTTACAATGTTTGGCATTGTACCAGTTCACATTACATGACTTTCACTTATATTTCTGCCTAAAACAGGCCAAACTGACTCAAATCAACTGTAAATCATCTAATCCATACGACTGACAAGATTTAGCCATTAGATTCAGAGTTTTGAGACTTTCATTCTTTTATTGCTTTAAAGTGCTTTTCAGCTCCTGAATAGCGTTTCCAATGCATTTACAATGTTTGGCATTGTACTAGTTCACATTATATGACTTTGACTTAGATTTCTGCCTAAAACAGGCCACGCTGACTCAAGTCAACTGTAAATCATCTACTCCATACTACTGACAAGATTTAGTCATTAGGTTCTGTTTTTGAGACTTTCATTCTTTTATTGCTTTAAAGTGCTTTTCAGGTCTTGAATAGCGTTTTCAATGCATTTACAATGTTTGGCATTGTACTAGTTAACATCACATGACTTTGACTTAGATTTCAGCTTAAAACAGGCCACATTGACTCAAATCAACTGTAAATCATGAAATCTATATGACTGACAAGATTTAGCCATTAGATTCCGAGTTTTGAGACTTTCATTCTTTTATTGCTTTAAAGTGCTTTTCAGGTCTTGAATAGCGTTTTCAATGCATTTACAATGTTTGGCATTGTACCAGTTCACATTACATGACTTTGACTTAGATTTCAGCTTAAAACAGGCCACACTGACTCAAATCAACTGTAAATCATGAAATCTATATGACTGACAAGATTTAGCCATTAGATTCCGAGTTTTGAGACTTTCAATCTTTTATTGCTTTAAAGTGCTTTTCAGCTCCTGAATAGCGTTTGCAATGCATTTACAATGTTTGGCATTGTACCAGTTCACATTACATGACTTTGACTTAGATTTCTGCCTTTAAACAGGCCACACTGACTCAAATCAACTGTAAATAATCTAATCCATACGACTGACAAGATTTAGCCATTAGATTCAGAGTTTTGAGACTTTCATTCTTTTATTGCTTTAAAGTGCTTTTCAGCTCCTGAATAGCGTTTCCAATGCATTTACAATGTTTGGCATCGTACTAGTTCACATTACATGACTTTGACTTAGATTTCAGCTTAAAACAGGCCACGCTGACTCAAATCAACTGTAAATCATGAAATCTATATGACTGACAAGATTTAGCCATTATATTCCGAGTTTTGAGACTTTCAATCTTTTATTGCTTTAAAGTGATTTTCAGCTCCTGAATAGCGTTTGCAATGCATTTACAATGTTTGGCATTGTACTAGTTAACATCACATGACTTTCACTTAGATTTCATTCTAAAACAGGCCATGCTGACTCAAGTCAACTGTAAATCATCTACTCCATACTACTGACAGGATTTAGTCATTAGGTTCTGTTTTTGAGACTTTCTTTCTTTTATTGCTTTAAAGTGCTTTCCAGGTCTTGAATAGCGTTTTCAATGCATTTACAATGTTTGGCATTGTACCAGTTCACATTACATGACTTTGACTTAGATTTCAGCCTAAAACAGGCCACACTGACTCAATGAGTCATTAGATTCCGAGTTTCGAGACTTTCATTCTTTTATTGCTTTAAAGTGCTTTTCAGCTCCTGAATAGCGTTTCCAATGCATTTACAATGTTTGGCATCGTACTAGTTAACATTACATGACTTTGACTTAGATTTCATCTTAAAACAGGCCACACTGACTCAAATCAACTGTAAATCATGAAATCTATATGACTGACAAGATTTAGCCATTAGGTTCCGAGTTTTGAGACTTTCATTCTTTTATTGCTTTAAAGTGCTTTTCAGCTCCTGAATAGCGTTTGCAATGCATTTACAATGTTTGGCATTGTACTAGTTCACATTATATGACTTTGACTTAGATTTCATTCTAAAACAGGTCACACTGACTCAAATCAAATGTAAATCATCGAGTCCATACGACTGACAATGCATTTACAATGTTTGGCATTGTACCAGTTCACATTATAGACTTTGACTTAGATTTCAGCCTAAAACAGGCCACACTGACTCAATGAGCCATTAGATTCCGAGTTTCGAGACTCTCATTCTTTTATTGCTTTAAAATGCTTTTCAGCTCCTGAATAGCGTTTGCAATGCATTTACCATGTTTGGCATTGTACTCGTTCACATTACATGACTTTGACTTAAATTTCAGCCTAAAACAGGCCACGCTGACTCAAATCAACTGTAAATCATCTACTCCATACTACTGACAAGATTTAGTCATTAGGTTCTGTTTTTGAGACTTTCATTCTTTTATTTAAAGTGCTTTTCAGATCTTGAATAGCGTTTTCAATGCTTTACAATATTTGGCATTGTACCAGTTCACATTACATGACTTTGACTCAGATTTCATCCTAAAACAGGCCACATTGATTCAATGAGCCATTAGATTCCGAGTTTTGAGACTTTCATTCTGTTATTGCTTTAAAGTGCTTTTCAGCTCCTGAATAGCGTTTGCAATGCATTTACAATGTTTGGCATTGTACCAGTTCACATTACATGACTTTGACTTAGATTTCTGCCTTTAAACAGGCCACACTGACTCAAATCAACTGTAAATCATCTAATCTATACGATTGACAAGATTTAGCCATTAGATTCCGAGTTTTTAAGCTTTCATTCTTTTATTGCTTTAAAGTGCTTTTCAGCCCCTGAATAGTGTTTGCAATGCATTTACAATGTTTGGCATTGTACCAGTTCACATTACATGACTTTGACTTAGATTTCAGCTTAAAACAGACCACGCTGACTCAAATCAACTGTAAATCATGAAATCTATATGACTGACAAGATTTAGCCATTATATTCCGAGTTTTGAGACTTTCAATCTTTTATTGCTTTAAAGTGATTTTCAGCTCCTGAATAGCGTTTGCAATTCATTTACAATGTTTGGCATTGTACTAGTTAACATCACATGACTTTCACTTAGATTTCATTCTAAAACAGGCCATGCTGACTCAAGTCAACTGTAAATCATCTACTCCATACTACTGACAGGATTTAGTCATTAGGTTCTGTTTTTGAGACTTTCATTCTTTTATTGCTTTAAAGTGCTTTTCAGGTCTTGAATAGCGTTTTCAATGCATTTACAATGTTTGGCATTGTACCAGTTCACATTACATGACTTTGACTTAGATTTCAGCCTAAAACAGGCCACACTGACTCAATGAGTCATTAGATTCCGAGTTTCGAGACTTTCATTCTTTTATTGCTTTAAAATGCTTTTCAGCTCCTGAATAGCGTTTTCAATGCATTTACAATGTTTGGCATTGTACTAGTTCACATTATATGACTTTGACTTAGGTTTCTGCCTAAAACAGGCCACGCAGACTCAAGTCAACTGTAAATCATCTACTCCATACTACTGACAAGATTTAGTCATTAGGTTCTGTTTTTGAGACTTTCATTCTTTTATTGCTTTAAAGTGCTTTTCAGGTCTTGGATAGCGTTTGCAATGCATTTACAATGTTTGGCATTGTACCAGTTCACATTACATGACTTTGACTTAGATTTCTGCCTTTAAACAGGCCACACTGACTCAAATCAACTGTAAATCATCTAATCCATACGATTGACAAGATTTAGCCATTAGATTCCGAGTTTTGAAGCTTTCATTCTTTTATTGCTTTAAAGTGCTTTTCAGCTCCTGAATAGTGTTTGCAATGCATTTACAATGTTTGGCATTGTACCGGTTCACATTACATGACTTTGACTTAGATTTCTGCCTAAAACAGGCCACACTGACTCAAATCAACTGTAAATAATCTAATCCATACGACTGACAAGATTTAGCCATTAGATTCAGAGTTTTGAGACTTTCATTCTTTTATTGCTTTAAAGTGCTTTTCAGCTCCTGAATAGCGTTTCCAATGCATTTACAATGTTTGGCATCGTACTAGTTCACATTACATGACTTTGACTTAGATTTCAGCTTAAAACAGGCCACGCTGACTCAAATCAACTGTAAATCATGAAATCTATATGACTGACAAGATTTAGCCATTATATTCCGAGTTTTGAGACTTTCAATCTTTTATTGCTTTAAAGTGATTTTCAGCTCCTGAATAGCGTTTGCAATGCATTTACAATGTTTGGCATTGTACTAGTTAACATCACATGACTTTCACTTAGATTTCATTCTAAAACAGGCCATGCTGACTCAAGTCAACTGTAAATCATCTACTCCATACTACTGACAGGATTTAGTCATTAGGTTCTGTTTTTGAGACTTTCTTTCTTTTATTGCTTTAGTGCTTTTCAGGTCTTGAATAGCGTTTTCAATGCATTTACAATGTTTGGCATTGTACCAGTTCACATTACATGACTTTGACTTAGATTTCAGCCTAAAACAGGCCACACTGACTCAATGAGTCATTAGATTCCGAGTTTCGAGACTTTCATTCTTTTATTGCTTTAAAATGCTTTTCAGCTCCTGAATAGCGTTTTCAATGCATTTACAATGTTTGGCATTGTACTAGTTCACATTATATGACTTTGACTTAGGTTTCTGCCTAAAACAGGCCACGCTGACTCAAGTCAACTGTAAATCATCTACTCCATACTACTGACAAGATTTAGTCATTAGGTTCTGTTTTTGAGACTTTCATTCTTTTATTGCTTTTAAGTGCTTTTCAGGTCTTGAATAGCGTTTTCAATGCATTTACAATGTTTGGCATTGTACTAGTTAACATCACATGACTTTCACTTAGATTTCATTCTAAAACAGGTCACACTGACTCAAATCAAATGTAAATCATCGAGTCCATACGACTGACAAGATTTAGCCATTAGGTTCCGAGTTTTGAGACTTTCATTCTTTTATTGCTTTAAAGTGCTTTTCAGCTCCTGAATAGCGTTTGCAATGCATTTACAATGTTTGGCATTGTACCGGTTCACATTACATGACTTTGACTTAGATTTCTGCCTAAAACAGGCCACACTGACTCAAATCAACTGTAAATAATCTAATCCATACGACTGACAAGATTTAGCCATTAGATTCAGAGTTTTGAGACTTTCATTCTTTTATTGCTTTAAAGTGCTTTTCAGCTCCTGAATAGCGTTTCCAATGCATTTACAATGTTTGGCATCGTACTAGTTCACATTACATGACTTTGACTTAGATTTCAGCTTAAAACAGGCCACGCTGACTCAAATCAACTGTAAATCATGAAATCTATATGACTGACAAGATTTAGCCATTATATTCCGAGTTTTGAGACTTTCAATCTTTTATTGCTTTAAAGTGATTTTCAGCTCCTGAATAGCGTTTGCAATGCATTTACAATGTTTGGCATTGTACTAGTTAACATCACATGACTTTCACTTAGATTTCATTCTAAAACAGGCCATGCTGACTCAAGTCAACTGTAAATCATCTACTCCATACTACTGACAGGATTTAGTCATTAGGTTCTGTTTTTGAGACTTTCTTTCTTTTATTGCTTTAGTGCTTTTCAGGTCTTGAATAGCGTTTTCAATGCATTTACAATGTTTGGCATTGTACCAGTTCACATTACATGACTTTGACTTAGATTTCAGCCTAAAACAGGCCACACTGACTCAATGAGTCATTAGATTCCGAGTTTCGAGACTTTCATTCTTTTATTGCTTTAAAATGCTTTTCAGCTCCTGAATAGCGTTTTCAATGCATTTACAATGTTTGGCATTGTACTAGTTCACATTATATGACTTTGACTTAGGTTTCTGCCTAAAACAGGCCACGCTGACTCAAGTCAACTGTAAATCATCTACTCCATACTACTGACAAGATTTAGTCATTAGGTTCTGTTTTTGAGACTTTCATTCTTTTATTGCTTTTAAGTGCTTTTCAGGTCTTGAATAGCGTTTTCAATGCATTTACAATGTTTGGCATTGTACTAGTTAACATCACATGACTTTCACTTAGATTTCATTCTAAAACAGGTCACACTGACTCAAATCAAATGTAAATCATCGAGTCCATACGACTGACAAGATTTAGCCATTAGGTTCCGAGTTTTGAGACTTTCATTCTTTTATTGCTTTAAAGTGCTTTTCAGCTCCTGAATAGCGTTTGCAATGCATTTACAATGTTTGACATTGTACTCGTTCACATTACATGACTTTGACTTAAATTTCAGCCTAAAACAGGCCACGCTGACTCAAAAAAACTGTAAATCATCTACTCCATACTACTGACAAGATTTAGTCATTAGGTTCTGTTTTTGAGACTTTCATTCTTTTATTGCTTTAAAGTGCTTTTCAGGTCTTGAATAGGGTTTTCAATGCATTTACAATGTTTGGCATTGTACCAGTTCACATTACATGACTTTGACTCAAATTTCATCCTAAAACAGGCCACATTGACTCAATGAGCCATTAGATTCAGAATTTTGAGACTTTCATTCTTTTATTGCTTTAAAGTGCTTTTCAGCTCCTGAATAGTGTTTGCAATGCATTTACAATGTTTGGCATTGTACCAGTTCACATTACATGACTTTGACTTAGATTTCTGCCTAAAACAGGCCACACTGACTCAAATCAACTGTAAATCATGAAATCTATATGACTGACAAGATTTAGCCTTTATATTCCGAGTTTTGAGACTTTCAATCTTTTATTGCTTTAAAGTGCTTTTCAGCTCCTGAATAGCGTTTGCAATGCATTTACAATGTTTGGCATTGTACTAGTTAACATCATATGACTTTCACTTAGATTTCATTCTAAAACAGGCCACACTGACTCAAATCAACTGTAAATCATCGAGTCCATACGACTGACAATGCATTTACAATGTTTGGCATTGTACCAGTTCACATTATAGACTTTGACTTAGATTTCAGCCTAAAACAGGCCACACTGACTCAATGAGCCATTAGATTCCGAGTTTCGAGACTCTCATTCTTTTATTGCTTTAAAATGCTTTTCAGCTCCTGAATAGCGTTTGCAATGCATTTACCATGTTTGGCATTGTACTCGTTCACATTACATGACTTTGACTTAAATTTCAGCCTAAAACAGGCCACGCTGACTCAAATCAACTGTAAATCATCTACTCCATACT
Source organism: Osmerus eperlanus (assembly GCF_963692335.1). Lineage (NCBI taxonomy): Eukaryota > Metazoa > Chordata > Actinopteri > Osmeriformes > Osmeridae > Osmerus > Osmerus eperlanus. Next base: position 5,004,106 of record NC_085039.1, on the reverse strand, counting down.
ACTGACAAGATTTAGTCATTAGGTTCTGTTTTTGAGACTTTCATTCTTTTATTTAAAGTGCTTTTCAGATCTTGAATAGCGTTTTCAATGCTTTACAATATTTGGCATTGTACCAGTTCACATTACATGACTTTGACTCAGATTTCATCCTAAAACAGGCCACATTGATTCAATGAGCCATTAGATTCCGAGTTTTGAGACTTTCATTCTGTTATTGCTTTAAAGTGCTTTTCAGCTCCTGAATAGCGTTTGCAATGCATTTACAATGTTTGGCATTGTACCAGTTCACATTACATGACTTTGACTTAGATTTCTGCCTTTAAACAGGCCACACTGACTCAAATCAACTGTAAATCATCTAATCTATACGATTGACAAGATTTAGCCATTAGATTCCGAGTTTTTAAGCTTTCATTCTTTTATTGCTTTAAAGTGCTTTTCAGCTCCTGAATAGTGTTTGCAATGCATTTACAATGTTTGGCATTGTACCAGTTCACATTACATGACTTTGACTTAGATTTCTGCCTAAAACAGGCCACACTGACTCAAATCAACTGTAAATAATCTAATCCATACGACTGACAAGATTTAGCCATTAGATTCAGAGTTTTGAGACTTTCATTCTTTTATTGCTTTAAAGTGCTTTTCAGCTCCTGAATAGCGTTTCCAATGCATTTACAATGTTTGGCATCGTACTAGTTCACATTACATGACTTTGACTTAGATTTCAGCCTAAAACAGGCCACACTGACTCAATGAGTCATTAGATTCCGAGTTTCGAGACTTTCATTCTTTTATTGCTTTAAAATGCTTTTCAGCTCCTGAATAGCGTTTTCAATGCATTTACAATGTTTGGCATTGTACTAGTTCACATTATATGACTTTGACTTAGGTTTCTGCCTAAAACAGGCCACGCTGACTCAAGTCAACTGTAAATCATCTAATCCATACGATTGACAAGATTTAGCCATTAGATTCCGAGTTTTGAGACTTTCATTCTTTTATTGCTTTAAAGTGCTTTTCAGGTCTTGAATAGCGTTTTCAATGCATTTACAATGTTTGGCATTGTACCAGTTCACATTACATGACTTTGACTCAAATTTCATCCTAAAACAGGCCACATTGACTCAATGAGCCATTAGATTCAGAATTTTGAGACTTTCATTCTTTTATTGCTTTAAAGTGCTTTTCAGCTCCTGAATAGTGTTTGCAATGCATTTACAATGTTTGGCATTGTACCAGTTCACATTACATGACTTTGACTTAGATTTCTGCCTAAAACAGGCCACACTGACTCAAATCAACTGTAAATCATGAAATCTATATGACTGACAAGATTTAGCCTTTATATTCCGAGTTTTGAGACTTTCAATCTTTTATTGCTTTAAAGTGCTTTTCAGCTCCTGAATAGCGTTTGCAATGCATTTACAATGTTTGGCATTGTACTAGTTAACATCATATGACTTTCACTTAGATTTCATTCTAAAACAGGCCACACTGACTCAAATCAACTGTAAATCATCGAGTCCATACGACTGACAATGCATTTACAATGTTTGGCATTGTACCAGTTCACATTACATGACTTTGACTTAGATTTCTGCCTTTAAACAGGCCACACTGACTCAAATCAACTGTAAATCATCTAATCCATACGATTGACAAGATTTAGCCATTAGATTCCGAGTTTTGAAGCTTTCATTCTTTTATTGCTTTAAAGTGCTTTTCAGCTCCTGAATAGTGTTTGCAATGCATTTACAATGTTTGGCATTGTACCGGTTCACATTACATGACTTTGACTTAGATTTCTGCCTAAAACAGGCCACACTGACTCAAATCAACTGTAAATAATCTAATCCATACGACTGACAAGATTTAGCCATTAGATTCAGAGTTTTGAGACTTTCATTCTTTCATTGCTTTAAAGTGCTTTTCAGCTCCTGAATAGCGTTTCCAATGCATTTACAATGTTTGGCATCGTACTAGTTCACATTACATGACTTTGACTTAGATTTCAGCTTAAAACAGGCCACGCTGACTCAAATCAACTGTAAATCATGAAATCTATATGACTGACAAGATTTAGCCATTATATTCCGAGTTTTGAGACTTTCAATCTTTTATTGCTTTAAAGTGATTTTCAGCTCCTGAATAGCGTTTGCAATGCATTTACAATGTTTGGCATTGTACTAGTTAACATCACATGACTTTCACTTAGATTTCATTCTAAAACAGGCCATGCTGACTCAAGTCAACTGTAAATCATCTACTCCATACTACTGACAGGATTTAGTCATTAGGTTCTGTTTTTGAGACTTTCATTCTTTTATTGCTTTAAAGTGCTTTTCAGGTCTTGAATAGCGTTTTCAATGCATTTACAATGTTTGGCATTGTACCAATTCACATTACATGACTTTGACTTAGATTTCAGCCTAAAACAGGCCACACTGACTCAATGAGTCATTAGATTCCGAGTTTCGAGACTTTCATTCTTTTATTGCTTTAAAATGCTTTTCAGCTCCTGAATAGCGTTTTCAATGCATTTACAATGTTTGGCATTGTACTAGTTCACATTATATGACTTTGACTTAGGTTTCTGCCTAAAACAGGCCACGCTGACTCAAGTCAACTGTAAATCATCTACTCCATACTACTGACAAGATTTAGTCATTAGGTTCTGTTTTTGAGACTTTCATTCTTTTATTGCTTTAAAGTGCTTTTCAGGTCTTGAATAGCGTTTTCAATGCATTTACAATGTTTGGCATTGTACCAGTTCACATTACATGATTTTGACTTAGATTTCATCTTAAAACAGGCCACACTGACTCAAATCAACTGTAAATCATGAAATCTATATGACTGACAAGATTTAGCCATTATATTCCGAGTTTTGAGACTTTCAATCTTTTATTGCTTTAAAGTGATTTTCAGCTCCTGAATAGCGTTTGCAATGCATTTACAATGTTTGGCATTGTACTAGTTAACATCACATGACTTTCACTTAGATTTCATTCTAAAACAGGCCATGCTGACTCAAGTCAACTGTAAATCATCTACTCCATACTACTGACAGGATTTAGTCATTAGGTTCTGTTTTTGAGACTTTCTTTCTTTTATTGCTTTAAAGTGCTTTTCAGGTCTTGAATAGCGTTTTCAATGCATTTACAATGTTTGGCATTGTACCAGTTCACATTACATGACTTTGACTTAGATTTCAGCCTAAAACAGGCCACACTGACTCAATGAGTCATTAGATTCCGAGTTTCGAGACTTTCATTCTTTTATTGCTTTAAAATGCTTTTCAGCTCCTGAATAGCGTTTTCAATGCATTTACAATGTTTGGCATTGTACTAGTTCACATTATATGACTTTGACTTAGGTTTCTGCCTAAAACAGGCCACGCTGACTCAAGTCAACTGTAAATCATCTACTCCAAACTACTGACAAGATTTAGTCATTAGGTTCTGTTTTTGAGACTTTCATTCTTTTATTGCTTTTAAGTGCTTTTCAGGTCTTGAATAGCGTTTTCAATGCATTTACAATGTTTGGCATTGTACTAGTTAACATCACATGACTTTCACTTAGATTTCATTCTAAAACAGGTCACACTGACTCAAATCAAAAGTAAATCATAGAGTCCATACGACTGACAAGATTTAGCCATTAGGTTCCGAGTTTTGAGACTTTCATTCTTTTATTGCTTTAAAGTGCTTTTCAGCTCCTGAATAGCGTTTGCAATGCATTTACAATGTTTGGCATTGTACTAGTTAACATCACATGACTTCATGACTTCATGATTTCAGCTTAAAACAGGCCACACTGACTCAAATCAACTGTAAATCATGAAATCTATATGACTGACAAGATTTAGCCATTAGATTCCGAGTTTTGAAGCTTTCATTCTTTTATTGCTTTAAAGTGCTTTTCAGCTCCTGAATAGCGTTTCCAATGCATTTACAATGTTTGGCAATGTACCAGTTCACATTATAGACTTTGACTTAGATTTCAGCCTAAAACAGGCCACACTGACTCAATGAGCCATTAGATTCCGAGTTTCGAGACTTTCATTCTTTTATTGCTTTAAAATACTTTTCAGCACCTGAATAGCGTTTCCAATGCATTTACAATGTTTGGCATTGTACTAGTTCACATTATATGACTTTGACTTAGATTTCATCCTAAAACAGGCCACGCTGACTCAAGTCAACTGTAAATCATCTACTCCATACTACTGACAAGATTTAGTCATTAGGTTCTGTTTTTGAGACTTTCATTCTTTTATTGCTTTAAAGTGCTTTTCAGGTCTTGAATAGCGTTTTCAATGCATTTACAATGTTTGGCATTGTACCAGTTCACATTACATGACTTTGACTTAGATTTCATCTTAAAACAGGCCACACTGACTCAAATCAACTGTAAATCATGAAATCTATATGACTGACAAGATTTAGCCATTAGGTTCCGAGTTTTGAGACTTTCATTCTTTTATTGCTTTAAAGTGCTTTTCAGCTCCTGAATAGCGTTTGCAATGCATTTACAATGTTTGGCATTGTACTAGTTCACATTATATGACTTTGACTTAGATTTCATTCTAAAACAGGTCACACTGACTCAAATCAACTGTAAATCATTGAGTCCATACGACTGACAAGATTTAGCCATTAGGTTCCGAGTTTTGAGACTTTCATTCTTTTATTGCTTTAAAGTGCTTTTCAGCTCCTGAATAGCGTTTGCAATGCATTTACAATGTTTGGCATTGTACTCGTTCACATTACATGACCTTGACTTAAATTTCAGCCTAAAACAGGCCACGCTGACTCAAAACAACTGTAAATCATCTACTACATACTACTGACAAGATTTAGTCATTAGGTTCTGTTTTTGAGACTTTAATTCTTTTATTGCTTTAAAGTGCTTTTCAGGTCTTGAATAGCGTTTTCAATGCATTTACAATGTTTGGCATTGTACCAGTTCACATTACATGACTTTGACTCAAATTTCATCCTAAAACAGGCCACATTGACTCAATGAGGCATTAGATTCAGAATTTTGAGACTTTCATTCTTTTATTGCTTTAAAGTGCTTTTCAGCTCCTGAATAGTGTTTGCAATGCATTTACAATGTTTGGCATTGTACCAGTTCACATTACATGACTTTGACTTATATTTCTGCCTAAAACAGGCCACACTGACTCAAATCAACTGTAAATCATCTAATCCATACGACTGACAAGATTTAGCCATTAGATTCAGAGTTTTGAGACTTTCATTCTTTTATTGCTTTAAAGTGCTTTTCAGGTCTTGAATAGCGTTTTCAATGCATTTACAATGTTTGGCATTGTACCAGTTCACATTACATGACTTTGACTTAGATTTCAGCCTAAAACAGGCCACACTGACTCAATGAGTCATTAGATTCCGAGTTTTGAAGCTTTCATTCTTTTATTGCTTTAAAGTGCTTTTCAGCTCCTGAATAGCGTTTCCAATGCATTTACAATGTTTGGCATTGTACCAGTTCACATTACATGACTTTGACTCAGATATCATCCTAAAACAGGCCACATTGACTCAATGATCCATTAGATTCCGAGTTTTGAGACTTTCATTCTTTTATTGCTTTAAAGTGCTTTTCAGCTCCTGAATAGCGTTTCCAATGCATTTACAATGTTTGGCATCGTACTAGTTAACATTACATGACTTTGACTTAGATTTCATCTTAAAACAGGCCACACTGACTCAAATCAACTGTAAATCATGAAATCTATATGACTGACAAGATTTAGCCATTAGGTTCCGAGTTTTGAGACTTTCATTCTTTTATTGCTTTAAAGTGCTTTTCAGCTCCTGAATAGCGTTTGCAATGCATTTACAATGTTTGGCATTGTACTAGTTCACATTATATGACTTTGACTTAGATTTCATTCTAAAACAGGTCACACTGACTCAAATCAACTGTAAATCATCGAGTCCATACGACTGACAAGATTTAGCCATTAGGTTCCGAGTTTTGAGACTTTCATTCTTTTATTGCTTTAAAGTGCTTTTCAGCTCCTGAATAGCGTTTGCAATGCATTTACAATGTTTGGCATTGTACTCGTTCACATTACATGACCTTGACTTAAATTTCAGCCTAAAACAGGCCACGCTGACTCAAAACAACTGTAAATCATCTACTCCATACTACTGACAAGATTTAGTCATTAGGTTCTGTTTTTGAGACTTTCATTCTTTTATTGCTTTAAAGTGCTTTTCAGGTCTTGAGTAGCGTTTTCAATGCATTTACAATGTTTCGCATTGTACCAGTTCACATTACATGACTTTGACTCAAATTTCATCCTAAAACAGGCCACATTGACTCAATGAGGCATTAGATTCAGAATTTTGAGACTTTCATTCTTTTATTGCTTTAAAGTGCTTTTCAGCTCCTGAATAGTGTTTGCAATGCATTTACAATGTTTGGCATTGTACCAGTTCACATTACATGACTTTCACTTATATTTCTGCCTAAAACAGGCCACACTGACTCAAATCAACTGTAAATCATCTAATCCATACGACTGACAAGATTTAGCCATTAGATTCAGAGTTTTGAGACTTTCATTCTTTTATTGCTTTAAAGTGCTTTTCAGCTCCTGAATAGTGTTTCCAATGCATTTACAATGTTTGGCATTGTACTAGTTCACATTATATGACTTTGACTTAGATTTCTGCCTAAAACAGGCCACGCTGACTCAAGTCAACTGTAAATCATCTACTCCATACTACTGACAAGATTTAGTCATTAGGTTCTGTTTTTGAGACTTTCATTCTTTTATTGCTTTAAAGTGCTTTTCAGGTCTTGAATAGCGTTTTCAATGCATTTACAATGTTTGGCATTGTACCAGTTCACATTACATGACTTTGACTTAGATTTCAGCTTAAAACAGGCCACACTGACTCAAATCAACTGTAAATCATGAAATCTATACGACTGACAAGATTTAGCCATTAGATTCCGAGTTTTGAGACTTTCAATCTTTTATTGCTTTAAAGTGCTTTTCAGCTCCTGAATAGCGTTTGCAATGCATTTACAATGTTTGGCATTGTACCAGTTCACATTACATGACTTTGACTTAGATTTCTGCCTTTAAACAGGCCACACTGACTCAAATCAACTGTAAATCATCTAATCCATACGACTGACAAGATTTAGCCATTAGATTCCGAGTTTTGAAGCTTTCATTCTTTTATTGCTTTAAAGTGCTTTTCAGCTCCTGAATAGTGTTTGCAATGCATTTACAATGTTTGGCATTGTACCAGTTCACATTACATGACTTTGACTTAGATTTCTGCCTAAAACAGGCCACACTGACTCAAATCAACTGTAAATAATCTAATCCATACGACTGACAAGATTTAGCCATTAGATTCAGAGTTTTGAGACTTTCATTCTTTTATTGCTTTAAAGTGCTTTTCAGCTCCTGAATAGCGTTTCCAATGCATTTACAATGTTTGGCATCGTACTAGTTCACATTACATGACTTTGACTTAGATTTCAGCTTAAAACAGGCCACGCTGACTCAAATCAACTGTAAATCATGAAATCTATATGACTGACAAGATTTAGCCATTATATTCCGAGTTTTGAGACTTTCAATCTTTTATTGCTTTAAAGTGATTTTCAGCTCCTGAATAGCGTTTGCAATGCATTTACAATGTTTGGCATTGTACTAGTTAACATCACATGACTTTCACTTAGATTTCATTCTAAAACAGGCCATGCTGACTCAAGTCAACTGTAAATCATCTACTCCATACTACTGACAGGATTTAGTCATTAGGTTCTGTTTTTGAGACTTTCTTTCTTTTATTGCTTTAAAGTGCTTTTCAGGTCTTGAATAGCGTTTTCAATGCATTTACAATGTTTGGCATTGTACCAGTTCACATTACATGACTTTGACTTAGATTTCAGCCTAAAACAGGCCACACTGACTCAATGAGTCATTAGATTCCGAGTTTCGAGACTTTCATTCTTTTATTGCTTTAAAATGCTTTTCAGCTCCTGAATAGCGTTTTCAATGCATTTACAATGTTTGGCATTGTACTAGTTCACATTATATGACTTTGACTTAGGTTTCTGCCTAAAACAGGCCACGCTGACTCAAGTCAACTGTAAATCATCTACTCCATACTACTGACAAGATTTAGTCATTAGGTTCTGTTTTTGAGACTTTCATTCTTTTATTGCTTTTAAGTGCTTTTCAGGTCTTGAATAGCGTTTTCAATGCATTTACAATGTTTGGCATTGTACTAGTTAACATCACATGACTTTCACTTAGATTTCATTCTAAAACAGGTCACACTGACTCAAATCAAATGTAAATCATCGAGTCCATACGACTGACAAGATTTAGCCATTAGGTTCCGAGTTTTGAGACTTTCATTCTTTTATTGCTTTAAAGTGCTTTTCAGCTCCTGAATAGCGTTTGCAATGCATTTACAATGTTTGGCATTGTACTCGTTCACATTACATGACTTTGACTTAAATTTCAGCCTAAAACAGGCCACGCTGACTCAAAACAACTGTAAATCATCTACTCCATACTACTGACAAGATTTAGTCATTAGGTTCTGTTTTTGAGACTTTCATTCTTTTATTGCTTTAAAGTGCTTTTCAGGTCTTGAATAGCGTTTTCAATGCATTTACAATGTTTGGCATTGTACCAGTTCACATTACATGACTTTGACTCAAATTTCATCCTAAAACAGGCCACATTGACTCAATGAGCCATTAGATTCAGAATTTTGAGACTTTCATTCTTTTATTGCTTTAAAGTGCTTTTCAGCTCCTGAATAGTGTTTGCAATGCATTTACAATGTTTGGCATTGTACCAGTTCACATTACATGACTTTGACTTAGATTTCTGCCTAAAACAGGCCACACTGACTCAAATCAATTGTAAATCATGAAATCTATATGACTGACAAGATTTAGCCTTTATATTCCGAGTTTTGAGACTTTCAATCTTTTATTGCTTTAAAGTGCTTTTCAGCTCCTGAATAGCGTTTGCAATGCATTTACAATGTTTGGCATTGTACTAGTTAACATCATATGACTTTCACTTAGATTTCATTCTAAAACAGGCCACACTGACTCAAATCAACTGTAAATCATCGAGTCCATACGACTGACAATGCATTTACAATGTTTGGCATTGTACCAGTTCACATTATAGACTTTGACTCAGATTTCATCCTAAAACAGGCCACATTGATTCAATGAGCCATTAGATTCCGAGTTTCGAGACTCTCATTCTTTTATTGCTTTAAAGTGCTTTTCAGCTCCTGAATAGCGTTTGCAATGCATTTACAATGTTTGGCATTGTACCAGTTCACATTACATGACTTTGACTTAGATTTCTGCCTTTAAACAGGCCACACTGACTCAAATCAACTGTAAATCATCTAATCTATACGATTGACAAGATTTAGCCATTAGATTCCGAGTTTTTAAGCTTTCATTCTTTTATTGCTTTAAAGTGCTTTTCAGCTCCTGAATAGTGTTTGCAATGCATTTACAATGTTTGGCATTGTACCAGTTCACATTACATGACTTTGACTTAGATTTCTGCCTAAAACAGGCCACACTGACTCAAATCAACTGTAAATAATCTAATCCATACGACTGACAAGATTTAGCCATTAGATTCAGAGTTTTGAGACTTTCATTCTTTTATTGCTTTAAAGTGATTTTCAGCTCCTGAATAGCGTTTGCAATGCATTTACAATGTTTGGCATTGTACTAGTTAACATCACATGACTTTCACTTAGATTTCATTCTAAAACAGGCCATGCTGACTCAAGTCAACTGTAAATCATCTACTCCATACTACTGACAGGATTTAGTCATTAGGTTCTGTTTTTGAGACTTTCATTCTTTTATTGCTTTAAAGTGCTTTTCAGGTCTTGAATAGCGTTTTCAATGCATTTACAATGTTTGGCATTGTACCAGTTCACATTACATGACTTTGACTTAGATTTCAGCCTAAAACAGGCCACACTGACTCAATGAGTCATTAGATTCCGAGTTTCGAGACTTTCATTCTTTTATTGCTTTAAAATGCTTTTCAGCTCCTGAATAGCGTTTTCAATGCATTTACAATGTTTGGCATTGTACTAGTTCACATTATATGACTTTGACTTAGGTTTCTGCCTAAAACAGGCCACGCTGACTCAAGTCAACTGTAAATCATCTACTCCATACTACTGACAAGATTTAGTCATTAGGTTCTGTTTTTGAGACTTTCATTCTTTTATTGCTTTAAAGTGCTTTTCAGGTCTTGGATAGCGTTTGCAATGCATTTACAATGTTTGGCATTGTACCAGTTCACATTACATGACTTTGACTTAGATTTCTGCCTTTAAACAGGCCACACTGACTCAAATCAACTGTAAATCATCTAATCCATACGATTGACAAGATTTAGCCATTAGATTCCGAGTTTTGAAGCTTTCATTCTTTTATTGCTTTAAAGTGCTTTTCAGCTCCTGAATAGTGTTTGCAATGCATTTACAATGTTTGGCATTGTACCGGTTCACATTACATGACTTTGACTTAGATTTCTGCCTAAAACAGGCCACACTGACTCAAATCAACTGTAAATAATCTAATCCATACGACTGACAAGATTTAGCCATTAGATTCAGAGTTTTGAGACTTTCATTCTTTTATTGCTTTAAAGTGCTTTTCAGCTCCTGAATAGCGTTTCCAATGCATTTACAATGTTTGGCATCGTACTAGTTCACATTAAATGACTTTGACTTAGATTTCAGCTTAAAACAGGCCACGCTGACTCAAATCAACTGTAAATCATGAAATCTATATGACTGACAAGATTTAGCCATTATATTCCGAGTTTTGAGACTTTCAATCTTTTATTGCTTTAAAGTGATTTTCAGCTCCTGAATAGCGTTTGCAATGCATTTACAATGTTTGGCATTGTACTAGTTAACATCACATGACTTTCACTTAGATTTCATTCTAAAACAGGCCATGCTGACTCAAGTCAACTGTAAATCATCTACTCCATACTACTGACAGGATTTAGTCATTAGGTTCTGTTTTTGAGACTTTCATTCTTTTTTTGCTTTAAAGTGCTTTTCAGGTCTTGAATAGCGTTTTCAATGCATTTACAATGTTTGGCATTGTACCAGTTCACATTACATGACTTTGACTTAGATTTCAGCCTAAAACAGGCCACACTGACTCAATGAGTCATTAGATTCCGAGTTTCGAGACTTTCATTCTTTTATTGCTTTAAAATGCTTTTCAGCTCCTGAATAGCGTTTTCAATGCATTTACAATGTTTGGCATTGTACTAGTTCACATTATATGACTTTGACTTAGGTTTCTGCCTAAAACAGGCCACGCTGACTCAAGTCAACTGTAAATCATCTACTCCATACTACTGACAAGATTTAGTCATTAGGTTCTGTTTTTGAGACTTTCATTCTTTTATTGCTTTAAAGTGCTTTTCAGGTCTTGAATAGCGTTTTCAATGCATTTACAATGTTTGGCATTGTACCAGTTCACATTACATGATTTTGACTTAGATTTCATCTTAAAACAGGCCACACTGACTCAAATCAACTGTAAATCATGAAATCTATATGACTGACAAGATTTAGCCATTAGATTCCGAGTTTTGAGACTTTCAATCTTTTATTGCTTTAAAGTGCTTTTCAGCTCCTGAATAGCGTTTGCAATGCATTTACAATGTTTGGCATTGTACTAGTTAACATCACATGACTTTGACTTAGATTTCAGCTTAAAACAGGCCACACTGACTCAAATCAACTGTAAATCATGAAATCTATATGACTGACAAGATTTAGCCATTAGATTCCGAGTTTTGAGACTTTCATTCTTTTATTGCTTTAAAGTGCTTTTCAGCTCCTGAATAGCGTTTCCAATGCATTTACAATGTTTGGCATCGTACTAGTTCACATTACATGACTTTGACTTAGATTTCATCCTAAAACAGGCCACATTGATTCAATGAGCCATTAGATTCCGAGTTTTGAGACTTTCATTCTGTTATTGCTTTAAAGTGCTTTTCAGCTCCTGAATAGCGTTTGCAATGCATTTACAATGTTTGGCATTGTACCAGTTCACATTACATGACTTTGACTTAGATTTCTGCCTTTAAACAGGCCACACTGACTCAAATCAACTGTAAATCATCTAATCTATACGATTGACAAGATTTAGCCATTAGATTCCGAGTTTTTAAGCTTTCATTCTTTTATTGCTTTAAAGTGCTTTTCAGCTCCTGAATAGTGTTTGCAATGCATTTACAATGTTTGGCATTGTACCAGTTCACATTACATGACTTTGACTTAGATTTCTGTCTAAAACAGGCCACACTGACTCAAATCAACTGTAAATAATCTAATCCATACGACTGACAAGATTTAGCCATTAGATTCAGAGTTTTGAGACTTTCATTCTTTTATTGCTTTAAAGTGCTTTTCAGCTCCTGAATAGCGTTTCCAATGCATTTACAATGTTTGGCATCGTACTAGTTCACATTACATGACTTTGACTTAGATTTCAGCTTAAAACAGACCACGCTGACTCAAATCAACTGTAAATCATGAAATCTATATGACTGACAAGATTTAGCCATTATATTCCGAGTTTTGAGACTTTCAATCTTTTATTGCTTTAAAGTGATTTTCAGCTCCTGAATAGCGTTTGCAATGCATTTACAATGTTTGGCATTGTACTAGTTAACATCACATGACTTTCACTTAGATTTCATTCTAAAACAGGCCATGCTGACTCAAGTCAACTGTAAATCATCTACTCCATACTACTGACAGGATTTAGTCATTAGGTTCTGTTTTTGAGACTTTCATTCTTTTATTGCTTTAAAGTGCTTTTCAGGTCTTGAATAGCGTTTTCAATGCATTTACAATGTTTGGCATTGTACCAGTTCACATTACATGACTTTGACTTAGATTTCAGCCTAAAACAGGCCACACTGACTCAATGAGTCATTAGATTCCGAGTTTCGAGACTTTCATTCTTTTATTGCTTTAAAATGCTTTTCAGCTCCTGAATAGCGTTTTCAATGCATTTACAATGTTTGGCATTGTACTAGTTCACATTATATGACTTTGACTTAGGTTTCTGCCTAAAACAGGCCACGCTGACTCAAGTCAACTGTAAATCATCTACTCCATACTACTGACAAGATTTAGTCATTAGGTTCTGTTTTTGAGACTTTCATTCTTTTATTGCTTTAAAGTGCTTTTCAGGTCTTGGATAGCGTTTGCAATGCATTTACAATGTTTGGCATTGTACCAGTTCACATTACATGACTTTGACTTAGATTTCTGCCTTTAAACAGGCCACACTGACTCAAATCAACTGTAAATCATCTAATCCATACGATTGACAAGATTTAGCCATTAGATTCCGAGTTTTGAAGCTTTCATTCTTTTATTGCTTTAAAGTGCTTTTCAGCTCCTGAATAGTGTTTGCAATGCATTTACAATGTTTGGCATTGTACCGGTTCACATTACATGACTTTGACTTAGATTTCTGCCTAAAACAGGCCACACTGACTCAAATCAACTGTAAATAATCTAATCCATACGACTGACAAGATTTAGCCATTATATTCCGAGTTTTGAGACTTTCAATCTTTTATTGCTTTAAAGTGATTTTCAGCTCCTGAATAGCGTTTGCAATGCATTTACAATGTTTGGCATTGTACTAGTTAACATCACATGACTTTCACTTAGATTTCATTCTAAAACAGGCCATGCTGACTCAAGTCAACTGTAAATCATCTAATCCATACTACTGACAGGATTTAGTCATTAGGTTCTGTTTTTGAGACTTTCATTCTTTTATTGCTTTAAAGTGCTTTTCAGGTCTTGAATAGCGTTTTCAATGCATTTACAATGTTTGGCATTGTACCAGTTCACATTACATGACTTTGACTTAGATTTCAGCCTAAAACAGGCCACACTGACTCAATGAGTCATTAGATTCCGAGTTTCGAGACTTTCATTCTTTTATTGCTTTAAAATGCTTTTCAGCTCCTGAATAGCGTTTTCAATGCATTTACGATGTTTGGCATTGTACTAGTTCACATTATATGACTTTGACTTAGGTTTCTGCCTAAAACAGGCCACGCTGACTTAAGTCAACTGTAAATCATCTACTCCATACTACTGACAAGATTTAGTCATTAGGTTCTGTTTTTGAGACTTTCATTCTTTTATTGCTTTAAAGTGCTTTTCAGGTCTTGAATAGCGTTTTCAATGCATTTACAATGTTTGGCATTGTACCAGTTCACATTACATGATTTTGACTTAGATTTCATCTTAAAACAGGCCACACTGACTCAAATCAACTGTAAATCATGAAATCTATATGACTGACAAGATTTAGCCATTAGATTCCGAGTTTTGAGACTTTCAATCTTTTATTGCTTTAAAGTGCTTTTCAGCTCCTGAATAGCGTTTGCAATGCATTTACAATGTTTGGCATTGTACTAGTTAACATCACATGACTTTGACTTAGATTTCAGCTTAAAACAGGCCACACTGACTCAAATCAACTGTAAATCATGAAATCTATATGACTGACAAGATTTAGCCATTAGATTCCGAGTTTTGAGACTTTCATTCTTTTATTGCTTTAAAGTGCTTTTCAGCTCCTGAATAGCGTTTCCAATGCATTTACAATGTTTGGCATCGTACTAGTTCACATTACATGACTTTGACTTAGATTTCATCTTAAAACAGGCCACACTGACTCAAATCAACTCTAAATCATGAAATATATATGACTGACAAGATTTAGCCATTAGGTTCCGAGTTTTGAGACTTTCATTCTTTTATTGCTTTAAAGTCCTTTTCAGCTCCTGAATAGCGTTTGCAATGCATTTACAATGTTTGGCATTGTACTCGTTCACATTACATGACTTTGACTTAAATTTCAGCCTAAAACAGGCCACGCTGACTCAAAACAATTGTAAATCATCTACTCCATACTACTGACAAGATTTAGTCATTAGGTTCTGTTTTTGAGACTTTCATTCTTTTATTGCTTTAAAGTGCTTTTCAGGTCTTGAATAGCGTTTTCAATGCATTTACAATGTTTGGCATTGTACCAGTTCACATTACATGACTTTGACTCAAATTTCATCCTAAAACAGGCCACATTGACTCAATGAGCCATTAGATTCAGAATTTTGAGACTTTCATTCTTTTATTGCTTTAAAGTGCTTTTCAGCTCCTGAATAGTGTTTGCAATGCATTTACAATGTTTGGCATTGTACCAGTTCACATTACATGACTTTGACTTAGATTGCTGCCTAAAACAGGCCACACTGACTCAAATCAACTGTAAATCATGAAATCTATATGACTGACAAGATTTAGCCTTCATATTCCGAGTTTTGAGACTTTCAATCTTTTATTGCTTTAAAGTGCTTTTCAGGTCTTGAATAGCGTTTTCAATGCATTTACAATGTTTGGCATTGTACCAGTTCACATTACATGACTTTGACTTAGATTTCAGCCTAAAACAGGCCACACTGACTCAATGAGTCATTAGATTCCGAGTTTCGAGACTTTCATTCTTTTATTGCTTTAAAATGCTTTTCAGCTCCTGAATAGCGTTTTCAATGCATTTACAATGTTTGGCATTCTACTAGTTCACATTATATGACTTTGACTTAGGTTTCTGCCTAAAACAGGCCACGCTGACTCAAGTCAACTGTAAATCATCTACTCCATACTACTGACAAGATTTAGTCATTAGGTTCTGTTTTTGAGACTTTCATTCTTTTATTGCTTTAAAGTGCTTTTCAGGTCTTGGATAGCGTTTGCAATGCATTTACAATGTTTGGCATTGTACCAGTTCACATTACATGACTTTGACTTAGATTTCTGCCTTTAAACAGGCCACACTGACTCAAATCAACTGTAAATCATCTAATCCATACGATTGACAAGATTTAGCCATTAGATTCCGAGTTTTGAAGCTTTCATTCTTTTATTGCTTTAAAGTGCTTTTCAGCTCCTGAATAGTGTTTGCAATGCATTTACAATGTTTGGCATTGTACCGGTTCACATTACATGACTTTGACTTAGATTTCTGCCTAAAACAGGCCACACTGACTCAAATCAACTGTAAATAATCTAATCCATACGACTGACAAGATTTAGCCATTAGATTCAGAGTTTTGAGACTTTCATTCTTTTATTGCTTTAAAGTGCTTTTCAGCTCCTGAATAGCGTTTCCAATGCATTTACAATGTTTGGCATCGTACTAGTTCACATTACATGACTTTGACTTAGATTTCAGCTTAAAACAGGCCACGCTGACTCAAATCAACTGTAAATCATGAAATCTATATGACTGACAAGATTTAGCCATTATATTCCGAGTTTTGAGACTTTCAATCTTTTATTGCTTTAAAGTGATTTTCAGCTCCTGAATAGCTTTGCAATGCATTTACAATGTTTGGCATTGTACTAGTTAACATCACATGACTTTCACTTAGATTTCATTCTAAAACAGGCCATGCTGACTCAAGTCAACTGTAAATCATCTACTCCATACTACTGACAGGATTTAGTCATTAGGTTCTGTTTTTGAGACTTTCATTCTTTTATTGCTTTAAAGTGCTTTTCAGGTCTTGAATAGCGTTTTCAATGCATTTACAATGTTTGGCATTGTACCAGTTCACATTACATGACTTTGACTTAGATTTCAGCCTAAAACAGGCCACACTGACTCAATGAGTCATTAGATTCCGAGTTTCGAGACTTTCATTCTTTTATTGCTTTAAAATGCTTTTCAGCTCCTGAATAGCGTTTTCAATGCATTTACAATGTTTGGCATTGTACTAGTTCACATTATATGACTTTGACTTAGGTTTCTGCCTAAAACAGGCCACGCTGACTCAAGTCAACTGTAAATCATCTACTCCATACTACTGACAAGATTTAGTCATTAGGTTCTGTTTTTGAGACTTTCATTCTTTTATTGCTTTAAAGTGCTTTTCAGGTCTTGAATAGCGTTTTCAATGCATTTACAATGTTTGGCATTGTACCAGTTCACATTACATGATTTTGACTTAGATTTCATCTTAAAACAGGCCACACTGACTCAAATCAACTGTAAATCATGAAATCTATATGACTGACAAGATTTAGCCATTAGATTCCGAGTTTTGAGACTTTCAATCTTTTATTGCTTTAAAGTGCTTTTCAGCTCCTGAATAGCGTTTGCAATGCATTTACAATGTTTGGCATTGTACTAGTTAACATCACATGACTTTGACTTAGATTTCAGCTTAAAACAGGCCACACTGACTCAAATCAACTGTAAATCATGAAATCTATATGACTGACAAGATTTAGCCATTAGATTCCGAGTTTTGAGACTTTCATTCTTTTATTGCTTTAAAGTGCTTTTCAGCTCCTGAATAGCGTTTCCAATGCATTTACAATGTTTGGCATCGTACTAGTTCACATTACATGACTTTGACTTAGATTTCATCTTAAAACAGGCCACACTGACTCAAATCAACTCTAAATCATGAAATATATATGACTGACAAGATTTAGCCATTAGGTTCCGAGTTTTGAGACTTTCATTCTTTTATTGCTTTAAAGTGCTTTTCAGCTCCTGAATAGCGTTTCCAATGCATTTACAATGTTTGGCATCGTACTAGTTCACATTACATGACTTTGACTTAGATTTCATCTTAAAACAGGCCACACTGACTCAAATCAACTCTAAATCATGAAATATATATGACTGACAAGATTTAGCCATTAGGTTCCGAGTTTTGAGACTTTCATTCTTTTATTGCTTTAAAGTCCTTTTCAGCTCCTGAATAGCGTTTGCAATGCATTTACAATGTTTGGCATTGTACTCGTTCACATTACATGACTTTGACTTAAATTTCAGCCTAAAACAGGCCACGCTGACTCAAAACAACTGTAAATCATCTACTCCATACTACTGACAAGATTTAGTCATTAGGTTCTGTTTTTGAGACTTTCATTCTTTTATTGCTTTAAAGTGCTTTTCAGGTCTTGAATAGCGTTTTCAATGCATTTACAATGTTTGGCATTGTACCAGTTCACATTACATGACTTTGACTCAAATTTCATCCTAAAACAGGCCACATTGACTCAATGAGCCATTAGATTCAGAATTTTGAGACTTTCATTCTTTTATTGCTTTAAAGTGCTTTTCAGCTCCTGAATAGTGTTTGCAATGCATTTACAATGTTTGGCATTGTACCAGTTCACATTACATGACTTTGACTTAGATTTATGCCTAAAACAGGCCACACTGACTCAAATCAACTGTAAATCATGAAATCTATATGACTGACAAGATTTAGCCTTCATATTCCGAGTTTTGAGACTTTCAATCTTTTATTGCTTTAAAGTGCTTTTCAGTTCCTGAATAGCGTTTGCAATGCATTAACAATGTTTGGCATTGTACTAGTTAACATCATATGACTTTCACTTAGATTTCATTCTAAAACAGGCCACACTGACTCAAATCAACTGTAAATCATCGAGTCCATACGACTGACAATGCATTTACAATGTTTGGCATTGTACCAGTTCACATTATAGACTTTGACTTAGATTTCAGCCTAAAACAGGCCACACTGACTCAATGAGCCATTAGATTCCGAGTTTCGAGACTCTCATTCTTTTATTGCTTTAAAATGCTTTTCAGCTCCTGAATAGCGTTTGCAATGCATTTACCATGTTTGGCATTGTACTCGTTCACATTACATGACTTTGACTTAAATTTCAGCCTAAAACAGGCCACGCTGACTCAAATCAACTGTAAATCATCTACTCCATACTACTGACAAGATTTAGTCATTAGGTTCTGTTTTTGAGACTTTCATTCTTTTATTTAAAGTGCTTTTCAGATCTTGAATAGCGTTTTCAATGCTTTACAATGTTTGGCATTGTACCAGTTCACATTACATGACTTTGACTCAGATTTCATCCTAAAACAGGCCACATTGATTCAATGAGCCATTAGATTCCGAGTTTTGAGACTTTCATTCTGTTATTGCTTTAAAGTGCTTTTCAGCTCCTGAATAGTGTTTGCAATGCATTTACAATGTTTGGTATTGTACCAGTTCACATTACATGACTTTGACTTAGATTTCTGCCTAAAACAGGCCACACTGACTCAAATCAACTGTAAATCATCTAATCCATACGACTGACAAGATTTAGCCATTAGATTCAGAGTTTTGAAGCTTTCATTCTTTTATTGCTTTAAAGTGCTTTTCAGTTCCTGAATAGCGTTTCCAATGCATTTACAATGTTTGACATCGTACTAGTTCACATTACATGACTTTGACTTAGATTTCATCTTAAAACAGGCCACACTGACTCAAATCAACTGTAAATCATGAAATCTATATGACTGACAAGATTTAGCCATTAGGTTCTGTTTTTGAGACTTTCATTTTTTTATTGCTTTAAAGTGCTTTTCAGCTCCTGAATAGCGTTTGCAATGCATTTACAATGTTTGGCATTGTACTCGTTCACATTACATGACTTTGACTTAAATTTCAGCCTAAAACAGGCCACGCTGACTCAAAACAACTGTAAATCATCTACTCCATACTACTGACAAGATTTAGTCATTAGGTTCTGTTTTTGAGACTTTCATTCTTTTATTGCTTTAAAGTGCTTTTCAGGTCTTGAATAGCGTTTTCAATGCATTTACAATGTTTGGCATTGTACCAGTTCACATTACATGACTTTGACTCAAATTTCATCCTAAAACAGGCCACATTGACTCAATGAGCCATTAGATTCAGAATTTTGAGACTTTCATTCTTTTATTGCTTTAAAGTGCTTTTCAGCTCCTGAATAGTGTTTGCAATGCATTTACAATGTTTGGCATTGTACCAGTTCACATTACATGACTTTGACTTAGATTTCTGACTAAAACAGGCCACACTGACTCAAATCAACTGTAAATCATGAAATCTATATGACTGACAAGATTTAGCCTTCATATTCCGAGTTTTGAGACTTTCAATCTTTTATTGCTTTAAAGTGCTTTTCAGCTCCTGAATAGCGTTTGCAATGCATTTACAATGTTTGGCATTGTACTAGTTAACATCATATGACTTTCACTTAGATTTCATTCTAAAACAGGCCACACTGACTCAAATCAACTGTAAATCATCGAGTCCATACGACTGACAATGCATTTACAATGTTTGGCATTGTACCAGTTCACATTATAGACTTTGACTTAGATTTCAGCCTAAAACAGGCCAAACTGACTCAATGAGCCATTAGATTCCGAGTTTCGAGACTCTCATTCTTTTATTGCTTTAAAATGCTTTTCAGCTCCTGAATAGCGTTTGCAATGCATTTACCATGTTTGGCATTGTACTCGTTCACATTACATGACTTTGACTTAAATTTCAGCCTAAAACAGGCCACGCTGACTCAAATCAACTGTAAATCATCTACTCCATACTACTGACAAGATTTAGTCATTAGGTTCTGTTTTTGAGACTTTCATTCTTTTATTTAAAGTGCTTTTCAGCTCCTGAATAGTGTTTGCAATGCATTTACAATGTTTGGTATTGTACCAGTTCACATTACATGACTTTGACTTAGATTTCTGCCTAAAACAGGCCACACTGACTCAAATCAACTGTAAATCATCTAATCCATACGACTGACAAGATTTAGCCATTAGATTCAGAGTTTTGAAGCTTTCATTCTTTTATTGCTTTAAAGTGCTTTTCAGTTCCTGAATAGCGTTTCCAATGCATTTACAATGTTTGACATCGTACTAGTTCACATTACATGACTTTGACTTAGATTTCAGCTTAAAACAGGCCACACTGACTCAAATCAACTGTAAATCATGAAATCTATATGACTGACAAGATTTAGCCATTAGATTCCGAGTTTTGAGACTTTCATTCTTTTATTGCTTTAAAGTGCTTTTCAGCTCCTGAATAGCGTTTCCAATGCATTTACAATGTTTGGCATCGTACTAGTTCACATTACATGACTTTGACTTAGATTTCATCTTAAAACAGGCCACACTGACTCAAATCAACTCTAAATCATGAAATATATATGACTGACAAGATTTAGCCATTAGGTTCCGAGTTTTGAGACTTTCATTCTTTTATTGCTTTAAAGTCCTTTTCAGCTCCTGAATAGCGTTTGCAATGCATTTACAATGTTTGGCATTGTACTCGTTCACATTACATGACTTTGACTTAAATTTCAGCCTAAAACAGGCCACGCTGACTCAAAACAACTGTAAATCATCTACTCCATACTACTGACAAGATTTAGTCATTAGGTTCTGTTTTTGAGACTTTCATTCTTTTATTGCTTTAAAGTGCTTTTCAGGTCTTGAATAGCGTTTTCAATGCATTTACAATGTTTGGCATTGTACCAGTTCACATTACATGACTTTGACTCAAATTTCATCCTAAAACAGGCCACATTGACTCAATGAGCCATTAGATTCAGAATTTTGAGACTTTCATTCTTTTATTGCTTTAAAGTGCTTTTCAGCTCCTGAATAGTGTTTGCAATGCATTTACAATGTTTGGCATTGTACCAGTTCACATTACATGACTTTGACTTAGATTGCTGCCTAAAACAGGCCACACTGACTCAAATCAACTGTAAATCATGAAATCTATATGACTGACAAGATTTAGCCTTCATATTCCGAGTTTTGAGACTTTCAATCTTTTATTGCTTTAAAGTGCTTTTCAGGTCTTGAATAGCGTTTTCAATGCATTTACAATGTTTGGCATTGTACCAGTTCACATTACATGACTTTGACTTAGATTTCAGCCTAAAACAGGCCACACTGACTCAATGAGTCATTAGATTCCGAGTTTCGAGACTTTCATTCTTTTATTGCTTTAAAATGCTTTTCAGCTCCTGAATAGCGTTTTCAATGCATTTACAATGTTTGGCATTGTACTAGTTCACATTATATGACTTTGACTTAGGTTTCTGCCTAAAACAGGCCACGCTGACTCAAGTCAACTGTAAATCATCTACTCCATACTACTGACAAGATTTAGTCATTAGGTTCTGTTTTTGAGACTTTCATTCTTTTATTGCTTTAAAGTGCTTTTCAGGTCTTGGATAGCGTTTGCAATGCATTTACAATGTTTGGCATTGTACCAGTTCACATTACATGACTTTGACTTAGATTTCTGCCTTTAAACAGGCCACACTGACTCAAATCAACTGTAAATCATCTAATCCATACGATTGACAAGATTTAGCCATTAGATTCCGAGTTTTGAAGCTTTCATTCTTTTATTGCTTTAAAGTGCTTTTCAGCTCCTGAATAGTGTTTGCAATGCATTTACAATGTTTGGCATTGTACCGGTTCACATTACATGACTTTGACTTAGATTTCTGCCTAAAACAGGCCACACTGACTCAAATCAACTGTAAATAATCTAATCCATACGACTGACAAGATTTAGCCATTAGATTCAGAGTTTTGAGACTTTCATTCTTTTATTGCTTTAAAGTGCTTTTCAGCTCCTGAATAGCGTTTCCAATGCATTTACAATGTTTGGCATCGTACTAGTTCACATTACATGACTTTGACTTAGATTTCAGCTTAAAACAGGCCACGCTGACTCAAATCAACTGTAAATCATGAAATCTATATGACTGACAAGATTTAGCCATTATATTCCGAGTTTTGAGACTTTCAATCTTTTATTGCTTTAAAGTGATTTTCAGCTCCTGAATAGCGTTTGCAATGCATTTACAATGTTTGGCATTGTACTAGTTAACATCACATGACTTTCACTTAGATTTCATTCTAAAACAGGCCATGCTGACTCAAGTCAACTGTAAATCATCTACTCCATACTACTGACAGGATTTAGTCATTAGGTTCTGTTTTTGAGACTTTCATTCTTTTATTGCTTTAAAGTGCTTTTCAGGTCTTGAATAGCGTTTTCAATGCATTTACAATGTTTGGCATTGTACCAGTTCACATTACATGACTTTGACTTAGATTTCAGCCTAAAACAGGCCACACTGACTCAATGAGTCATTAGATTCCGAGTTTCGAGACTTTCATTCTTTTATTGCTTTAAAATGCTTTTCAGCTCCTGAATAGCGTTTTCAATGCATTTACAATGTTTGGCATTGTACTAGTTCACATTATATGACTTTGACTTAGGTTTCTGCCTAAAACAGGCCACGCTGACTCAAGTCAACTGTAAATCATCTACTCCATACTACTGACAAGATTTAGTCATTAGGTTCTGTTTTTGAGACTTTCATTCTTTTATTGCTTTAAAGTGTTTTTCAGGTCTTGAATAGCGTTTTCAATGCATTTACAATGTTTGGCATTGTACCAGTTCACATTACATGATTTTGACTTAGATTTCATCTTAAAACAGGCCACACTGACTCAAATCAACTGTAAATCATGAAATCTATATGACTGACAAGATTTAGCCATTAGATTCCGAGTTTTGAGACTTTCAATCTTTTATTGCTTTAAAGTGCTTTTCAGCTCCTGAATAGCGTTTGCAATGCATTTACAATGTTTGGCATTGTACTAGTTAACATCACATGACTTTGACTTAGATTTCAGCTTAAAACAGGCCACACTGACTCAAATCAACTGTAAATCATGAAATCTATATGACTGACAAGATTTAGCCATTAGATTCCGAGTTTTGAGACTTTCATTCTTTTATTGCTTTAAAGTGCTTTTCAGCTCCTGAATAGCGTTTCCAATGCATTTACAATGTTTGGCATCGTACTAGTTCACATTACATGACTTTGACTTAGATTTCATCTTAAAACAGGCCACACTGACTCAAATCAACTCTAAATCATGAAATATATATGACTGACAAGATTTAGCCATTAGGTTCCGAGTTTTGAGACTTTCATTCTTTTATTGCTTTAAAGTGCTTTTCAGCTCCTGAATAGCGTTTCCAATGCATTTACAATGTTTGGCATCGTACTAGTTCACATTACATGACTTTGACTTAGATTTCATCTTAAAACAGGCCACACTGACTCAAATCAACTCTAAATCATGAAATATATATGACTGACAAGATTTAGCCATTAGGTTCCGAGTTTTGAGACTTTCATTCTTTTATTGCTTTAAAGTCCTTTTCAGCTCCTGAATAGCGTTTGCAATGCATTTACAATGTTTGGCATTGTACTCGTTCACATTACATGACTTTGACTTAAATTTCAGCCTAAAACAGGCCACGCTGACTCAAAACAACTGTAAATCATCTACTCCATACTACTGACAAGATTTAGTCATTAGGTTCTGTTTTTGAGACTTTCATTCTTTTATTGCTTTAAAGTGCTTTTCAGGTCTTGAATAGCGTTTTCAATGCATTTACAATGTTTGGCATTGTACCAGTTCACATTACATGACTTTGACTCAAATTTCATCCTAAAACAGGCCACATTGACTCAATGAGCCATTAGATTCAGAATTTTGAGACTTTCATTCTTTTATTGCTTTAAAGTGCTTTTCAGCTCCTGAATAGTGTTTGCAATGCATTTACAATGTTTGGCATTGTACCAGTTCACATTACATGACTTTGACTTAGATTTATGCCTAAAACAGGCCACACTGACTCAAATCAACTGTAAATCATGAAATCTATATGACTGACAAGATTTAGCCTTCATATTCCGAGTTTTGAGACTTTCAATCTTTTATTGCTTTAAAGTGCTTTTCAGTTCCTGAATAGCGTTTGCAATGCATTAACAATGTTTGGCATTGTACTAGTTAACATCATATGACTTTCACTTAGATTTCATTCTAAAACAGGCCACACTGACTCAAATCAACTGTAAATCATCGAGTCCATACGACTGACAATGCATTTACAATGTTTGGCATTGTACCAGTTCACATTATAGACTTTGACTTAGATTTCAGCCTAAAACAGGCCACACTGACTCAATGAGCCATTAGATTCCGAGTTTCGAGACTCTCATTCTTTTATTGCTTTAAAATGCTTTTCAGCTCCTGAATAGCGTTTGCAATGCATTTACCATGTTTGGCATTGTACTCGTTCACATTACATGACTTTGACTTAAATTTCAGCCTAAAACAGGCCACGCTGACTCAAATCAACTGTAAATCATCTACTCCATACTACTGACAAGATTTAGTCATTAGGTTCTGTTTTTGAGACTTTCATTCTTTTATTTAAAGTGCTTTTCAGATCTTGAATAGCGTTTTCAATGCTTTACAATGTTTGGCATAGTACCAGTTCACATTACATGACTTTGACTCAGATTTCATCCTAAAACAGGCCACATTGATTCAATGAGCCATTAGATTCCGAGTTTTGAGACTTTCATTCTGTTATTGCTTTAAAGTGCTTTTCAGCTCCTGAATAGTGTTTGCAATGCATTTACAATGTTTGGTATTGTACCAGTTCACATTACATGACTTTGACTTAGATTTCTGCCTAAAACAGGCCACACTGACTCAAATCAACTGTAAATCATCTAATCCATACGACTGACAAGATTTAGCCATTAGATTCAGAGTTTTGAAGCTTTCATTCTTTTATTGCTTTAAAGTGCTTTTCAGTTCCTGAATAGCGTTTCCAATGCATTTACAATGTTTGACATCGTACTAGTTCACATTACATGACTTTGACTTAGATTTCATCTTAAAACAGGCCACACTGACTCAAATCAACTGTAAATCATGAAATCTATATGACTGACAAGATTTAGCCATTAGGTTCTGTTTTTGAGACTTTCATTCTTTTATTGCTTTAAAGTGCTTTTCAGCTCCTGAATAGCGTTTCCAATGCATTTACAATGTTTGGCATCGTACTAGTTCACATTACATGATTTTGACTTAGATTTCATCTTAAAACAGGCCACACTGACTCAAATCAACTCTAAATCATGAAATATATATGACTGACAAGATTTAGCCATTAGGTTCCGAGTTTTGAGACTTTCATTCTTTTATTGCTTTAAAGTCCTTTTCAGCTCCTGAATAGCGTTTGCAATGCATTTACAATGTTTGGCATTGTACTCGTTCACATTACATGACTTTGACTTAAATTTCAGCCTAAAACAGGCCACGCTGACTCAAAACAACTGTAAATCATCTACTCCATACTACTGACAAGATTTAGTCATTAGGTTCTGTTTTTGAGACTTTCATTCTTTTATTGCTTTAAAGTGCTTTTCAGGTCTTGAATAGCGTTTTCAATGCATTTACAATGTTTGGCATTGTACCAGTTCACATTACATGACTTTGACTCAAATTTCATCCTAAAACAGGCCACATTGACTCAATGAGCCATTAGATTCAGAATTTTGAGACTTTCATTCTTTTATTGCTTTAAAGTGCTTTTCAGCTCCTGAATAGTGTTTGCAATGCATTTACAATGTTTGGCATTGTACCAGTTCACATTACATGACTTTGACTTAGATTTCTGACTAAAACAGGCCACACTGACTCAAATCAACTGTAAATCATGAAATCTATATGACTGACAAGATTGAGCCTTCATATTCCGAGTTTTGAGACTTTCAATCTTTTATTGCTTTAAAGTGCTTTTCAGCTCCTGAATAGCGTTTGCAATGCATTTACAATGTTTGGCATTGTACTAGTTAACATCATATGACTTTCACTTAGATTTCATTCTAAAACAGGCCACACTGACTCAAATCAACTGTAAATCATCGAGTCCATACGACTGACAATGCATTTACAATGTTTGGCATTGTACCAGTTCACATTATAGACTTTGACTTAGATTTCAGCCTAAAACAGGCCACACTGACTCAATGAGCCATTAGATTCCGAGTTTCGAGACTCTCATTCTTTTATTGCTTTAAAATGCTTTTCAGCTCCTGAATAGCGTTTGCAATGCATTTACCATGTTTGGCATTGTACTCGTTCACATTACATGACTTTGACTTAAATTTCAGCCTAAAACAGGCCACGCTGACTCAAATCAACTGTAAATCATCTACTCCATACTACTGACAAGATTTAGTCATTAGGTTCTGTTTTTGAGACTTTCATTCTTTTATTTAAAGTGCTTTTCAGATCTTGAATAGCGTTTTCAATGCTTTACAATGTTTGGCATTGTACCAGTTCACATTACATGACTTTGACTCAGATTTCATCCTAAAACAGGCCACATTGATTCAATGAGCCATTAGATTCCGAGTTTTGAGACTTTCATTCTGTTATTGCTTTAAAGTGCTTTTCAGCTCCTGAATAGTGTTTGCAATGCATTTACAATGTTTGGTATTGTACCAGTTCACATTACATGACTTTGACTTAGATTTCTGCCTAAAACAGGCCACACTGACTCAAATCAACTGTAAATCATCTAATCCATACGACTGACAAGATTTAGCCATTAGATTCAGAGTTTTGAAGCTTTCATTCTTTTATTGCTTTAAAGTGCTTTTCAGTTCCTGAATAGCGTTTCCAATGCATTTACAATGTTTGACATCGTACTAGTTCACATTACATGACTTTGACTTAGATTTCATCTTAAAACAGGCCACACTGACTCAAATCAACTGTAAATCATGAAATCTATATGACTGACAAGATTTAGCCATTAGGTTCTGTTTTTGAGACTTTCATTCTTTTATTTAAAGTGCTTTTCAGCTCCTGAATAGCGTTTGCAATGCATTTACAATGTTTGGCATTGTACTAGTTAACATTATATGACTTTGACTTAGGTTTCTGCCTAAAACAGGCCACGCTGACTCAAGTCAACTGTAAATCATCTACTCCATACTACTGACAAGATTTAGTCATTAGGTTCTGTTTTTGAGACTCATTCTTTTATTGCTTTAAAGTGCTTTTCAGGTCTTGGATAGCGTTTGCAATGCATTTACAATGTTTGGCATTGTACTCGTTCACATTACATGACTTTGACTTAAATTTCAGCCTAAAACAGGCCACGCTGACTCAAAACAACTGTAAATCATCTACTCCATACTACTGACAAGATTTAGTCATTAGGTTCTGTTTTTGAGACTTTCATTCTTTTATTGCTTTAAAGTGCTTTTCAGGTCTTGAATAGCGTTTTCAATGCATTTACAATGTTTGGCATTGTACCAGTTCACATTACATGACTTTGACTCAAATTTCATCCTAAAACAGGCCACATTGACTCAATGAGCCATTAGTTTCAGAATTTTGAGACTTTCATTCTTTTATTGCTTTAAAGTGCTTTTCAGCTCCTGAATAGTGTTTGCAATGCATTTACAATGTTTGGCATTGTACCAGTTCACATTACATGACTTTGACTTAGATTTCTGACTAAAACAGGCCACACTGACTCAAATCAACTGTAAATCATGAAATCTATATGACTGACAAGATTGAGCCTTCATATTCCGAGTTTTGAGACTTTCAATCTTTTATTGCTTTAAAGTGCTTTTCAGCTCCTGAATAGCGTTTGCAATGCATTTACAATGTTTGGCATTGTACTAGTTAACATCATATGACTTTCACTTAGATTTCATTCTAAAACAGGCCACACTGACTCAAATCAACTGTAAATCATCGAGTCCATACGACTGACAATGCATTTACAATGTTTGGCATTGTACCAGTTCACATTATAGACTTTGACTTAGATTTCAGCCTAAAACAGGCCACACTGACTCAATGAGCCATTAGATTCCGAGTTTCGAGACTCTCATTCTTTTATTGCTTTAAAATGCTTTTCAGCTCCTGAATAGCGTTTGCAATGCATTTACCATGTTTGGCATTGTACTCGTTCACATTACATGACTTTGACTTAAATTTCAGCCTAAAACAGGCCACGCTGACTCAAATCAACTGTAAATCATCTACTCCATACTACTGACAAGATTTAGTCATTAGGTTCTGTTTTTGAGACTTTCATTCTTTTATTTAAAGTGCTTTTCAGATCTTGAATAGCGTTTTCAATGCTTTACAATGTTTGGCATTGTACCAGTTCACATTACATGACTTTGACTCAGATTTCATCCTAAAACAGGCCACATTGATTCAATGAGCCATTAGATTCCGAGTTTTGAGACTTTCATTCTGTTATTGCTTTAAAGTGCTTTTCAGCTCCTGAATAGTGTTTGCAATGCATTTACAATGTTTGGTATTGTACCAGTTCACATTACATGACTTTGACTTAGATTTCTGCCTAAAACAGGCCACACTGACTCAAATCAACTGTAAATCATCTAATCCATACGACTGACAAGATTTAGCCATTAGATTCAGAGTTTTGAAGCTTTCATTCTTTTATTGCTTTAAAGTGCTTTTCAGTTCCTGAATAGCGTTTCCAATGCATTTACAATGTTTGACATCGTACTAGTTCACATTACATGACTTTGACTTAGATTTCATCTTAAAACAGGCCACACTGACTCAAATCAACTGTAAATCATGAAATCTATATGACTGACAAGATTTAGCCATTAGGTTCTGTTTTTGAGACTTTCATTCTTTTATTTAAAGTGCTTTTCAGCTCCTGAATAGCGTTTGCAATGCATTTACAATGTTTGGCATTGTACTAGTTAACATTATATGACTTTGACTTAGGTTTCTGCCTAAAACAGGCCACGCTGACTCAAGTCAACTGTAAATCATCTACTCCATACTACTGACAAGATTTAGTCATTAGGTTCTGTTTTTGAGACTCATTCTTTTATTGCTTTAAAGTGCTTTTCAGGTCTTGGATAGCGTTTGCAATGCATTTACAATGTTTGGCATTGTACCAGTTCACATTACATGACTTTGACTCAGATTTCATCCTAAAACAGGCCACATTGATTCAATGAGCCATTAGATTCCGAGTTTTGAGACTTTCATTCTGTTATTGCTTTAAAGTGCTTTTCAGCTCCTGAATAGCGTTTGCAATGCATTTACAATGTTTGGCATTGTACCAGTTCACATTACATGACTTTGACTTAGATTTCTGCCTTTAAACAGGCCACACTGACTCAAATCAACTGTAAATCATCTAATCTATACGATTGACAAGATTTAGCCATTAGATTCCGAGTTTTTAAGCTTTCATTCTTTTATTGCTTTAAAGTGCTTTTCAGCTCCTGAATAGTGTTTGCAATGCATTTACAATGTTTGGCATTGTACCAGTTCACATTACATGACTTTGACTTAGATTTCTGCCTAAAACAGGCCACACTGACTCAAATCAACTGTAAATAATCTAATCCATACGACTGACAAGATTTAGCCATTAGATTCAGAGTTTTGAGACTTTCATTCTTTTATTGCTTTAAAGTGCTTTTCAGCTCCTGAATAGCGTTTCCAATGCATTTACAATGTTTGGCATCGTACTAGTTCACATTACATGACTTTGACTTAGATTTCAGCTTAAAACAGACCACGCTGACTCAAATCAACTGTAAATCATGAAATCTATATGACTGACAAGATTTAGCCATTATATTCCGAGTTTTGAGACTTTCAATCTTTTATTGCTTTAAAGTGATTTTCAGCTCCTGAATAGCGTTTGCAATGCATTTACAATGTTTGGCATTGTACTAGTTAACATCACATGACTTTCACTTAGATTTCATTCTAAAACAGGCCATGCTGACTCAAGTCAACTGTAAATCATCTACTCCATACTACTGACAGGATTTAGTCATTAGGTTCTGTTTTTGAGACTTTCATTCTTTTATTGCTTTAAAGTGCTTTTCAGGTCTTGAATAGCGTTTTCAATGCATTTACAATGTTTGGCATTGTACCAGTTCACATTACATGACTTTGACTTAGATTTCAGCCTAAAACAGGCCACACTGACTCAATGAGTCATTAGATTCCGAGTTTCGAGACTTTCATTCTTTTATTGCTTTAAAATGCTTTTCAGCTCCTGAATAGCGTTTTCAATGCATTTACAATGTTTGGCATTGTACTAGTTCACATTATATGACTTTGACTTAGGTTTCTGCCTAAAACAGGCCACGCTGACTCAAGTCAACTGTAAATCATCTACTCCATACTACTGACAAGATTTAGTCATTAGGTTCTGTTTTTGAGACTTTCATTCTTGTATTGCTTTAAAGTGCTTTTCAGGTCTTGGATAGCGTTTGCAATGCATTTACAATGTTTGGCATTGTACCAGTTCACATTACATGACTTTGACTTAGATTTCTGCCTTTAAACAGGCCACACTGACTCAAATCAACTGTAAATCATCTAATCCATACGATTGACAAGATTTAGCCATTAGATTCCGAGTTTTGAAGCTTTCATTCTTTTATTGCTTTAAAGTGCTTTTCAGCTCCTGAATAGTGTTTGCAATGCATTTACAATGTTTGGCATTGTACCGGTTCACATTACATGACTTTGACTTAGATTTCTGCCTAAAACAGGCCACACTGACTCAAATCAACTGTAAATAATCTAATCCATACGACTGACAAGATTTAGCCATTAGATTCAGAGTTTTGAGACTTTCATTCTTTTATTGCTTTAAAGTGCTTTTCAGCTCCTGAATAGCGTTTCCAATGCATTTACAATGTTTGGCATCGTACTAGTTCACATTACATGACTTTGACTTAGATTTCAGCTTAAAACAGGCCACGCTGACTCAAATCAACTGTAAATCATGAAATCTATATGACTGACAAGATTTAGCCATTATATTCCGAGTTTTGAGACTTTCAATCTTTTATTGCTTTAAAGTGATTTTCAGCTCCTGAATAGCGTTTGCAATGCATTTACAATGTTTGGCATTGTACTAGTTAACATCACATGACTTTCACTTAGATTTCATTCTAAAACAGGCCATGCTGACTCAAGTCAACTGTAAATCATCTACTCCATACTACTGACAGGATTTAGTCATTAGGTTCTGTTTTTGAGACTTTCATTCTTTTATTGCTTTAAAGTGCTTTTCAGGTCTTGAATAGCGTTTTCAATGCATTTACAATGTTTGGCATTGTACCAGTTCACATTACATGACTTTGACTTAGATTTCAGCCTAAAACAGGCCACACTGACTCAATGAGTCATTAGATTCCGAGTTTCGAGACTTTCATTCTTTTATTGCTTTAAAATGCTTTTCAGCTCCTGAATAGCGTTTTCAATGCATTTACAATGTTTGGCATTGTACTAGTTCACATTATATGACTTTGACTTAGGTTTCTGCCTAAAACAGGCCACGCTGACTCAAGTCAACTGTAAATCATCTACTCCATACTACTGACAAGATTTAGTCATTAGGTTCTGTTTTTGAGACTTTCATTCTTTTATTGCTTTAAAGTGCTTTTCAGGTCTTGAATAGCGTTTTCAATGCATTTACAATGTTTGGCATTGTACCAGTTCACATTACATGATTTTGACTTAGATTTCATCTTAAAACAGGCCACACTGACTAAAATCAACTGTAAATCATGAAATCTATATGACTGACAAGATTTAGCCATTAGATTCCGAGTTTTGAGACTTTCAATCTTTTATTGCTTTAAAGTGCTTTTCAGCTCCTGAATAGCGTTTGCAATGCATTTACAATGTTTGGCATTGTACTAGTTAACATCACATGACTTTGACTTAGATTTCAGCTTAAAACAGGCCACACTGACTCAAATCAACTGTAAATCATGAAATCTATATGACTGACAAGATTTAGCCATTAGATTCCGAGTTTTGAGACTTTCATTCTTTTATTGCTTTAAAGTGCTTTTCAGCTCCTGAATAGCGTTTCCAATGCATTTACAATGTTTGGCATCGTACTAGTTCACATTACATGACTTTGACTTAGATTTCATCTTAAAACAGGCCACACTGACTCAAATCAACTCTAAATCATGAAATATATATGACTGACAAGATTTAGCCATTAGGTTCCGAGTTTTGAGACTTTCATTCTTTTATTGCTTTAAAGTGCTTTTCAGCTCCTGAATAGCGTTTCCAATGCATTTACAATGTTTGGCATCGTACTAGTTCAGATTACATGACTTTGACTTAGATTTCATCTTAAAACAGGCCACACTGACTCAAATCAACTCTAAATCATGAAATATATATGACTGACAAGATTTAGCCATTAGGTTCCGAGTTTTGAGACTTTCATTCTTTTATTGCTTTAAAGTCCTTTTCAGCTCCTGAATAGCGTTTGCAATGCATTTACAATGTTTGGCATTGTACTCGTTCACATTACATGACTTTGACTTAAATTTCAGCCTAAAACAGGCCACGCTGACTCAAAACAACTGTAAATCATCTACTCCATACTACTGACAAGATTTAGTCATTAGGTTCTGTTTTTGAGACTTTCATTCTTTTATTGCTTTAAAGTGCTTTTCAGGTCTTGAATAGCGTTTTCAATGCATTTACAATGTTTGGCATTGTACCAGTTCACATTACATGACTTTGACTCAAATTTCATCCTAAAACAGGCCACATTGACTCAATGAGCCATTAGATTCAGAATTTTGAGACTTTCATTCTTTTATTGCTTTAAAGTGCTTTTCAGCTCCTGAATAGTGTTTGCAATGCATTTACAATGTTTGGCATCGTACTAGTTCACATTACATGACTTTGACTTAGATTTCAGCTTAAAACAGGCCACGCTGACTCAAATCAACTGTAAATCATGAAATCTATATGACTGACAAGATTTAGCCATTATATTCCGAGTTTTGAGACTTTCAATCTTTTATTGCTTTAAAGTGATTTTCAGCTCCTGAATAGCGTTTGCAATGCATTTACAATGTTTGGCATTGTACTAGTTAACATCACATGACTTTCACTTAGATTTCATTCTAAAACAGGCCATGCTGACTCAAGTCAACTGTAAATCATCTACTCCATACTACTGACAGGATTTAGTCATTAGGTTCTGTTTTTGAGACTTTCATTCTTTTATTGCTTTAAAGTGCTTTTCAGGTCTTGAATAGCGTTTTCAATGCATTTACAATGTTTGGCATTGTACCAGTTCACATTACATGACTTTGACTTAGATTTCAGCCTAAAACAGGCCACACTGACTCAATGAGTCATTAGATTCCGAGTTTCGAGACTTTCATTCTTTTATTGCTTTAAAATGCTTTTCAGCTCCTGAATAGCGTTTTCAATGCATTTACAATGTTTGGCATTGTACTAGTTCACATTATATGACTTTGACTTAGGTTTCTGCCTAAAACAGGCCACGCTGACTCAAGTCAACTGTAAATCATCTACTCCATACTACTGACAAGATTTAGTCATTAGGTTCTGTTTTTGAGACTTTCATTCTTTTATTGCTTTAAAGTGCTTTTCAGGTCTTGAATAGCGTTTTCAATGCATTTACAATGTTTGGCATTGTACCAGTTCACATTACATGATTTTGACTTAGATTTCATCTTAAAACAGGCCACACTGACTAAAATCAACTGTAAATCATGAAATCTATATGACTGACAAGATTTAGCCATTAGATTCCGAGTTTTGAGACTTTCAATCTTTTATTGCTTTAAAGTGCTTTTCAGCTCCTGAATAGCGTTTGCAATGCATTTACAATGTTTGGCATTGTACTAGTTAACATCACATGACTTTGACTTAGATTTCAGCTTAAAACAGGCCACACTGACTCAAATCAACTGTAAATCATGAAATCTATATGACTGACAAGATTTAGCCATTAGATTCCGAGTTTTGAGACTTTCATTCTTTTATTGCTTTAAAGTGCTTTTCAGCTCCTGAATAGCGTTTCCAATGCATTTACAATGTTTGGCATCGTACTAGTTCACATTACATGACTTTGACTTAGATTTCATCTTAAAACAGGCCACACTGACTCAAATCAACTCTAAATCATGAAATATATATGACTGACAAGATTTAGCCATTAGGTTCCGAGTTTTGAGACTTTCATTCTTTTATTGCTTTAAAGTGCTTTTCAGCTCCTAAATAGCGTTTCCAATGCATTTACAATGTTTGGCATCGTACTAGTTCAGATTACATGACTTTGACTTAGATTTCATCTTAAAACAGGCCACACTGACTCAAATCAACTCTAAATCATGAAATATATATGACTGACAAGATTTAGCCATTAGGTTCCGAGTTTTGAGACTTTCATTCTTTTATTGCTTTAAAGTCCTTTTCAGCTCCTGAATAGCGTTTGCAATGCATTTACAATGTTTGGCATTGTACTCGTTCACATTACATGACTTTGACTTAAATTTCAGCCTAAAACAGGCCACGCTGACTCAAAACAACTGTAAATCATCTACTCCATACTACTGACAAGATTTAGTCATTAGGTTCTGTTTTTGAGACTTTCATTCTTTTATTGCTTTAAAGTGCTTTTCAGGTCTTGAATAGCGTTTTCAATGCATTTACAATGTTTGGCATTGTACCAGTTCACATTACATGACTTTGACTCAAATTTCATCCTAAAACAGGCCACATTGACTCAATGAGCCATTAGATTCAGAATTTTGAGACTTTCATTCTTTTATTGCTTTAAAGTGCTTTTCAGCTCCTGAATAGTGTTTGCAATGCATTTACAATGTTTGGCATTGTACCAGTTCACATTACATGACTTTGACTTAGATTTCTGCCTAAAACAGGCCACACTGACTCAAATCAACTGTAAATCATGAAATCTATATGACTGACAAGATTTAGCCTTCATATTCCGAGTTTTGAGACTTTCAATCTTTTATTGCTTTAAAGTGCTTTTCAGCTCCTGAATAGCGTTTGCAATGCATTTACAATGTTTGGCATTGTACTAGTTAACATCATATGACTTTCACTTAGATTTCATTCTAAAACAGGCCACACTGACTCAAATCAACTGTAAATCATCGAGTCCATACGACTGACAATGCATTTACAATGTTTGGCATTGTACCAGTTCACATTATAGACTTTGACTTAGATTTCAGCCTAAAACAGGCCACACTGACTCAATGAGCCATTAGATTCCGAGTTTCGAGACTCTCATTCTTTTATTGCTTTAAAATGCTTTTCAGCTCCTGAATAGCGTTTGCAATGCATTTACCATGTTTGGCATTGTACTCGTTCACATTACATGACTTTGACTTAAATTTCAGCCTAAAACAGGCCACGCTGACTCAAATCAACTGTAAATCATCTACTCCATACTACTGACAAGATTTAGTCATTAGGTTCTGTTTTTGAGACTTTCATTCTTTTATTTAAAGTGCTTTTCAGATCTTAAATAGCGTTTTCAATGCTTTACAATGTTTGGCATTGTACCAGTTCACATTACATGACTTTGACTCAGATTTCATCCTAAAACAGGCCACATTGATTCAATGAGCCATTAGATTCCGAGTTTTGAGACTTTCATTCTGTTATTGCTTTAAAGTGCTTTTCAGCTCCTGAATAGTGTTTGCAATGCATTTACAATGTTTGGTATTGTACCAGTTCACATTACATGACTTTGACTTAGATTTCTGCCTAAAACAGGCCACACTGACTCAAATCAACTGTAAATCATCTAATCCATACGATTGACAAGATTTAGCCATTAGATTCAGAGTTTTGAAGCTTTCATTCTTTTATTGCTTTAAAGTGCTTTTCAGTTCCTGAATAGCGTTTCCAATGCATTTACAATGTTTGACATCGTACTAGTTCACATTACATGACTTTGACTTAGATTTCATCTTAAAACAGGCCACACTGACTCAAATCAACTGTAAATCATGAAATCTATATGACTGACAAGATTTAGCCATTAGGTTCTGTTTTTGAGACTTTCATTCTTTTATTTAAAGTGCTTTTCAGCTCCTGAATAGCGTTTGCAATGCATTTACAATGTTTGGCATTGTACTAGTTAACATTATATGACTTTGACTTAGGTTTCTGCCTAAAACAGGCCACGCTGACTCAAGTCAACTGTAAATCATCTACTCCATACTACTGACAAGATTTAGTCATTAGGTTCTGTTTTTGAGACTTTCATTCTTTTATTGCTTTAAAGTGCTTTTCAGGTCTTGGATAGCGTTTGCAATGCATTTACAATGTTTGGCATTGTACCAGTTCACATTACATGACTTTGACTTAGATTTCTGCCTTTAAACAGGCCACACTGACTCAAATCAACTGTAAATCATCTAATCCATACGATTGACAAGATTTAGCCATTAGATTCCGAGTTTTGAAGCTTTCATTCTTTTATTGCTTTAAAGTGCTTTTCAGCTCCTGAATAGTGTTTGCAATGCATTTACAATGTTTGGCATTGTACCGGTTCACATTACATGACTTTGACTTAGATTTCTGCCTAAAACAGGCCACACTGACTCAAATCAACTGTAAATAATCTAATCCATACGACTGACAAGATTTAGCCATTAGATTCAGAGTTTTGAGACTTTCATTTTTTTATTGCTTTAAAGTGCTTTTCAGCTCCTGAATAGCGTTTCCAATGCATTTACAATGTTTGGCATCGTACTAGTTCACATTACATGACTTTGACTTAGATTTCAGCTTAAAACAGGCCACGCTGACTCAAATCAACTGTAAATCATGAAATCTATATGACTGACAAGATTTAGCCATTATATTCCGAGTTTTGAGACTTTCAATCTTTTATTGCTTTAAAGTGATTTTCAGCTCCTGAATAGCGTTTGCAATGCATTTACAATGTTTGGCATTGTACTAGTTAACATCACATGACTTTCACTTAGATTTCATTCTAAAACAGGCCATGCTGACTCAAGTCAACTGTAAATCATCTACTCCATACTACTGACAGGATTTAGTCATTAGGTTCTGTTTTTGAGACTTTCATTCTTTTATTGCTTTAAAGTGCTTTTCAGGTCTTGAATAGCGTTTTCAATGCATTTACAATGTTTGGCATTGTACCAGTTCACATTACATGACTTTGATTTCAGCCTAAAACAGGCCACACTGACTCAATGAGTCATTAGATTCCGAGTTTTGAGACTTTCATTCTTTTATTGCTTTAAAATGCTTTTCAGCTCCTGAATAGCGTTTTCAATGCATTTACAATGTTTGGCATTGTACTAGTTCACATTATATGACTTTGACTTAGGTTTCTGCCTAAAACAGGCCACGCTGACTCAAGTCAACTGTAAATCATCTACTCCATACTACTGACAAGATTTAGTCATTAGGTTCTGTTTTTGAGACTTTCATTCTTTTATTGCTTTAAAGTGCTTTTCAGGTCTTGAATAGCGTTTTCAATGCATTTACAATGTTTGGCATTGTACCAGTTCACATTACATGATTTTGACTTAGATTTCATCTTAAAACAGGCCACACTGACTCAAATCAACTGTAAATCATGAAATCTATATGACTGACAAGATTTAGCCATTAGATTCCGAGTTTTGAGACTTTCAATCTTTTATTGCTTTAAAGTGCTTTTCAGCTCCTGAATAGCGTTTGCAATGCATTTACAATGTTTGGCATTGTACTAGTTAACATCACATGACTTTGACTTAGATTTCAGCTTAAAACAGGCCACACTGACTGAAATCAACTGTAAATCATGAAATCTATATGACTGACAAGATTTAGCCATTAGATTCCGAGTTTTGAGACTTTCATTCTTTTATTGCTTTAAAGTGCTTTTCAGCTCCTGAATAGCGTTTCCAATGCATTTACAATGTTTGGCATCGTACTAGTTCACATTACATGACTTTGACTTAGATTTCATCTTAAAACAGGCCACACTGACTCAAATCAACTCTAAATCATGAAATATATATGACTGACAAGATTTAGCCATTAGGTTCCGAGTTTTGAGACTTTCATTCTTTTATTGCTTTAAAGTCCTTTTCAGCTCCTGAATAGCGTTTGCAATGCATTTACAATGTTTGGCATTGTACTCGTTCACATTACATGACTTTGACTTAAATTTCAGCCTAAAACAGGCCACGCTGACTCAAAACAACTGTAAATCATCTACTCCATACTACTGACAAGATTTAGTCATTAGGTTCTGTTTTTGAGACTTTCATTCTTTTATTGCTTTAAAGTGCTTTTCAGGTCTTGAATAGCGTTTTCAATGCATTTACAATGTTTGGCATTGTACCAGTTCACATTACATGACTTTGACTCAAATTTCATCCTAAAACAGGCCACATTGACTCAATGAGCCATTAGATTCAGAATTTTGAGACTTTCATTCTTTTATTGCTTTAAAGTGCTTTTCAGCTCCTGAATAGTGTTTGCAATGCATTTACAATGTTTGGCATTGTACCAGTTCATATTACATGACTTTGACTTAGATTTCTGCCTAAAACAGGCCACACTGACTCAAATCAACTGTAAATCATGAAATCTATATGACTGACAAGATTTAGCCTTCATATTCCGAGTTTTGAGACTTTCAATCTTTTATTGCTTTAAAGTGGTTTCAGCTCCTGAATAGCGTTTGCAATGCATTTACAATGTTTGGCATTGTACTAGTTAACATCATATGACTTTCACTTAGATTTCATTCTAAAACAGGCCACACTGACTCAAATCAACTGTAAATCATCGAGTCCATACGACTGACAAAGCATTTACAATGTTTGGCATTGTACCAGTTCACATTATAGACTTTGACTTAGATTTCAGCCTAAAACAGGCCACACTGACTCAATGAGCCATTAGATTCCGAGTTTCGAGACTCTCATTCTTTTATTGCTTTAAAATGCTTTTCAGCTCCTGAATAGCGTTTGCAATGCATTTACCATGTTTGGCATTGTACTCGTTCACATTACATGACTTTGACTTAAATTTCAGCCTAAAACAGGCCACGCTGACTCAAATCAACTGTAAATCATCTACTCCATACTACTGACAAGATTTAGTCATTAGGTTCTGTTTTTGAGACTTTCATTCTTTTATTTAAAGTGTTTTTCAGATCTTGAATAGCGTTTTCAATGCTTTACAATGTTTGGCATTGTACCAGTTCACATTACATGACTTTGACTCAGATTTCATCCTAAAACAGGCCACATTGATTCAATGAGCCATTAGATTCCGAGTTTTGAGACTTTCATTCTGTTATTGCTTTAAAGTGCTTTTCAGCTCCTGAATAGCGTTTGCAATGCATTTACAATGTTTGGCATTGTACCAGTTCACATTACATGACTTTGACTTAGATTTCTGCCTTTAAACAGGCCACACTGAGTCAAATCAACTGTAAATCATCTAATCCATACGATTGACAAGATTTAGCCATTAGATTCCGAGTTTTGAAGCTTTCATTCTTTTATTGCTTTAAAGTGCTTTTCAGTTCCTGAATAGCGTTTCCAATGCATTTACAATGTTTGACATCGTACTAGTTCACATTACATGACTTTGACTTAGATTTCATCTTAAAACAGGCCACACTGACTCAAATCAACTGTAAATCATGAAATCTATATGACTGACAAGATTTAGCCATTAGGTTCTGTTTTTGAGACTTTCATTCTTTTATTTAAAGTGCTTTTCAGCTCCTGAATAGCGTTTGCAATGCATTTACAATGTTTGGCATTGTACTAGTTAACATCACATGACTTCATGACTTCATGATTTCAGCTTAAAACAGGCCACACTGACTCAAATCAACTGTAAATCATGAAATCTATATGACTGACAAGATTTAGCCATTAGATTCCGAGTTTTGAAGCTTTCATTCTTTTATTGCTTTAAAGTGCTTTTCAGCCCCTGAATAGCGTTTCCAATGCATTTACAATGTTTGGCAATGTACCAGTTCACATTATAGACTTTGACTTAGATTTCAGCCTAAAACAGGCCACACTGACTCAATGAGCCATTAGATTCCGAGTTTCGAGACTTTCATTCTTTTATTGCTTTAAAATGCTTTTCAGCTCCTGAATAGCGTTTCCAATGCATTTACAATGTTTGGCATTGTACTAGTTCACATTATATGACTTTGACTTAGATTTCATCCTAAAACAGGCCACGCTGACTCAAGTCAACTGTAAATCATCTACTCCATACTACTGACAAGATTTAGTCATTAGGTTCTGTTTTTGAGACTTTCATTCTTTTATTGCTTTAAAGTGCTTTTCAGGTCTTGAATAGCGTTTTCAATGCATTTACAATGTTTGGCATTGTACCAGTTCACATTACATGACTTTGACTCAGATTTCAGCTTAAAACAGGCCACACTGACACAAATCAACTGTAAATCATGAAATCTATATGACTGACAAGATTTAGCCATTAGATTCCGAGTTTTGAGACTTTCAATCTTTTATTGCTTTAAAGTGCTTTTCAGCTCCTGAATAGCGTTTGCAATGCATTTACAATGTTTGGCATTGTACTAGTTAACATCACATGACTTTGACTTAGATTTCAGCTTAAAACAGGCCACACTGACTCAAATCAACTGTAAATCATGAAATCTATATGACTGACAAGATTTAGCCATTAGATTCCGAGTTTTGAGACTTTCATTCTTTTATTCCTTTAAAGTGCTTTTCAGCTCCTGAATAGCGTTTCCAATGCATTTACAATGTTTGGCATTGTACTCGTTCACATTACATGACTTTGACTTAAATTTCAGCCTAAAACAGGCCACGCTGACTCAAAACAACTGTAAATCATCTACTCCATACTACTGACAAGATTTAGTCATTAGGTTCTGTTTTTGAGACTTTCATTCTTTTATTGCTTTAAAGTGCTTTTCAGGTCTTGAATAGCGTTTTCAATGCATTTACAATGTTTGGCATTGTACCAGTTCACATTACATGACTTTGACTCAAATTTCATCCTAAAACAGGCCACATTGACTCAATGAGCCATTAGATTCAGAATTTTGAGACTTTCATACTTTTATTGCTTTAAAGTGCTTTTCAG
The DNA here is from genome assembly GCF_963692335.1 of Osmerus eperlanus. Lineage (NCBI taxonomy): Eukaryota > Metazoa > Chordata > Actinopteri > Osmeriformes > Osmeridae > Osmerus > Osmerus eperlanus. Next base: position 4,962,232 of record NC_085039.1, on the reverse strand, counting down.
GTCCTGAATAGTGTTTGCAATGCATTTACAATGTTTGGCATTGTACCAGTTCACATTACATGACTTTGACTTAGATTTCTGCCTAAAACAGGCCACACTGACTCAAATCAACTGTAAATCATGAAATCTATATGACTGACAAGATTTAGCCTTTATATTCCGAGTTTTGAGACTTTCAATCTTTTATTGCTTTAAAGTGCTTTTCAGCTCCTGAATAGCGTTTGCAATGCATTTACAATGTTTGGCATTGTACTAGTTAACATCATATGACTTTCACTTAGATTTCATTCTAAAACAGGCCACACTGACTCAAATCAACTGTAAATCATCGAGTCCATACGACTGACAATGCATTTACAATGTTTGGCATTGTACCAGTTCACATTATAGACTTTGACTTAGATTTCAGCCTAAAACAGGCCACACTGACTCAATGAGCCATTAGATTCCGAGTTTCGAGACTCTCATTCTTTTATTGCTTTAAAATGCTTTTCAGCTCCTGAATAGCGTTTGCAATGCATTTACCATGTTTGGCATTGTACTCGTTCACATTACATGACTTTGACTTAAATTTCAGCCTAAAACAGGCCACGCTGACTCAAATCAACTGTAAATCATCTACTCCATACTACTGACAAGATTTAGTCATTAGGTTCTGTTTTTGAGACTTTCATTCTTTTATTTAAAGTGCTTTTCAGATCTTGAATAGCGTTTTCAATGCTTTACAATGTTTGGCATTGTACCAGTTCACATTACATGACTTTGACTCAGATTTCATCCTAAAACAGGCCACATTGATTCAATGAGCCATTAGATTCCGAGTTTTGAGACTTTCATTCTGTTATTGCTTTAAAGTGCTTTTCAGCTCCTGAATAGCGTTTGCAATGCATTTACAATGTTTGGCATTGTACCAGTTCACATTACATGACTTTGACTTAGATTTCTGCCTTTAAACAGGCCACACTGACTCAAATCAACTGTAAATCATCTAATCCATACGATTGACAAGATTTAGCCATTAGATTCCGAGTTTTGAAGCTTTCATTCTTTTATTGCTTTAAAGTGCTTTTCAGCTCCTGAATAGCGTTTCCAATGCATTTACAATGTTTGGCATCGTACTAGTTCACATTACATGACTTTGACTTAGATTTCAGCTTAAAACAGGCCACGCTGACTCAAATCAACTGTAAATCATGAAATCTATATGACTGACAAGATTTAGCCATTATATTCCGAGTTTTGAGACTTTCAATCTTTTATTGCTTTAAAGTGATTTTCAGCTCCTGAATAGCGTTTGCAATGCATTTACAATGTTTGGCATTGTACTAGTTAACATCACATGACTTTCACTTAGATTTCATTCTAAAACAGGCCATGCTGACTCAAGTCAACTGTAAATCATCTACTCCATACTACTGACAGGATTTAGTCATTAGGTTCTGTTTTTGAGACTTTCATTCTTTTATTGCTTTAAAGTGCTTTTCAGGTCTTGAATAGCGTTTTCAATGCATTTACAATGTTTGGCATTGTCCAGTTCACATTACATGACTTTGACTTATATTTCAGCCTAAAACAGGCCACACTGACTCAATGAGTCATTAGATTCCGAGTTTCGAGACTTTCATTCTTTTATTGCTTTAAAATGCTTTTCAGCTCCTGAATAGCGTTTTCAATGCATTTACAATGTTTGGCATTGTACTAGTTCACATTATATGACTTTGACTTAGGTTTCTGCCTAAAACAGGCCACGCTGACTCAAGTCAACTGTAAATCATCTACTCCATACTACTGACAAGATTTAGTCATTAGGTTCTGTTTTTGAGACTTTCAATCTTTTATTGCTTTAAAGTGCTTTTCAGGTCTTGGATAGCGTTTGCAATGCATTTACAATGTTTGGCATTGTACCAGTTCACATTACATGACTTTGACTTAGATTTCTGCCTTTAAACAGGCCACACTGACTCAAATCAACTGTAAATCATCTAATCCATACGATTGACAAGATTTAGCCATTAGATTCCGAGTTTTGAAGCTTTCAATCTTTTATTGCTTTAAAGTGCTTTTCAGCTCCTGAATAGCGTTTGCAATGCATTTACAATGTTTGGCATTGTACTAGTTAACATCACATGACTTTGACTTAGATTTCAGCTTAAAACAGGCCACACTGACTCAAATCAACTGTAAATCATGAAATCTATATGACTGACAAGATTTAGCCATTAGATTCCGAGTTTTGAGACTTTCATTCTTTTATTGCTTTAAAGTGCTTTTCAGCTCCTGAATAGCGTTTCCAATGCATTTACAATGTTTGGCATCGTACTAGTTCACATTACATGACTTTGACTTAGATTTCATCTTAAAACAGGCCACACTGACTCAAATCAACTCTAAATCATGAAATATATATGACTGACAAGATTTAGCCATTAGGTTCCGAGTTTTGAGACTTTCATTCTTTTATTGCTTTAAAGTCCTTTTCAGCTCCTGAATAGCGTTTGCAATGCATTTACAATGTTTGGCATTGTACTCGTTCACATTACATGACTTTGACTTAAATTTCAGCCTAAAACAGGCCACGCTGACTCAAAACAACTGTAAATCATCTACTCCATACTACTGACAAGATTTAGTCATTAGGTTCTGTTTTTGAGACTTTCATTCTTTTATTGCTTTAAAGTGCTTTTCAGCTCCTGAATAGCGTTTGCAATGCATTTACAATGTTTGGCATTGTACTAGTTAACATCACATGACTTTGACTTAGATTTCAGCTTAAAACAGGCCACACTGACTCAAATCAACTGTAAATCATGAAATCTATATGACTGACAAGATTTAGCCATTAGATTCCGAGTTTTGAGACTTTCATTCTTTTATTGCTTTAAAGTGCTTTTCAGCTCCTGAATAGCGTTTCCAATGCATTTACAATGTTTGGCATCGTACTAGTTCACATTACATGACTTTGACTTAGATTTCATCTTAAAACAGGCCACACTGACTCAAATCAACTCTAAATCATGAAATATATATGACTGACAAGATTTAGCCATTAGGTTCCGAGTTTTGAGACTTTCATTCTTTTATTGCTTTAAAGTCCTTTTCAGCTCCTGAATAGCGTTTGCAATGCATTTACAATGTTTGGCATTGTACTCGTTCACATTACATGACTTTGACTTAAATTTCAGCCTAAAACAGGCCACGCTGACTCAAAACAACTGTAAATCATCTACTCCATACTACTGACAAGATTTAGTCATTAGGTTCTGTTTTTGAGACTTTCATTCTTTTATTGCTTTAAAGTGCTTTTCAGGTCTTGAATAGCGTTTTCAATGCATTTACAATGTTTGGCATTGTACCAGTTCACATTACATGACTTTGACTCAAATTTCATCCTAAAACAGGCCACATTGACTCAATGAGCCATTAGATTCAGAATTTTGAGACTTTCATTCTTTTATTGCTTTAAAGTGCTTTTCAGCTCCTGAATAGTGTTTGCAATGCATTTACAATGTTTGGCATTGTACCAGTTCATATTACATGACTTTGACTTAGATTTCTGCCTAAAACAGGCCACACTGACTCAAATCAACTGTAAATCATGAAATCTATATGACTGACAAGATTTAGCCTTCATATTCCGAGTTTTGAGACTTTCAATCTTTTATTGCTTTAAAGTGGTTTCAGCTCCTGAATAGCGTTTGCAATGCATTTACAATGTTTGGCATTGTACTAGTTAACATCATATGACTTTCACTTAGATTTCATTCTAAAACAGGCCACACTGACTCAAATCAACTGTAAATCATCGAGTCCATACGACTGACAAAGCATTTACAATGTTTGGCATTGTACCAGTTCACATTATAGACTTTGACTTAGATTTCAGCCTAAAACAGGCCACACTGACTCAATGAGCCATTAGATTCCGAGTTTCGAGACTCTCATTCTTTTATTGCTTTAAAATGCTTTTCAGCTCCTGAATAGCGTTTGCAATGCATTTACCATGTTTGGCATTGTACTCGTTCACATTACATGACTTTGACTTAAATTTCAGCCTAAAACAGGCCACGCTGACTCAAATCAACTGTAAATCATCTACTCCATACTACTGACAAGATTTAGTCATTAGGTTCTGTTTTTGAGACTTTCATTCTTTTATTTAAAGTGTTTTTCAGATCTTGAATAGCGTTTTCAATGCTTTACAATGTTTGGCATTGTACCAGTTCACATTACATGACTTTGACTCAGATTTCATCCTAAAACAGGCCACATTGATTCAATGAGCCATTAGATTCCGAGTTTTGAGACTTTCATTCTGTTATTGCTTTAAAGTGCTTTTCAGCTCCTGAATAGCGTTTGCAATGCATTTACAATGTTTGGCATTGTACCAGTTCACATTACATGACTTTGACTTAGATTTCTGCCTTTAAACAGGCCACACTGAGTCAAATCAACTGTAAATCATCTAATCCATACGATTGACAAGATTTAGCCATTAGATTCCGAGTTTTGAAGCTTTCATTCTTTTATTGCTTTAAAGTGCTTTTCAGTTCCTGAATAGCGTTTCCAATGCATTTACAATGTTTGACATCGTACTAGTTCACATTACATGACTTTGACTTAGATTTCATCTTAAAACAGGCCACACTGACTCAAATCAACTGTAAATCATGACATCTATATGACTGACAAGATTTAGCCATTAGGTTCTGTTTTTGAGACTTTCATTCTTTTATTTAAAGTGCTTTTCAGCTCCTGAATAGCGTTTGCAATGCATTTACAATGTTTGGCATTGTACTAGTTAACATCACATGACTTCATGACTTCATGATTTCAGCTTAAAACAGGCCACACTGACTCAAATCAACTGTAAATCATGAAATCTATATGACTGACAAGATTTAGCCATTAGATTCCGAGTTTTGAAGCTTTCATTCTTTTATTGCTTTAAAGTGCTTTTCAGCCCCTGAATAGCGTTTCCAATGCATTTACAATGTTTGGCAATGTACCAGTTCACATTATAGACTTTGACTTAGATTTCAGCCTAAAACAGGCCACACTGACTCAATGAGCCATTAGATTCCGAGTTTCGAGACTTTCATTCTTTTATTGCTTTAAAATGCTTTTCAGCTCCTGAATAGCGTTTCCAATGCATTTACAATGTTTGGCATTGTACTAGTTCACATTATATGACTTTGACTTAGATTTCATCCTAAAACAGGCCACGCTGACTCAAGTCAACTGTAAATCATCTACTCCATACTACTGACAAGATTTAGTCATTAGGTTCTGTTTTTGAGACTTTCATTCTTTTATTGCTTTAAAGTGCTTTTCAGGTCTTGAATAGCGTTTTCAATGCATTTACAATGTTTGGCATTGTACCAGTTCACATTACATGACTTTGACTCAGATTTCAGCTTAAAACAGGCCACACTGACTCAAATCAACTGTAAATCATGAAATCTATATGACTGACAAGATTTAGCCATTAGATTCCGAGTTTTGAGACTTTCAATCTTTTATTGCTTTAAAGTGCTTTTCAGCTCCTGAATAGCGTTTGCAATGCATTTACAATGTTTGGCATCGTACTAGTTCACATTACATGACTTTGACTTAGATTTCATCTTAAAACAGGCCACACTGACTCAAATCAACTGTAAATCATGACATCTATATGACTGACAAGATTTAGCCATTAGGTTCTGTTTTTGAGACTTTCATTCTTTTATTTAAAGTGCTTTTCAGCTCCTGAATAGCGTTTGCAATGCATTTACAATGTTTGGCATTGTACTAGTTAACATCACATGACTTCATGACTTCATGATTTCAGCTTAAAACAGGCCACACTGACTCAAATCAACTGTAAATCATGAAATCTATATGACTGACAAGATTTAGCCATTAGATTCCGAGTTTTGAAGCTTTCATTCTTTTATTGCTTTAAAGTGCTTTTCAGCCCCTGAATAGCGTTTCCAATGCATTTACAATGTTTGGCAATGTACCAGTTCACATTATAGACTTTGACTTAGATTTCAGCCTAAAACAGGCCACACTGACTCAATGAGCCATTAGATTCCGAGTTTCGAGACTTTCATTCTTTTATTGCTTTAAAATGCTTTTCAGCTCCTGAATAGCGTTTCCAATGCATTTACAATGTTTGGCATTGTACTAGTTCACATTATATGACTTTGACTTAGATTTCATCCTAAAACAGGCCACGCTGACTCAAGTCAACTGTAAATCATCTACTCCATACTACTGACAAGATTTAGTCATTAGGTTCTGTTTTTGAGACTTTCATTCTTTTATTGCTTTAAAGTGCTTTTCAGGTCTTGAATAGCGTTTTCAATGCATTTACAATGTTTGGCATTGTACCAGTTCACATTACATGACTTTGACTCAGATTTCAGCTTAAAACAGGCCACACTGACTCAAATCAACTGTAAATCATGAAATCTATATGACTGACAAGATTTAGCCATTAGATTCCGAGTTTTGAGACTTTCAATCTTTTATTGCTTTAAAGTGCTTTTCAGCTCCTGAATAGCGTTTGCAATGCATTTACAATGTTTGGCATTGTACTAGTTAACATCACATGACTTTGACTTAGATTTCAGCTTAAAACAGGCCACACTGACTCAAATCAACTGTAAATCATGAAATCTATATGACTGACAAGATTTAGCCATTAGATTCCGAGTTTTGAGACTTTCATTCTTTTATTCCTTTAAAGTGCTTTTCAGCTCCTGAATAGCGTTTCCAATGCATTTACAATGTTTGGCATTGTACTCGTTCACATTACATGACTTTGACTTAAATTTCAGCCTAAAACAGGCCACGCTGACTCAAAACAACTGTAAATCATCTACTCCATACTACTGACAAGATTTAGTCATTAGGTTCTGTTTTTGAGACTTTCATTCTTTTATTGCTTTAAAGTGCTTTTCAGGTCTTGAATAGCGTTTTCAATGCATTTACAATGTTTGGCATTGTACCAGTTCACATTACATGACTTTGACTCAAATTTCATCCTAAAACAGGCCACATTGACTCAATGAGCCATTAGATTCAGAATTTTGAGACTTTCATACTTTTATTGCTTTAAAGTGCTTTTCAGGTCCTGAATAGTGTTTGCAATGCATTTACAATGTTTGGCATTGTACCAGTTCACATTACATGACTTTGACTTAGATTTCTGCCTAAAACAGGCCACACTGACTCAAATCAACTGTAAATCATGAAATCTATATGACTGACAAGATTTAGCCTTTATATTCCGAGTTTTGAGACTTTCAATCTTTTATTGCTTTAAAGTGCTTTTCAGCTCCTGAATAGCGTTTGCAATGCATTTACAATGTTTGGCATTGTACTAGTTAACATCATATGACTTTCACTTAGATTTCATTCTAAAACAGGCCACACTGACTCAAATCAACTGTAAATCATCGAGTCCATACGACTGACAATGCATTTACAATGTTTGGCATTGTACCAGTTCACATTATAGACTTTGACTTAGATTTCAGCCTAAAACAGGCCACACTGACTCAATGAGCCATTAGATTCCGAGTTTCGAGACTCTCATTCTTTTATTGCTTTAAAATGCTTTTCAGCTCCTGAATAGCGTTTGCAATGCATTTACCATGTTTGGCATTGTACTCGTTCACATTACATGACTTTGACTTAAATTTCAGCCTAAAACAGGCCACGCTGACTCAAATCAACTGTAAATCATCTACTCCATACTACTGACAAGATTTAGTCATTAGGTTCTGTTTTTGAGACTTTCATTCTTTTATTTAAAGTGCTTTTCAGATCTTGAATAGCGTTTTCAATGCTTTACAATGTTTGGCATTGTACCAGTTCACATTACATGACTTTGACTCAGATTTCATCCTAAAACAGGCCACATTGATTCAATGAGCCATTAGATTCCGAGTTTTGAGACTTTCATTCTGTTATTGCTTTAAAGTGCTTTTCAGCTCCTGAATAGCGTTTGCAATGCATTTACAATGTTTGGCATTGTACCAGTTCACATTACATGACTTTGACTTAGATTTCTGCCTTTAAACAGGCCACACTGACTCAAATCAACTGTAAATCATCTAATCCATACGATTGACAAGATTTAGCCATTAGATTCCGAGTTTTGAAGCTTTCATTCTTTTATTGCTTTAAAGTGCTTTTCAGCTCCTGAATAGTGTTTGCAATGCATTTACAATGTTTGGCATTGTACCAGTTCACATTACATGACTTTGACTTAGATTTCTGCCTAAAACAGGCCACACTGACTCAAATCAACTGTAAATAATCTAATCCATACGACTGACAAGATTTAGCCATTAGATTCAGAGTTTTGAGACTTTCATTCTTTTATTGCTTTAAAGTGCTTTTCAGCTCCTGAATAGCGTTTCCAATGCATTTACAATGTTTGGCATCGTACTAGTTCACATTACATGACTTTGACTTAGATTTCAGCTTAAAACAGGCCACGCTGACTCAAATCAACTGTAAATCATGAAATCTATATGACTGACAAGATTTAGCCATTATATTCCGAGTTTTGAGACTTTCAATCTTTTATTGCTTTAAAGTGATTTTCAGCTCCTGAATAGCGTTTGCAATGCATTTACAATGTTTGGCATTGTACTAGTTAACATCACATGACTTTCACTTAGATTTCATTCTAAAACAGGCCATGCTGACTCAAGTCAACTGTAAATCATCTACTCCATACTACTGACAGGATTTAGTCATTAGGTTCTGTTTTTGAGACTTTCATTCTTTTATTGCTTTAAAGTGCTTTTCAGGTCTTGAATAGCGTTTTCAATGCATTTACAATGTTTGGCATTGTACCAGTTCACATTACATGACTTTGACTTATATTTCAGCCTAAAACAGGCCACACTGACTCAATGAGTCATTAGATTCCGAGTTTCGAGACTTTCATTCTTTTATTGCTTTAAAATGCTTTTCAGCTCCTGAATAGCGTTTTCAATGCATTTACAATGTTTGGCATTGTACTAGTTCACATTATATGACTTTGACTTAGGTTTCTGCCTAAAACAGGCCACGCTGACTCAAGTCAACTGTAAATCATCTACTCCATACTACTGACAAGATTTAGTCATTAGGTTCTGTTTTTGAGACTTTCAATCTTTTATTGCTTTAAAGTGCTTTTCAGGTCTTGGATAGCGTTTGCAATGCATTTACAATGTTTGGCATTGTACCAGTTCACATTACATGACTTTGACTTAGATTTCTGCCTTTAAACAGGCCACACTGACTCAAATCAACTGTAAATCATCTAATCCATACGATTGACAAGATTTAGCCATTAGATTCCGAGTTTTGAAGCTTTCATTCTTTTATTGCTTTAAAGTGCTTTTCAGCTCCTGAATAGTGTTTGCAATGCATTTACAATGTTTGGCATTGTACCAGTTCACATTACATGACTTTGACTTAGATTTCTGCCTAAAACAGGCCACACTGACTCAAATCAACTGTAAATCATCTAATCCATACGACTGACAAGATTTAGCCATTAGATTCAGAGTTTTGAGACTTTCATTCTTTTATTGCTTTAAAGTGCTTTTCAGCTCCTGAATAGCGTTTCCAATGCATTTACAATGTTTGGCATCGTACTAGTTCACATTACATGACTTTGACTTAGATTTCAGCTTAAAACAGGCCACGCTGACTCAAATCAACTGTAAATCATGAAATCTATATGACTGACAAGATTTAGCCATTATATTCCGAGTTTTGAGACTTTCAATCTTTTATTGCTTTAAAGTGATTTTCAGCTCCTGAATAGCGTTTGCAATGCATTTACAATGTTTGGCATTGTACTAGTTAACATCACATGACTTTCACTTAGATTTCATTCTAAAACAGGCCATGCTGACTCAAGTCAACTGTAAATCATCTACTCCATACTACTGACAGGATTTAGTCATTAGGTTCTGTTTTTGAGACTTTCATTCTTTTATTGCTTTAAAGTGCTTTTCAGGTCTTGAATAGCGTTTTCAATGCATTTACAATGTTTGGCATTGTACCAGTTCACATTACATGACTTTGACTTATATTTCAGCCTAAAACAGGCCACACTGACTCAATGAGTCATTAGATTCCGAGTTTCGAGACTTTCATTCTTTTATTGCTTTAAAATGCTTTTCAGCTCCTGAATAGCGTTTTCAATGCATTTACAATGTTTGGCATTGTACTAGTTCACATTATATGACTTTGACTTAGGTTTCTGCCTAAAACAGGCCACGCTGACTCAAGTCAACTGTAAATCATCTACTCCATACTACTGACAAGATTTAGTCATTAGGTTCTGTTTTTGAGACTTTCATTCTTTTATTGCTTTAAAGTGCTTTTCAGGTCTTGGATAGCGTTTGCAATGCATTTACAATGTTTGGCATTGTACCAGTTCACATTACATGACTTTGACTTAGATTTCTGCCTTTAAACAGGCCACACTGACTCAAATCAACTGTAAATCATCTAATCCATACGATTGACAAGATTTAGCCATTAGATTCCGAGTTTTGAAGCTTTCATTCTTTTATTGCTTTAAAGTGCTTTTCAGCTCCTGAATAGTGTTTGCAATGCATTTACAATGTTTGGCATTGTACCAGTTCACATTACATGACTTTGACTTAGATTTCTGCCTAAAACAGGCCACACTGACTCAAATCAACTGTAAATAATCTAATCCATACGACTGACAAGATTTAGCCATTAGATTCAGAGTTTTGAGACTTTCATTCTTTTATTGCTTTAAAGTGCTTTTCAGCTCCTGAATAGCGTTTCCAATGCATTTACAATGTTTGGCATCGTACTAGTTCACATTACATGACTTTGACTTAGATTTCAGCTTAAAACAGGCCACGCTGACTCAAATCAACTGTAAATCATGAAATCTATATGACTGACAAGATTTAGCCATTATATTCCGAGTTTTGAGACTTTCAATCTTTTATTGCTTTAAAGTGATTTTCAGCTCCTGAATAGCGTTTGCAATGCATTTACAATGTTTGGCATTGTACTAGTTAACATCACATGACTTTCACTTAGATTTCATTCTAAAACAGGCCATGCTGACTCAAGTCAACTGTAAATCATCTACTCCATACTACTGACAGGATTTAGTCATTAGGTTCTGTTTTTGAGACTTTCATTCTTTTATTGCTTTAAAGTGCTTTTCAGGTCTTGAATAGCGTTTTCAATGCATTTACAATGTTTGGCATTGTACCAGTTCACATTACATGACTTTGACTTATATTTCAGCCTAAAACAGGCCACACTGACTCAATGAGTCATTAGATTCCGAGTTTCGAGACTTTCATTCTTTTATTGCTTTAAAATGCTTTTCAGCTCCTGAATAGCGTTTTCAATGCATTTACAATGTTTGGCATTGTACTAGTTCACATTATATGACTTTGACTTAGGTTTCTGCCTAAAACAGGCCACGCTGACTCAAGTCAACTGTAAATCATCTACTCCATACTACTGACAAGATTTAGTCATTAGGTTCTGTTTTTGAGACTTTCATTCTTTTATTGCTTTTAAGTGCTTTTCAGGTCTTGAATAGCGTTTTCAATGCATTTACAATGTTTGGCATTGTACTAGTTAACATCACATGACTTTCACTTAGATTTCATTCTAAAACAGGTCACACTGACTCAAATCAAATGTAAATGATCGAGTCCATACGACTGACAAGATTTAGCCATTAGGTTCCGAGTTTTGAGACTTTCATTCTTTTATTGCTTTAAAGTGCTTTTCAGCTCCTGAATAGCGTTTGCAATGCATTTACAATGTTTGGCATTGTACTAGTTAACATCACATGACTTCATGACTTCAGCTTAAAACAGGCCACACTGACTCAAATCAACTGTAAATCATGAAATCTATATGACTGACAAGATTTAGCCATTAGATTCCGAGTTTTGAAGCTTTCATTCTTTTATTGCTTTAAAGTGCTTTTCAGCTCCTGAATAGCGTTTCCAATGCATTTACAATGTTTGGCAATGTACCAGTTCACATTATAGACTTTGACTTAGATTTCAGCCTAAAACAGGCCACACTGACTCAATGAGCCATTAGATTCCGAGTTTCGAGACTTTCATTCTTTTATTGCTTTAAAATGCTTTTCAGCTCCTGAATAGCGTTTCCAATGCATTTACAATGTTTGGCATTGTACTAGTTCACATTATATGACTTTGACTTAGATTTCATCCTAAAACAGGCCACGCTGACTCAAGTCAACTGTAAATCATCTACTCCATACTACTGACAAGATTTAGTCATTAGGTTCTGTTTTTGAGACTTTCATTCTTTTATTGCTTTAAAGTGCTTTTCAGGTCTTGAATAGCGTTTTCAATGCATTTACAATGTTTGGCATTGTACCAGTTCACATTACATGACTTTGACTTAGATTTCTGCCTAAAACAGGCCACACTGACTCAAATCAACTGTAAATAATCTAATCCATACGACTGACAAGATTTAGCCATTAGATTCAGAGTTTTGAGACTTTCATTCTTTTATTGCTTTAAAGTGCTTTTCAGCTCCTGAATAGCGTTTCCAATGCATTTACAATGTTTGGCATCGTACTAGTTCACATTACATGACTTTGACTTAGATTTCAGCTTAAAACAGGCCACGCTGACTCAAATCAACTGTAAATCATGAAATCTATATGACTGACAAGATTTAGCCATTATATTCCGAGTTTTGAGACTTTCAATCTTTTATTGCTTTAAAGTGATTTTCAGCTCCTGAATAGCGTTTGCAATGCATTTACAATGTTTGGCATTGTACTAGTTAACATCACATGACTTTCACTTAGATTTCATTCTAAAACAGGCCATGCTGACTCAAGTCAACTGTAAATCATCTACTCCATACTACTGACAGGATTTAGTCATTAGGTTCTGTTTTTGAGACTTTCATTCTTTTATTGCTTTAAAGTGCTTTTCAGGTCTTGAATAGCGTTTTCAATGCATTTACAATGTTTGGCATTGTACCAGTTCACATTACATGACTTTGACTTATATTTCAGCCTAAAACAGGCCACACTGACTCAATGAGTCATTAGATTCCGAGTTTCGAGACTTTCATTCTTTTATTGCTTTAAAATGCTTTTCAGCTCCTGAATAGCGTTTTCAATGCATTTACAATGTTTGGCATTGTACTAGTTCACATTATATGACTTTGACTTAGGTTTCTGCCTAAAACAGGCCACGCTGACTCAAGTCAACTGTAAATCATCTACTCCATACTACTGACAAGATTTAGTCATTAGGTTCTGTTTTTGAGACTTTCATTCTTTTATTGCTTTTAAGTGCTTTTCAGGTCTTGAATAGCGTTTTCAATGCATTTACAATGTTTGGCATTGTACTAGTTAACATCACATGACTTTCACTTAGATTTCATTCTAAAACAGGTCACACTGACTCAAATCAAATGTAAATGATCGAGTCCATACGACTGACAAGATTTAGCCATTAGGTTCCGAGTTTTGAGACTTTCATTCTTTTATTGCTTTAAAGTGCTTTTCAGCTCCTGAATAGCGTTTGCAATGCATTTACAATGTTTGGCATTGTACTAGTTAACATCACATGACTTCATGACTTCAGCTTAAAACAGGCCACACTGACTCAAATCAACTGTAAATCATGAAATCTATATGACTGACAAGATTTAGCCATTAGATTCCGAGTTTTGAAGCTTTCATTCTTTTATTGCTTTAAAGTGCTTTTCAGCTCCTGAATAGCGTTTCCAATGCATTTACAATGTTTGGCAATGTACCAGTTCACATTATAGACTTTGACTTAGATTTCAGCCTAAAACAGGCCACACTGACTCAATGAGCCATTAGATTCCGAGTTTCGAGACTTTCATTCTTTTATTGCTTTAAAATGCTTTTCAGCTCCTGAATAGCGTTTCCAATGCATTTACAATGTTTGGCATTGTACTAGTTCACATTATATGACTTTGACTTAGATTTCATCCTAAAACAGGCCACGCTGACTCAAGTCAACTGTAAATCATCTACTCCATACTACTGACAAGATTTAGTCATTAGGTTCTGTTTTTGAGACTTTCATTCTTTTATTGCTTTAAAGTGCTTTTCAGGTCTTGAATAGCGTTTTCAATGCATTTACAATGTTTGGCATTGTACCAGTTCACATTACATGACTTTGACTTAGATTTCTGCCTAAAACAGGCCACACTGACTCAAATCAACTGTAAATAATCTAATCCATACGACTGACAAGATTTAGCCATTAGATTCCGAGTTTTGAGACTTTCAATCTTTTATTGCTTTAAAGTGCTTTTCAGCTCCTGAATAGCGTTTGCAATGCATTTACAATGTTTGGCATTGTACTAGTTAACATCACATGACTTTGACTTAGATTTCAGCTTAAAACAGGCCACACTGACTCAAATCAACTGTAAATCATGAAATCTATATGACTGACAAGATTTAGCCATTAGGTTCCGAGTTTTGAGACTTTCATTCTTTTATTGCTTTAAAGTCCTTTTCAGCTCCTGAATAGCGTTTGCAATGCATTTACAATGTTTGGCATTGTACTCGTTCACATTACATGACTTTGACTTAAATTTCAGCCTAAAACAGGCCACGCTGACTCAAAACAACTGTAAATCATCTACTCCATACTACTGACAAGATTTAGTCATTAGGTTCTGTTTTTGATACTTTCATTCTTTTATTGCTTTAAAGTGCTTTTCAGGTCTTGAATAGCGTTTTCAATGCATTTACAATGTTTGGCATTGTACCAGTTCACATTACATGACTTTGACTCAAATTTCATCCTAAAACAGGCCACATTGACTCAATGAGCCATTAGATTCAGAATTTTGAGACTTTCATTCTTTTATTGCTTTAAAGTGCTTTTCAGCTCCTGAATAGTGTTTGCAATGCATTTACAATGTTTGGCATTGTACCAGTTCACATTACATGACTTTGACTTAGATTTCTGCCTAAAACAGGCCACACTGACTCAAATCAACTGTAAATCATGAAATCTATATGACTGACAAGATTTAGCCTTCATATTCCGAGTTTTGAGACTTTCAATCTTTTATTGCTTTAAAGTGCTTTTCAGCTCCTGAATAGCGTTTGCAATGCATTTACAATGTTTGGCATTGTACTAGTTAACATCATATGACTTTCACTTAGATTTCATTCTAAAACAGGCCACACTGACTCAAATCAACTGTAAATCATCGAGTCCATACGACTGACAATGCATTTACAATGTTTGGCATTGTACCAGTTCACATTATAGACTTTGACTTAGATTTCAGCCTAAAACAGGCCACACTGACTCAATGAGCCATTAGATTCCGAGTTTCGAGACTCTCATTCTTTTATTGCTTTAAAATGCTTTTCAGCTCCTGAATAGCGTTTGCAATGCATTTACCATGTTTGGCATTGTACTCGTTCACATTACATGACTTTGACTCAGATTTCATCCTAAAACAGGCCACATTAATTCAATGAGCCATTAGATTCCGAGTTTTGAGACTTTCATTCTGTTATTGCTTTAAAGTGCTTTTCAGCTCCTGAATAGTGTTTGCAATGCATTTACAATGTTTGGCATTGTACCAGTTCACATTCCATGACTTTGACTTAGATTTCTGCCTAAAACAGGCCACACTGACTCAAATCAACTGTAAATCATCTAATCCATACGACTGACAAGATTTAGCCATTAGATTCAGAGTTTTGAAGCTTTCATTCTTTTATTGCTTTAAAGTGCTTTTCAGTTCCTGAATAGCGTTTCCAATGCATTTACAATGTTTGACATCGTACTAGTTCACATTACATGACTTTGACTTAGATTTCATCTTAAAACAGGCCACACTGACTCAAATCAACTGTAAATCATGAAATCTATATGACTGACAAGATTTAACCATTAGGTTCTGTTTTTGAGACTTTCATTCCTTTTTTTAAAGTGCTTTTCAGATCTTGAATAGCGTTTTCAATGCTTTACAATGTTTGGCATTGTACCAGTTCACATTACATGACTTTGACTCAGATTTCATCCTAAAACAGGCCACACCGACTCAAATCAACTGTAAATCATGAAATCTATATGACTGACAAGATTTAGCCATTAGATTCCGAGTTTGAGACTTTCAATCTTTTATTGCTTTAAAGTGCTTTTCAGGTCTTGAATAGCGTTTTCAATGCATTTACAATGTTTGGCATTGTACCAGTTCACATTACATGACTTTGACTTAGATTTCAGCCTAAAACAGGCTACACTGACTCAATGAGCCATTAGATTCCGAGTTTCGAGACTTTCATTCTTTTATTGCTTTAAAATGCTTTTCAGCTCCTGAATAGCGTTTTCAATGCATTTACAATGTTTGGCATTATACTAGTTCACATTATATGACTTTGACTTAGATTTCATTCTAAAACAGGCCACACTGACTCAAATCAACTGTAAATCATCTAATTTATACGACTGACAAGATTTAGCCATTAGGTTCTGTTTTTGAGGCTTTCATTCTTTTATTGCTTTAAAGTGCTTTTCAGGTCTTGAATAGCGTTTTCAATGCATTTACAATGTTTGGCATTGTACCAGTTCACATTACATGACTTTGACTCAGATTTCATCCTAAAACAGGCCACATTGACTCAATGATCCATTAGATTCCGAGTTTTGAGACTTTCATTCTTTTATTGCTTTAAAGTGCTTTTCAGCTCCTGAATAGCGTTTCCAATGCATTTACAATGTTTGGCATCGTACTAGTTCACATTACATGACTTTGACTTAGATTTCATCTTAAAACAGGCCACACTGACTCAAATCAACTGTAAATCATGAAATCTATATGACTGACAAGATTTAGCCAGTAGGTTCCGAGTTTTGAGACTTTCATTCTTTTATTGCTTTAAAGTGCTTTTCAGCTCCCTGAATAGCGTTTCCAATGCATTTACAATGTTTGGCATTGTACTAGTTAACATCACATGACTTTCACTTAGATTTCATTCTAAAACAGGCCACACTGACTCAAATCAACTGTAAATCATCGAGTCCATACGATTGACAATGCATTTACAATGTTTGGCATTGTACTAGTTCACATTATATGACTTTCACTTAGATTTCATCCTAAAACAGGCCACGCTGACTCAAGTCAACTGTAAATCATCTACTCCATACTACTGACAAGATTTAGTCATTAGGTTCTGTTTTTGAGACTTTCATTCTTTTATTGCTTTAAAGTGCTTTTCAGGTCTTGAATAGCGTTTTCAATGCATTTACAATGTTTGGCATTGTACCAGTTCACATTACATGACTTTGACTTAGATTTCAGCCTAAAACAGGCTACACTGACTCAATGAGCCATTAGATTCCGAGTTTCGAGACTTTCATTCTTTTATTGCTTTAAAATGCTTTTCAGCTCCTGAATAGCGTTTTCAATGCATTTACAATGTTTGGCATTATACTAGTTCACATTATATGACTTTGACTTAGATTTCATTCTAAAACAGGCCACACTGACTCAAATCAACTGTAAATCATCTAATTTATACGACTGACAAGATTTAGCCATTAGGTTCTGTTTTTGAGGCTTTCATTCTTTTATTGCTTTAAAGTGCTTTTCAGGTCTTGAATAGCGTTTTCAATGCATTTACAATGTTTGGCATTGTACCAGTTCACATTACATGACTTTGACTCAGATTTCATCCTAAAACAGGCCACATTGACTCAATGATCCATTAGATTCCGAGTTTTGAGACTTTCATTCTTTTATTGCTTTAAAGTGCTTTTCAGCTCCTGAATAGCGTTTCCAATGCATTTACAATGTTTGGCATCGTACTAGTTCACATTACATTACTTTGACTTAGATTTCATCTTAAAACAGGCCACACTGACTCAAATCAATTGTAAATCATGAAATCTATATGACTGACAAGATTTAGCCATTAGGTTCCGAGTTTTGAGACTTTCATTCTTTTATTGCTTTAAAGTGCTTTTCAGCTCCTGAATAGCGTTTGCAATGCATTTACAATGTTTGGCATTGTACTAGTTAACATCACATGACTTTGACTTAGATTTCAGCTTAAAACAGGCCACACTGACTCAAATCAACTGTAAATCATGAAATCTATATGACTGACAAGATTTAGCCATTAGATTCCGAGTTTTGAGACTTTCATTCTTTTATTGCTTTAAAGTGCTTTTCAGCTCCTGAATAGCGTTTCCAATGCATTTACAATGTTTGGCATCGTACTAGTTCACATTACATGACTTTGACTTAGATTTCATCTTAAAACAGGCCACACTGACTCAAATCAACTCTAAATCATGAAATATATATGACTGACAAGATTTAGCCATTAGGTTCCGAGTTTTGAGACTTTCATTCTTTTATTGCTTTAAAGTCCTTTTCAGCTCCTGAATAGCGTTTGCAATGCATTTACAATGTTTGGCATTGTACTCGTTCACATTACATGACTTTGACTTAAATTTCAGCCTAAAACAGGCCACGCTGACTCAAAACAACTGTAAATCATCTACTCCATACTACTGACAAGATTTAGTCATTAGGTTCTGTTTTTGAGACTTTCATTCTTTTATTGCTTTAAAGTGCTTTTCAGGTCTTGAATAGCGTTTTCAATGCATTTACAATGTTTGGCATTGTACCAGTTCACATTACATGACTTTGACTCAAATTTCATCCTAAAACAGGCCACATTGACTCAATGAGCCATTAGATTCAGAATTTTGAGACTTTCATTCTTTTATTGCTTTAAAGTGCTTTTCAGCTCCTGAATAGTGTTTGCAATGCATTTACAATGTTTGGCATTGTACCAGTTCACATTACATGACTTTGACTTAGATTTCTGCCTAAAACAGGCCACACTGACTCAAATCAACTGTAAATCATGAAATCTATATGACTGACAAGATTTAGCCTTCATATTCCGAGTTTTGAGACTTTCAATCTTTTATTGCTTTAAAGTGCTTTTCAGCTCCTGAATAGCGTTTGCAATGCATTTACAATGTTTGGCATTGTACTAGTTAACATCATATGACTTTCACTTAGATTTCATTCTAAAACAGGCCACACTGACTCAAATCAACTGTAAATCATCGAGTCCATACGACTGACAATGCATTTACAATGTTTGGCATTGTACCAGTTCACATTATAGACTTTGACTTAGATTTCAGCCTAAAACAGGCCACACTGACTCAATGAGCCATTAGATTCCGAGTTTCGAGACTCTCATTCTTTTATTGCTTTAAAATGCTTTTCAGCTCCTGAATAGCGTTTGCAATGCATTTACCATGTTTGGCATTGTACTCGTTCACATTACATGACTTTGACTTAAATTTCAGCCTAAAACAGGCCACACTGACTCAAATCAACTGTAAATCATCTAATCCATACGACTGACAAGATTTAGCCATTAGATTCAGAGTTTTGAAGCTTTCATTCTTTTATTGCTTTAAAGTGCTTTTCAGTTCCTGAATAGCGTTTCCAATGCATTTACAATGTTTGACATCGTACTAGTTCACATTACATGACTTTGACTTAGATTTCATCTTAAAACAGGCCACACTGACTCAAATCAACTGTAAATCATGAAATCTATATGACTGACAAGATTTAGCCATTAGGTTCTGTTTTTGAGACTTTCATTCCTTTTTTTAAAGTGCTTTTCAGATCTTGAATAGCGTTTTCAATGCTTTACAATGTTTGGCATTGTACCAGTTCACATTACATGACTTTGACTTAGATTTCAGCCTAAAACAGGCTACACTGACTCAATGAGCCATTAGATCCGAGTTTCGAGACTTTCATTCTTTTATTGCTTTAAAATGCTTTTCAGCTCCTGAATAGCGTTTTCAATGCATTTACAATGTTTGGCATTATACTAGTTCACATTATATGACTTTGACTTAGATTTCATTCTAAAACAGGCCACACTGACTCAAATCAACTGTAAATCATCTAATTTATACGACTGACAAGATTTAGCCATTAGGTTCTGTTTTTGAGGCTTTCATTCTTTTATTGCTTTAAAGTGCTTTTCAGGTCTATGAATAGCGTTTTCAATGCATTTACAATGTTTGGCATTGTACCAGTTCACATTACATGACTTTGACTCAGATTTCATCCTAAAACAGGCCACATTGACTCAATGATCCATTAGATTCCGAGTTTTGAGACTTTCATTCTTTTATTGCTTTAAAGTGCTTTTCAGCTCCTGAATAGCGTTTCCAATGCATTTACAATGTTTGGCATCGTACTAGTTCACATTACATGACTTTGACTTAGATTTCATCTTAAAACAGGCCACACTGACTCAAATCAACTGTAAATCATGAAATCTATATGACTGACAAGATTTAGCCAGTAGGTTCCGAGTTTTGAGACTTTCATTCTTTTATTGCTTTAAAGTGCTTTTCAGCTCCTGAATAGCGTTTCCAATGCATTTACAATGTTTGGCATTGTACTAGTTAACATCACATGACTTTCACTTAGATTTCATTCTAAAACAGGCCACACTGACTCAAATCAACTGTAAATCATCGAGTCCATACGATTGACAATGCATTTACAATGTTTGGCATTGTACTAGTTCACATTATATGACTTTCACTTAGATTTCATCCTAAAACAGGCCACGCTGACTCAAGTCAACTGTAAATCATCTACTCCATACTACTGACAAGATTTAGTCATTAGGTTCTGTTTTTGAGACTTTCATTCTTTTATTGCTTTAAAGTGCTTTTCAGGTCTTGAATAGCGTTTTCAATGCATTTACAATGTTTGGCATTGTACCAGTTCACATTACATGACTTTGACTTAGATTTCAGCCTAAAACAGGCTACACTGACTCAATGAGCCATTAGATTCCGAGTTTCGAGACTTTCATTCTTTTATTGCTTTAAAATGCTTTTCAGCTCCTGAATAGCGTTTTCAATGCATTTACAATGTTTGGCATTATACTAGTTCACATTATATGACTTTGACTTAGATTTCATTCTAAAACAGGCCACACTGACTCAAATCAACTGTAAATCATCTAATTTATACGACTGACAAGATTTAGCCATTAGGTTCTGTTTTTGAGGCTTTCATTCTTTTATTGCTTTAAAGTGCTTTTCAGGTCTTGAATAGCGTTTTCAATGCATTTACAATGTTTGGCATTGTACCAGTTCACATTACATGACTTTGACTCAGATTTCATCCTAAAACAGGCCACATTGACTCAATGATCCATTAGATTCCGAGTTTTGAGACTTTCATTCTTTTATTGCTTTAAAGTGCTTTTCAGCTCCTGAATAGCGTTTCCAATGCATTTACAATGTTTGGCATCGTACTAGTTCACATTACATTACTTTGACTTAGATTTCATCTTAAAACAGGCCACACTGACTCAAATCAATTGTAAATCATGAAATCTATATGACTGACAAGATTTAGCCATTAGGTTCCGAGTTTTGAGACTTTCATTCTTTTATTGCTTTAAAGTGCTTTTCAGCTCCTGAATAGCGTTTGCAATGCATTTACAATGTTTGGCATTGTACTAGTTAACATCACATGACTTTGACTTAGATTTCAGCTTAAAACAGGCCACACTGACTCAAATCAACTGTAAATCATGAAATCTATATGACTGACAAGATTTAGCCATTAGATTCCGAGTTTTGAGACTTTCATTCTTTTATTGCTTTAAAGTGCTTTTCAGCTCCTGAATAGCGTTTCCAATGCATTTACAATGTTTGGCATCGTACTAGTTCACATTACATGACTTTGACTTAGATTTCATCTTAAAACAGGCCACACTGACTCAAATCAACTCTAAATCATGAAATATATATGACTGACAAGATTTAGCCATTAGGTTCCGAGTTTTGAGACTTTCATTCTTTTATTGCTTTAAAGTCCTTTTCAGCTCCTGAATAGCGTTTGCAATGCATTTACAATGTTTGGCATTGTACTCGTTCACATTACATGACTTTGACTTAAATTTCAGCCTAAAACAGGCCACGCTGACTCAAAACAACTGTAAATCATCTACTCCATACTACTGACAAGATTTAGTCATTAGGTTCTGTTTTTGAGACTTTCATTCTTTTATTGCTTTAAAGTGCTTTTCAGGTCTTGAATAGCGTTTTCAATGCATTTACAATGTTTGGCATTGTACCAGTTCACATTACATGACTTTGACTCAAATTTCATCCTAAAACAGGCCACATTGACTCAATGAGCCATTAGATTCAGAATTTTGAGACTTTCATTCTTTTATTGCTTTAAAGTGCTTTTCAGCTCCTGAATAGTGTTTGCAATGCATTTACAATGTTTGGCATTGTACCAGTTCACATTACATGACTTTGACTTAGATTTCTGCCTAAAACAGGCCACACTGACTCAAATCAACTGTAAATCATGAAATCTATATGACTGACAAGATTTAGCCTTCATATTCCGAGTTTTGAGACTTTCAATCTTTTATTGCTTTAAAGTGCTTTTCAGCTCCTGAATAGCGTTTGCAATGCATTTACAATGTTTGGCATTGTACTAGTTAACATCATATGACTTTCACTTAGATTTCATTCTAAAACAGGCCACACTGACTCAAATCAACTGTAAATCATCGAGTCCATACGACTGACAATGCATTTACAATGTTTGGCATTGTACCAGTTCACATTATAGACTTTGACTTAGATTTCAGCCTAAAACAGGCCACACTGACTCAATGAGCCATTAGATTCCGAGTTTCGAGACTCTCATTCTTTTATTGCTTTAAAATGCTTTTCAGCTCCTGAATAGCGTTTGCAATGCATTTACCATGTTTGGCATTGTACTCGTTCACATTACATGACTTTGACTTAAATTTCAGCCTAAAACAGGCCACACTGACTCAAATCAACTGTAAATCATGAAATCTATATGACTGACAAGATTTAGCCTTCATATTCCGAGTTTTGAGACTTTCAATCTTTTATTGCTTTAAAGTGCTTTTCAGCTCCTGAATAGCGTTTGCAATGCATTTACAATGTTTGGCATTGTACTAGTTAACATCATATGACTTTCACTTAGATTTCATTCTAAAACAGGCCACACTGACTCAAATCAACTGTAAATCATCGAGTCCATACGACTGACAATGCATTTACAATGTTTGGCATTGTACCAGTTCACATTATAGACTTTGACTTAGATTTCAGCCTAAAACAGGCCACACTGACTCAATGAGCCATTAGATTCCGAGTTTCGAGACTCTCATTCTTTTATTGCTTTAAAATGCTTTTCAGCTCCTGAATAGCGTTTGCAATGCATTTACCATGTTTGGCATTGTACTCGTTCACATTACATGACTTTGACTTAAATTTCAGCCTAAAACAGGCCACACTGACTCAAATCAACTGTAAATCATCTAATCCATACGACTGACAAGATTTAGCCATTAGATTCAGAGTTTTGAAGCTTTCATTCTTTTATTGCTTTAAAGTGCTTTTCAGTTCCTGAATAGCGTTTCCAATGCATTTACAATGTTTGACATCGTACTAGTTCACATTACATGACTTTGACTTAGATTTCATCTTAAAACAGGCCACACTGACTCAAATCAACTGTAAATCATGAAATCTATATGACTGACAAGATTTAGCCATTAGGTTCTGTTTTTGAGACTTTCATTCCTTTTTTTAAAGTGCTTTTCAGATCTTGAATAGCGTTTTCAATGCTTTACAATGTTTGGCATTGTACCAGTTCACATTACATGACTTTGACTCAGATTTCATCCTAAAACAGGCCACACCGACTCAAATCAACTGTAAATCATGAAATCTATATGACTGACAAGATTTAGCCATTAGATTCCGAGTTTTGAGACTTTCAATCTTTTATTGCTTTAAAGTGCTTTTCAGGTCTTGAATAGCGTTTTCAATGCATTTACAATGTTTGGCATTGTACCAGTTCACATTACATGACTTTGACTTAGATTTCAGCCTAAAACAGGCTACACTGACTCAATGAGCCATTAGATTCCGAGTTTCGAGACTTTCATTCTTTTATTGCTTTAAAATGCTTTTCAGCTCCTGAATAGCGTTTTCAATGCATTTACAATGTTTGGCATTATACTAGTTCACATTATATGACTTTGACTTAGATTTCATTCTAAAACAGGCCACACTGACTCAAATCAACTGTAAATCATCTAATTTATACGACTGACAAGATTTAGCCATTAGGTTCTGTTTTTGAGGCTTTCATTCTTTTATTGCTTTAAAGTGCTTTTCAGGTCTTGAATAGCGTTTTCAATGCATTTACAATGTTTGGCATTGTACCAGTTCACATTACATGACTTTGACTCAGATTTCATCCTAAAACAGGCCACATTGACTCAATGATCCATTAGATTCCGAGTTTTGAGACTTTCATTCTTTTATTGCTTTAAAGTGCTTTTCAGCTCCTGAATAGCGTTTCCAATGCATTTACAATGTTTGGCATCGTACTAGTTCACATTACATGACTTTGACTTAGATTTCATCTTAAAACAGGCCACACTGACTCAAATCAACTGTAAATCATGAAATCTATATGACTGACAAGATTTAGCCAGTAGGTTCCGAGTTTTGAGACTTTCATTCTTTTATTGCTTTAAAGTGCTTTTCAGCTCCTGAATAGCGTTTCCAATGCATTTACAATGTTTGGCATTGTACTAGTTAACATCACATGACTTTCACTTAGATTTCATTCTAAAACAGGCCACACTGACTCAAATCAACTGTAAATCATCGAGTCCATACGATTGACAATGCATTTACAATGTTTGGCATTGTACTAGTTCACATTATATGACTTTCACTTAGATTTCATCCTAAAACAGGCCACGCTGACTCAAGTCAACTGTAAATCATCTACTCCATACTACTGACAAGATTTAGTCATTAGGTTCTGTTTTTGAGACTTTCATTCTTTTATTGCTTTAAAGTGCTTTTCAGGTCTTGAATAGCGTTTTCAATGCATTTACAATGTTTGGCATTGTACCAGTTCACATTACATGACTTTGACTTAGATTTCAGCCTAAAACAGGCTACACTGACTCAATGAGCCATTAGATTCCGAGTTTCGAGACTTTCATTCTTTTATTGCTTTAAAATGCTTTTCAGCTCCTGAATAGCGTTTTCAATGCATTTACAATGTTTGGCATTATACTAGTTCACATTATATGACTTTGACTTAGATTTCATTCTAAAACAGGCCACACTGACTCAAATCAACTGTAAATCGTCTAATTTATACGACTGACAAGATTTAGCCATTAGGTTCTGTTTTTGAGGCTTTCATTCTTTTATTGCTTTAAAGTGCTTTTCAGGTCTTGAATAGCGTTTTCAATGCATTTACAATGTTTGGCATTGTACCAGTTCACATTACATGACTTTGACTCAGATTTCATCCTAAAACAGGCCACATTGACTCAATGATCCATTAGATTCCGAGTTTTGAGACTTTCATTCTTTTATTGCTTTAAAGTGCTTTTCAGCTCCTGAATAGCGTTTCCAATGCATTTACAATGTTTGGCATCGTACTAGTTCACATTACATTACTTTGACTTAGATTTCATCTTAAAACAGGCCACACTGACTCAAATCAATTGTAAATCATGAAATCTATATGACTGACAAGATTTAGCCATTAGGTTCCGAGTTTTGAGACTTTCATTCTTTTATTGCTTTAAAGTGCTTTTCAGCTCCTGAATAGCGTTTGCAATGCATTTACAATGTTTGGCATTGTACTAGTTAACATCACATGACTTTGACTTAGATTTCAGCTTAAAACAGGCCACACTGACTCAAATCAACTGTAAATCATGAAATCTATATGACTGACAAGATTTAGCCATTAGATTCCGAGTTTTGAGACTTTCATTCTTTTATTGCTTTAAAGTGCTTTTCAGCTCCTGAATAGCGTTTCCAATGCATTTACAATGTTTGGCATCGTACTAGTTCACATTACATGACTTTGACTTAGATTTCATCTTAAAACAGGCCACACTGACTCAAATCAACTCTAAATCATGAAATATATATGACTGACAAGATTTAGCCATTAGGTTCCGAGTTTTGAGACTTTCATTCTTTTATTGCTTTAAAGTCCTTTTCAGCTCCTGAATAGCGTTTGCAATGCATTTACAATGTTTGGCATTGTACTCGTTCACATTACATGACTTTGACTTAAATTTCAGCCTAAAACAGGCCACGCTGACTCAAAACAACTGTAAATCATCTACTCCATACTACTGACAAGATTTAGTCATTAGGTTCTGTTTTTGATACTTTCATTCTTTTATTGCTTTAAAGTGCTTTTCAGGTCTTGAATAGCGTTTTCAATGCATTTACAATGTTTGGCATTGTACCAGTTCACATTACATGACTTTGACTCAAATTTCATCCTAAAACAGGCCACATTGACTCAATGAGCCATTAGATTCAGAATTTTGAGACTTTCATTCTTTTATTGCTTTAAAGTGCTTTTCAGCTCCTGAATAGTGTTTGCAATGCATTTACAATGTTTGGCATTGTACCAGTTCACATTACATGACTTTGACTTAGATTTCTGCCTAAAACAGGCCACACTGACTCAAATCAACTGTAAATCATGAAATCTATATGACTGACAAGATTTAGCCTTCATATTCCGAGTTTTGAGACTTTCAATCTTTTATTGCTTTAAAGTGCTTTTCAGCTCCTGAATAGCGTTTGCAATGCATTTACAATGTTTGGCATTGTACTAGTTAACATCATATGACTTTCACTTAGATTTCATTCTAAAACAGGCCACACTGACTCAAATCAACTGTAAATCATCGAGTCCATACGACTGACAATGCATTTACAATGTTTGGCATTGTACCAGTTCACATTATAGACTTTGACTTAGATTTCAGCCTAAAACAGGCCACACTGACTCAATGAGCCATTAGATTCCGAGTTTCGAGACTCTCATTCTTTTATTGCTTTAAAGTGCTTTTCAGCTCCTGAATAGCGTTTCCAATGCATTTACAATGTTTGGCATTGTACTCGTTCACATTACATGACTTTGACTTAAATTTCAGCCTAAAACAGGCCACACTGACTCAAATCAACTGTAAATCATCTAATCCATACGACTGACAAGATTTAGCCATTAGATTCAGAGTTTTGAAGCTTTCATTCTTTTATTGCTTTAAAGTGCTTTTCAGTTCCTGAATAGCGTTTCCAATGCATTTACAATGTTTGACATCGTACTAGTTCACATTACATGACTTTGACTTAGATTTCATCTTAAAACAGGCCACACTGACTCAAATCAACTGTAAATCATGAAATCTATATGACTGACAAGATTTAGCCATTAGGTTACGTTTTTGAGACTTTCATTCCTTTTTTTAAAGTGCTTTTCAGATCTTGAATAGCGTTTTCAATGCTTTACAATGTTTGGCATTGTACCAGTTCACATTACATGACTTTGACTCAGATTTCATCCTAAAACAGGCCACACCGACTCAAATCAACTGTAAATCATGAAATCTATATGACTGACAAGATTTAGCAATTAGATTCCGAGTTTTGAGACTTTCAATCTTTTATTGCTTTAAAGTGCTTTTCAGGTCTTGAATAGCGTTTTCAATGCATTTACAATGTTTGGCATTGTACCAGTTCACATTACATGACTTTGACTTAGATTTCAGCCTAAAACAGGCTACACTGACTCAATGAGCCATTAGATTCCGAGTTTCGAGACTTTCATTCTTTTATTGCTTTAAAATGCTTTTCAGCTCCTGAATAGCGTTTTCAATGCATTTACAATGTTTGGCATTATACTAGTTCACATTATATGACTTTGACTTAGATTTCATTCTAAAACAGGCCACACTGACTCAAATCAACTGTAAATCATCTAATTTATACGACTGACAAGATTTAGCCATTAGGTTCTGTTTTTGAGGCTTTCATTCTTTTATTGCTTTAAAGTGCTTTTCAGGTCTTGAATAGCGTTTTCAATGCATTTACAATGTTTGGCATTGTACCAGTTCACATTACATGACTTTGACTCAGATTTCATCCTAAAACAGGCCACATTGACTCAATGATCCATTAGATTCCGAGTTTTGAGACTTTCATTCTTTTATTGCTTTAAAGTGCTTTTCAGCTCCTGAATAGCGTTTCCAATGCATTTACAATGTTTGGCATCGTACTAGTTCACATTACATGACTTTGACTTAGATTTCATCTTAAAACAGGCCACACTGACTCAAATCAACTGTAAATCATGAAATCTATATGACTGACAAGATTTAGCCATTAGGTTCCGAGTTTAAGACTTTCATTCTTTTATTGCTTTAAAGTGCTTTTCAGCTCCTGAATAGCGTTTGCAATGCATTTACAATGTTTGGCATTGTACTAGTTAACATCACATGACTTTCACTTAGATTTCATTCTAAAACAGGCCACACTGACTCAAATCAACTGTAAATCATCGAGTCCATACGACTGACAAGATTTAGCCAGTAGGTTCCGAGTTTTGAGACTTTCATTCTTTTATTGCTTTAAAGTGCTTTTTAGCTCCTGAATAGCGTTTCCAATGCATTTACAATGTTTGGCATTGTACTAGTTAACATCACATGACTTTCACTTAGATTTCATTCTAAAACAGGCCACACTGACTCAAATCAACTGTAAATCATCGAGTCCATACGACTGACAATGCATTTACAATGTTTGGCATTGTACTAGTTCACATTATATGACTTTCACTTAGATTTCATCCTAAAACAGGCCACGCTGACTCAAGTCAACTGTAAATCATCTACTCCATACTACTGACAAGATTTAGTCATTAGGTTCTGTTTTTGAGACTTTCATTCTTTTATTGCTTTAATGTGCTTTTCAGGTCTTGAATAGCGTTTTCAATGCATTTACAATGTTTGGCATTGTACCAGTTCACATTACATGACTTTGACTTAGATTTCAGCCTAAAACAGGCTACACTGACTCAATGAGCCATTAGATTCCGAGTTTCGAGACTTTCATTCTTTTATTGCTTTAAAATGCTTTTCAGCTCCTGAATAGCGTTTTCAATGCATTTACAATGTTTGGCATTATACTAGTTCACATTATATGACTTTGACTTAGATTTCATTCTAAAACAGGCCACACTGACTCAAATCAACTGTAAATCATCTAATTTATACGACTGACAAGATTTAGCCATTAGGTTCTGTTTTTGAGGCTTTCATTCTTTTATTGCTTTAAAGTGCTTTTCAGGTCTTGAATAGCGTTTTCAATGCATTTACAATGTTTGGCATTGTACCAGTTCACATTACATGACTTTGACTCAGATTTCATCCTAAAACAGGCCACATTGACTCAATGATCCATTAGATTCCGAGTTTTGAGACTTTCATTCTTTTATTGCTTTAAAGTGCTTTTCAGCTCCTGAATAGCGTTTCCAATGCATTTACAATGTTTGGCATCGTACTAGTTCACATTACATTACTTTGACTTAGATTTAATCTTAAAACAGGCCACACTGACTCAAATCAATTGTAAATCATGAAATCTATATGACTGACAAGATTTAGCCATTAGGTTCCGAGTTTTGAGACTTTCATTCTTTTATTGCTTTAAAGTGCTTTTCAGCTCCTGAATAGCATTTGCAATGCATTTACAATGTTTGGCATTGTACTAGTTCACATTATATGACTTTGACTTAGATTTCATTCTAAAACAGGTCACACTGACTCAAATCAACTGTAAATCATCGAGTCCATACGACTGACAAGATTTAGCCATTAGGTTCCGAGTTTTGAGACTTTCATTCTTTTATTGCTTTAAAGTGCTTTTCAGCTCCTGAATAGCGTTTTCAATGCATTTACAATGTTTGGCATTGTACTTGTTCACATTACATGACTTTGACTTAGATTTCATCTTAAAACAGGCCACACTGACTCAAATCAACTGTAAATCATGAAATCTATATGACTGACAAGATTTAGCCATTAGGTTCTGTTTTTGAGACTTTCATTCCTTTTTTTAAAGTGCTTTTCAGATCTTGAATAGCGTTTTCAATGCTTTACAATGTTTGGCATTGTACCAGTTCACATTACATGACTTTGACTCAGATTTCATCCTAAAACAGGCCACACCGACTCAAATCAACTGTAAATCATGAAATCTATATGACTGACAAGATTTAGCCATTAGATTCCGAGTTTTGAGACTTTCAATCTTTTATTGCTTTAAAGTGCTTTTCAGGTCTTGAATAGCGTTTTCAATGCATTTACAATGTTTGGCATTATACTAGTTCACATTATATGACTTTGACTTAGATTTCATTCTAAAACAGGCCACACTGACTCAAATCAATTGTAAATCATCTAATTTATACGACTGACAAGATTTAGCCATTAGGTTCTGTTTTTGAGGCTTTCATTCTTTTATTGCTTTAAAGTGCTTTTCAGGTCTTGAATAGCGTTTTCAATGCATTTACAATGTTTGGCATTGTACCAGTTCACATTACATGACTTTGACTCAGATTTCATCCTAAAACAGGCCACATTGACTCAATGATCCATTAGATTCCGAGTTTTGAGACTTTCATTATTTTATTGCTTTAAAGTGCTTTTCAGCTCCTGAATAGCGTTTCCAATGCATTTACAATGTTTGGCATCGTACTAGTTCACATTACATGACTTTGACTTAGATTTCATCTTAAAACAGGCCACACTGACTCAAATCAACTGTAAATCATGAAATCTATATGACTGACAAGATTTAGCCATTAGGTTCCGAGTTTAAGACTTTCATTCTTTTATTGCTTTAAAGTGCTTTTCAGCTCCTGAATAGCGTTTGCAATGCATTTACAATGTTTGGCATTGTACTAGTTAACATCACATGACTTTCACTTAGATTTCATTCTAAAACAGGCCACACTGACTCAAATCAACTGTAAATCATCGAGTCCATACGACTGACAAGATTTAGCCAGTAGGTTCCGAGTTTTGAGACTTTCATTCTTTTATTGCTTTAAAGTGCTTTTCAGCTCCTGAATAGCGTTTGCAATGCATTTACAATGTTTGGCATTGTACTAGTTAACATCACATGACTTTCACTTAGATTTCATTCTAAAACAGGCCATGCTGACTCAAGTCAACTGTAAATCATCTACTCCATACTACTGACAGGATTTAGTCATTAGGTTCTGTTTTTGAGACTTTCATTCTTTTATTGCTTTAAAGTGCTTTTCAGGTCTTGAATAGCGTTTTCAATGCATTTACAATGTTTGGCATTGTACCAGTTCACATTACATGACTTTGACTTAGATTTCAGCCTAAAACAGGCTACACTGACTCAATGAGCCATTAGATTCCGAGTTTCGAGACTTTCATTCTTTTATTGCTTTAAAATGCTTTTCAGCTCCTGAATAGCGTTTTCAATGCATTTACAATGTTTGGCATTGTACCAGTTCACATTACATGACTTTGACTCAGATTTCATCCTAAAACAGGCCACATTGACTCAATGATCCATTAGATTCCGAGTTTTGAGACTTTCATTCTTTTATTGCTTTAAAGTGCTTTTCAGCTCCTGAATAGCGTTTCCAATGCATTTACAATGTTTGGCATCGTACTAGTTCACATTACATTACTTTGACTTAGATTTCATCTTAAAACAGGCCACACTGACTCAAATCAATTGTAAATCATGAAATCTATATGACTGACAAGATTTAGCCATTAGGTTCCGAGTTTTGAGACTTTCATTCTTTTATTGCTTTAAAGTGCTTTTCAGCTCCTGAATACGTTTGCAATGCATTTACAATGTT
The DNA here is from genome assembly GCF_963692335.1 of Osmerus eperlanus. Lineage (NCBI taxonomy): Eukaryota > Metazoa > Chordata > Actinopteri > Osmeriformes > Osmeridae > Osmerus > Osmerus eperlanus. The sequence continues at coordinate 4,930,339 of NC_085039.1, read as the reverse complement.
TGGCATTGTACCAGTTCACATTATATGACTTTGACTTAGATTTCATTCTAAAACAGGTCACACTGACTCAAATCAACTGTAAATCATCGAGTCCATACGACTGACAAGATTTAGCCATTAGGTTCCGAGTTTTGAGACTTTCATTCTTTTATTGCTTTAAAGTGCTTTTCAGCTCGTGAATAGCGTTTTCAATGCATTTACAATGTTTGGCATTGTACTTGTTCACATTACATGACTTTGACTTGACTTTGACTTAAATTTCAGCCTAAAACAGGCCCCGCTGACTCAAATCAACTGTAAATCACCTAATCCATACGACTGACAAGATTTAGCCATTAGATTCCGAGTTTTGAGACTTTCATTCTTTTATTGCTTTAAAGTGCTTTTCAGGTCTTGAATAGCATTTTCAATGCATTTACAATGTTTGGCATTGTACATGTTAACATTACATGACTTTGACTTAGATTTCAGCCTAAAACAGGCCACACTGGCTCAAATCAACTGTAAATCATCTACTCCATACTACTGACAAGATTTAGTCATTAGGTTCTGTTTTTGAGACTTTCATTCTTTTATTTAAAGTGCTTTTCAGATCTTGAATAGCGTTTTCAATGCTTTACAATGTTTGGCATTGTACCAGTTCACATTACATGACTTTGACTCAGATTTCATCCTAAAACAGGCCACATTGATTCAATGAGCCATTAGATTCCGAGTTTTGAGACTTTCATTCTGTTATTGCTTTAAAGTGCTTTTCAGCTCCTGAATAGTGTTTGCAATGCATTTACAATGTTTGGCATTGTACCAGTTCACATTACATGACTTTGACTTAGATTTCTGCCTAAAACAGGCCACACTGACTCAAATCAACTGTAAATCATCTAATCCATACGACTGACAAGATTTAGCCATTAGATTCAGAGTTTTGAAGCTTTCATTCTTTTATTGCTTTAAAGTGCTTTTCAGTTCCTGAATAGCGTTTCCAATGCATTTACAATGTTTGACATCGTACTAGTTCACATTACATGACTTTGACTTAGATTTCATCTTAAAACAGGCCACACTGACTCAAATCAACTGTAAATCATGAAATCTATATGACTGACAAGATTTAGCCATTAGGTTCTGTTTTTGAGACTTTCATTCCTTTTTTTAAAGTGCTTTTCAGATCTTGAATAGCGTTTTCAATGCTTTACAATGTTTGGCATTATACTAGTTCACATTATATGACTTTGACTTAGATTTCATTCTAAAACAGGCCACACTGACTCAAATCAACTGTAAATCATCTAATTTATACGACTGACAAGATTTAGCCATTAGGTTCTGTTTTTGAGGCTTTCATTCTTTTATTGCTTTAAAGTGCTTTTCAGGTCTTGAATAGCGTTTCCAATGCATTTACAATGTTTGGCATTGTACCAGTTCACATTACATGACTTTGACTTAGATTTCAGCTTAAAACAGGCCACACTGACTCAAATCAACTGTAAATCATGAAATCTATATGACTGACAAGATTTAGCCATTAGATTCCGAGTTTTGAGACTTTCAATCTTTTATTGCTTTAAAGTGCTTTTCAGCTCCTGAATAGCGTTTGCAATGCATTTACAATGTTTGGCATTGTACCAGTTCACATTACATGACTTTGACTTAGATTTCTGCCTTCAAACAGGCCACACTGACTCAAATCAACTGTAAATCATCTAATCCATACAACTGACAAGATTTAGCCATTAGATTCCGAGTTTTGAAGCTTTCATTCTTTTATTGCTTTAAAGTGCTTTTCAGCTCCTGAATAGCGTTTCCAATGCATTTACAATGTTTGGCATTGTACCAGTTCACATTACATGACTTTGACTTAGATTTCTGCCTAAAACAGGCCACACTGACTCAAATCAACTGTAAATCATCTAATCCATACGACTGACAAGATTTAGCCATTAGATTCAGAGTTTTGAGACTTTCATTCTTTTATTGCTTTAAAGTGCTTTTCAGCTCCTGAATAGCGTTTGCAATGCATTTACAATGTTTGGCATTGTACTAGTTAACATCACATGACTTTCACTTAGATTTCATTCTAAAACAGGCCACACTGACTCAAATCAACTGTAAATCATCGAGTCCATACGACTGACAATGCATTTACAATGTTTGGCATTGTACTAGTTCACATTATATGACTTTGACTTAGATTTCATCCTAAAACAGGCCACGCTGACTCAAGTCAACTGTAAATCATCTACTCCATACTACTGACAAGATTTAGTCATTAGGTTCTGTTTTTGAGACTTTCATTCTTTTATTGCTTTAAAGTGCTTTTCAGCTCCTGAATAGCGTTTCCAATGCATTTACAATGTTTGGCATCGTACTAGTTCACATTACATGACTTTGACTTAGATTTCATCTTAAAACAGGCCACACTGACTCAAATCAACTGTAAATCATGAAATCTATATGACTGACAAGATTTAGCCATTAGGTTCCGAGTTTTGAGACTTTCATTCTTTTATTGCTTTAAAGTGCTTTTCAGCTCCTGAATAGCGTTTGCAATGCATTTACAATGTTTGGCATTGTACTCGTTCACATTACATGACCTTGACTTAAATTTCAGCCTAAAACAGGCCACGCTGACTCAAAACAACTGTAAATCATCTACTCCATACTACTGACAAGATTTAGTCATTAGGTTCTGTTTTTGAGACTTTCATTCTTTTATTGCTTTAAAGTGCTTTTCAGGTCTTGAATAGCGTTTTCAATGCATTTACAATGTTTGGCATTGTACCAGTTCACATTACATGACTTTGACTCAAATTTCATCCTAAAACAGGCCACATTGACTCAATGAGCCATTAGATTCAGAATTTTGAGACTTTCATTCTTTTATTGCTTTAAAGTGCTTTTCAGCTCCTGAATAGTGTTTGCAATGCATTTACAATGTTTGGCATTGTACCAGTTCACATTACATGACTTTGACTTATATTTCTGCCTAAAACAGGCCACACTGACTCAAATCAACTGTAAATCATCTAATCCATACGACTGACAAGATTTAGCCATTAGATTCAGAGTTTTGAGACATTCATTCTTTTATTGCTTTAAAGTGCTTTTCAGCTCCTGAATAGCGTTTCCAATGCATTTACAATGTTTGGCATCGTACTAGTTCACATTACATGACTTTGACTTAGATTTCAGCTTAAAACAGGCCACGCTGACTCAAATCAACTGTAAATCATGAAATCTATATGACTGACAAGATTTAGCCATTATATTCCGAGTTTTGAGACTTTCAATCTTTTATTGCTTTAAAGTGATTTTCAGCTCCTGAATAGCGTTTGCAATGCATTTACAATGTTTGGCATTGTACTAGTCACATGACTTTCACTTAGATTTCATTCTAAAACAGGCCATGCTGACTCAAGTCAACTGTAAATCATCTACTCCATACTACTGACAGGATTTAGTCATTAGGTTCTGTTTTTGAGACTTTCATTCTTTTATTGCTTTAAAGTGCTTTTCAGGTCTTGAATAGCGTTTTCAATGCATTTACAATGTTTGGCATTGTACCAGTTCACATTACATGACTTTGACTTAGATTTCAGCCTAAAACAGGCCACACTGACTCAATGAGTCATTAGATTCCGAGTTTCGAGACTTTCATTCTTTTATTGCTTTAAAATGCTTTTCAGCTCCTGAATAGCGTTTTCAATGCATTTACAATGTTTGGCATTGTACTAGTTCACATTATATGACTTTGACTTAGATTTCTGCCTAAAACAGGCCACGCTGACTCAAGTCAACTGTAAATCATCTACTCCATACTACTGACAAGATTTAGTCATTAGGTTCTGTTTTTGAGACTTTCATTCTTTTATTGCTTTAAAGTACTTTTCATGTCTTGAATAGCGTTTTCAATGCATTTACAATGTTTGGCATTGTACCAGTTCACATTACATGACTTTGACTTAGATTTCAGCTTAAAACAGGCCACACTGACTCAAATCAACTGTAAATCATGAAATCTATATGACTGACAAGATTTAGCCATTAGATTCCGAGTTTTGAGACTTTCAATCTTTTATTGCTTTAAAGTGCTTTTCAGCTCCTGAATAGCGTTTGCAATGCATTTACAATGTTTGGCATTGTACCAGTTCACATTACATGACTTTGACTTAGATTTCTGCCTTTAAACAGGCCACACTGACTCAAATCAACTGTAAATCATCTAATCCATACAACTGACAAGATTTAGCCATTAGATTCCGAGTTTTGAAGCTTTCATTCTTTTATTGCTTTAAAGTGCTTTTCAGCTCCTGAATAGCGTTTCCAATGCATTTACAATGTTTGGCATTGTACCAGTTCACATTATAGACTTTGACTTAGATTTCAGCCTAAAACAGGCCACACTAACTCAAATCAACTGTAAATCATCTACTCCATACTACTGACAAGATTTAGTCATTAGGTTCTGTTTTTGAGACTTTCATTCTTTTATTGCTTTAAAGTGCTTTTCAGGTCTTGAATAGCGTTTTCAATGCATTTACAATGTTTGGCATTGTACCAGTTCACATTACATGACTTTGACTCAAATTTCATCCTAAAACAGGCCACATTGACTCAATGAGCCATTAGATTCAGAATTTTGAGACTTTCATTCTTTTATTGCTTTAAAGTGCTTTTCAGCTCCTGAATAGTGTTTGCAATGCATTTACAATGTTTGGCATTGTACCAGTTCACATTACATGACTTTGACTTATATTTCTGCCTAAAACAGGCCACACTGACTCAAATCAACTGTAAATCATCTAATCCATACGACTGACAAGATTTAGCCATTAGATTCAGAGTTTTGAGACTTTCATTCTTTTATTGCTTTAAAGTGCTTTTCAGGTCCTGAATAGCGTTTCCAATGCATTTACAATGTTTGGCATCGTACTAGTTCACATTACATGACTTTGACTTAGATTTCAGCTTAAAACAGGCCACGCTGACTCAAATCAACTGTAAATCATGAAATCTATATGACTGACAAGATTTAGCCATTATATTCCGAGTTTTGAGACTTTCAATCTTTTATTGCTTTAAAGTGATTTTCAGCTCCTGAATAGCGTTTGCAATGCATTTACAATGTTTGGCATTGTACTAGTCACATGACTTTCACTTAGATTTCATTCTAAAACAGGCCATGCTGACTCAAGTCAACTGTAAATCATCTACTCCATACTACTGACAGGATTTAGTCATTAGGTTCTGTTTTTGAGACTTTCATTCTTTTATTGCTTTAAAGTGCTTTTCAGGTCTTGAATAGCGTTTTCAATGCATTTACAATGTTTGGCATTGTACCAGTTCACATTACATGACTTTGACTTAGATTTCAGCCTAAAACAGGCCACACTGACTCAATGAGTCATTAGATTCCGAGTTTCGAGACTTTCATTCTTTTATTGCTTTAAAATGCTTTTCAGCTCCTGAATAGCGTTTTCAATGCATTTACAATGTTTGGCATTGTACTAGTTCACATTATATGACTTTGACTTAGATTTCTGCCTAAAACAGGCCACGCTGACTCAAGTCAACTGTAAATCATCTACTCCATACTACTGACAAGATTTAGTCATTAGGTTCTGTTTTTGAGACTTTCATTCTTTTATTGCTTTAAAGTACTTTTCATGTCTTGAATAGCGTTTTCAATGCATTTACAATGTTTGGCATTGTACCAGTTCACATTACATGACTTTGACTTAGATTTCAGCTTAAAACAGGCCACACTGACTCAAATCAACTGTAAATCATGAAATCTATATGACTGACAAGATTTAGCCATTAGATTCCGAGTTTTGAGACTTTCAATCTTTTATTGCTTTAAAGTGCTTTTCAGCTCCTGAATAGCGTTTGCAATGCATTTACAATGTTTGGCATTGTACCAGTTCACATTACATGACTTTGACTTAGATTTCTGCCTTTAAACAGGCCACACTGACTCAAATCAACTGTAAATCATCTAATCCATACAACTGACAAGATTTAGCCATTAGATTCCGAGTTTTGAAGCTTTCATTCTTTTATTGCTTTAAAGTGCTTTTCAGCTCCTGAATAGCGTTTCCAATGCATTTACAATGTTTGGCATTGTACCAGTTCACATTATAGACTTTGACTTAGATTTCAGCCTAAAACAGGCCACACTAACTCAAATCAACTGTAAATCATCTAATCCATACGACTGACAAGATTTAGCCATTAGATTCAGAGTTTTGAGACTTTCATTCTTTTATTGCTTTAAAGTGCTTTTCAGCTCCTGAATAGCGTTTGCAATGCATTTACAATGTTTGGCATTGTACTAGTTAACATCACATGACTTTCACTTAGATTTCATTCTAAAACAGGCCACACTGACTCAAATCAACTGTAAATCATCGAGTCCATACGACTGACAATGCATTTACAATGTTTGGCATTGTACTAGTTCACATTATATGACTTTGACTTAGATTTCATCCTAAAACAGGCCACGCTAACTCAAGTCAACTGTAAATCATCTACTCCATACTACTGACAAGATTTAGTCATTAGGTTCTGTTTTTGAGACTTTCATTCTTTTATTGCTTTAAAGTGCTTTTCAGCTCCTGAATAGCGTTTCCAATGCATTTACAATGTTTGGCATCGTACTAGTTCACATTACATGACTTTGACTTAGATTTCATCTTAAAACAGGCCACACTGACTCAAATCAACTGTAAATCATGAAATCTATATGACTGACAAGATTTAGCCATTAGGTTCCGAGTTTTGAGACTTTCATTCTTTTATTGCTTTAAAGTGCTTTTCAGCTCCTGAATAGCGTTTGCAATGCATTTACAATGTTTGGCATTGTACTCGTTCACATTACATGACCTTGACTTAAATTTCAGCCTAAAACAGGCCACGCTGACTCAAAACAACTGTAAATCATCTACTCCATACTACTGACAAGATTTAGTCATTAGGTTCTGTTTTTGAGACTTTCATTCTTTTATTGCTTTAAAGTGCTTTTCAGGTCTTGAATAGCGTTTTCAATGCATTTACAATGTTTGGCATTGTACCAGTTCACATTACATGACTTTGACTCAAATTTCATCCTAAAACAGGCCACATTGACTCAATGAGCCATTAGATTCAGAATTTTGAGACTTTCATTCTTTTATTGCTTTAAAGTGCTTTTCAGCTCCTGAATAGTGTTTGCAATGCATTTACAATGTTTGGCATTGTACCAGTTCACATTACATGACTTTGACTTAGATTTCAGCTTAAAACAGGCCACACTGACTCAAATCAACTGTAAATCATGAAATCTATATGACTGACAAGATTTAGCCATTAGATTCCGAGTTTTGAGACTTTCAATCTTTTATTGCTTTAAAGTGCTTTTCAGCTCCTGAATAGCGTTTGCAATGCATTTACAATGTTTGGCATTGTACCAGTTCACATTACATGACTTTGACTTAGATTTCTGCCTTTAAACAGGCCACACTGACTCAAATCAACTGTAAATCATCTAATCCATACGACTGACAAGATTTAGCCATTAGATTCCGAGTTTTGAAGCTTTCATTCTTTTATTGCTTTAAAGTGCTTTTCAGCTCCTGAATAGTGTTTGCAATGCATTTACAATGTTTGGCATTGTACCAGTTCACATTACATGACTTTGACTTAGATTTCTGCCTAAAACAGGCCACACTGACTCAAATCAACTGTAAATAATCTAATCCATACGACTGACAAGATTTAGCCATTAGATTCCGAGTTTTGAGACTTTCAATCTTTTATTGCTTTAAAGTGATTTTCAGCTCCTGAATAGCGTTTGCAATGCATTTACAATGTTTGGCATTGTACTAGTTAACATCACATGACTTTCACTTAGATTTCATTCTAAAACAGGCCATGCTGACTCAAGTCAACTGTAAATCATCTACTCCATACTACTGACAGGATTTAGTCATTAGGTTCTGTTTTTGAGACTTTCATTCTTTTATTGCTTTAAAGTGCTTTTCAGCTCCTGAATAGCGTTTGCAATGCATTTACCATGTTTGGCATTGTACCAGTTCACATTACATGACTTAGATTTCTGCCTTTAAACAGGCCACACTGACTCAAATCAACTGTAAATCATCTAATCCATACGACTGACAAGATTTAGCCATTAGATTCCGAGTTTTGAAGCTTTCATTCTTTTATTGCTTTAAAGTGCTTTTCAGCTCCTGAATAGCGTTTCCAATGCATTTACAATGTTTGGCATTGTACCAGTTCACATTATAGACTTTGACTTAGATTTCAGCCTAAAACAGGCCACACTAACTCAAATCAACTGTAAATCATCTAATCCATACGACTGACAAGATTTAGCCATTAGATTCAGAGTTTTGAGACTTTCATTCTTTTATTGCATTAAAGTGCTTTTCAGCTCCTGAATAGCGTTTGCAATGCATTTACAATGTTTGGCATTGTACTAGTTAACAACACATGACTTTCACTTAGATTTCATTCTAAAACAGGCCACACTGACTCAAATCAACTGTAAATCATCGAGTCCATACGACTGACAATGCATTTACAATGTTTGGCATTGTACTAGTTCACATTATATGACTTTGACTTAGATTTCATCCTAAAACAGGCCACGCTGACTCAAGTCAACTGTAAATCATCTACTCCATACTACTGACAAGATTTAGTCATTAGGTTCTGTTTTTGAGACTTTCATTCTTTTATTGCTTTAAAGTGCTTTTCAGGTCTTGAATAGCGTTTTCAATGCATTTACAATGTTTGGCATTGTACCAGTTCACATTACATGACTTTGACTCAGATTTCATCCTAAAACAGGCCACATAAACTCAATGATCCATTAGATTCCGAGTTTTGAGACTTTCATTCTTTTATTGCTTTAAAGTGCTTTTCAGCTCCTGAATAGCGTTTCCAATGCATTTACAATGTTTGGCATCGTACTAGTTCACATTACATGACTTTGACTTAGATTTCATCTTAAAACAGGCCACACTGACTCAAATCAACTGTAAATCATGAAATCTATATGACTGACAAGATTTAGCCATTAGGTTCCGAGTTTTGAGACTTTCATTCTTTTATTGCTTTAAAGTGCTTTTCAGCTCCTGAATAGCGTTTGCAATGCATTTACAATGTTTGGCATTGTACTAGTTCACATTATATGACTTTGACTTAGATTTCATTCTAAAACAGGTCACACTGACTCAAATCAACTGTAAATCATCGAGTCCATACGACTGACAAGATTTAGCCATTAGGTTCCGAGTTTTGAGACTTTCATTCTTTTATTGCTTTAAAGTGCTTTTCAGCTCCTGAATAGCGTTTGCAATGCATTTACAATGTTTGGCATTGTACTCGTTCACATTACATGACCTTGACTTAAATTTCAGCCTAAAACAGGCCACGCTGACTCAAAACAACTGTAAATCATCTACTCCATACTACTGACAAGATTTAGTCATTAGGTTCTGTTTTTGAGACTTTCATTCTTTTATTGCTTTAAAGTGCTTTTCAGGTCTTGAATAGCGTTTTCAATGCATTTACAATGTTTGGCATTGTACCAGTTCACATTACATGACTTTGACTCAAATTTCATCCTAAAACAGGCCACATTGACTCAATGAGCCATTAGATTCAGAATTTTGAGACTTTCATTCTTTTATTGCTTTAAAGTGCTTTTCAGCTCCTGAATAGTGTTTGCAATGCATTTACAATGTTTGGCATTGTACCAGTTCACATTACATGACTTTGACTTATATTTCTGCCTAAAACAGGCCACACTGACTCAAATCAACTGTAAATCATCTAATCCATACGACTGACAAGATTTAGCCATTAGATTCAGAGTTTTGAGACTTTCATTCTTTTATTGCTATAAAGTGCTTTTCAGCTCCTGAATAGCGTTTCCAATGCATTTACAATGTTTGGCATCGTACTAGTTCACATTACATGACTTTGACTTAGATTTCAGCTTAAAACAGGCCACGCTGACTCAAATCAACTGTAAATCATGAAATCTATATGACTGACAAGATTTAGCCATTATATTCCGAGTTTTGAGACTTTCAATCTTTTATTGCTTTAAAGTGCTTTTCAGCTCCTGAATAGCGTTTGCAATGCATTTACAATGTTTGGCATTGTACTCGTTCACATTACATGACCTTGACTTAAATTTCAGCCTAAAACAGGCCACGCTGACTCAAAACAACTGTAAATCATCTACTCCATACTACTGACAAGATTTAGTCATTAGGTTCTGTTTTTGAGACTTTCATTCTTTTATTGCTTTAAAGTGCTTTTCAGGTCTTGAATAGCGTTTTCAATGCATTTACAATGTTTGGCATTGTACCAGTTCACATTACATGACTTTGACTCAAATTTCATCCTAAAACAGGCCACATTGACTCAATGAGCCATTAGATTCAGAATTTTGAGACTTTCATTCTTTTATTGCTTTAAAGTGCTTTTCAGCTCCTGAATAGTGTTTGCAATGCATTTACAATGTTTGGCATTGTACCAGTTCACATTACATGACTTTGACTTATATTTCTGCCTAAAACAGGCCACACTGACTCAAATCAACTGTAAATCATCTAATCCATACGACTGACAAGATTTAGCCATTAGATTCAGAGTTTTGAGACTTTCATTCTTTTATTGCTTTAAAGTGCTTTTCAGCTCCTGAATAGCGTTTTCAATGCATTTACAATGTTTGGCATCGTACTAGTTCACATTACATGACTTTGACTTAGATTTCAGCTTAAAACAGGCCACGCTGACTCAAATCAACTGTAAATCATGAAATCTATATGACTGACAAGATTTAGCCATTATATTCCGAGTTTTGAGACTTTCAATCTTTTATTGCTTTAAAGTGATTTTCAGCTCCTGAATAGCGTTTGCAATGCATTTACAATGTTTGGCATTGTACTAGTCACATGACTTTCACTTAGATTTAATTCTAAAACAGGCCATGCTGACTCAAGTCAACTGTAAATCATCTACTCCATACTACTGACAGGATTTAGTCATTAGGTTCTGTTTTTGAGACTTTCATTCTTTTATTGCTTTAAAGTGCTTTTCAGGTCTTGAATAGCGTTTTCAATGCATTTACAATGTTTGGCATTGTACCAGTTCACATTACATGACTTTGACTTAGATTTCAGCCTAAAACAGGCCACACTGACTCAATGAGTCATTAGATTCCGAGTTTCGAGACTTTCATTCTTTTATTGCTTTAAAATGCTTTTCAGCTCCTGAATAGCGTTTTCAATGCATTTACAATGTTTGGCATTGTACTAGTTCACATTATATGACTTTGACTTAGATTTCTGCCTAAAACAGGCCACGCTGACTCAAGTCAACTGTAAATCATCTACTCCATACTACTGACAAGATTTAGTCATTAGGTTCTGTTTTTGAGACTTTCATTCTTTTATTGCTTTAAAGTGCTTTTCAGGTCTTGAATAGCGTTTTCAATGCATTTACAATGTTTGGCATTGTACCAGTTCACATTACATGACTTTGACTTAGATTTCAGCTTAAAACAGGCCACACTGACTCAAATCAACTGTAAATCATGAAATCTATATGACTGACAAGATTTAGCCATTAGATTCCGAGTTTTGAGACTTTCAATCTTTTATTGCTTTAAAGTGCTTTTCAGCTCCTGAATAGCGTTTGCAATGCATTTACAATGTTTGGCATTGTACCAGTTCACATTACATGACTTTGACTTAGATTTCTGCCTTTAAACAGGCCACACTGACTCAAATCAACTGTAAATCATCTAATCCATACGACTGACAAGATTTAGCCATTAGATTCCGAGTTTTGAAGCTTTCATTCTTTTATTGCTTTAAAGTGCTTTTCAGCTCCTGAATAGTGTTTGCAATGCATTTACAATGTTTGGCATTGTACCAGTTCACATTACATGACTTTGACTTAGATTTCTGCCTAAAACAGGCCACACTGACTCAAATCAACTGTAAATAATCTAATCCATACGACTGACAAGATTTAGCCATTAGATTCCGAGTTTTGAGACTTTCAATCTTTTATTGCTTTAAAGTGATTTTCAGCTCCTGAATAGCGTTTGCAATGCATTTACAATGTTTGGCATTGTACTAGTTAACATCACATGACTTTCACTTAGATTTCATTCTAAAACAGGCCATGCTGACTCAAGTCAACTGTAAATCATCTACTCCATACTACTGACAGGATTTAGTCATTAGGTTCTGTTTTTGAGACTTTCATTCTTTTATTGCTTTAAAGTGCTTTTCAGGTCTTGAATAGCGTTTTCAATGCATTTACAATGTTTGGCATTGTACCAGTTCACATTACATGACTTTGACTTAGATTTCAGCCTAAAACAGGCCACACTGACTCAATGAGTCATTAGATTCCGAGTTTCGAGACTTTCATTCTTTTATTGCTTTAAAATGCTTTTCAGCTCCTGAATAGCGTTTTCAATGCATTTACAATGTTTGGCATTGTACTAGTTCACATTATATGACTTTGACTTAGATTTCTGCCTAAAACAGGCCACGCTGACTCAAGTCAACTGTAAATCATCTACTCCATACTACTGACAAGATTTAGTCATTAGGTTCTGTTTTTGAGACTTTCATTCTTTTATTGCTTTAAAGTACTTTTCATGTCTTGAATAGCGTTTTCAATGCATTTACAATGTTTGGCATTGTACCAGTTCACATTACATGACTTTGACTTAGATTTCAGCTTAAAACAGGCCACACTGACTCAAATCAACTGTAAATCATGAAATCTATATGACTGACAAGATTTAGCCATTAGATTCCGAGTTTTGAGACTTTCAATCTTTTATTGCTTTAAAGTGCTTTTCAGCTCCTGAATAGCGTTTGCAATGCATTTACAATGTTTGGCATTGTACCAGTTCACATTACATGACTTTGACTTAGATTTCTGCCTTTAAACAGGCCACACTGACTCAAATCAACTGTAAATCATCTAATCCATACGACTGACAAGATTTAGCCATTAGATTCCGAGTTTTGAAGCTTTCATTCTTTTATTGCTTTAAAGTGCTTTTCACCTCCTGAATAGCGTTTCCAATGCATTTACAATGTTTGGCATTGTACCAGTTCACATTATAGACTTTGACTTAGATTTCAGCCTAAAACAGGCCACACTAACTCAAATCAACTGTAAATCATCTAATCCATACGACTGACAAGATTTAGCCATTAGATTCAGAGTTTTGAGACTTTCATTCTTTTATTGCATTAAAGTGCTTTTCAGCTCCTGAATAGCGTTTGCAATGCATTTACAATGTTTGGCATTGTACTAGTTAACATCACATGACTTTCACTTAGATTTCATTCTAAAACAGGCCACACTGACTCAAATCAACTGTAAATCATCGAGTCCATACGACTGACAAGATTTAGCCATTAGGTTCCGAGTTTTGAGACTTTCATTCTTTTATTGCTTTAAAGTGCTTTTCAGCTCCTGAATAGCGTTTGCAATGCATTTACAATGTTTGGCATTGTACTCGTTCACATTACATGACCTTGACTTAAATTTCAGCCTAAAACAGGCCACGCTGACTCAAAACAACTGTAAATCATCTACTCCATACTACTGACAAGATTTAGTCATTAGGTTCTGTTTTTGAGACTTTCATTCTTTTATTGCTTTAAAGTGCTTTTCAGGTCTTGAATAGCGTTTTCAATGCATTTACAATGTTTGGCATTGTACCAGTTCACATTACATGACTTTGACTCAAATTTCATCCTAAAACAGGCCACATTGACTCAATGAGCCATTAGATTCAGAATTTTGAGACTTTCATTCTTTTATTGCTTTAAAGTGCTTTTCAGCTCCTGAATAGTGTTTGCAATGCATTTACAATGTTTGGCATTGTACCAGTTCACATTACATGACTTTGACTTATATTTCTGCCTAAAACAGGCCACACTGACTCAAATCAACTGTAAATCATCTAATCCATACGACTGACAAGATTTAGCCATTAGATTCAGAGTTTTGAGACTTTCATTCTTTTATTGCTATAAAGTGCTTTTCAGCTCCTGAATAGCGTTTCCAATGCATTTACAATGTTTGGCATTGTACTAGTTAACATCACATGACTTTCACTTAGATTTCATTCTAAAACAGGCCATGCTGACTCAAGTCAACTGTAAATCATCTACTCCATACTACTGACAGGATTTAGTCATTAGGTTCTGTTTTTGAGACTTTCATTCTTTTATTGCTTTAAAGTGCTTTTCAGGTCTTGAATAGCGTTTTCAATGCATTTACAATGTTTGGCATTGTACCAGTTCACATTACATGACTTTGACTTAGATTTCAGCCTAAAACAGGCCACACTGACTCAATGAGTCATTAGATTCCGAGTTTCGAGACTTTCATTCTTTTATTGCTTTAAAATGCTTTTCAGCTCCTGAATAGCGTTTTCAATGCATTTACAATGTTTGGCATTGTACTAGTTCACATTATATGACTTTGACTTAGATTTCTGCCTAAAACAGGCCACGCTGACTCAAGTCAACTGTAAATCATCTACTCCATACTACTGACAAGATTTAGTCATTAGGTTCTGTTTTTGAGACTTTCATTCTTTTATTGCTTTAAAGTACTTTTCATGTCTTGAATAGCGTTTTCAATGCATTTACAATGTTTGGCATTGTACCAGTTCACATTACATGACTTTGACTTAGATTTCAGCTTAAAACAGGCCACACTGACTCAAATCAACTGTAAATCATGAAATCTATATGACTGACAAGATTTAGCCATTAGATTCCGAGTTTTGAGACTTTCAATCTTTTATTGCTTTAAAGTGCTTTTCAGCTCCTGAATAGCGTTTGCAATGCATTTACAATGTTTGGCATTGTACCAGTTCACATTACATGACTTTGACTTAGATTTCTGCCTTTAAACAGGCCACACTGACTCAAATCAACTGTAAATCATCTAATCCATACGACTGACAAGATTTAGCCATTAGATTCCGAGTTTTGAAGCTTTCATTCTTTTATTGCTTTAAAGTGCTTTTCAGCTCCTGAATAGCGTTTCCAATGCATTTACAATGTTTGGCATTGTACCAGTTCACATTATAGACTTTGACTTAGATTTCAGCCTAAAACAGGCCACACTAACTCAAATCAACTGTAAATCATCTAATCCATACGACTGACAAGATTTAGCCATTAGATTCAGAGTTTTGAGACTTTCATTCTTTTATTGCATTAAAGTGCTTTTCAGCTCCTGAATAGCGTTTGCAATGCATTTACAATGTTTGGCATTGTACTAGTTAACATCACATGACTTTCACTTAGATTTCATTCTAAAACAGGCCACACTGACTCAAATCAACTGTAAATCATCGAGTCCATACGACTGACAATGCATTTACAATGTTTGGCATTGTACTAGTTCACATTATATGACTTTGACTTAGATTTCATCCTAAAACAGGCCACGCTGACTCAAGTCAACTGTAAATCATCTACTCCATACTACTGACAAGATTTAGTCATTAGGTTCTGTTTTTGAGACTTTCATTCTTTTATTGCTTTAAAGTGCTTTTCAGGTCTTGAATAGCGTTTTCAATGCATTTACAATGTTTGGCATTGTACCAGTTCACATTACATGACTTTGACTCAGATTTCATCCTAAAACAGGCCACATAAACTCAATGATCCATTAGATTCCGAGTTTTGAGACTTTCATTCTTTTATTGCTTTAAAGTGCTTTTCAGCTCCTGAATAGCGTTTCCAATGCATTTACAATGTTTGGCATCGTACTAGTTCACATTACATGACTTTGACTTAGATTTCATCTTAAAACAGGCCACACTGACTCAAATCAACTGTAAATCATGAAATCTATATGACTGACAAGATTTAGCCATTAGGTTCCGAGTTTTGAGACTTTCATTCTTTTATTGCTTTAAAGTGCTTTTCAGCTCCTGAATAGCGTTTGCAATGCATTTACAATGTTTGGCATTGTACTAGTTCACATTATATGACTTTGACTTAGATTTCATTCTAAAACAGGTCACACTGACTCAAATCAACTGTAAATCATCGAGTCCATACGACTGACAAGATTTAGCCATTAGGTTCCGAGTTTTGAGACTTTCATTCTTTTATTGCTTTAAAGTGCTTTTCAGCTCCTGAATAGCGTTTGCAATGCATTTACAATGTTTGGCATTGTACTCGTTCACATTACATGACCTTGACTTAAATTTCAGCCTAAAACAGGCCACGCTGACTCAAAACAACTGTAAATCATCTACTCCATACTACTGACAAGATTTAGTCATTAGGTTCTGTTTTTGAGACTTTCATTCTTTTATTGCTTTAAAGTGCTTTTCAGGTCTTGAATAGCGTTTTCAATGCATTTACAATGTTTGGCATTGTACCAGTTCACATTACATGACTTTGACTCAAATTTCATCCTAAAACAGGCCACATAAACTCAATGATCCATTAGATTCCGAGTTTTGAGACTTTCATTCTTTTATTGCTTTAAAGTGCTTTTCAGCTCCTGAATAGCGTTTCCAATGCATTTACAATGTTTGGCATCGTACTAGTTCACATTACATGACTTTGACTTAGATTTCATCTTAAAACAGGCCACACTGACTCAAATCAACTGTAAATCATGAAATCTATATGACTGACAAGATTTAGCCATTAGGTTCCGAGTTTTGAGACTTTCATTCTTTTATTGCTTTAAAGTGCTTTTCAGCTCCTGAATAGCGTTTGCAATGCATTTACAATGTTTGGCATTGTACTAGTTCACATTATATGACTTTGACTTAGATTTCATTCTAAAACAGTTCACACTGACTCAAATCAACTGTAAATCATCGAGTCCATACGACTGACAAGATTTAGCCATTAGGTTCCGAGTTTTGAGACTTTCATTCTTTTATTGCTTTAAAGTGCTTTTCAGCTCCTGAATAGCGTTTGCAATGCATTTACAATGTTTGGCATTGTACTCGTTCACATTACATGACCTTGACTTAAATTTCAGCCTAAAACAGGCCACGCTGACTCAAAACAACTGTAAATCATCTACTCCATACTACTGACAAGATTTAGTCATTAGGTTCTGTTTTTGAGACTTTCATTCTTTTATTGCTTTAAAGTGCTTTTCAGGTCTTGAATAGCGTTTTCAATGCATTTACAATGTTTGGCATTGTACCAGTTCACATTACATGACTTTGACTCAAATTTCATCCTAAAACAGGCCACATTGACTCAATGAGCCATTAGATTCAGAATTTTGAGACTTTCATTCTTTTATTGCTTTAAAGTGCTTTTCAGCTCCTGAATAGTGTTTGCAATGCATTTACAATGTTTGGCATTGTACCAGTTCACATTACATGACTTTGACTTATATTTCTGCCTAAAACAGGCCACACTGACTCAAATCAACTGTAAATCATCTAATCCATACGACTGACAAGATTTAGCCATTAGATTCAGAGTTTTGAGACTTTCATTCTTTTATTGCTATAAAGTGCTTTTCAGCTCCTGAATAGCGTTTCCAATGCATTTACAATGTTTGGCATCGTACTAGTTCACATTACATGACTTTGACTTAGATTTCAGCTTAAAACAGGCCACGCTGACTCAAATCAACTGTAAATCATGAAATCTATATGACTGACAAGATTTAGCCATTATATTCCGAGTTTTGAGACTTTCAATCTTTTATTGCTTTAAAGTGCTTTTCAGCTCCTGAATAGCGTTTGCAATGCATTTACAATGTTTGGCATTGTACTCGTTCACATTACATGACCTTGACTTAAATTTCAGCCTAAAACAGGCCACGCTGACTCAAAACAACTGTAAATCATCTACTCCATACTACTGACAAGATTTAGTCATTAGGTTCTGTTTTTGAGACTTTCATTCTTTTATTGCTTTAAAGTGCTTTTCAGGTCTTGAATAGCGTTTTCAATGCATTTACAATGTTTGGCATTGTACCAGTTCACATTACATGACTTTGACTCAAATTTCATCCTAAAACAGGCCACATTGACTCAATGAGCCATTAGATTCAGAATTTTGAGACTTTCATTCTTTTATTGCTTTAAAGTGCTTTTCAGCTCCTGAATAGTGTTTGCAATGCATTTACAATGTTTGGCATTGTACCAGTTCACATTACATGACTTTGACTTATATTTCTGCCTAAAACAGGCCACACTGACTCAAATCAACTGTAAATCATCTAATCCATACGACTGACAAGATTTAGCCATTAGATTCAGAGTTTTGAGACTTTCATTCTTTTATTGCTTTAAAGTGCTTTTCAGCTCCTGAATAGCGTTTCCAATGCATTTACAATGTTTGGCATCGTACTAGTTCACATTACATGACTTTGACTTAGATTTCAGCTTAAAACAGGCCACGCTGACTCAAATCAACTGTAAATCATGAAATCTATATGACTGACAAGATTTAGCCATTATATTCCGAGTTTTGAGACTTTCAATCTTTTATTGCTTTAAAGTGATTTTCAGCTCCTGAATAGCGTTTGCAATGCATTTACAATGTTTGGCATTGTACTAGTCACATGACTTTCACTTAGATTTCATTCTAAAACAGGCCATGCTGACTCAAGTCAACTGTAAATCATCTACTCCATACTACTGACAGGATTTAGTCATTAGGTTCTGTTTTTGAGACTTTCATTCTTTTATTGCTTTAAAGTGCTTTTCAGGTCTTGAATAGCGTTTTCAATGCATTTACAATGTTTGGCATTGTACCAGTTCACATTACATGACTTTGACTTAGATTTCAGCCTAAAACAGGCCACACTGACTCAATGAGTCATTAGATTCCGAGTTTCGAGACTTTCATTCTTTTATTGCTTTAAAATGCTTTTCAGCTCCTGAATAGCGTTTTCAATGCATTTACAATGTTTGGCATTGTACTAGTTCACATTATATGACTTTGACTTAGATTTCTGCCTAAAACAGGCCACGCTGACTCAAGTCAACTGTAAATCATCTACTCCATACTACTGACAAGATTTAGTCATTAGGTTCTGTTTTTGAGACTTTCATTCTTTTATTGCTTTAAAGTGCTTTTCAGGTCTTGAATAGCGTTTTCAATGCATTTACAATGTTTGGCATTGTACCAGTTCACATTACATGACTTTGACTTAGATTTCAGCTTAAAACAGGCCACACTGACTCAAATCAACTGTAAATCATGAAATCTATATGACTGACAAGATTTAGCCATTAGATTCCGAGTTTTGAGACTTTCAATCTTTTATTGCTTTAAAGTGCTTTTCAGCTCCTGAATAGCGTTTGCAATGCATTTACAATGTTTGGCATTGTA
The DNA here is from genome assembly GCF_963692335.1 of Osmerus eperlanus. Classification (NCBI taxonomy): domain Eukaryota; kingdom Metazoa; phylum Chordata; class Actinopteri; order Osmeriformes; family Osmeridae; genus Osmerus; species Osmerus eperlanus. Next base: position 4,910,933 of record NC_085039.1, on the reverse strand, counting down.
CCAGTTCACATTACATGACTTTGACTTAGATTTCTGCCTTTAAACAGGCCACACTGACTCAAATCAACTGTAAATCATCTAATCCATACGACTGACAAGATTTAGCCATTAGATTCCGAGTTTTGAAGCTTTCATTCTTTTATTGCTTTAAAGTGCTTTTCAGCTCCTGAATAGTGTTTGCAATGCATTTACAATGTTTGGCATTGTACCAGTTCACATTACATGACTTTGACTTAGATTTCTGCCTAAAACAGGCCACACTGACTCAAATCAACTGTAAATAATCTAATCCATACGACTGACAAGATTTAGCCATTAGATTCAGAGTTTTGAGACTTTCAATCTTTTATTGCTTTAAAGTGATTTTCAGCTCCTGAATAGCGTTTGCAATGCATTTACAATGTTTGGCATTGTACTAGTTAACATCACATGACTTTCACTTAGATTTCATTCTAAAACAGGCCATGCTGACTCAAGTCAACTGTAAATCATCTACTCCATACTACTGACAGGATTTAGTCATTAGGTTCTGTTTTTGAGACTTTCATTCTTTTATTGCTTTAAAGTGCTTTTCAGGTCTTGAATAGCGTTTTCAATGCATTTACAATGTTTGGCATTGTACCAGTTCACATTACATGACTTTGACTTAGATTTCAGCCTAAAACAGGCCACACTGACTCAATTAGTCATTAGATTCCGAGTTTCGAGACTTTCATTCTTTTATTGCTTTAAAATGCTTTTCAGCTCCTGAATAGCGTTTTCAATGCATTTACAATGTTTGGCATTGTACTAGTTAACATCACATGACTTTCACTTAGATTTCATTCTAAAACAGGCCACACTGACTCAAATCAACTGTAAATCATCGAGTCCATACGACTGACAATGCATTTACAATGTTTGGCATTGTACTAGTTCACATTATATGACTTTGACTTAGATTTCATCCTAAAACTGGCCACGCTGACTCAAGTCAACTGTAAATCATCCACTCCATACTACTGACAAGATTTAGTCATTAGGTTCTGTTTTTGAGACTTTCATTCTTTTATTGCTTTAAAGTGCTTTTCAGGTCTTGAATAGCGTTTTCAATGCATTTACAATGTTTGGCATTGTACCAGTTCACATTACATGACTTTGACTCAGATTTCATCCTAAAACAGGCCACATAAACTCAATGATCCATTAGATTCCGAGTTTTGAGACTTTCATTCTTTTATTGCTTTAAAGTGCTTTTCAGCTCCTGAATAGCGTTTCCAATGCATTTACAATGTTTGGCATCGTACTAGTTCACATTACATGACTTTGACTTAGATTTCATCTTAAAACAGGCCACACTGACTCAAATCAACTGTAAATCATGAAATCTATATGACTGACAAGATTTAGCCATTAGGTTCCGAGTTTTGAGACTTTCATTCTTTTATTGCTTTAAAGTGCTTTTCAGCTCCTGAATAGCGTTTGCAATGCATTTACAATGTTTGGCATTGTACTAGTTCACATTATATGACTTTAACTTAGATTTCATTCTAAAACAGGTCACACTGACTCAAATCAACTGTAAATCATCGAGTCCATACGACTGACAAGATTTAGCCATTAGGTTCCGAGTTTTGAGACTTTCATTCTTTTATTGCTTTAAAGTGCTTTTCAGCTCCTGAATAGCGTTTGCAATGCATTTACAATGTTTGGCATTGTACCAGTTCACATTACATGACTTTGACTCAAATTTCATCCTAAAACAGGCCACATTGACTCAATGAGCCATTAGATTCAGAATTTTGAGACTTTCATTCTTTTATTGCTTTAAAGTGCTTTTCAGCTCCTGAATAGTGTTTGCAATGCATTTACAATGTTTGGCATTGTACCAGTTCACATTACATGACTTTGACTTATATTTCTGCCTAAAACAGGCCACACTGACTCAAATCAACTGTAAATCATCTAATCCATACGACTGACAAGATTTAGCCATTAGATTCAGAGTTTTGAGACTTTCATTCTTTTATTGCTATAAAGTGCTTTTCAGCTCCTGAATAGCGTTTCCAATGCATTTACAATGTTTGGCATCGTACTAGTTCACATTACATGACTTTGACTTAGATTTCAGCTTTAAACAGGCCACGCTGACTCAAATCAACTGTAAATCATGAAATCTATATGACTGACAAGATTTAGCCATTATATTCCGAGTTTTGAGACTTTCAATCTTTTATTGCTTTAAAGTGCTTTTCAGCTCCTGAATAGCGTTTGCAATGCATTTACAATGTTTGGCATTGTACTCGTTCACATTACATGACCTTGACTTAAATTTCAGCCTAAAACAGGCCACGCTGACTCAAAACAACTGTAAATCATCTACTCCATACTACTGACAAGATTTAGTCATTAGGTTCTGTTTTTGAGACTTTCATTCTTTTATTGCTTTAAAGTGCTTTTCAGGTCTTGAATAGCGTTTTCAATGCATTTACAATGTTTGGCATTGTACCAGTTCACATTACATGACTTTGACTCAAATTTCATCCTAAAACAGGCCACATTGACTCAATGAGCCATTAGATTCAGAATTTTGAGACTTTCATTCTTTTATTTCTTTAAAGTGCTTTTCAGCTCCTGAATAGCGTTTGCAATGCATTTACAATCTTTGGCATTGTACTAGTTAACATCACATGACTTTCACTTAGATTTCATTCTAAAACAGGCCATGCTGACTCAAGTCAACTGTAAATCATCTACTCCATACTACTGACAAGATTTAGCCATTAGGTTCTGTTTTTGAGACTTTCATTCCTTTTTTTAAAGTGCTTTTCAGATCTTGAATAGTGTTTTCAATGCTTTACAATGTTTGGCATTGTACCAGTTCACATTACATGACTTTGACTCAGATTTCATCCTAAAACAGGCCACACCGACTCAAATCAACTGTAAATCATGAAATCTATATGACTGACAAGATTTAGCCATTAGATTCCGAGTTTTGAGACTTTCAATCTTTTATTGCTTTAAAGTGCTTTTCAGGTCTTGAATAGCGTTTTCAATGCATTTACAATGTTTGGCATTGTACCAGTTCACATTACATGACTTTGACTTAGATTTCATTCTAAAACAGGCCATGCTGACTCAAGTCAACCTTAAATCATCTACTACATACTACTGACAGGATTTAGTCATTAGGTTCTGTTTTTGAGACTTTCATTCTTTTATTGCTTTAAAGTGCTTTTCAGGTCTTGAATAGCGTTTTCAATGCATTTACAATGTTTGGCATTGTACCAGTTCACATTACATGACTTTGACTTAGATTTCAGCCTAAAACAGGCCACACTGACTCAATGAGTCATTAGATTCCGAGTTTCGAGACTTTCATTCTTTTATTGCTTTAAAATGCTTTTCAGCTCCTGAATAGCGTTTTCAATGCATTTACAATGTTTGGCATTGTACTAGTTCACATTATATGACTTTGACTTAGATTTCTGCCTAAAACAGGCCACGCTGACTCAAGTCAACTGTAAATCATCTACTCCATACTACTGACAAGATTTAGTCATTAGGTTCTGTTTTTGAGACTTTCATTCTTTTATTGCTTTAAAGTACTTTTCATGTCTTGAATAGCGTTTTCAATGCATTTACAATGTTTGGCATTGTACCAGTTCACATTACATGACTTTGACTTAGATTTCAGCTTAAAACAGGCCACACTGACTCAAATCAACTGTAAATCATGAAATCTATATGACTGACAAGATTTAGCCATTAGATTCCGAGTTTTGAGACTTTCAATCTTTTATTGCTTTAAAGTGCTTTTCAGCTCCTGAATAGCGTTTGCAATGCATTTACAATGTTTGGCATTGTACCAGTTCACATTACATGACTTTGACTTAGATTTCTGCCTTTAAACAGGCCACACTGACTCAAATCAACTGTAAATCATCTAATCCATACAACTGACAAGATTTAGCCATTAGATTCCGAGTTTTTAAGCTTTCATTCTTTTATTGCTTTAAAGTGCTTTTCAGCTCCTGAATAGCGTTTCCAATGCATTTACAATGTTTGGCATTGTACCAGTTCACATTATAGACTTTGACTTAGATTTCAGCCTAAAACAGGCCACACTGACTCAATGAGTCATTAGATTCCGAGTTTCGAGACTTTCATTCTTTTATTGCTTTAAAATGCTTTTCAGCTCCTGAATAGCGTTTTCAATGCATTTACAATGTTTGGCATTGTACTAGTTCACATTATATGACTTTGACTTAGATTTCATCCTAAAACAGGCCACGCTGACTCAAGTCAACTGTAAATCATCTACTCCATACTACTGACAAGATTTAGTCATTAGGTTCTGTTTTTGAGACTTTCATTCTTTTATTGCTTTAAAGTACTTTTCATGTCTTGAATAGCGTTTTCAATGCATTTACAATGTTTGGCATTGTACCAGTTCACATTACATGACTTTGACTTAGATTTCAGCTTAAAACAGGCCACACTGACTCAAATCAACTGTAAATCATGAAATCTATATGACTGACAAGATTTAGCCATTAGATTCCGAGTTTTGAGACTTTCAATCTTTTATTGCTTTAAAGTGCTTTTCAGCTCCTGAATAGCGTTTGCAATGCATTTACAATGTTTGGCATTGTACCAGTTCACATTACATGACTTTGACTTAGATTTCTGCCTTTAAACAGGCCACACTGACTCAAATCAACTGTAAATCATCTAATCCATACAACTGACAAGATTTAGCCATTAGATTCCGAGTTTTGAAGCTTTCATTCTTTTATTGCTTTAAAGTGCTTTTCAGCTCCTGAATAGCGTTTCCAATGCATTTACAATGTTTGGCATTGTACCAGTTCACATTATAGACTTTGACTTAGATTTCAGCCTAAAACAGGCCACACTAACTCAAATCAACTGTAAATCATCTAATCCATACGACTGACAAGATTTAGCCATTAGATTCAGAGTTTTGAGACTTTCATTCTTTTATTGCTTTAAAGTGCTTTTCAGCTCCTGAATAGCGTTTGCAATGCATTTACAATGTTTGGCATTGTACTAGTTAACATCACATGACTTTCACTTAGATTTCATTCTAAAACAGGCCACACTGACTCAAATCAACTGTAAATCATCGAGTCCATACGACTGACAATGCATTTACAATGTTTGGCATTGTACTAGTTCACATTATATGACTTTGACTTAGATTTCATCCTAAAACAGGCCACGCTGACTCAAGTCAACTGTAAATCATCTACTCCATACTACTGACAAGATTTAGTCATTAGGTTCTGTTTTTGAGACTTTCATTCTTTTATTGCTTTAAAGTGCTTTTCAGCTCCTGAATAGCGTTTCCAATGCATTTACAATGTTTGGCATCGTACTAGTTCACATTACATGACTTTGACTTAGATTTCATCTTAAAACAGGCCACACTGACTCAAATCAACTGTAAATCATGAAATCTATATGACTGACAAGATTTAGCCATTAGGTTCCGAGTTTTGAGACTTTCATTCTTTTATTGCTTTAAAGTGCTTTTCAGCTCCTGAATAGCGTTTGCAATGCATTTACAATGTTTGGCATTGTACTCGTTCACATTACATGACCTTGACTTAAATTTCAGCCTAAAACAGGCCACGCTGACTCAAAACAACTGTAAATCATCTACTCCATACTACTGACAAGATTTAGTCATTAGGTTCTGTTTTTGAGACTTTCATTCTTTTATTGCTTTAAAGTGCTTTTCAGGTGTTGAATAGCGTTTTCAATGCATTTACAATGTTTGGCATTGTACCAGTTCACATTACATGACTTTGACTCAAATTTCATCCTAAAACAGGCCACATTGACTCAATGAGCCATTAGATTCAGAATTTTGAGACTTTCATTCTTTTATTGCTTTAAAGTGCTTTTCAGCTCCTGAATAGTGTTTGCAATGCATTTACAATGTTTGGCATCGTACTACTTCACATTACATGACTTTGACTTAGATTTCAGCTTAAAACAGGCCACGCTGACTCAAATCAACTGTAAATCATGAAATCTATATGACTGACAAGATTTAGCCATTATATTCCGAGTTTTGAGACTTTCAATCTTTTATTGCTTTAAAGTGATTTTCAGCTCCTGAATAGCGTTTGCAATGCATTTACAATGTTTGGCATTGTACTAGTCACATGACTTTCACTTAGATTTCATTCTAAAACAGGCCATGCTGACTCAAGTCAACTGTAAATCATCTACTCCATACTACTGACAGGATTTAGTCATTAGGTTCTGTTTTTGAGACTTTCATTCTTTTATTGCTTTAAAGTGCTTTTCAGGTCTTGAATAGCGTTTTCAATGCATTTACAATGTTTGGCATTGTACCAGTTCACATTACATGACTTTGACTTAGATTTCAGCCTAAAACAGGCCACACTGACTCAATGAGTCATTAGATTCCGAGTTTCGAGACTTTCATTCTTTTATTGCTTTAAAATGCTTTTCAGCTCCTGAATAGCGTTTTCAATGCATTTAAAATGTTTGGCATTGTACTAGTTCACATTATATGACTTTGACTTAGATTTCTGCCTAAAACAGGCCACGCTGACTCAAGTCAACTGTAAATCATCTACTCCATACTACTGACAAGATTTAGTCATTAGGTTCTGTTTTTGAGACTTTCATTCTTTTATTGCTTTAAAGTGCTTTTCAGGTCTTGAATAGCGTTTTCAATGCATTTACAATGTTTGGCATTGTACCAGTTCACATTACATGACTTTGACTTAGATTTCAGCTTAAAACAGGCCACACTGACTCAAATCAACTGTAAATCATGAAATCTATATGACTGACAAGATTTAGCCATTAGATTCCGAGTTTTGAGACTTTCAATCTTTTATTGCTTTAAAGTGCTTTTCAGCTCCTGAATGGCGTTTGCAATGCATTTACAATGTTTGGCATTGTACCAGTTCACATTACATGACTTTGACTTAGATTTCTGCCTTTAAACAGGCCACACTGACTCAAATCAACTGTAAATCATCTAATCCATACGACTGACAAGATTTAGCCATTAGATTCCGAGTTTTGAAGCTTTCATTCTTTTATTGCTTTAAAGTGCTTTTCAGCTCCTGAATAGTGTTTGCAATGCATTTACAATGTTTGGCATTGTACCAGTTCACATTACATGACTTTGACTTAGATTTCTGCCTAAAACAGGCCACACTGACTCAAATCAACTGTAAATAATCTAATCCATACGACTGACAAGATTTAGCCATTAGATTCAGAGTTTTGAGACTTTCATTCTTTTATTGCTTTAAAGTGCTTTTCAGCTCCTGAATAGCGTTTCCAATGCATTTACAATGTTTGGCATTGTACCAGTTCACATTACATGACTTTGACTCAGATTTCATCCTAAAACAGGCCACATTGACTCAATGATCCATTAGATTCCGAGTTTTGAGACTTTCATTCTTTTATTGCTTTAAAGTGCTTTTCAGCTCCTGAATAGCGTTTCCAATGCATTTACAATGTTTGGCATCGTACTAGTTCACATTACATTACTTTGACTTAGATTTCATCTTAAAACAGGCCACACTGACTCAAATCAATTGTAAATCATGAAATCTATATGACTGACAAGATTTAGCCATTAGGTTCCGAGTTTTGAGACTTTCATTCTTTTATTGCTTTAAAGTGCTTTTCAGCTCCTGAATAGCGTTTGCAATGCATTTACAATGTTTGGCATTGTACTAGTTCACATTATATGACTTTGACTTAGATTTCATTCTAAAACAGGTCACACTGACTCAAATCAACTGTAAATCATCGAGTCCATACGACTGACAAGATTTAGCCATTAGGTTCCGAGTTTTGAGACTTTCATTCTTTTATTGCTTTAAAGTGCTTTTCAGCTCCTGAATAGCGTTTGCAATGCATTTACAATGTTTGGCATTGTACTCGTTCACATTACATGACCTTGACTTAAATTTCAGCCTAAAACAGGCCACGCTGACTCAAAACAACTGTAAATCATCTACTCCATACTACTGACAAGATTTAGTCATTAGGTTCTGTTTTTGAGACTTTCATTCTTTTATTGCTTTAAAGTGCTTTTCAGGTCTTGAATAGCGTTTTCAATGCATTTACAATGTTTGGCATTGTACCAGTTCACATTTCATGACTTTGACTCAAATTTCATCCTAAAACAGGCCACATTGACTCAATGAGCCATTAGATTCAGAATTTTGAGACTTTCATTCTTTTATTGCTTTAAAGTGCTTTTCAGCTCCTGAATAGCGTTTCCAATGCATTTACAATGTTTGGCATCGTACTAGTTCACATTACATGACTTTGACTTAGATTTCAGCTTAAAACAGGCCACGCTGACTCAAATCAACTGTAAATCATGAAATCTATATGACTGACAAGATTTAGCCATTATATTCCGAGTTTTGAGACTTTCAATCTTTTATTGCTTTAAAGTGATTTTCAGCTCCTGAATAGCGTTTGCAATGCATTTACAATGTTTGGCATTGTACTAGTTAACATCACATGACTTTCACTTAGATTTCATTCTAAAACAGGCCATGCTGACTCAAGTCAACTGTAAATCATCTACTCCATACTACTGACAGGATTTAGTCATTAGGTTCTGTTTTTGAGACTTTCATTCTTTTATTGCTTTAAAGTGCTTTTCAGGTCTTGAATAGCGTTTTCAATGCATTTACAATGTTTGGCATTGTACCAGTTCACATTACATGACTTTGACTTAGATTTCAGCCTAAAACAGGCCACACTGACTCAATGAGTCATTAGATTCCGAGTTTCGAGACTTTCATTCTTTTATTGCTTTAAAATGCTTTTCAGCTCCTGAATAGCGTTTTCAATGCATTTACAATGTTTGGCATTGTACTAGTTCACATTATATGACTTTGACTTAGATTTCTGCCTAAAACAGGCCACGCTGACTCAAGTCAACTGTAAATCATCTACTCCATACTACTGACAAGATTTAGTCATTAGGTTCTGTTTTTGAGACTTTCATTCTTTTATTGCTTTAAAGTGCTTTTCAGGTCTTGAATAGCGTTTTCAATGCATTTACAATGTTTGGCATTGTACCAGTTCACATTACATGACTTTGACTTAGATTTCAGCTTAAAACAGGCCACACTGACTCAAATCAACTGTAAATCATGAAATCTATATGACTGACAAGATTTAGCCATTAGATTCCGAGTTTTGAGACTTTCAATCTTTTATTGCTTTAAAGTGCTTTTCAGCTCCTGAATGGCGTTTGCAATGCATTTACAATGTTTGGCATTGTACCAGTTCACATTACATGACTTTGACTTAGATTTCTGCCTTTAAACAGGCCACACTGACTCAAATCAACTGTAAATCATCTAATCCATACGACTGACAAGATTTAGCCATTAGATTCCGAGTTTTGAAGCTTTCATTCTTTTATTGCTTTAAAGTGCTTTTCAGCTCCTGAATAGTGTTTGCAATGCATTTACAATGTTTGGCATTGTACCAGTTCACATTACATGACTTTGACTTAGATTTCTGCCTAAAACAGGCCACACTGACTCAAATCAACTGTAAATAATCTAATCCATACGACTGACAAGATTTAGCCATTAGATTCAGAGTTTTGAGACTTTCATTCTTTTATTGCTTTAAAGTGCTTTTCAGCTCCTGAATAGCGTTTCCAATGCATTTACAATGTTTGGCATTGTACCAGTTCACATTACATGACTTTGACTCAGATTTCATCCTAAAACAGGCCACATTGACTCAATGATCCATTAGATTCCGAGTTTTGAGACTTTCATTCTTTTATTGCTTTAAAGTGCTTTTCAGCTCCTGAATAGCGTTTCCAATGCATTTACAATGTTTGGCATCGTACTAGTTCACATTACATTACTTTGACTTAGATTTCATCTTAAAACAGGCCACACTGACTCAAATCAATTGTAAATCATGAAATCTATATGACTGACAAGATTTAGCCATTAGGTTCCGAGTTTTGAGACTTTCATTCTTTTATTGCTTTAAAGTGCTTTTCAGCTCCTGAATAGCGTTTGCAATGCATTTACAATGTTTGGCATTGTACTAGTTCACATTATATGACTTTGACTTAGATTTCATTCTAAAACAGGTCACACTGACTCAAATCAACTGTAAATCATCGAGTCCATACGACTGACAAGATTTAGCCATTAGGTTCCGAGTTTTGAGACTTTCATTCTTTTATTGCTTTAAAGTGCTTTTCAGCTCCTGAATAGCGTTTGCAATGCATTTACAATGTTTGGCATTGTACTCGTTCACATTACATGACCTTGACTTAAATTTCAGCCTAAAACAGGCCACGCTGACTCAAAACAACTGTAAATCATCTACTCCATACTACTGACAAGATTTAGTCATTAGGTTCTGTTTTTGAGACTTTCATTCTTTTATTGCTTTAAAGTGCTTTTCAGGTCTTGAATAGCGTTTTCAATGCATTTACAATGTTTGGCATTGTACCAGTTCACATTTCATGACTTTGACTCAAATTTCATCCTAAAACAGGCCACATTGACTCAATGAGCCATTAGATTCAGAATTTTGAGACTTTCATTCTTTTATTGCTTTAAAGTGCTTTTCAGCTCCTGAATAGCGTTTCCAATGCATTTACAATGTTTGGCATCGTACTAGTTCACATTACATGACTTTGACTTAGATTTCAGCTTAAAACAGGCCACGCTGACTCAAATCAACTGTAAATCATGAAATCTATATGACTGACAAGATTTAGCCATTATATTCCGAGTTTTGAGACTTTCAATCTTTTATTGCTTTAAAGTGATTTTCAGCTCCTGAATAGCGTTTGCAATGCATTTACAATGTTTGGCATTGTACTAGTTAACATCACATGACTTTCACTTAGATTTCATTCTAAAACAGGCCATGCTGACTCAAGTCAACTGTAAATCATCTACTCCATACTACTGACAGGATTTAGTCATTAGGTTCTGTTTTTGAGACTTTCATTCTTTTATTGCTTTAAAGTGCTTTTCAGGTCTTGAATAGCGTTTTCAATGCATTTACAATGTTTGGCATTGTACCAGTTCACATTACATGACTTTGACTTAGATTTCAGCCTAAAACAGGCCACACTGACTCAATGAGTCATTAGATTCCGAGTTTCGAGACTTTCATTCTTTTATTGCTTTAAAATGCTTTTCAGCTCCTGAATAGCGTTTTCAATGCATTTACAATGTTTGGCATTGTACTAGTTCACATTATATGACTTTGACTTAGATTTCTGCCTAAAACAGGCCACGCTGACTCAAGTCAACTGTAAATCATCTACTCCATACTACTGACAAGATTTAGTCATTAGGTTCTGTTTTTGAGACTTTCATTCTTTTATTGCTTTAAAGTACTTTTCATGTCTTGAATAGCGTTTTCAATGCATTTACAATGTTTGGCATTGTACCAGTTCACATTACATGACTTTGACTTAGATTTCAGCTTAAAACAGGCCACACTGACTCAAATCAACTGTAAATCATGAAATCTATATGACTGACAAGATTTAGCCATTAGATTCCGAGTTTTGAGACTTTCAATCTTTTATTGCTTTAAAGTGCTTTTCAGCTCCTGAATAGCGTTTGCAATGCATTTACAATGTTTGGCATTGTGCTAGTTCACATTATATGACTTTGACTTAGATTTCATTCTAAAACAGGTCACACTGACTCAAATCAACTGTAAATCATCGAGTCCATACGACTGACAAGATTTAGCCATTATATTCCGAGTTTTGAGACTTTCAATCTTTTATTGCTTTAAAGTGATTTTCAGCTCCTGAATAGCGTTTGCAATGCATTTACAATGTTTGGCATTGTACTAGTTAACATCACATGACTTTCACTTAGATTTCATTCTAAAACAGGCCATGCTGACTCAAGTCAACTGTAAATCATCTACTCCATACTACTGACAGGATTTAGTCATTAGGTTCTGTTTTTGAGACTTTCATTCTTTTATTGCTTTAAAGTGCTTTTCAGGTCTTGAATAGCGTTTTCAATGCATTTACAATGTTTGGCATTGTACCAGTTCACATTACATGACTTTGACTTAGATTTCAGCCTAAAACAGGCCACACTGACTCAATGAGTCATTAGATTCCGAGTTTCGAGACTTTCATTCTTTTATTGCTTTAAAATGCTTTTCAGCTCCTGAATAGCGTTTTCAATGCATTTACAATGTTTGGCATTGTACTAGTTCACATTATATGACTTTGACTTAGATTTCTGCCTAAAACAGGCCACGCTGACTCAAGTCAACTGTAAATCATCTACTCCATACTACTGACAAGATTTAGTCATTAGGTTCTGTTTTTGAGACTTTCATTCTTTTATTGCTTTAAAGTACTTTTCATGTCTTGAATAGCGTTTTCAATGCATTTACAATGTTTGGCATTGTACCAGTTCACATTACATGACTTTGACTTAGATTTCAGCTTAAAACAGGCCACACTGACTCAAATCAACTGTAAATCATGAAATCTATATGACTGACAAGATTTAGCCATTAGATTCCGAGTTTTGAGACTTTCAATCTTTTATTGCTTTAAAGTGCTTTTCAGCTCCTGAATAGCGTTTGCAATGCATTTACAATGTTTGGCATTGTGCTAGTTCACATTATATGACTTTGACTTAGATTTCATTCTAAAACAGGTCACACTGACTCAAATCAACTGTAAATCATCGAGTCCATACGACTGACAAGATTTAGCCATTAGGTTCCGAGTTTTGAGACTTTCATTCTTTTATTGCTTTAAAGTGCTTTTCAGCTCCTGAATAGCGTTTGCAATGCATTTACAATGTTTGGCATTGTACTCGTTCACATTACATGACCTTGACTTAAATTTCAGCCTAAAACAGGCCACGCTGACTCAAAACAACTGTAAATCATCTACTCCATACTACTGACAAGATTTAGTCATTAGGTTCTGTTTTTGAGACTTTCATTCTTTTATTGCTTTAAAGTGCTTTTCAGGTCTTGAATAGCGTTTTCAATGCATTTACAATGTTTGGCATTGTACCAGTTCACATTACATGACTTTGACTCAAATTTCATCCTAAAACAGGCCACATTGACTCAATGAGCCATTAGATTCAGAATTTTGAGACTTTCATTCTTTTATTGCTTTAAAGTGCTTTTCAGCTCCTGAATAGCGTTTCCAATGCATTTACAATGTTTGGCATCGTACTAGTTCACATTACATGACTTTGACTTAGATTTCAGCTTTAAACAGGCCACACTGACTCAAATCAACTGTAAATCATGAAATCTATATGACTGACAAGATTTAGCCATTATATTCCGAGTTTTGAGACTTTCAATCTTTTATTGCTTTAAAGTGCTTTTCAGCTCCTGAATAGCGTTTGCAATGCATTTACAATGTTTGGCATTGTACTCGTTCACATTACATGACCTTGACTTAAATTTCAGCCTAAAACAGGCCACGCTGACTCAAAACAACTGTAAATCATCTACTCCATACTACTGACAAGATTTAGTCATTAGGTTCTGTTTTTGAGACTTTCATTCTTTTATTGCTTTAAAGTGCTTTTCAGGTCTTGAATAGCGTTTTCAATGCATTTACAATGTTTGGCATTGTACCAGTTCACATTTCATGACTTTGACTCAAATTTCATCCTAAAACAGGCCACATTGACTCAATGAGCCATTAGATTCAGAATTTTGAGACTTTCATTCTTTTATTGCTTTAAAGTGCTTTTCAGCTCCTGAATAGCGTTTCCAATGCATTTACAATGTTTGGCATCGTACTAGTTCACATTACATGACTTTGACTTAGATTTCAGCTTAAAACAGGCCACGCTGACTCAAATCAACTGTAAATCATGAAATCTATATGACTGACAAGATTTAGCCATTATATTCCGAGTTTTGAGACTTTCAATCTTTTATTGCTTTAAAGTGATTTTCAGCTCCTGAATAGCGTTTGCAATGCATTTACAATGTTTGGCATTGTACTAGTTAACATCACATGACTTTCACTTAGATTTCATTCTAAAACAGGCCATGCTGACTCAAGTCAACTGTAAATCATCTACTCCATACTACTGACAGGATTTAGTCATTAGGTTCTGTTTTTGAGACTTTCATTCTTTTATTGCTTTAAAGTGCTTTTCAGGTCTTGAATAGCGTTTTCAATGCATTTACAATGTTTGGCATTGTACCAGTTCACATTACATGACTTTGACTTAGATTTCAGCCTAAAACAGGCCACACTGACTCAATGAGTCATTAGATTCCGAGTTTCGAGACTTTCATTCTTTTATTGCTTTAAAATGCTTTTCAGCTCCTGAATAGCGTTTTCAATGCATTTACAATGTTTGGCATTGTACTAGTTCACATTATATGACTTTGACTTAGATTTCTGCCTAAAACAGGCCACGCTGACTCAAGTCAACTGTAAATCATCTACTCCATACTACTGACAAGATTTAGTCATTAGGTTCTGTTTTTGAGACTTTCATTCTTTTATTGGTTTAAAGTACTTTTCATGTCTTGAATAGCGTTTTCAATGCATTTACAATGTTTGGCATTGTACCAGTTCACATTACATGACTTTGACTTAGATTTCAGCTTAAAACAGGCCACACTGACTCAAATCAACTGTAAATCATGAAATCTATATGACTGACAAGATTTAGCCATTAGATTCCGAGTTTTGAGACTTTCAATCTTTTATTGCTTTAAAGTGCTTTTCAGCTCCTGAATAGCGTTTGCAATGCATTTACAATGTTTGGCATTGTGCTAGTTCACATTATATGACTTTGACTTAGATTTCATTCTAAAACAGGTCACACTGACTCAAATCAACTGTAAATCATCGAGTCCATACGACTGACAAGATTTAGCCATTAGGTTCCGAGTTTTGAGACTTTCATTCTTTTATTGCTTTAAAGTGCTTTTCAGCTCCTGAATAGCGTTTGCAATGCATTTACAATGTTTGGCATTGTACTCGTTCACATTACATGACCTTGACTTAAATTTCAGCCTAAAACAGGCCACGCTGACTCAAAACAACTGTAAATCATCTACTCCATACTACTGACAAGATTTAGTCATTAGGTTCTGTTTTTGAGACTTTCATTCTTTTATTGCTTTAAAGTGCTTTTCAGGTCTTGAATAGCGTTTTCAATGCATTTACAATGTTTGGCATTGTACCAGTTCACATTACATGACTTTGACTCAAATTTCATCCTAAAACAGGCCACATTGACTCAATGAGCCATTAGATTCAGAATTTTGAGACTTTCATTCTTTTATTGCTTTAAAGTGCTTTTCAGCTCCTGAATAGTGTTTGCAATGCATTTACAATGTTTGGCATTGTACCAGTTCACATTACATGACTTTGACTTATATTTCTGCCTAAAACAGGCCACACTGACTCAAATCAACTGTAAATCATCTAATCCATACGACTGACAAGATTTAGCCATTAGATTCAGAGTTTTGAGACTTTCATTCTTTTATTGCTATAAAGTGCTTTTCAGCTCCTGAATAGCGTTTCCAATGCATTTACAATGTTTGGCATCGTACTAGTTCACATTACATGACTTTGACTTAGATTTCAGCTTTAAACAGGCCACGCTGACTCAAATCAACTGTAAATCATGAAATCTATATGACTGACAAGATTTAGCCATTATATTCCGAGTTTTGAGACTTTCAATCTTTTATTGCTTTAAAGTGCTTTTCAGCTCCTGAATAGCGTTTGCAATGCATTTACAATGTTTGGCATTGTACTCGTTCACATTACATGACCTTGACTTAAATTTCAGCCTAAAACAGGCCACGCTGACTCAAAACAACTGTAAATCATCTACTCCATACTACTGACAAGATTTAGTCATTAGGTTCTGTTTTTGAGACTTTCATTCTTTTATTGCTTTAAAGTGCTTTTCAGGTCTTGAATAGCGTTTTCAATGCATTTACAATGTTTGGCATTGTACCAGTTCACATTACATGACTTTGACTCAAATTTCATCCTAAAACAGGCCACATTGACTCAATGAGCCATTAGATTCAGAATTTTGAGACTTTCATTCTTTTATTTCTTTAAAGTGCTTTTCAGCTCCTGAATAGCGTTTGCAATGCATTTACAATGTTTGGCATTGTACTAGTTAACATCACATGACTTTCACTTAGATTTCATTCTAAAACAGGCCATGCTGACTCAATTCAACTGTAAATCATCTACTCCATACTACTGACAAGATTTAGCCATTAGGTTCTGTTTTTGAGACTTTCATTCCTTTTTTTAAAGTGCTTTTCAGATCTTGAATAGCGTTTTCAATGCTTTACAATGTTTGGCATTGTACCAGTTCACATTACATGACTTTGACTCAGATTTCATCCTAAAACAGGCCACACCGACTCAAATCAACTGTAAATCATGAAATCTATATGACTGACAAGATTTAGCCATTAGATTCCGAGTTTTGAGACTTTCAATCTTTTATTGCTTTAAAGTGCTTTTCAGGTCTTGAATAGCGTTTTCAATGCATTTACAATGTTTGGCATTGTACCAGTTCACATTACATGACTTTGACTTAGATTTCAGCCTAAAACAGGCTACACTGACTCAATGAGCCATTAGATTCCGAGTTTCGAGACTTTCATTCTTTTATTTCTTTAAAATGCTTTTCAGCTCCTGAATAGCGTTTTCAATGCATTTACAATGTTTGGCATTATACTAGTTCACATTATATGACTTTGACTTAGATTTCATTCTAAAACAGGCCACACTGACTCAAATCAACTGTAAATCATCTAATTTATACGACTGACAAGATTTAGCCATTAGCTTCTGTTTTTGAGGCTTTCATCCTTTTATTGCTTTAAAGTGCTTTTCAGGTCTTGAATAGCGTTTTCAATGCATTTACAATGTTTGGCATTGTACCAGTTCACATTACATGACTTTGACTTATATTTCTGCCTAAAACAGGCCACACTGACTCAAATCAACTGTAAATCATCTAATCCATACGACTGACAAGATTTAGCCATTAGATTCAGAGTTTTGAGACTTTCATTCTTTTATTGCTATAAAGTGCTTTTCAGCTCCTGAATAGCGTTTCCAATGCATTTACAATGTTTGGCATCGTACTAGTTCACATTACATGACTTTGACTTAGATTTCAGCTTTAAACAGGCCACGCTGACTCAAATCAACTGTAAATCATGAAATCTATATGACTGACAAGATTTAGCCATTATATTCCGAGTTTTGAGACTTTCAATCTTTTATTGCTTTAAAGTGCTTTTCAGCTCCTGAATAGCGTTTGCAATGCATTTACAATGTTTGGCATTGTACTCGTTCACATTACATGACCTTGACTTAAATTTCAGCCTAAAACAGGCCACGCTGACTCAAAACAACTGTAAATCATCTACTCCATACTACTGACAAGATTTAGTCATTAGGTTCTGTTTTTGAGACTTTCATTCTTTTATTGCTTTAAAGTGCTTTTCAGGTCTTGAATAGCGTTTTCAATGCATTTACAATGTTTGGCATTGTACCAGTTCACATTACATGACTTTGACTCAAATTTCATCCTAAAACAGGCCACATTGACTCAATGAGCCATTAGATTCAGAATTTTGAGACTTTCATTCTTTTATTTCTTTAAAGTGCTTTTCAGCTCCTGAATAGCGTTTGCAATGCATTTACAATGTTTGGCATTGTACTAGTTAACATCACATGACTTTCACTTAGATTTCATTCTAAAACAGGCCATGCTGACTCAATTCAACTGTAAATCATCTACTCCATACTACTGACAAGATTTAGCCATTAGGTTCTGTTTTTGAGACTTTCATTCCTTTTTTTAAAGTGCTTTTCAGATCTTGAATAGCGTTTTCAATGCTTTACAATGTTTGGCATTGTACCAGTTCACATTACATGACTTTGACTCAGATTTCATCCTAAAACAGGCCACACCGACTCAAATCAACTGTAAATCATGAAATCTATATGACTGACAAGATTTAGCCATTAGATTCCGAGTTTTGAGACTTTCAATCTTTTATTGCTTTAAAGTGCTTTTCAGGTCTTGAATAGCGTTTTCAATGCATTTACAATGTTTGGCATTGTACCAGTTCACATTACATGACTTTGACTTAGATTTCAGCCTAAAACAGGCTACACTGACTCAATGAGCCATTAGATTCCGAGTTTCGAGACTTTCATTCTTTTATTTCTTTAAAATGCTTTTCAGCTCCTGAATAGCGTTTTCAATGCATTTACAATGTTTGGCATTATACTAGTTCACATTATATGACTTTGACTTAGATTTCATTCTAAAACAGGCCACACTGACTCAAATCAACTGTAAATCATCTAATTTATACGACTGACAAGATTTAGCCATTAGCTTCTGTTTTTGAGGCTTTCATCCTTTTATTGCTTTAAAGTGCTTTTCAGGTCTTGAATAGCGTTTTCAATGCATTTACAATGTTTGGCATTGTACCAGTTCACATTACATGACTTTGACTTAGATTTCATTCTAAAACAGGCCATGCTGACTCAAGTCAACTGTAAATCATCTACTCCATACTACTGACAGGATTTAGTCATTAGGTTCTGTTTTTGAGACTTTCATTCTTTTATTGCTTTAAAGTGCTTTTCAGCTCCTGAATAGCGTTTCCAATGCATTTACAATGTTTGGCATCGTACTAGTTCACATTACATGACTTTGACTTAGATTTCAGCTTTAAACAGGCCACGCTGACTCAAATCAACTGTAAATCATGAAATCTATATGACTGACAAGATTTAGCCATTATATTCCGAGTTTTGAGACTTTCAATCTTTTATTGCTTTAAAGTGCTTTTCAGCTCCTGAATAGCGTTTGCAATGCATTTACAATGTTTGGCATTGTACTCGTTCACATTACATGACCTTGACTTAAATTTCAGCCTAAAACAGGCCACGCTGACTCAAAACAACTGTAAATCATCTACTCCATACTACTGACAAGATTTAGTCATTAGGTTCTGTTTTTGAGACTTTCATTCTTTTATTGCTTTAAAGTGCTTTTCAGGTCTTGAATAGCGTTTTCAATGCATTTACAATGTTTGGCATTGTACCAGTTCACATTACATGACTTTGACTCAAATTTCATCCTAAAACAGGCCACATTGACTCAATGAGCCATTAGATTCAGAATTTTGAGACTTTCATTCTTTTATTTCTTTAAAGTGCTTTTCAGCTCCTGAATAGCGTTTGCAATGCATTTACAATGTTTGGCATTGTACTAGTTAACATCACATGACTTTCACTTAGATTTCATTCTAAAACAGGCCATGCTGACTCAATTCAACTGTAAATCATCTACTCCATACTACTGACAAGATTTAGCCATTAGGTTCTGTTTTTGAGACTTTCATTCCTTTTTTTAAAGTGCTTTTCAGATCTTGAATAGCGTTTTCAATGCTTTACAATGTTTGGCATTGTACCAGTTCATATTACATGACTTTGACTCAGATTTCATCCTAAAACAGGCCACACCGACTCAAATCAACTGTAAATCATGAAATCTATATGACTGACAAGATTTAGCCATTAGATTCCGAGTTTTGAGACTTTCAATCTTTTATTGCTTTAAAGTGCTTTTCAGGTCTTGAATAGCGTTTTCAATGCATTTACAATGTTTGGCATTGTACCAGTTCACATTACATGACTTTGACTTAGATTTCAGCCTAAAACAGGCTACACTGACTCAATGAGCCATTAGATTCCGAGTTTCGAGACTTTCATTCTTTTATTTCTTTAAAATGCTTTTCAGCTCCTGAATAGCGTTTTCAATGCATTTACAATGTTTGGCATTATACTAGTTCACATTATATGACTTTGACTTAGATTTCATTCTAAAACAGGCCACACTGACTCAAATCAACTGTAAATCATCTAATTTATACGACTGACAAGATTTAGCCATTAGCTTCTGTTTTTGAGGCTTTCATCCTTTTATTGCTTTAAAGTGCTTTTCAGGTCTTGAATAGCGTTTGCAATGCATTTACAATGTTTGGCATTGTACCAGTTCACATTACATGACTTTGACTTAGATTTCTGCCTTTAAACAGGCCACACTGACTCAAATCAACTGTAAATCATCTAATCCATACAACTGACAAGATTTAGCCATTAGATTCCGAGTTTTGAAGCTTTCATTCTTTTATTGCTTTAAAGTGCTTTTCAGCTCCTGAATAGCGTTTCCAATGCATTTACAATGTTTGGCATTGTACCAGTTCACATTATAGACTTTGACTTAGATTTCAGCCTAAAACAGGCCACACTAACTCAAATCAACTGTAAATCATCTAATCCATACGACTGACAAGATTTAGCCATTAGATTCAGAGTTTTGAGACTTTCATTCTTTTATTGCTTTAAAGTGCTTTTCAGCTCCTGAATAGCGTTTGCAATGCATTTACAATGTTTGGCATTGTACTAGTTAACATCACATGACTTTCACTTAGATTTCATTCTAAAACAGGCCACACTGACTCAAATCAACTGTAAATCATCGAGTCCATACGACTGACAATGCATTTACAATGTTTGGCATTGTACTAGTTCACATTATATGACTTTGACTTAGATTTCATCCTAAAACAGGCCACGCTGACTCAAGTCAACTGTAAATCATCTACTCCATACTACTGACAAGATTTAGTCATTAGGTTCTGTTTTTGAGACTTTCATTCTTTTATTGCTTTAAAGTGCTTTTCAGCTCCTGAATAGCGTTTCCAATGCATTTACAATGTTTGGCATCGTACTAGTTCACATTACATGACTTTGACTTAGATTTCATCTTAAAACAGGCCACACTGACTCAAATCAACTGTAAATCATGAAATCTATATGACTGACAAGATTTAGCCATTAGGTTTCGAGTTTTGAGACTTTCATTCTTTTATTGCTTTAAAGTGCTTTTCAGCTCCTGAATAGCGTTTGCAATGCATTTACAATGTTTGGCATTGTACTCGTTCACATTACATGACCTTGACTTAAATTTCAGCCTAAAACAGGCCACGCTGACTCAAAACAACTGTAAATCATCTACTCCATACTACTGACAAGATTTAGTCATTAGGTTCTGTTTTTGAGACTTTCATTCTTTTATTGCTTTAAAGTGCTTTTCAGGTGTTGAATAGCGTTTTCAATGCATTTACAATGTTTGGCATTGTACCAGTTCACATTACATGACTTTGACTCAAATTTCATCCTAAAACAGGCCACATTGACTCAATGAGCCATTAGATTCAGAATTTTGAGACTTTCATTCTTTTATTGCTTTAAAGTGCTTTTCAGCTCCTGAATAGTGTTTGCAATGCATTTACAATGTTTGGCATCGTACTAGTTCACATTACATGACTTTGACTTAGATTTCAGCTTAAAACAGGCCACGCTGACTCAAATCAACTGTAAATCATGAAATCTATATGACTGACAAGATTTAGCCATTATATTCCGAGTTTTGAGACTTTCAATCTTTTATTGCTTTAAAGTGATTTTCAGCTCCTGAATAGCGTTTGCAATGCATTTACAATGTTTGGCATTGTACTAGTCACATGACTTTCACTTAGATTTTATTCTAAAACAGGCCATGCTGACTCAAGTCAACTGTAAATCATCTACTCCATACTACTGACAGGATTTAGTCATTAGGTTCTGTTTTTGAGACTTTCATTCTTTTATTGCTTTAAAGTGCTTTTCAGGTCTTGAATAGCGTTTTCAATGCATTTACAATGTTTGGCATTGTACCAGTTCACATTACATGACTTTGACTTAGATTTCAGCCTAAAACAGGCCACACTGACTCAATGAGTCATTAGATTCCGAGTTTCGAGACTTTCATTCTTTTATTGCTTTAAAATGCTTTTCAGCTCCTGAATAGCGTTTTCAATGCATTTACAATGTTTGGCATTGTACTAGTTCACATTATATGACTTTGACTTAGATTTCTGCCTAAAACAGGCCACGCTGACTCAAGTCAACTGTAAATCATCTACTCCATACTACTGACAAGATTTAGTCATTAGGTTCTGTTTTTGAGACTTTCATTCTTTTATTGCTTTAAAGTGCTTTTCAGGTCTTGAATAGCGTTTTCAATGCATTTACAATGTTTGGCATTGTACCAGTTCACATTACATGACTTTGACTTAGATTTCAGCTTAAAACAGGCCACACTGACTCAAATCAACTGTAAATCATGAAATCTATATGACTGACAAGATTTAGCCATTAGATTCCGAGTTTTGAGACTTTCAATCTTTTATTGCTTTAAAGTGCTTTTCAGCTCCTGAATGGCGTTTGCAATGCATTTACAATGTTTGGCATTGTACCAGTTCACATTACATGACTTTGACTTAGATTTCTGCCTTTAAACAGGCCACACTGACTCAAATCAACTGTAAATCATCTAATCCATACGACTGACAAGATTTAGCCATTAGATTCCGAGTTTTGAAGCTTTCATTCTTTTATTGCTTTAAAGTGCTTTTCAGCTCCTGAATAGTGTTTGCAATGCATTTACAATGTTTGGCATTGTACCAGTTCACATTACATGACTTTGACTTAGATTTCTGCCTAAAACAGGCCACACTGACTCAAATCAACTGTAAATAATCTAATCCATACGACTGACAAGATTTAGCCATTAGATTCAGAGTTTTGAGACTTTCATTCTTTTATTGCTTTAAAGTGCTTTTCAGCTCCTGAATAGCGTTTCCAATGCATTTACAATGTTTGGCATTGTACCAGTTCACATTACATGACTTTGACTCAGATTTCATCCTAAAACAGGCCACATTGACTCAATGATCCATTAGATTCCGAGTTTTGAGACTTTCATTCTTTTATTGCTTTAAAGTGCTTTTCAGCTCCTGAATAGCGTTTCCAATGCATTTACAATGTTTGGCATCGTACTAGTTCACATTACATGACTTTGACTTAGATTTCATCTTAAAACAGGCCACACTGACTCAAATCAATTGTAAATCATGAAATCTATATGACTGACAAGATTTAGCCATTAGGTTCCGAGTTTTGAGACTTTCATTCTTTTATTGCTTTAAAGTGCTTTTCAGCTCCTGAATAGCGTTTGCAATGCATTTACAATGTTTGGCATTGTGCTAGTTCACATTATATGACTTTGACTTAGATTTCATTCTAAAACAGGTCACACTGACTCAAATCAACTGTAAATCATCGAGTCCATACGACTGACAAGATTTAGCCATTAGGTTCCGAGTTTTGAGACTTTCATTCTTTTATTGCTTTAAAGTGCTTTTCAGCTCCTGAATAGCGTTTGCAATGCATTTACAATGTTTGGCATTGTACTCGTTCACATTACATGACCTTGACTTAAATTTCAGCCTAAAACAGGCCACGCTGACTCAAAACAACTGTAAATCATCTACTCCATACTACTGACAAGATTTAGTCATTAGGTTCTGTTTTTGAGACTTTCATTCTTTTATTGCTTTAAAGTGCTTTTCAGGTCTTGAATAGCGTTTTCAATGCATTTACAATGTTTGGCATTGTACCAGTTCACATTACATGACTTTGACTCAAATTTCATCCTAAAACAGGCCACATTGACTCAATGAGCCATTAGATTCAGAATTTTGAGACTTTCATTCTTTTATTGCTTTAAAGTGCTTTTCAGCTCCTGAATAGTGTTTGCAATGCATTTACAATGTTTGGCATTGTACCAGTTCACATTACATGACTTTGACTTATATTTCTGCCTAAAACAGGCCACACTGACTCAAATCAACTGTAAATCATCTAATCCATACGACTGACAAGATTTAGCCATTAGATTCAGAGTTTTGAGACTTTCATTCTTTTATTGCTATAAAGTGCTTTTCAGCTCCTGAATAGCGTTTCCAATGCATTTACAATGTTTGGCATCGTACTAGTTCACATTACATGACTTTGACTTAGATTTCAGCTTTAAACAGGCCACGCTGACTCAAATCAACTGTAAATCATGAAATCTATATGACTGACAAGATTTAGCCATTATATTCCGAGTTTTGAGACTTTCAATCTTTTATTGCTTTAAAGTGCTTTTCAGCTCCTGAATAGCGTTTGCAATGCATTTACAATGTTTGGCATTGTACTCGTTCACATTACATGACCTTGACTTAAATTTCAGCCTAAAACAGGCCACGCTGACTCAAAACAACTGTAAATCATCTACTCCATACTACTGACAAGATTTAGTCATTAGGTTCTGTTTTTGAGACTTTCATTCTTTTATTGCTTTAAAGTGCTTTTCAGGTCTTGAATAGCGTTTTCAATGCATTTACAATGTTTGGCATTGTACCAGTTCACATTACATGACTTTGACTCAAATTTCATCCTAAAACAGGCCACATTGACTCAATGAGCCATTAGATTCAGAATTTTGAGACTTTCATTCTTTTATTTCTTTAAAGTGCTTTTCAGCTCCTGAATAGCGTTTGCAATGCATTTACAATGTTTGGCATTGTACTAGTTAACATCACATGACTTTCACTTAGATTTCATTCTAAAACAGGCCATGCTGACTCAATTCAACTGTAAATCATCTACTCCATACTACTGACAAGATTTAGCCATTAGGTTCTGTTTTTGAGACTTTCATTCCTTTTTTTAAAGTGCTTTTCAGATCTTGAATAGCGTTTTCAATGCTTTACAATGTTTGGCATTGTACCAGTTCACATTACATGACTTTGACTCAGATTTCATCCTAAAACAGGCCACACCGACTCAAATCAACTGTAAATCATGAAATCTATATGACTGACAAGATTTAGCCATTAGATTCCGAGTTTTGAGACTTTCAATCTTTTATTGCTTTAAAGTGCTTTTCAGGTCTTGAATAGCGTTTTCAATGCATTTACAATGTTTGGCATTGTACCAGTTCACATTACATGACTTTGACTTAGATTTCAGCCTAAAACAGGCTACACTGACTCAATGAGCCATTAGATTCCGAGTTTCGAGACTTTCATTCTTTTATTTCTTTAAAATGCTTTTCAGCTCCTGAATAGCGTTTTCAATGCATTTACAATGTTTGGCATTATACTAGTTCACATTATATGACTTTGACTTAGATTTCATTCTAAAACAGGCCACACTGACTCAAATCAACTGTAAATCATCTAATTTATACGACTGACAAGATTTAGCCATTAGGTTCTGTTTTTGAGGCTTTCATCCTTTTATTGCTTTAAAGTGCTTTTCAGGTCTTGAATAGCGTTTTCAATGCATTTACAATGTTTGGCATTGTACCAGTTCACATTACATGACTTTGACTTAGATTTCATTCTAAAACAGGCCATGCTGACTCAAGTCAACTGTAAATCATCTACTCCATACTACTGACAGGATTTAGTCATTAGGTTCTGTTTTTGAGACTTTCATTCTTTTATTGCTTTAAAGTGCTTTTCAGGTCTTGAATAGCGTTTTCAATGCATTTACAATGTTTGGCATTGTACCAGTTCACATTACATGACTTTGACTTAGATTTCAGCCTAAAACAGGCCACACTGACTCAATGAGTCATTAGATTCCGAGTTTCGAGACTTTCATTCTTTTATTGCTTTAAAATGCTTTTCAGCTCCTGAATAGCGTTTTCAATGCATTTACAATGTTTGGCATTGTACTAGTTCACATTATATGACTTTGACTTAGATTTCTGCCTAAAACAGGCCACGCTGACTCAAGTCAACTGTAAATCATCTACTCCATACTACTGACAAGATTTAGTCATTAGGTTCTGTTTTTGAGACTTTCATTCTTTTATTGCTTTAAAATACTTTTCATGTCTTGAATAGCGTTTTCAATGCATTTACAATGTTTGGCATTGTACCAGTTCACATTACATGACTTTGACTTAGATTTCAGCTTAAAACAGGCCACACTGACTCAAATCAACTGTAAATCATGAAATCTATATGACTGACAAGATTTAGCCATTAGATTCCGAGTTTTGAGACTTTCAATCTTTTATTGCTTTAAAGTGCTTTTCAGCTCCTGAATAGCGTTTGCAATGCATTTACAATGTTTGGCATTGTACCAGTTCACATTACATGACTTTGACTTAGATTTCTGCCTTTAAACAGGCCACACTGACTCAAATCAACTGTAAATCATCTAATCCATACAACTGACAAGATTTAGCCATTAGATTCCGAGTTTTGAAGCTTTCATTCTTTTATTGCTTTAAAGTGCTTTTCAGCTCCTGAATAGCGTTTCCAATGCATTTACAATGTTTGGCATTGTACCAGTTCACATTATAGACTTTGACTTAGATTTCAGCCTAAAACAGGCCACACTAACTCAAATCAACTGTAAATCATCTAATCCATACGACTGACAAGATTTAGCCATTAGATTCAGAGTTTTGAGACTTTCATTCTTTTATTGCTTTAAAGTGCTTTTCAGCTCCTGAATAGCGTTTGCAATGCATTTACAATGTTTGGCATTGTACTAGTTAACATCACATGACTTTCACTTAGATTTCATTCTAAAACAGGCCACACTGACTCAAATCAACTGTAAATCATCGAGTCCATACGACTGACAATGCATTTACAATGTTTGGCATTGTACTAGTTCACATTATATGACTTTGACTTAGATTTCATCCTAAAACAGGCCACGCTGACTCAAGTCAACTGTAAATCATCTACTCCATACTACTGACAAGATTTAGTCATTAGGTTCTGTTTTTGAGACTTTCATTCTTTTATTGCTTTAAAGTGCTTTTCAGCTCCTGAATAGCGTTTCCAATGCATTTACAATGTTTGGCATCGTACTAGTTCACATTACATGACTTTGACTTAGATTTCATCTTAAAACAGGCCACACTGACTCAAATCAACTGTAAATCATGAAATCTATATGACTGACAAGATTTAGCCATTAGGTTCCGAGTTTTGAGACTTTCATTCTTTTATTGCTTTAAAGTGCTTTTCAGCTCCTGAATAGCGTTTGCAATGCATTTACAATGTTTGGCATTGTACTCGTTCACATTACATGACCTTGACTTAAATTTCAGCCTAAAACAGGCCACGCTGACTCAAAACAACTGTAAATCATCTACTCCATACTACTGACAAGATTTAGTCATTAGGTTCTGTTTTTGAGACTTTCATTCTTTTATTGCTTTAAAGTGCTTTTCAGGTGTTGAATAGCGTTTTCAATGCATTTACAATGTTTGGCATTGTACCAGTTCACATTACATGACTTTGACTCAAATTTCATCCTAAAACAGGCCACATTGACTCAATGAGCCATTAGATTCAGAATTTTGAGACTTTCATTCTTTTATTGCTTTAAAGTGCTTTTCAGCTCCTGAATAGTGTTTGCAATGCATTTACAATGTTTGGCATCGTACTAGTTCACATTACATGACTTTGACTTAGATTTCAGCTTAAAACAGGCCACGCTGACTCAAATCAACTGTAAATCATGAAATCTATATGACTGACAAGATTTAGCCATTATATTCCGAGTTTTGAGACTTTCAATCTTTTATTGCTTTAAAGTGATTTTCAGCTCCTGAATAGCGTTTGCAATGCATTTACAATGTTTGGCATTGTACTAGTCACATGACTTTCACTTAGATTTCATTCTAAAACAGGCCATGCTGACTCAAGTCAACTGTAAATCATCTACTCCATACTACTGACAGGATTTAGTCATTAGGTTCTGTTTTTGAGACTTTCATTCTTTTATTGCTTTAAAGTGCTTTTCAGGTCTTGAATAGCGTTTTCAATGCATTTACAATGTTTGGCATTGTACCAGTTCACATTACATGACTTTGACTTAGATTTCAGCCTAAAACAGGCCACACTGACTCAATGAGTCATTAGATTCCGAGTTTCGAGACTTTCATTCTTTTATTGCTTTAAAATGCTTTTCAGCTCCTGAATAGCGTTTTCAATGCATTTACAATGTTTGGCATTGTACTAGTTCACATTATATGACTTTGACTTAGATTTCTGCCTAAAACAGGCCACGCTGACTCAAGTCAACTGTAAATCATCTACTCCATACTACTGACAAGATTTAGTCATTAGGTTCTGTTTTTGAGACTTTCATTCTTTTATTGCTTTAAAGTACTTTTCATGTCTTGAATAGCGTTTTCAATGCATTTACAATGTTTGGCATTGTACCAGTTCACATTACATGACTTTGACTTAGATTTCAGCTTAAAACAGGCCACACTGACTCAAATCAACTGTAAATCATGAAATCTATATGACTGACAAGATTTAGCCATTAGATTCCGAGTTTTGAGACTTTCAATCTTTTATTGCTTTAAAGTGCTTTTCAGCTCCTGAATAGCGTTTCCAATGCATTTACAATGTTTGGCATTGTACCAGTTCACATTATAGACTTTGACTTAGATTTCAGCCTAAAACAGGCCACACTAACTCAAATCAACTGTAAATCATCTAATCCATACGACTGACAAGATTTAGCCATTAGATTCAGAGTTTTGAGACTTTCATTCTTTTATTGCTTTAAAGTGCTTTTCAGCTCCTGAATAGCGTTTGCAATCCATTTACAATGTTTGGCATTGTACTAGTTAACATCACATGACTTTCACTTAGATTTCATTCTAAAACAGGCCACACTAACTCAATGAGTCATTAGATTCCGAGTTTCGAGACTTTCATTCTTTTATTGCTTTAAAATGCTTTTCAGCTCCTGAATAGCGTTTTCAATGCATTTACAATGTTTGGCATTGTACTAGTTCACATTATATGACTTTGACTTAGATTTCTGCCTAAAACAGGCCACGCTGACTCAAGTCAACTGTAAATCATCTACTCCATACGACTGACAAGATTTAGCCATTAGATTCAGAGTTTTGAGACTTTCATTCTTTTATTGCTTTAAAGTGCTTTTCAGCTCCTGAATAGCGTTTCCAATGCATTTACAATGTTTGGCATCGTACTAGTTCACATTACATGACTTTGACTTAGATTTCAGCTTAAAACAGGCCACGCTGACTCAAATCAACTGTAAATCATGAAATCTATATGACTGACAAGATTTAGCCATTATATTCCGAGTTTTGAGACTTTCAATCTTTTATTGCTTTAAAGTGATTTTCAGCTCCTGAATAGCGTTTGCAATGCATTTACAATGTTTGGCATTGTACTAGTCACATGACTTTCACTTAGATTTCATTCTAAAACAGGCCATGCTGACTCAAGTCAACTGTAAATCATCTACTCCATACTACTGACAGGATTTAGTCATTAGGTTCTGTTTTTGAGACTTTCATTCTTTTATTGCTTTAAAGTGCTTTTCAGGTCTTGAATAGCGTTTTCAATGCATTTACAATGTTTGGCATTGTACCAGTTCACATTACATGACTTTGACTTAGATTTCAGCCTAAAACAGGCCACACTGACTCAATGAGTCATTAGATTCAGAGTTTCGAGACTTTCATTCTTTTATTGCTTTAAAATGCTTTTCAGCTCCTGAATAGCGTTTTCAATGCATTTACAATGTTTGGCATTGTACTAGTTCACATTATATGACTTTGACTTAGATTTCTGCCTAAAACAGGCCACGCTGACTCAAGTCAACTGTAAATCATCTACTCCATACTACTGACAAGATTTAGTCATTAGGTTCTGTTTTTGAGACCTTCATTCTTTTATTGCTTTAAAGTACTTTTCATGTCTTGAATAGCGTTTTCAATGCATTTACAATGTTTGGCATTGTACCAGTTCACATTACATGACTTTGACTTAGATTTCAGCTTAAAACAGGCCACACTAACTCAAATCAACTGTAAATCATCTAATCCATACGACTGACAAGATTTAGCCATTAGATTCAGAGTTTTGAGACTTTCATTCTTTTATTGCTTTAAAGTGCTTTTCAGCTCCTGAATAGCGTTTCCAATGCATTTACAATGTTTGGCATTGTACCAGTTCACATTATAGACTTTGACTTAGATTTCAGCCTAAAACAGGCCACACTAACTCAAATCAACTGTAAATCATCTAATCCATACGACTGACAAGATTTAGCCATTAGATTCAGAGTTTTGAGACTTTCATTCTTTTATTGCTTTAAAGTGCTTTTCAGGTCTTGAATAGCGTTTTCAATGCATTTACAATGTTTGGCATTGTACCAGTTCACATTACATGACTTTGACTCAGATTTCATCCTAAAACAGGCCACATAAACTCAATGATCCATTAGATTCCGAGTTTTGAGACTTTCATTCTTTTATTGCTTTAAAGTGCTTTTCAGCTCCTGAATAGCGTTTCCAATGCATTTACAATGTTTGGCATCGTACTAGTTCACATTACATGACTTTGACTTAGATTTCATCTTAAAACAGGCCACACTGACTCAAATCAACTGTAAATCATGAAATCTATATGACTGACAAGATTTAGCCATTAGGTTCCGAGTTTTGAGACTTTCATTCTTTTATTGCTTTAAAGTGCTTTTCAGCTCCTGAATAGCGTTTGCAATGCATTTACAATGTTTGGCATTGTACTAGTTCACATTATATGACTTTGACTTAGATTTCATTCTAAAACAGGTCACACTGACTCAAATCAACTGTAAATCATCGAGTCCATACGACTGACAAGATTTAGCCATTAGGTTCCGAGTTTTGAGACTTTCATTCTTTTATTGCTTTAAAGTGCTTTTCAGCTCCTGAATAGCGTTTGCAATGCATTTACAATGTTTGGCATTGTACTCGTTCACATTACATGACCTTGACTTAAATTTCAGCCTAAAACAGGCCACGCTGACTCAAAACAACTGTAAATCATCTACTCCATACTACTGACAAGATTTAGTCATTAGGTTCTGTTTTTGAGACTTTCATTCTTTTATTGCTTTAAAGTGCTTTTCAGGTCTTGAATAGCGTTTTCAATGCATTTACAATGTTTGGCATTGTACCAGTTCACATTACATGACTTTGACTCAAATTTCATCCTAAAACAGGCCACATTGACTCAATGAGCCATTAGATTCAGAATTTTGAGACTTTCATTCTTTTATTGCTTTAAAGTGCTTTTCAGCTCCTGAATAGTGTTTGCAATGCATTTACAATGTTTGGCATTGTACCAGTTCACATTACATGACTTTGACTTATATTTCTGCCTAAAACAGGCCACACTGACTCAAATCAACTGTAAATCATCGAGTCCATACGACTGACAAGATTTAGCCATTAGATTCAGAGTTTTGAGACTTTCATTCTTTTATTGCTTTAAAGTGCTTTTCAGCTCCTGAATAGCGTTTCCAATGCATTTACAATGTTTGGCATCGTACTAGTTCACATTACATGACTTTGACTTAGATTTCAGCTTAAAACAGGCCACGCTGACTCAAATCAACTGTAAATCATGAAATCTATATGACTGACAAGATTTAGCCATTATATTCCGAGTTTTGAGACTTTCAATCTTTTATTGCTTTAAAGTGATTTTCAGCTCCTGAATATCGTTTGCAATGCATTTACAATGTTTGGCATTGTACTAGTCACATGACTTTCACTTAGATTTCATTCTAAAACAGGCCATGCTGACTCAAGTCAACTGTAAATCATCTACTCCATACTACTGACAGGATTTAGTCATTAGGTTCTGTTTTTGAGACTTTCATTCTTTTATTGCTTTAAAGTGCTTTTCAGGTCTTGAATAGCGTTTTCAATGCATTTACAATGTTTGGCATTGTACCAGTTCACATTACATGACTTTGACTTAGATTTCAGCCTAAAACAGGCCACACTGACTCAATGAGTCATTAGATTCAGAGTTTCGAGACTTTCATTCTTTTATTGCTTTAAAATGCTTTTCAGCTCCTGAATAGCGTTTTCAATGCATTTACAATGTTTGGCATTGTACTAGTTCACATTATATGACTTTGACTTAGATTTCTGCCTAAAACAGGCCACGCTGACTCAAGTCAACTGTAAATCATCTACTCCATACTACTGACAAGATTTAGTCATTAGGTTCTGTTTTTGAGACCTTCATTCTTTTATTGCTTTAAAGTACTTTTCATGTCTTGAATAGCGTTTTCAATGCATTTACAATGTTTGGCATTGTACCAGTTCACATTACATGACTTTGACTTAGATTTCAGCTTAAAACAGGCCACACTAACTCAAATCAACTGTAAATCATCTAATCCATACGACTGACAAGATTTAGCCATTAGATTCAGAGTTTTGAGACTTTCATTCTTTTATTGCTTTAAAGTGCTTTTCAGCTCCTGAATAGCGTTTCCAATGCATTTACAATGTTTGGCATCGTACTAGTTCACATTACATGACTTTGACTTAGATTTCAGCTTAAAACAGGCCACGCTGACTCAAATCAACTGTAAATCATGAAATCTATATGACTGACAAGATTTAGCCATTAGATTCAGAGTTTTGAGACTTTCATTCTTTTATTGCTTTAAAGTGCTTTTCAGCTCCTGAATAGCGTTTCCAATGCATTTACAATGTTTGGCATCGTACTAGTTCACATTACATGACTTTGACTTAGATTTCAGCTTAAAACAGGCCACGCTGACTCAAATCAACTGTAAATCATGAAATCTATATGACTGACAAGATTTAGCCATTATATTCCGAGTTTTGAGACTTTCAATCTTTTATTGCTTTAAAGTGATTTTCAGCTCCTGAATAGCGTTTGCAATGCATTTACAATGTTTGGCATTGTACTAGTCACATGACTTTCACTTAGATTTCATTCTAAAACAGGCCATGCTGACTCAAGTCAACTGTAAATCATCTACTCCATACTACTGACAGGATTTAGTCATTAGGTTCTGTTTTTGAGACTTTCATTCTTTTATTGCTTTAAAGTTCTTTTCAGGTCTTGAATAGCGTTTTCAATGCATTTACAATGTTTGGCATTGTACCAGTTCACATTACATGACTTTGACTTAGATTTCAGCCTAAAACAGGCCACACTGACTCATTGAGTCATTAGATTCAGAGTTTCGAGACTTTCATTCTTTTATTGCTTTAAAATGCTTTTCAGCTCCTGAATAGCGTTTTCAATGCATTTACAATGTTTGGCATCGTACTAGTTCACATTACATGACTTTGACTTAGATTTCAGCTTAAAACAGGCCACGCTGACTCAAATCAACTGTAAATCATGAAATCTATATGACTGACAAGATTTAGCCATTATATTCCGAGTTTTGAGACTTTCATTCTTTTATTGCTTTAAAGTGCTTTTCAGCTCCTGAATAGCGTTTCCAATGCATTTACAATGTTTGGCATCGTACTAGTTCACATTACATGACTTTGACTTAGATTTCAGCTTAAAACAGGCCACGCTGACTCAAATCAACTGTAAATCATGAAATCTATATGACTGACAAGATTTAGCCATTATATTCCGAGTTTTGAGACTTTCAATCTTTTATTGCTTTAAAGTGATTTTCAGCTCCTGAATATCGTTTGCAATGCATTTACAATGTTTGGCATTGTACTAGTCACATGATTTTCACTTAGATTTCATTCTAAAACAGGCCATGCTGACTCAAGTCAACTGTAAATCATCTACTCCATACTACTGACAGGATTTAGTCATTAGGTTCTGTTTTTGAGACTTTCATTCTTTTATTGCTTTAAAGTGCTTTTCAGGTCTTGAATAGCGTTTTCAATGCATTTACAATGTTTGGCATTGTACCAGTTCACATTACATGACTTTGACTTAGATTTCAGCCTAAAACAGGCCACACTGACTCAATGAGTCATTAGATTCAGAGTTTCGAGACTTTCATTCTTTTATTGCTTTAAAATGCTTTTCAGCTCCTGAATAGCGTTTTCAATGCATTTACAATGTTTGGCATTGTACTAGTTCACATTATATGACTTTGACTTAGATTTCTGCCTAAAACAGGCCACGCTGACTCAAGTCAACTGTAAATCATCTACTCCATACTACTGACAAGATTTAGTCATTAGGTTCTGTTTTTGAGACCTTCATTCTTTTATTGCTTTAAAGTACTTTTCATGTCTTGAATAGCGTTTTCAATGCATTTACAATGTTTGGCATTGTACCAGTTCACATTACATGACTTTGACTTAGATTTCAGCTTAAAACAGGCCACACTAACTCAAATCAACTGTAAATCATCTAATCCATACGACTGACAAGATTTAGCCATTAGATTCAGAGTTTTGAGACTTTCATTCTTTTATTGCTTTAAAGTGCTTTTCAGCTCCTGAATAGCGTTTCCAATGCATTTACAATGTTTGGCATCGTACTAGTTCACATTACATGACTTTGACTTAGATTTCAGCTTAAAACAGGCCACGCTGACTCAAATCAACTGTAAATCATGAAATCTATATGACTGACAAGATTTAGCCATTATATTCCGAGTTTTGAGACTTTCAATCTTTTATTGCTTTAAAGTGATTTTCAGCTCCTGAATAGCGTTTGCAATGCATTTACAATGTTTGGCATTGTACTAGTCACATGACTTTCACTTAGATTTCATTCTAAAACAGGCCATGCTGACTCAAGTCAACTGTAAATCATCTACTCCATACTACTGACAGGATTTAGTCATTAGGTTCTGTTTTTGAGACTTTCATTCTTTTATTGCTTTAAAGTGCTTTTCAGGTCTTGAATAGCGTTTTCAATGCATTTACAATGTTTGGCATTGTACCAGTTCACATTACATGACTTTGACTTAGATTTCAGCCTAAAACAGGCCACACTGACTCAATGAGTCATTAGATTCAGAGTTTCGAGACTTTCATTCTTTTATTGCTTTAAAATGCTTTTCAGCTCCTGAATAGCGTTTTCAATGCATTTACAATGTTTGGCATCGTACTAGTTCACATTACATGACTTTGACTTAGATTTCAGCTTAAAACAGGCCACGCTGACTCAAATCAACTGTAAATCATGAAATCTATATGACTGACAAGATTTAGCCATTATATTCCGAGTTTTGAGACTTTCAATCTTTTATTGCTTTAAAGTGATTTTCAGCTCCTGAATAGCGTTTGCAATGCATTTACAATGTTTGGCATTGTACTAGTCACATGACTTTCACTTAGATTTCATTCTAAAACAGGCCATGCTGACTCAAGTCAACTGTAAATCATCTACTCCATACTACTGACAGGATTTAGTCATTAGGTTCTGTTTTTGAGACTTTCATTCTTTTATTGCTTTAAAGTGCTTTTCAGGTCTTGAATAGCGTTTTCAATGCATTTACAATGTTTGGCATTGTACCAGTTCACATTACATGACTTTGACTTAGATTTCAGCCTAAAACAGGCCACACTGACTCAATGAGTCATTAGATTCAGAGTTTCGAGACTTTCATTCTTTTATTGCTTTAAAATGCTTTTCAGCTCCTGAATAGCGTTTTCAATGCATTTACAATGTTTGGCATTGTTCTAGTTCACATTATATGACTTTGACTTAGATTTCTGCCTAAAACAGGCCACGCTGACTCAAGTCAACTGTAAATCATCTACTCCATACTACTGACAAGATTTAGTCATTAGGTTCTGTTTTTGAGACCTTCATTCTTTTATTGCTTTAAAGTACTTTTCATGTCTTGAATAGCGTTTTCAATGCATTTACAATGTTTGGCATTGTACCAGTTCACATTACATGACTTTGACTTAGATTTCAGCTTAAAACAGGCCACACTAACTCAAATCAACTGTAAATCATCTAATCCATACGACTGACAAGATTTAGCCATTAGATTCAGAGTTTTGAGACTTTCATTCTTTTATTGCTTTAAAGTGCTTTTCAGCTCCTGAATAGCGTTTCCAATGCATTTACAATGTTTGGCATCGTACTAGTTCACATTACATGACTTTGACTTAGATTTCAGCTTAAAACAGGCCACGCTGACTCAAATCAACTGTAAATCATGAAATCTATATGACTGACAAGATTTAGCCATTATATTCCGAGTTTTGAGACTTTCAATCTTTTATTGCTTTAAAGTGATTTTCAGCTCCTGAATAGCGTTTGCAATGCATTTACAATGTTTGGCATTGTACTAGTCACATGACTTTCACTTAGATTTCATTCTAAAACAGGCCATGCTGACTCAAGTCAACTGTAAATCATCTACTCCATACTACTGACAGGATTTAGTCATTAGGTTCTGTTTTTGAGACTTTCATTCTTTTATTGCTTTAAAGTGCTTTTCAGGTCTTGAATAGCGTTTTCAATGCATTTACAATGTTTGGCATTGTACCAGTTCACATTACATGACTTTGACTTAGATTTCAGCCTAAAACAGGCCACACTGACTCAATGAGTCATTAGATTCAGAGTTTCGAGACTTTCATTCTTTTATTGCTTTAAAATGCTTTTCAGCTCCTGAATAGCGTTTTCAATGCATTTACAATGTTTGGCATTGTACTAGTTCACATTATATGACTTTGACTTAGATTTCTGCCTAAAACAGGCCACGCTGACTCAAGTCAACTGTAAATCATCTACTCCATACTACTGACAAGATTTAGTCATTAGGTTCTGTTTTTGAGACCTTCATTCTTTTATTGCTTTAAAGTACTTTTCATGTCTTGAATAGCGTTTTCAATGCATTTACAATGTTTGGCATTGTACCAGTTCACATTACATGACTTTGACTTAGATTTCAGCTTAAAACAGGCCACACTAACTCAAATCAACTGTAAATCATCTAATCCATACGACTGACAAGATTTAGCCATTAGATTCAGAGTTTTGAGACTTTCATTCTTTTATTGCTTTAAAGTGCTTTTCAGCTCCTGAATAGCGTTTCCAATGCATTTACAATGTTTGGCATCGTACTAGTTCACATTACATGACTTTGACTTAGATTTCAGCTTAAAACAGGCCACGCTGACTCAAATCAACTGTAAATCATGAAATCTATATGACTGACAAGATTTAGCCATTATATTCCGAGTTTTGAGACTTTCAATCTTTTATTGCTTTAAAGTGATTTTCAGCTCCTGAATAGCGTTTGCAATGCATTTACAATGTTTGGCATTGTACTAGTCACATGACTTTCACTTAGATTTCATTCTAAAACAGGCCATGCTGACTCAAGTCAACTGTAAATCATCTACTCCATACTACTGACAGGATTTAGTCATTAGGTTCTGTTTTTGAGACTTTCATTCTTTTATTGCTTTAAAGTGCTTTTCAGGTCTTGAATAGCGTTTTCAATGCATTTACAATGTTTGGCATTGTACCAGTTCACATTACATGACTTTGACTTAGATTTCAGCCTAAAACAGGCCACACTGACTCAATGAGTCATTAGATTCAGAGTTTCGAGACTTTCATTCTTTTATTGCTTTAAAATGCTTTTCAGCTCCTGAATAGCGTTTTCAATGCATTTACAATGTTTGGCATTGTACTAGTTCACATTATATGACTTTGACTTAGATTTCTGCCTAAAACAGGCCACGCTGACTCAAGTCAACTGTAAATCATCTACTCCATACTACTGACAAGATTTAGTCATTAGGTTCTGTTTTTGAGACCTTCATTCTTTTATTGCTTTAAAGTACTTTTCATGTCTTGAATAGCGTTTTCAATGCATTTACAATGTTTGGCATTGTACCAGTTCACATTACATGACTTTGACTTAGATTTCAGCTTAAAACAGGCCACACTAACTCAAATCAACTGTAAATCATCTAATCCATACGACTGACAAGATTTAGCCATTAGATTCAGAGTTTTGAGACTTTCATTCTTTTATTGCTTTAAAGTGCTTTTCAGGTCTTGAATAGCGTTTTCAATGCATTTACAATGTTTGGCATTGTACCAGTTCACATTACATGACTTTGACTCAGATTTCATCCTAAAACAGGCCACATAAACTCAATGATCCATTAGATTCCGAGTTTTGAGACTTTCATTCTTTTATTGCTTTAAAGTGCTTTTCAGCTCCTGAATAGCGTTTCCAATGCATTTACAATGTTTGGCATCGTACTAGTTCACATTACATGACTTTGACTTAGATTTCATCTTAAAACAGGCCACACTGACTCAAATCAACTGTAAATCATGAAATCTATATGACTGACAAGATTTAGCCATTAGGTTCCGAGTTTTGAGACTTTCATTCTTTTATTGCTTTAAAGTGCTTTTCAGCTCCTGAATAGCGTTTGCAATGCATTTACAATGTTTGGCATTGTACTAGTTCACATTATATGACTTTGACTTAGATTTCATTCTAAAACAGGTCACACTGACTCAAATCAACTGTAAATCATCGAGTCCATACGACTGACAAGATTTAGCCATTAGGTTCCGAGTTTTGAGACTTTCATTCTTTTATTGCTTTAAAGTGCTTTTCAGCTCCTGAATAGCGTTTGCAATGCATTTACAATGTTTGGCATTGTACTCGTTCACATTACATGACCTTGACTTAAATTTCAGCCTAAAACAGGCCACGCTGACTCAAAACAACTGTAAATCATCTACTCCATACTACTGACAAGATTTAGTCATTAGGTTCTGTTTTTGAGACTTTCATTCTTTTATTGCTTTAAAGTGCTTTTCAGGTCTTGAATAGCGTTTTCAATGCATTTACAATGTTTGGCATTGTACCAGTTCACATTACATGACTTTGACTCAAATTTCATCCTAAAACAGGCCACATTGACTCAATGAGCCATTAGATTCAGAATTTTGAGACTTTCATTCTTTTATTGCTTTAAAGTGCTTTTCAGCTCCTGAATAGTGTTTGCAATGCATTTACAATGTTTGGCATTGTACCAGTTCACATTACATGACTTTGACTTATATTTCTGCCTAAAACAGGCCACACTGACTCAAATCAACTGTAAATCATCGAGTCCATACGACTGACAAGATTTAGCCATTAGATTCAGAGTTTTGAGACTTTCATTCTTTTATTGCTTTAAAGTGCTTTTCAGCTCCTGAATAGCGTTTCCAATGCATTTACAATGTTTGGCATCGTACTAGTTCACATTACATGACTTTGACTTAGATTTCAGCTTAAAACAGGCCACGCTGACTCAAATCAACTGTAAATCATGAAATCTATATGACTGACAAGATTTAGCCATTATATTCCGAGTTTTGAGACTTTCAATCTTTTATTGCTTTAAAGTGATTTTCAGCTCCTGAATAGCGTTTGCAATGCATTTACAATGTTTGGCATTGTACTAGTCACATGACTTTCACTTAGATTTCATTCTAAAACAGGCCATGCTGACTCAAGTCAACTGTAAATCATCTACTCCATACTACTGACAGGATTTAGTCATTAGGTTCTGTTTTTGAGACTTTCATTCTTTTATTGCTTTAAAGTGCTTTTCAGGTCTTGAATAGCGTTTTCAATGCATTTACAATGTTTGGCATTGTACCAGTTCACATTACATGACTTTGACTTAGATTTCAGCCTAAAACAGGCCACACTGACTCAATGAGTCATTAGATTCAGAGTTTCGAGACTTTCATTCTTTTATTGCTTTAAAATGCTTTTCAGCTCCTGAATAGCGTTTTCAATGCATTTACAATGTTTGGCATTGTACTAGTTCACATTATATGACTTTGACTTAGATTTCTGCCTAAAACAGGCCACGCTGACTCAAGTCAACTGTAAATCATCTACTCCATACTACTGACAAGATTTAGTCATTAGTTTCTGTTTTTGAGACCTTCATTCTTTTATTGCTTTAAAGTACTTTTCATGTCTTGAATAGCGTTTTCAATGCATTCACAATGTTTGGCATTGTACCAGTTCACATTACATGACTTTGACTTAGATTTCAGCTTAAAACAGGCCACACTAACTCAAATCAACTGTAAATCATCTAATCCATACGACTGACAAGATTTAGCCATTAGATTCAGAGTTTTGAGACTTTCATTCTTTTATTGCTTTAAAGTGCTTTTCAGCTCCTGAATAGCGTTTCCAATGCATTTACAATGTTTGGCATTGTACCAGTTCACATTACATGACTTTGACTCAGATTTCATCCTAAAACAGGCCACATAAACTCAATGATCCATTAGATTCCGAGTTTTGAGACTTTCATTCTTTTATTGCTTTAAAGTGCTTTTCAGCTCCTGAATAGCGTTTCCAATGCATTTACAATGTTTGGCATCGTACTAGTTCACATTACATGACTTTGACTTAGATTTCATCTTAAAACAGGCCACACTGACTCAAATCAACTGTAAATCATGAAATCTATATGACTGACAAGATTTAGCCATTAGGTTCCGAGTTTTGAGACTTTCATTCTTTTATTGCTTTAAAGTGCTTTTCAGCTCCTGAATAGCGTTTGCAATGCATTTACAATGTTTGGCATTGTACTAGTTCACATTATATGACTTTGACTTAGATTTCATTCTAAAACAGGTCACACTGACTCAAATCAACTGTAAATCATCGAGTCCATACGACTGACAAGATTTAGCCATTAGGTTCCGAGTTTTGAGACTTTCATTCTTTTATTGCTTTAAAGTGCTTTTCAGCTCCTGAATAGCGTTTGCAATGCATTTACAATGTTTGGCATTGTACTCGTTCACATTACATGACCTTGACTTAAATTTCAGCCTAAAACAGGCCACGCTGACTCAAAACAACTGTAAATCATCTACTCCATACTACTGACAAGATTTAGTCATTAGGTTCTGTTTTTGAGACTTTCATTCTTTTATTGCTTTAAAGTGCTTTTCAGGTCTTGAATAGCGTTTTCAATGCATTTACAATGTTTGGCATTGTACCAGTTCACATTACATGACTTTGACTCAAATTTCATCCTAAAACAGGCCACATTGACTCAATGAGCCATTAGATTCAGAATTTTGAGACTTTCATTCTTTTATTGCTTTAAAGTGCTTTTCAGCTCCTGAATAGTGTTTGCAATGCATTTACAATGTTTGGCATTGTACCAGTTCACATTACATGACTTTGACTTATATTTCTGCCTAAAACAGGCCACACTGACTCAAATCAACTGTAAATCATCGAGTCCATACGACTGACAAGATTTAGCCATTAGATTCAGAGTTTTGAGACTTTCATTCTTTTATTGCTTTAAAGTGCTTTTCAGCTCCTGAATAGCGTTTCCAATGCATTTACAATGTTTGGCATCGTACTAGTTCACATTACATGACTTTGACTTAGATTTCAGCTT
The DNA here is from genome assembly GCF_963692335.1 of Osmerus eperlanus. NCBI lineage: Eukaryota > Metazoa > Chordata > Actinopteri > Osmeriformes > Osmeridae > Osmerus > Osmerus eperlanus. The sequence goes on along the minus strand of NC_085039.1, from coordinate 4,869,669 downwards.
AAAACAGGCCACGCTGACTCAAATCAACTGTAAATCATGAAATCTATATGACTGACAAGATTTAGCCATTATATTCCGAGTTTTGAGACTTTCAATCTTTTATTGCTTTAAAGTGATTTTCAGCTCCTGAATAGCGTTTGCAATGCATTTACAATGTTTGGCATTGTACTAGTCACATGACTTTCACTTAGATTTCATTCTAAAACAGGCCATGCTGACTCAAGTCAACTGTAAATCATCTACTCCATACTACTGACAGGATTTAGTCATTAGGTTCTGTTTTTGAGACTTTCATTCTTTTATTGCTTTAAAGTGCTTTTCAGGTCTTGAATAGCGTTTTCAATGCATTTACAATGTTTGGCATTGTACCAGTTCACATTACATGACTTTGACTTAGATTTCAGCCTAAAACAGGCCACACTGACTCAATGAGTCATTAGATTCAGAGTTTCGAGACTTTCATTCTTTTATTGCTTTAAAATGCTTTTCAGCTCCTGAATAGCGTTTTCAATGCATTTACAATGTTTGGCATTGTACTAGTTCACATTATATGACTTTGACTTAGATTTCTGCCTAAAACAGGCCACGCTGACTCAAGTCAACTGTAAATCATCTACTCCATACTACTGACAAGATTTAGTCATTAGTTTCTGTTTTTGAGACCTTCATTCTTTTATTGCTTTAAAGTACTTTTCATGTCTTGAATAGCGTTTTCAATGCATCAATGCAACAAATTTCATCCTAAAACAGGCCACATTGACTCAATGAGCCATTAGATTCAGAATTTTGAGACTTTCATTCTTTTATTGCTTTAAAGTGCTTTTCAGCTCCTGAATAGTGTTTGCAATGCATTTACAATGTTTGGCATTGTACCAGTTCACATTACATGACTTTGACTTATATTTCTGCCTAAAACAGGCCACACTGACTCAAATCAACTGTAAATCATCGAGTCCATACGACTGACAAGATTTAGCCATTAGATTCAGAGTTTTGAGACTTTCATTCTTTTATTGCTTTAAAGTGCTTTTCAGCTCCTGAATAGCGTTTCCAATGCATTTACAATGTTTGGCATCGTACTAGTTCACATTACATGACTTTGACTTAGATTTCAGCTTAAAACAGGCCACGCTGACTCAAATCAACTGTAAATCATGAAATCTATATGACTGACAAGATTTAGCCATTATATTCCGAGTTTTGAGACTTTCAATCTTTTATTGCTTTAAAGTGATTTTCAGCTCCTGAATAGCGTTTGCAATGCATTTACAATGTTTGGCATTGTACTAGTCACATGACTTTCACTTAGATTTCATTCTAAAACAGGCCATGCTGACTCAAGTCAACTGTAAATCATCTACTCCATACTACTGACAGGATTTAGTCATTAGGTTCTGTTTTTGAGACTTTCATTCTTTTATTGCTTTAAAGTGCTTTTCAGGTCTTGAATAGCGTTTTCAATGCATTTACAATGTTTGGCATTGTACCAGTTCACATTACATGACTTTGACTTAGATTTCAGCCTAAAACAGGCCACACTGACTCAATGAGTCATTAGATTCAGAGTTTCGAGACTTTCATTCTTTTATTGCTTTAAAATGCTTTTCAGCTCCTGAATAGCGTTTTCAATGCATTTACAATGTTTGGCATTGTACTAGTTCACATTATATGACTTTGACTTAGATTTCTGCCTAAAACAGGCCACGCTGACTCAAGTCAACTGTAAATCATCTACTCCATACTACTGACAAGATTTAGTCATTAGTTTCTGTTTTTGAGACCTTCATTCTTTTATTGCTTTAAAGTACTTTTCATGTCTTGAATAGCGTTTTCAATGCATTCACAATGTTTGGCATTGTACCAGTTCACATTACATGACTTTGACTTAGATTTCAGCTTAAAACAGGCCACACTAACTCAAATCAACTGTAAATCATCTAATCCATACGACTGACAAGATTTAGCCATTAGATTCAGAGTTTTGAGACTTTCATTCTTTTATTGCTTTAAAGTGCTTTTCAGCTCCTGAATAGCGTTTCCAATGCATTTACAATGTTTGGCATTGTACCAGTTCACATTATAGACTTTGACTTAGATTTCAGCCTAAAACAGGCCACACTAACTCAAATCAACTGTAAATCATCTAATCCATACGACTGACAAGATTTAGCCATTAGATTCAGAGTTTTGAGACTTTCATTCTTTTATTGCTTTAAAGTGCTTTTCAGGTCTTGAATAGCGTTTTCAATGCATTTACAATGTTTGGCATTGTACCAGTTCACATTACATGACTTTGACTCAGATTTCATCCTAAAACAGGCCACATAAACTCAATGATCCATTAGATTCCGAGTTTTGAGACTTTCATTCTTTTATTGCTTTAAAGTGCTTTTCAGCTCCTGAATAGCGTTTCCAATGCATTTACAATGTTTGGCATCGTACTAGTTCACATTACATGACTTTGACTTAGATTTCATCTTAAAACAGGCCACACTGACTCAAATCAACTGTAAATCATGAAATCTATATGACTGACAAGATTTAGCCATTAGGTTCCGAGTTTTGAGACTTTCATTCTTTTATTGCTTTAAAGTGCTTTTCAGCTCCTGAATAGCGTTTGCAATGCATTTACAATGTTTGGCATTGTACTAGTTCACATTATATGACTTTGACTTAGATTTCAGCCTAAAACAGGCCACGCTGACTCAAATCAACTGTAAATCATCGAGTCCATACGACTGACAAGATTTAGCCATTAGGTTCCGAGTTTTGAGACTTTCATTCTTTTATTGCTTTAAAGTGCTTTTCAGCTCCTGAATAGCGTTTGCAATGCATTTACAATGTTTGGCATTGTACCAGTTCACATTACATGACTTTGACTCAAATTTCATCCTAAAACAGGCCACACTGACTCAATGAGTCATTAGATTCAGAGTTTCGAGACTTTCATTCTTTTATTGCTTTAAAATGCTTTTCAGCTCCTGAATAGCGTTTTCAATGCATTTACAATGTTTGGCATTGTACTAGTTCACATTATATGACTTTGACTTAGATTTCTGCCTAAAACAGGCCACGCTGACTCGAGTCAACTGTAAATCATCTACTCCATACTACTGACAAGATTTAGTCATTAGGTTCTGTTTTTGAGACCTTCATTCTTTTATTGCTTTAAAGTACTTTTCATGTCTTGAATAGCGTTTGCAATGCATTTACAATGTTTGGCATTGTACTCGTTCACATTACATGACCTTGACTTAAATTTCAGCCTAAAACAGGCCACGCTGACTCAAAACAACTGTAAATCATCTACTCCATACTACTGACAAGATTTAGTCATTAGGTTCTGTTTTTGAGACTTTCATTCTTTTATTGCTTTAAAGTGCTTTTCAGGTCTTGAATAGCGTTTTCAATGCATTTACAATGTTTGGCATTGTACCAGTTCACATTACATGACTTTGACTCAAATTTCATCCTAAAACAGGCCACATTGACTCAATGAGCCATTAGATTCAGAATTTTGAGACTTTCATTCTTTTATTGCTTTAAAGTGCTTTTCAGCTCCTGAATAGTGTTTGCAATGCATTTACAATGTTTGGCATTGTACCAGTTCACATTACATGACTTTGACTTATATTTCTGCCTAAAACAGGCCACACTGACTCAAATCAACTGTAAATCATCGAGTCCATACGACTGACAAGATTTAGCCATTAGATTCAGAGTTTTGAGACTTTCATTCTTTTATTGCTTTAAAGTGCTTTTCAGCTCCTGAATAGCGTTTCCAATGCATTTACAATGTTTGGCATCGTACTAGTTCACATTACATGACTTTGACTTAGATTTCAGCTTAAAACAGGCCACGCTGACTCAAATCAACTGTAAATCATGAAATCTATATGACTGACAAGATTTAGCCATTATATTCCGAGTTTTGAGACTTTCAATCTTTTATTGCTTTAAAGTGATTTTCAGCTCCTGAATAGCGTTTGCAATGCATTTACAATGTTTGGCATTGTACTAGTCACATGACTTTCACTTAGATTTCATTCTAAAACAGGCCATGCTGACTCAAGTCAACTGTAAATTATCTACTCCATACTACTGACAGGATTTAGTCATTAGGTTCTGTTTTTGAGACTTTCATTCTTTTATTGCTTTAAAGTGCTTTTCAGGTCTTGAATAGCGTTTTCAATGCATTTACAATGTTTGGCATTGTACCAGTTCACATTATAGACTTTGACTTAGATTTCAGCCTAAAACAGGCCACACTAACTCAAATCAACTGTAAATCATCTAATCCATACGACTGACAAGATTTAGCCATTAGATTCAGAGTTTTGAGACTTTCATTCTTTTATTGCTTTAAAGTGCTTTTCAGGTCTTGAATAGCGTTTTCAATGCATTTACAATGTTTGGCATTGTACCAGTTCACATTACATGACTTTGACTCAGATTTCATCCTAAAACAGGCCACATAAACTCAATGATCCATTAGATTCCGAGTTTTGAGACTTTCATTCTTTTATTGCTTTAAAGTGCTTTTCAGCTCCTGAATAGCGTTTCCAATGCATTTACAATGTTTGGCATCGTACTAGTTCACATTACATGACTTTGACTTAGATTTCATCTTAAAACAGGCCACACTGACTCAAATCAACTGTAAATCATGAAATCTATATGACTGACAAGATTTAGCCATTAGGTTCCGAGTTTTGAGACTTTCATTCTTTTATTGCTTTAAAGTGCTTTTCAGCTCCTGAATAGCGTTTGCAATGCATTTACAATGTTTGGCATTGTACTAGTTCACATTATATGACTTTGACTTAGATTTCAGCCTAAAACAGGCCACGCTGACTCAAATCAACTGTAAATCATCGAGTCCATACGACTGACAAGATTTAGCCATTAGGTTCCGAGTTTTGAGACTTTCATTCTTTTATTGCTTTAAAGTGCTTTTCAGCTCCTGAATAGCGTTTGCAATGCATTTACAATGTTTGGCATTGTACTCGTTCACATTACATGACCTTGACTTAAATTTCAGCCTAAAACAGGCCACGCTGACTCAAAACAACTGTAAATCATCTACTCCATACTACTGACAAGATTTAGTCATTAGGTTCTGTTTTTGAGACTTTCATTCTTTTATTGCTTTAAAGTGCTTTTCAGGTCTTGAATAGCGTTTTCAATGCATTTACAATGTTTGGCATTGTACCAGTTCACATTACATGACTTTGACTCAAATTTCATCCTAAAACAGGCCACACTGACTCAATGAGTCATTAGATTCAGAGTTTCGAGACTTTCATTCTTTTATTGCTTTAAAATGCTTTTCAGCTCCTGAATAGCGTTTTCAATGCATTTACAATGTTTGGCATTGTACTAGTTCACATTATATGACTTTGACTTAGATTTCTGCCTAAAACAGGCCACGCTGACTCAAGTCAACTGTAAATCATCTACTCCATACTACTGACAAGATTTAGTCATTAGGTTCTGTTTTTGAGACCTTCATTCTTTTATTGCTTTAAAGTACTTTTCATGTCTTGAATAGCGTTTGCAATGCATTTACAATGTTTGGCATTGTACTCGTTCACATTACATGACCTTGACTTAAATTTCAGCCTAAAACAGGCCACGCTGACTCAAAACAACTGTAAATCATCTACTCCATACTACTGACAAGATTTAGTCATTAGGTTCTGTTTTTGAGACTTTCATTCTTTTATTGCTTTAAAGTGCTTTTCAGGTCTTGAATAGCGTTTTCAATGCATTTACAATGTTTGGCATTGTACCAGTTCACATTACATGACTTTGACTCAAATTTCATCCTAAAACAGGCCACATTGACTCAATGAGCCATTAGATTCAGAATTTTGAGACTTTCATTCTTTTATTGCTTTAAAGTGCTTTTCAGCTCCTGAATAGTGTTTGCAATGCATTTACAATGTTTGGCATTGTACCAGTTCACATTACATGACTTTGACTTATATTTCTGCCTAAAACAGGCCACACTGACTCAAATCAACTGTAAATCATCGAGTCCATACGACTGACAAGATTTAGCCATTAGATTCAGAGTTTTGAGACTTTCATTCTTTTATTGCTTTAAAGTGCTTTTCAGCTCCTGAATAGCGTTTCCAATGCATTTACAATGTTTGGCATCGTACTAGTTCACATTACATGACTTTGACTTAGATTTCAGCTTAAAACAGGCCACGCTGACTCAAATCAACTGTAAATCATGAAATCTATATGACTGACAAGATTTAGCCATTATATTCCGAGTTTTGAGACTTTCAATCTTTTATTGCTTTAAAGTGATTTTCAGCTCCTGAATAGCGTTTGCAATGCATTTACAATGTTTGGCATTGTACTAGTCACATGACTTTCACTTAGATTTCATTCTAAAACAGGCCATGCTGACTCAAGTCAACTGTAAATCATCTACTCCATACTACTGACAGGATTTAGTCATTAGGTTCTGTTTTTGAGACTTTCATTCTTTTATTGCTTTAAAGTGCTTTTCAGGTCTTGAATAGCGTTTTCAATGCATTTACAATGTTTGGCATTGTACCAGTTCACATTACATGACTTTGACTTAGATTTCAGCCTAAAACAGGCCACACTGACTCAATGAGTCATTAGATTCAGAGTTTAGAGACTTTCATTCTTTTATTGCTTTAAAATGCTTTTCAGCTCCTGAATAGCGTTTTCAATGCATTTACAATGTTTGGCATTGTACTAGTTCACATTATATGACTTTGACTTAGATTTCTGCCTAAAACAGGCCACGCTGACTCAAGTCAACTGTAAATCATCTACTCCATACTACTGACAAGATTTAGTCATTAGGTTCTGTTTTTGAGACCTTCATTCTTTTATTGCTTTAAAGTACTTTTCATGTCTTGAATAGCGTTTTCAATGCATTTACAATGTTTGGCATTGTACCAGTTCACATTACATGACTTTGACTTAGATTTCAGCTTAAAACAGGCCACACTAACTCAAATCAACTGTAAATCATCTAATCCATACGACTGACAAGATTTAGCCATTAGATTCAGAGTTTTGAGACTTTCATTCTTTTATTGCTTTAAAGTGCTTTTCAGCTCCTGAATAGCGTTTCCAATGCATTTACAATGTTTGGCATTGTACCAGTTCACATTATAGACTTTGACTTAGATTTCAGCCTAAAACAGGCCACACTAACTCAAATCAACTGTAAATCATCTAATCCATACGACTGACAAGATTTAGCCATTAGATTCAGAGTTTTGAGACTTTCATTCTTTTATTGCTTTAAAGTGCTTTTCAGGTCTTGAATAGCGTTTTCAATGCATTTACAATGTTTGGCATTGTACCAGTTCACATTACATGACTTTGACTCAGATTTCATCCTAAAACAGGCCACATAAACTCAATGATCCATTAGATTCCGAGTTTTGAGACTTTCATTCTTTTATTGCTTTAAAGTGCTTTTCAGCTCCTGAATAGCGTTTCCAATGCATTTACAATGTTTGGCATCGTACTAGTTCACATTACATGACTTTGACTTAGATTTCATCTTAAAACAGGCCACACTGACTCAAATCAACTGTAAATCATGAAATCTATATGACTGACAAGATTTAGCCATTAGGTTCCGAGTTTTGAGACTTTCATTCTTTTATTGCTTTAAAGTGCTTTTCAGCTCCTGAATAGCGTTTGCAATGCATTTACAATGTTTGGCATTGTACTAGTTCACATTATATGACTTTGACTTAGATTTCATTCTAAAACAGGTCACACTGACTCAAATCAACTGTAAATCATCGAGTCCATACGACTGACAAGATTTAGCCATTAGGTTCCGAGTTTTGAGACTTTCATTCTTTTATTGCTTTAAAGTGCTTTTCAGCTCCTGAATAGTGTTTGCAATGCATTTACAATGTTTGGCATTGTACCAGTTCACATTACATGACTTTGACTTATATTTCTGCCTAAAACAGGCCACACTGACTCAAATCAACTGTAAATCATCTAATCCATACGACTGACAAGATTTAGCCATTAGATTCAGAGTTTTGAGACTTTCATTCTTTTATTGCTTTAAAGTGCTTTTCAGCTCCTGAATAGCGTTTCCAATGCATTTACAATGTTTGGCATCGTACTAGTTCACATTACATGACTTTGACTTAGATTTCAGCTTAAAACAGGCCACGCTGACTCAAATCAACTGTAAATCATGAAATCTATATGACTGACAAGATTTAGCCATTATATTCCGAGTTTTGAGACTTTCAATCTTTTATTGCTTTAAAGTGCTTTTCAGCTCCTGAATAGAGTTTGCAATGCATTTACAATGTTTGGCATTGTACTCGTTCACATTACATGACCTTGACTTAAATTTCAGCCTAAAACAGGCCACGCTGACTCAAAACAACTGTAAATCATCTACTCCATACTACTGACAAGATTTAGTCATTAGGTTCTGTTTTTGAGACTTTCATTCTTTTATTGCTTTAAAGTGCTTTTCAGGTCTTGAATAGCGTTTTCAATGCATTTACAATGTTTGGCATTGTACCAGTTCACATTACATGACTTTGACTTAGATTTCAGCCTAAAACAGGCTACACTGACTCAAATCAACTGTAAATCATGAAATCTATATGACTGACAAGATTTAGCCATTAGATTCCGAGTTTTGAGACTTTCAATCTTTTATTGCTTTAAAGTGCTTTTCAGCTCCTGAATAGCGTTTGCAATGCATTTACAATGTTTGGCATTGTACCAGTTCACATTACATGACTTTGACTTAGATTTATGCCTTTAAACAGGCCACACTGACTCAAATCAACTGTAAATCATCTAATCCATACGACTGACAAGATTTAGCCATTAGATTCCGAGTTTTGAAGCTTTCATTCTTTTATTGCTTTAAAGTGCTTTTCAGCTCCTGAATAGTGTTTGCAATGCATTTACAATGTTTGGCATTGTACCAGTTCACATTACATGACTTTGACTTAGATTTCTGCCTAAAACAGGCCACACTGACTCAAATCAACTGTAAATAATCTAATCCATACGACTGACAAGATTTAGCCATTAGATTCAGAGTTTTGAGACTTTCAATCTTTTATTGCTTTAAAGTGATTTTCAGCTCCTGAATAGCGTTTGCAATGCATTTACAATGTTTGGCATTGTACTAGTTAACATCACATGACTTTCACTTAGATTTCATTCTAAAACAGGCCATGCTGACTCAAGTCAACTGTAAATCATCTACTCCATACTACTGACAGGATTTAGTCATTAGGTTCTGTTTTTGAGACTTTCATTCTTTTATTGCTTTAAAGTGCTTTTCAGGTCTTGAATAGCGTTTTCAATGCATTTACAATGTTTGAGATTGTACCAGTTCACATTACATGACTTTGACTTAGATTTCAGCCTAAAACAGGCCACACTGACTCAATGAGTCATTAGATTCCGAGTTTCGAGACTTTCATTCTTTTATTGCTTTAAAATGCTTTTCAGCTCCTGAATAGCGTTTTCAATGCATTTACAATGTTTGGCATTGTACTAGTTCACATTATATGACTTTGACTTAGATTTCTGCCTAAAACAGGCCACGCTGACTCAAGTCAACTGTAAATCATCTACTCCATACTACTGACAAGATTTAGTCATTAGGTTCTGTTTTTGAGACTTTCATTCTTTTATTGCTTTAAAGTACTTTTCATGTCTTGATTAGCGTTTTCAATGCATTTACAATGTTTGGCATTGTACCAGTTCACATTACATGACTTTGACTTAGATTTCAGCTTAAAACAGGCCACACTGACTCAAATCAACTGTAATTCATGAAATCTATATGACTGACAAGATTTAGCCATTAGATTCCGAGTTTTGAGACTTTCAATCTTTTATTGCTTTAAAGTGCTTTTCAGCTCCTGAATAGCGTTTGCAATGCATTTACAATGTTTGGCATTGTACCAGTTCACATTACATGACTTTGACTTAGATTTCTGCCTTTAAACAGGCCACACCGACTCAAATCAACTGTAAATCATCTAATCCATACGACTGACAAGATTTAGCCATTAGATTCCGAGTTTTGAAGCTTTCATTCTTTTATTGCTTTAAAGTGCTTTTCAGCTCCTGAATAGCGTTTCCAATGCATTTACAATGTTTGGCATTGTACCAGTTCACATTATAGACTTTGACTTAGATTTCAGCCTAAAACAGGCCACACTAACTCAAATCAACTGTAAATCATCTAATCCATACGACTGACAAGATTTAGCCATTAGATTCAGAGTTTTGAGACTTTCATTCTTTTATTGCTTTAAAGTGCTTTTCAGCTCCTGAATAGCGTTTGCAATGCATTTACAATGTTTGGCATTGTACTAGTTAACATCACATGACTTTCACTTAGATTTCATTCTAAAACAGGCCACACTGACTCAAATCAACTGTAAATCATCGAGTCCATACGACTGACAATGCATTTACAATGTTTGGCATTGTACTAGTTCACATTGTATGACTTTGACTTAGATTTCATCCTAAAACAGGCCACGCTGACTCAAGTCAACTGTAAATCATCTACTCCATACTACTGACAAGATTTAGTCATTAGGTTCTGTTTTTGAGACTTTCATTCTTTTATTGCTTTAAAGTGCTTTTCAGGTCTTGAATAGCGTTTTCAATGCATTTACAATGTTTGGCATTGTACCAGTTCACATTACATGACTTTGACTCAGATTTCATCCTAAAACAGGCCACATAAACTCAATGATCCATTAGATTCCGAGTTTTGAGACTTTCATTCTTTTATTGCTTTAAAGTGCTTTTCAGCTCCTGAATAGCGTTTCCAATGCATTTACAATGTTTGGCATCGTACTAGTTCACATTACATGACTTTGACTTAGATTTCATCTTAAAACAGGCCACACTGACTCAAATCAACTGTAAATCATGAAATCTATATGACTGACAAGATTTAGCCATTAGGTTCCGAGTTTTGAGACTTTCATTCTTTTATTGCTTTAAAGTGCTTTTCAGCTCCTGAATAGCGTTTGCAATGCATTTACAATGTTTGGCATTGTACTAGTTCACATTATATGACTTTGACTTAGATTTCATTCTAAAACAGGTCACACTGACTCAAATCAACTGTAAATCATCGAGTCCATACGACTGACAAGATTTAGCCATTAGGTTCCAAGTTTTGAGACTTTCATTCTTTTATTGCTTTAAAGTGCTTTTCAGCTCCTGAATAGCGTTTGCAATGCATTTACAATGTTTGGCATTGTACTCGTTCACATTACATGACCTTGACTTAAATTTCAGCCTAAAACAGGCCACGCTGACTCAAAACAACTGTAAATCATCTACTCCATACTACTGACAAGATTTAGTCATTAGGTTCTGTTTTTGAGACTTTCATTCTTTTATTGCTTTAAAGTGCTTTTCAGGTCTTGAATAGCGTTTTCAATGCATTTACAATGTTTGGCATTGTACCAGTTCACATTACATGACTTTGACTCAAATTTCATCCTAAAACAGGCCACATTGACTCAATGAGCCATTAGATTCAGAATTTTGAGACTTTCATTCTTTTATTGCTTTAAAGTGCTTTTCAGCTCCTGAATAGTGTTTGCAATGCATTTACAATGTTTGGCATTGTACCAGTTCACATTACATGACTTTGACTTATATTTCTGCCTAAAACAGGCCACACTGACTCAAATCAACTGTAAATCATCTAATCCATACGACTGACAAGATTTAGCCATTAGATTCAGAGTTTTGAGACTTTCATTCTTTTATTGCTTTAAAGTGCTTTTCAGCTCCTGAATAGCGTTTCCAATGCATTTACAATGTTTGGCATCGTACTAGTTCACATTACATGACTTTGACTTAGATTTCAGCTTAAAACAGGCCACGCTGACTCAAATCAACTGTAAATCATGAAATCTATATGACTGACAAGATTTAGCCATTATATTCCGAGTTTTGAGACTTTCAATCTTTTATTGCTTTAAAGTGCTTTTCAGCTCCTGAATAGCGTTTGCAATGCATTTACAATGTTTGGCATTGTACTCGTTCACATTACATGACCTTGACTTAAATTTCAGCCTAAAACAGGCCACGCTGACTCAAAACAACTGTAAATCATCTACTCCATACTACTGACAAGATTTAGTCATTAGGTTCTGTTTTTGAGACTTTCATTCTTTTATTGCTTTAAAGTGCTTTTCAGGTCTTGAATAGCGTTTTCAATGCATTTACAATGTTTGGCATTGTACCAGTTCACATTACATGACTTTGACTCAAATTTCATCCTAAAACAGGCCACATTGACTCAATGAGCCATTAGATTCAGAGTTTTGAGACTTTCATTCTTTTATTGCTTTAAAGTGCTTTTCAGCTCCTGAATAGCGTTTCCAATGCATTTACAATGTTTGGCATCGTACTAGTTCACATTACATGACTTTTACTTAGATTTCAGCTTAAAACAGGCCACGCTGACTCAAATCAACTGTAAATCATCTACTCCATACTACTGACAGGATTTAGTCATTAGGTTCTGTTTTTGAGACTTTCATTCTTTTATTGCTTTAAAGTGCTTTTCAGGTCTTGAATAGCGTTTTCAATGCATTTACAATGTTTGGCATTGTACCAGTTCACATTACATGACTTTGACTTATATTTCTGCCTAAAACAGGCCACACTGACTCAAATCAACTGTAAATCATCGAGTCCATACGACTGACAAGATTTAGCCATTAGATTCAGAGTTTTGAGACTTTCATTCTTTTATTGCTTTAAAGTGCTTTTCAGCTCCTGAATAGCGTTTCCAATGCATTTACAATGTTTGGCATCGTACTAGTTCACATTACATGACTTTGACTTAGATTTCAGCTTAAAACAGGCCACGCTGACTCAAATCAACTGTAAATCATGAAATCTATATGACTGACAAGATTTAGCCATTATATTCCGAGTTTTGAGACTTTCAATCTTTTATTGCTTTAAAGTGATTTTCAGCTCCTGAATAGCGTTTGCAATGCATTTACAATGTTTGGCATTGTACTAGTCACATGACTTTCACTTAGATTTCATTCTAAAACAGGCCATGCTGACTCAAGTCAACTGTAAATCATCTACTCCATACTACTGACAGGATTTAGTCATTAGGTTCTGTTTTTGAGACTTTCATTCTTTTATTGCTTTAAAGTGCTTTTCAGGTCTTGAATAGCGTTTTCAATGCATTTACAATGTTTGGCATTGTACCAGTTCACATTACATGACTTTGACTCAAATTTCATCCTAAAACAGGCCACATTGACTCAATGAGCCATTAGATTCAGAATTTTGAGACTTTCATTCTTTTATTGCTTTAAAGTGCTTTTCAGCTCCTGAATAGTGTTTGCAATGCATTTACAATGTTTGGCATTGTACCAGTTCACATTACATGACTTTGACTTATATTTCTGCCTAAAACAGGCCACACTGACTCAAATCAACTGTAAATCATCTAATCCATACGACTGACAAGATTTAGCCATTAGATTCAGAGTTTTGAGACTTTCATTCTTTTATTGCTTTAAAGTGCTTTTCAGCTCCTGAATAGCGTTTCCAATGCATTTACAATGTTTGGCATCGTACTAGTTCACATTACATGACTTTTACTTAGATTTCAGCTTAAAACAGGCCACGCTGACTCAAGTCAACTGTAAATCATCTACTCCATACTACTGACAGGATTTAGTCATTAGGTTCTGTTTTTGAGACTTTCATTCTTTTATTGCTTTAAAGTGCTTTTCAGGTCTTGAATAGCGTTTTCAATGCATTTACAATGTTTGGCATTGTACCAGTTCACATTACATGCCTTTGACTTATATTTCTGCCTAAAACAGGCCACACTGACTCAAATCAACTGTAAATCATCGAGTCCATACGACTGACAAGATTTAGCCATTAGATTCAGAGTTTTGAGACTTTCATTCTTTTATTGCTTTAAAGTGCTTTTCAGCTCCTGAATAGCGTTTGCAATGCATTTACAATGTTTGGCATTGTACTCGTTCACATTACATGACCTTGACTTAAATTTCAGCCTAAAACAGGCCACGCTGACTCAAAACAACTGTAAATCATCTACTCCATACTACTGACAAGATTTAGTCATTAGGTTCTGTTTTTGAGACTTTCATTCTTTTATTGCTTTAAAGTGCTTTTCAGGTCTTGAATAGCGTTTTCAATGCATTTACAATGTTTGGCATTGTACCAGTTCACATTACATGACTTTGACTTAGATTTCAGCCTAAAACAGGCTACACTGACTCAAATCAACTGTAAATCATGAAATCTATATGACTGACAAGATTTAGCCATTAGATTCCGAGTTTTGAAGCTTTCATTCTTTTATTGCTTTAAAGTGCTTTTCAGCTCCTGAATAGTGTTTGCAATGCATTTACAATGTTTGGCATTGTACCAGTTCACATTACATGACTTTGACTTAGATTTCTGCCTAAAACAGGCCACACTGACTCAAATCAACTGTAAATAATCTAATCCATACGACTGACAAGATTTAGCCATTAGATTCAGAGTTTTGAGACTTTCAATCTTTTATTGCTTTAAAGTGATTTTCAGCTCCTGAATAGCGTTTGCAATGCATTTACAATGTTTGGCATTGTACTAGTTAACATCACATGACTTTCACTTAGATTTCATTCTAAAACAGGCCATGCTGACTCAAGTCAACTGTAAATCATCTACTCCATACTACTGACAGGATTTAGTCATTAGGTTCTGTTTTTGAGACTTTCATTCTTTTATTGCTTTAAAGTGCTTTTCAGGTCTTGAATAGCGTTTTCAATGCATTTACAATGTTTGGCATTGTACCAGTTCACATTACATGACTTTGACTTAGATTTCAGCCTAAAACAGGCCACACTGACTCAATGAGTCATTAGATTCCGAGTTTCGAGACTTTCATTCTTTTATTGCTTTAAAATGCTTTTCAGCTCCTGAATAGCGTTTTCAATGCATTTACAATGTTTGGCATTGTACTAGTTCACATTATATGACTTTGACTTAGATTTCTGCCTAAAACAGGCCACGCTGACTCAAGTCAACTGTAAATCATCTACTCCATACTACTGACAAGATTTAGTCATTAGGTTCTGTTTTTGAGACTTTCATTCTTTTATTGCTTTAAAGTACTTTTCATGTCTTGAATAGCGTTTTCAATGCATTTACAATGTTTGGCATTGTACCAGTTCACATTACATGACTTTGACTTAGATTTCAGCTTAAAACAGGCCACACTGACTCAAATCAACTGTAATTCATGAAATCTATATGACTGACAAGATTTAGCCATTAGATTCCGAGTTTTGAGACTTTCAATCTTTTATTGCTTTAAAGTGCTTTTCAGCTCCTGAATAGCGTTTGCAATGCATTTACAATGTTTGGCATTGTACCAGTTCACATTACATGACTTTGACTTAGATTTCTGCCTTTAAACAGGCCACACCGACTCAAATCAACTGTAAATCATCTAATCCATACGACTGACAAGATTTAGCCATTAGATTCCGAGTTTTGAAGCTTTCATTCTTTTATTGCTTTAAAGTGCTTTTCAGCTCCTGAATAGCGTTTCCAATGCATTTACAATGTTTGGCATTGTACCAGTTCACATTATAGACTTTGACTTAGATTTCAGCCTAAAACAGGCCACACTAACTCAAATCAACTGTAAATCATCTAATCCATACGACTGACAAGATTTAGCCATTAGATTCAGAGTTTTGAGACTTTCATTCTTTTATTGCTTTAAAGTGCTTTTCAGCTCCTGAATAGCGTTTGCAATGCATTTACAATGTTTGGCATTGTACTAGTTAACATCACATGACTTTCACTTAGATTTCATTCTAAAACAGGCCACACTGACTCAAATCAACTGTAAATCATCGAGTCCATACGACTGACAATGCATTTACAATGTTTGGCATTGTACTAGTTCACATTGTATGACTTTGACTTAGATTTCATCCTAAAACAGACCACGCTGACTCAAGTCAACTGTAAATCATCTACTCCATACTACTGACAAGATTTAGTCATTAGGTTCTGTTTTTGAGACTTTCATTCTTTTATTGCTTTAAAGTGCTTTTCAGGTCTTGAATAGCGTTTTCAATGCATTTACAATGTTTGGCATTGTACCAGTTCACATTACATGACTTTGACTCAGATTTCATCCTAAAACAGGCCACATAAACTCAATGATCCATTAGATTCCGAGTTTTGAGACTTTCATTCTTTTATTGCTTTAAAGTGCTTTTCAGCTCCTGAATAGCGTTTCCAATGCATTTACAATGTTTGGCATCGTACTAGTTCACATTACATGACTTTGACTTAGATTTCATCTTAAAACAGGCCACACTGACTCAAATCAACTGTAAATCATGAAATCTATATGACTGACAAGATTTAGCCATTAGGTTCCGAGTTTTGAGACTTTCATTCTTTTATTGCTTTAAAGTGCTTTTCAGCTCCTGAATAGCGTTTGCAATGCATTTACAATGTTTGGCATTGTACTAGTTCACATTATATGACTTTGACTTAGATTTCATTCTAAAACAGGTCACACTGACTCAAATCAACTGTAAATCATCGAGTCCATACGACTGACAAGATTTAGCCATTAGGTTCCAAGTTTTGAGACTTTCATTCTTTTATTGCTTTAAAGTGCTTTTCAGCTCCTGAATAGCGTTTGCAATGCATTTACAATGTTTGGCATTGTACTCGTTCACATTACATGACCTTGACTTAAATTTCAGCCTAAAACAGGCCACGCTGACTCAAAACAACTGTAAATCATCTACTCCATACTACTGACAAGATTTAGTCATTAGGTTCTGTTTTTGAGACTTTCATTCTTTTATTGCTTTAAAGTGCTTTTCAGGTCTTGAATAGCGTTTTCAATGCATTTACAATGTTTGGCATTGTACCAGTTCACATTACATGACTTTGACTCAAATTTCATCCTAAAACAGGCCACATTGACTCAATGAGCCATTAGATTCAGAATTTTGAGACTTTCATTCTTTTATTGCTTTAAAGTGCTTTTCAGCTCCTGAATAGTGTTTGCAATGCATTTACAATGTTTGGCATTGTACCAGTTCACATTACATGACTTTGACTTATATTTCTGCCTAAAACAGGCCACACTGACTCAAATCAACTGTAAATCATCTAATCCATACGACTGACAAGATTTAGCCATTAGATTCAGAGTTTTGAGACTTTCATTCTTTTATTGCTTTAAAGTGCTTTTCAGCTCCTGAATAGCGTTTCCAATGCATTTACAATGTTTGGCATCGTACTAGTTCACATTACATGACTTTGACTTAGATTTCAGCTTAAAACAGGCCACGCTGACTCAAATCAACTGTAAATCATGAAATCTATATGACTGACAAGATTTAGCCATTATATTCCGAGTTTTGAGACTTTCAATCTTTTATTGCTTTAAAGTGCTTTTCAGCTCCTGAATAGCGTTTGCAATGCATTTACAATGTTTGGCATTGTACTCGTTCACATTACATGACCTTGACTTAAATTTCAGCCTAAAACAGGCCACGCTGACTCAAAACAACTGTAAATCATCTACTCCATACTACTGACAAGATTTAGTCATTAGGTTCTGTTTTTGAGACTTTCATTCTTTTATTGCTTTAAAGTGCTTTTCAGGTCTTGAATAGCGTTTTCAATGCATTTACAATGTTTGGCATTGTACCAGTTCACATTACATGACTTTGACTCAAATTTCATCCTAAAACAGGCCACATTGACTCAATGAGCCATTAGATTCAGAATTTTGAGACTTTCATTCTTTTATTGCTTTAAAGTGCTTTTCAGCTCCTGAATAGTGTTTGCAATGCATTTACAATGTTTGGCATTGTACCAGTTCACATTACATGACTTTGACTTATATTTCTGCCTAAAACAGGCCACACTGACTCAAATCAACTGTAAATCATCTAATCCATACGACTGACAAGATTTAGCCATTAGATTCAGAGTTTTGAGACTTTCATTCTTTTATTGCTTTAAAGTGCTTTTCAGCTCCTGAATAGCGTTTCCAATGCATTTACAATGTTTGGCATCGTACTAGTTCACATTACATGACTTTGACTTAGATTTCAGCTTAAAACAGGCCACGCTGACTCAAATCAACTGTAAATCATGAAATCTATATGACTGACAAGATTTAGCCATTATATTCCGAGTTTTGAGACTTTCAATCTTTTATTGCTTTAAAGTGCTTTTCAGCTCCTGAATAGCGTTTGCAATGCATTTACAATGTTTGGCATTGTACTCGTTCACATTACATGACCTTGACTTAAATTTCAGCCTAAAACAGGCCACGCTGACTCAAAACAACTGTAAATCATCTACTCCATACTACTGACAAGATTTAGTCATTAGGTTCTGTTTTTGAGACTTTCATTCTTTTATTGCTTTAAAGTGCTTTTCAGGTCTTGAATAGCGTTTTCAATGCATTTACAATGTTTGGCATTGTACCAGTTCACATTACATGACTTTGACTCAAATTTCATCCTAAAACAGGCCACATTGACTCAATGAGCCATTAGATTCAGAGTTTTGAGACTTTCATTCTTTTATTGCTTTAAAGTGCTTTTCAGCTCCTGAATAGCGTTTCCAATGCATTTACAATGTTTGGCATCGTACTAGTTCACATTACATGACTTTTACTTAGATTTCAGCTTAAAACAGGCCACGCTGACTCAAATCAACTGTAAATCATCTACTCCATACTACTGACAGGATTTAGTCATTAGGTTCTGTTTTTGAGACTTTCATTCTTTTATTGCTTTAAAGTGCTTTTCAGGTCTTGAATAGCGTTTTCAATGCATTTACAATGTTTGGCATTGTACCAG
Organism: Osmerus eperlanus; assembly: GCF_963692335.1. Lineage (NCBI taxonomy): Eukaryota > Metazoa > Chordata > Actinopteri > Osmeriformes > Osmeridae > Osmerus > Osmerus eperlanus. The sequence continues at coordinate 4,850,713 of NC_085039.1, read as the reverse complement.
TTCACATTACATGACTTTGACTTATATTTCTGCCTAAAACAGGCCACACTGACCCAAATCAACTGTAAATCATCGAGTCCATACGACTGACAAGATTTAGCCATTAGGTTCCGAGTTTTGAGACTTTCATTCTTTTATTGCTTTAAAGTGCTTTTCAGCTCCTGAATAGCGTTTGCAATGCATTTACAATGTTTGGCATTGTACTAGTTCACATTATATGACTTTGACTTAGATTTCATTCTAAAACAGGTCACACTGACTCAAATCAACTGTAAATCATCGAGTCCATACGACTGACAAGATTTAGCCATTAGGTTCCAAGTTTTGAGACTTTCATTCTTTTATTGCTTTAAAGTGCTTTTCAGCTCCTGAATAGCGTTTGCAATGCATTTACAATGTTTGGCATTGTACTCGTTCACATTACATGACCTTGACTTAAATTTCAGCCTAAAACAGGCCACGCTGACTCAAAACAACTGTAAATCATCTACTCCATACTACTGACAAGATTTAGTCATTAGGTTCTGTTTTTGAGACTTTCATTCTTTTATTGCTTTAAAGTGCTTTTCAGGTCTTGAATAGCGTTTTCAATGCATTTACAATGTTTGGCATTGTACCAGTTCACATTACATGACTTTGACTCAAATTTCATCCTAAAACAGGCCACATTGACTCAATGAGCCATTAGATTCAGAATTTTGAGACTTTCATTCTTTTATTGCTTTAAAGTGCTTTTCAGCTCCTGAATAGTGTTTGCAATGCATTTACAATGTTTGGCATTGTACCAGTTCACATTACATGACTTTGACTTATATTTCTGCCTAAAACAGGCCACACTGACTCAAATCAACTGTAAATCATCTAATCCATACGACTGACAAGATTTAGCCATTAGATTCAGAGTTTTGAGACTTTCATTCTTTTATTGCTTTAAAGTGCTTTTCAGCTCCTGAATAGCGTTTCCAATGCATTTACAATGTTTGGCATCGTACTAGTTCACATTACATGACTTTGACTTAGATTTCAGCTTAAAACAGGCCACGCTGACTCAAATCAACTGTAAATCATGAAATCTATATGACTGACAAGATTTAGCCATTATATTCCGAGTTTTGAGACTTTCAATCTTTTATTGCTTTAAAGTGCTTTTCAGCTCCTGAATAGCGTTTGCAATGCATTTACAATGTTTGGCATTGTACTCGTTCACATTACATGACCTTGACTTAAATTTCAGCCTAAAACAGGCCACGCTGACTCAAAACAACTGTAAATCATCTACTCCATACTACTGACAAGATTTAGTCATTAGGTTCTGTTTTTGAGACTTTCATTCTTTTATTGCTTTAAAGTGCTTTTCAGGTCTTGAATAGCGTTTTCAATGCATTTACAATGTTTGGCATTGTACCAGTTCACATTACATGACTTTGACTCAAATTTCATCCTAAAACAGGCCACATTGACTCAATGAGCCATTAGATTCAGAGTTTTGAGACTTTCATTCTTTTATTGCTTTAAAGTGCTTTTCAGCTCCTGAATAGCGTTTCCAATGCATTTACAATGTTTGGCATCGTACTAGTTCACATTACATGACTTTTACTTAGATTTCAGCTTAAAACAGGCCACGCTGACTCAAATCAACTGTAAATCATCTACTCCATACTACTGACAGGATTTAGTCATTAGGTTCTGTTTTTGAGACTTTCATTCTTTTATTGCTTTAAAGTGCTTTTCAGGTCTTGAATAGCGTTTTCAATGCATTTACAATGTTTGGCATTGTACCAGTTCACATTACATGACTTTGACTTATATTTCTGCCTAAAACAGGCCACACTGACCCAAATCAACTGTAAATCATCGAGTCCATACGACTGACAAGATTTAGCCATTAGATTCAGAGTTTTGAGACTTTCATTCTTTTATTGCTTTAAAGTGCTTTTCAGCTCCTGAATAGCGTTTCCAATGCATTTACAATGTTTGGCATCGTACTAGTTCACATTACATGACTTTGACTTAGATTTCAGCTTAAAACAGGCCACGCTGACTCAAATCAACTGTAAATCATGAAATCTATATGACTGACAAGATTTAGCCATTATATTCCGAGTTTTGAGACTTTCAATCTTTTATTGCTTTAAAGTGATTTTCAGCTCCTGAATAGCGTTTGCAATGCATTTACAATGTTTGGCATTGTACTAGTCACATGACTTTCACTTAGATTTCATTCTAAAACAGGCCATGCTGACTCAAGTCAACTGTAAATCATCTACTCCATACTACTGACAGGATTTAGTCATTAGGTTCTGTTTTTGAGACTTTCATTCTTTTATTGCTTTAAAGTGCTTTTCAGGTCTTGAATAGCGTTTTCAATGCATTTACAATGTTTGACATTGTACCAGTTCACATTACATGACTTTGACTCAAATTTCATCCTAAAACAGGCCACATTGACTCAATGAGCCATTAGATTCAGAATTTTGAGACTTTCATTCTTTTATTGCTTTAAAGTGCTTTTCAGCTCCTGAATAGTGTTTGCAATGCATTTACAATGTTTGGCATTGTACCAGTTCACATTACATGACTTTGACTTATATTTCTGCCTAAAACAGGCCACACTGACTCAAATCAACTGTAAATCATCTAATCCATACGACTGACAAGATTTAGCCATTAGATTCAGAGTTTTGAGACTTTCATTCTTTTATTGCTTTAAAGTGCTTTTCAGCTCCTGAATAGCGTTTCCAATGCATTTACAATGTTTGGCATCGTACTAGTTCACATTACATGACTTTTACTTAGATTTCAGCTTAAAACAGGCCACGCTGACTCAAGTCAACTGTAAATCATCTACTCCATACTACTGACAGGATTTAGTCATTAGGTTCTGTTTTTGAGACTTTCATTCTTTTATTGCTTTAAAGTGCTTTTCAGGTCTTGAATAGCGTTTTCAATGCATTTACAATGTTTGGCATTGTACCAATTCACATTACATGCCTTTGACTTATATTTCTGCCTAAAACAGGCCACACTGACTCAAATCAACTGTAAATCATCGAGTCCATACGACTGACAAGATTTAGCCATTAGATTCAGAGTTTTGAGACTTTCATTCTTTTATTGCTTTAAAGTGCTTTTCAGCTCCTGAATAGCGTTTCCAATGCATTTACAATGTTTGGCATCGTACTAGTTCACATTACATGACTTTGACTTAGATTTCAGCTTAAAACAGGCCACGCTGACTCAAATCAACTGTAAATCATGAAATCTATATGACTGACAAGATTTAGCCATTATATTCCGAGTTTTGAGACTTTCAATCTTTTATTGCTTTAAAGTGATTTTCAGCTCCTGAATAGCGTTTGCAATGCATTTACAATGTTTGGCATTGTACTAGTCACATGACTTTCACTTAGATTTCATTCTAAAACAGGCCATGCTGACTCAAGTCAACTGTAAATCATCTACTCCATACTACTGACAGGATTTAGTCATTAGGTTCTGTTTTTGAGACTTTCATTCTTTTATTGCTTTAAAGTGCTTTTCAGGTCTTGAATAGCGTTTTCAATGCATTTACAATGTTTGGCATTGTACCAGTTCACATTACATGACTTTGACTTAGATTTCAGCCTAAAACAGGCCACACTGACTCAATGAGTCATTAGATTCAGAGTTTCGAGACTTTCATTCTTTTATTGCTTTAAAATGCTTTTCAGCTCCTGAATAGCGTTTTCAATGCATTTACAATGTTTGGCATTGTACTAGTTCACATTATATGACTTTGACTTAGATTTCTGCCTAAAACAGGCCACGCTGACTCAAGTCAACTGTAAATCATCTACTCCATACTACTGACAAGATTTAGTCATTAGGTTCTGTTTTTGAGACCTTCATTCTTTTATTGCTTTAAAGTACTTTTCATGTCTTGAATAGCGTTTTCAATGCATTTACAATGTTTGGCATTGTACCAGTTCACATTACATGACTTTGACTTAGATTTCAGCTTAAAACAGGCCACACTAACTCAAATCAACTGTAAATCATCTAATCCATACGACTGACAAGATTTAGCCATTAGATTCAGAGTTTTGAGACTTTCATTCTTTCATTGCTTTAAAGTGCTTTTCAGCTCCTGAATAGCGTTTCCAATGCATTTACAATGTTTGGCATTGTACCAGTTCACATTATAGACTTTGACTTAGATTTCAGCCTAAAACAGGCCACACTAACTCAAATCAACTGTAAATCATCTAATCCATACGACTGACAAGATTTAGCCATTAGATTCAGAGTTTTGAGACTTTCATTCTTTTATTGCTTTAAAGTGCTTTTCAGCCCCTGAATAGCGTTTCCAATGCATTTACAATGTTTGGCATTGTACCAGTTCACATTATAGACTTTGACTTAGATTTCAGCCTAAAACAGGCCACACTAACTCAAATCAACTGTAAATCATCTAATCCATACGACTGACAAGATTTAGCCATTAGATTCAGAGTTTTGAGACTTTCATTCTTTTATTGCTTTAAAGTGCTTTTCAGGTCTTGAATAGCGTTTTCAATGCATTTACAATGTTTGGCATTGTACCAGTTCACATTACATGACTTTGACTCAGATTTCATCCTAAAACAGGCCACATAAACTCAATGATCCATTAGATTCCGAGTTTTGAGACTTTCATTCTTTTATTGCTTTGAAGTGCTTTTCAGCTCCTGAATAGCGTTTCCAATGCATTTACAATGTTTGGCATCGTACTAGTTCACATTACATGACTTTGACTTAGATTTCATCTTAAAACAGGCCACACTGACTCAAATCAACTGTAAATCATGAAATCTATATGACTGACAAGATTTAGCCATTAGGTTCCGAGTTTTGAGACTTTCATTCTTTTATTGCTTTAAAGTGCTTTTCAGCTCCTGAATAGCGTTTGCAATGCATTTACAATGTTTGGCATTGTACTAGTTCACATTATATGACTTTGACTTAGATTTCAGCCTAAAACAGGCCACGCTGACTCAAATCAACTGTAAATCATCGAGTCCATACGACTGACAAGATTTAGCCATTAGGTTCCGAGTTTTGAGACTTTCATTCTTTTATTGCTTTAAAGTGCTTTTCAGCTCCTGAATAGCGTTTGCAATGCATTTACAATGTTTGGCATTGTACTCGTTCACATTACATGACCTTGACTTAAATTTCAGCCTAAAACAGGCCACGCTGACTCAAAACAACTGTAAATCATCTACTCCATACTACTGACAAGATTTAGTCATTAGGTTCTGTTTTTGAGACTTTCATTCTTTTATTGCTTTAAAGTGCTTTTCAGGTCTTGAATAGCGTTTTCTATGCATTTACAATGTTTGGCATTGTACCAGTTCACATTACATGACTTTGACTCAAATTTCATCCTAAAACAGGCCACATTGACTCAATGAGCCATTAGATTCAGAATTTTGAGACTTTCATTCTTTTATTGCTTTAAAGTGCTTTTCAGCTCCTGAATAGTGTTTGCAATGCATTTACAATGTTTGGCATTGTACCAGTTCACATTACATGACTTTGACTTATATTTCTGCCTAAAACAGGCCACACTGACTCAAATCAACTGTAAATCATCTAATCCATACGACTGACAAGATTTAGCCATTAGATTCAGAGTTTTGAGACTTTCATTCTTTTATTGCTTTAAAGTGCTTTTCAGCTCCTGAATAGCGTTTCCAATGCATTTACAATGTTTGGCATCGTACTAGTTCACATTACATGACTTTGACTTAGATTTCAGCTTAAAACAGGCCACGCTGACTCAAATCAACTGTAAATCATGAAATCTATATGACTGACAAGATTTAGCCATTATATTCCGAGTTTTGAGACTTTCAATCTTTTATTGCTTTAAAGTGATTTTCAGCTCCTGAATAGCGTTTGCAATGCATTTACAATGTTTGGCATTGTACTAGTCACATGACTTTCACTTAGATTTCATTCTAAAACAGGCCATGCTGACTCAAGTCAACTGTAAATCATCTACTCCATACTACTGACAGGATTTAGTCATTAGGTTCTGTTTTTGAGACTTTCATTCTTTTATTGCTTTAAAGTGCTTTTCAGGTCTTGAATAGCGTTTTCAATGCATTTACAATGTTTGGCATTGTACCAGTTCACATTACATGACTTTGACTTAGATTTCAGCCTAAAACAGGCCACACTGACTCAATGAGTCATTAGATTCAGAGTTTCGAGACTTTCATTCTTTTATTGCTTTAAAATGCTTTTCAGCTCCTGAATAGCGTTTTCAATGCATTTACAATGTTTGGCATTGTACTAGTTCACATTATATGACTTTGACTTAGATTTCTGCCTAAAACAGGCCACGCTGACTCAAGTCAACTGTAAATCATCTACTCCATACTACTGACAAGATTTAGTCATTAGGTTCTGTTTTTGAGACCTTCATTCTTTTATTGCTTTAAAGTACTTTTCATGTCTTGAATAGCGTTTTCAATGCATTTACAATGTTTGGCATTGTACCAGTTCACATTACATGACTTTGACTTAGATTTCAGCTTAAAACAGGCCACACTAACTCAAATCAACTGTAAATCATCTAATCCATACGACTGACAAGATTTAGCCATTAGATTCAGAGTTTTGAGACTTTCATTCTTTCATTGCTTTAAAGTGCTTTTCAGCTCCTGAATAGCGTTTCCAATGCATTTACAATGTTTGGCATTGTACCAGTTCACATTATAGACTTTGACTTAGATTTCAGCCTAAAACAGGCCACACTAACTCAAATCAACTGTAAATCATCTAATCCATACGACTGACAAGATTTAGCCATTAGATTCAGAGTTTTGAGACTTTCATTCTTTTATTGCTTTAAAGTGCTTTTCAGCCCCTGAATAGCGTTTCCAATGCATTTACAATGTTTGGCATTGTACCAGTTCACATTATAGACTTTGACTTAGATTTCAGCCTAAAACAGGCCACACTAACTCAAATCAACTGTAAATCATCTAATCCATACGACTGACAAGATTTAGCCATTAGATTCAGAGTTTTGAGACTTTCATTCTTTTATTGCTTTAAAGTGCTTTTCAGGTCTTGAATAGCGTTTTCAATGCATTTACAATGTTTGGCATTGTACCAGTTCACATTACATGACTTTGACTCAGATTTCATCCTAAAACAGGCCACATAAACTCAATGAACCATTAGATTCCGAGTTTTGAGACTTTCATTCTTTTATTGCTTTGAAGTGCTTTTCAGCTCCTGAATAGCGTTTCCAATGCATTTACAATGTTTGGCATCGTACTAGTTCACATTACATGACTTTGACTTAGATTTCATCTTAAAACAGGCCACACTGACTCAAATCAACTGTAAATCATGAAATCTATATGACTGACAAGATTTAGCCATTAGGTTCCGAGTTTTGAGACTTTCATTCTTTTATTGCTTTAAAGTGCTTTTCAGCTCCTGAATAGCGTTTGCAATGCATTTACAATGTTTGGCATTGTACTAGTTCACATTATATGACTTTGACTTAGATTTCAGCCTAAAACAGGCCACGCTGACTCAAATCAACTGTAAATCATCGAGTCCATACGACTGACAAGATTTAGCCATTAGGTTCCGAGTTTTGAGACTTTCATTCTTTTATTGCTTTAAAGTGCTTTTCAGCTCCTGAATAGCGTTTGCAATGCATTTACAATGTTTGGCATTGTACTCGTTCACATTACATGACCTTGACTTAAATTTCAGCCTAAAACAGGCCACGCTGACTCAAAACAACTGTAAATCATCTACTCCATACTACTGACAAGATTTAGTCATTAGGTTCTGTTTTTGAGACTTTCATTCTTTTATTGCTTTAAAGTGCTTTTCAGGTCTTGAATAGCGTTTTCAATGCATTTACAATGTTTGGCATTGTACCAATTCACATTACATGCCTTTGACTTATATTTCTGCCTAAAACAGGCCACACTGACTCAAATCAACTGTAAATCATCGAGTCCATACGACTGACAAGATTTAGCCATTAGATTCAGAGTTTTGAGACTTTCATTCTTTTATTGCTTTAAAGTGCTTTTCAGCTCCTGAATAGCGTTTCCAATGCATTTACAATGTTTGGCATCGTACTAGTTCACATTACATGACTTTGACTTAGATTTCAGCTTAAAACAGGCCACGCTGACTCAAATCAACTGTAAATCATGAAATCTATATGACTGACAAGATTTAGCCATTATATTCCGAGTTTTGAGACTTTCAATCTTTTATTGCTTTAAAGTGATTTTCAGCTCCTGAATAGCGTTTGCAATGCATTTACAATGTTTGGCATTGTACTAGTCACATGACTTTCACTTAGATTTCATTCTAAAACAGGCCATGCTGACTCAAGTCAACTGTAAATCATCTACTCCATACTACTGACAGGATTTAGTCATTAGGTTCTGTTTTTGAGACTTTCATTCTTTTATTGCTTTAAAGTGCTTTTCAGGTCTTGAATAGCGTTTTCAATGCATTTACAATGTTTGGCATTGTACCAGTTCACATTACATGACTTTGACTTAGATTTCAGCCTAAAACAGGCTACACTGACTCAATGAGCCATTAGATTCCGAGTTTCGAGACTTTCATTCTTTTATTGCTTTAAAGTGCTTTTCAGGTCTTGAATAGCGTTTTCAATGCATTTACAATGTTTGGCATTGTACCAGTTCACATTACATGACTTTGACTCAGATTTCATCCTAAAACAGGCCACATAAACTCAATGAACCATTAGATTCCGAGTTTTGAGACTTTCATTCTTTTATTGCTTTGAAGTGCTTTTCAGCTCCTGAATAGCGTTTCCAATGCATTTACAATGTTTGGCATCGTACTAGTTCACATTACATGACTTTGACTTAGATTTCATCTTAAAACAGGCCACACTGACTCAAATCAACTGTAAATCATGAAATCTATATGACTGACAAGATTTAGCCATTAGGTTCCGAGTTTTGAGACTTTCATTCTTTTATTGCTTTAAAGTGCTTTTCAGCTCCTGAATAGCGTTTGCAATGCATTTACAATGTTTGGCATTGTACTAGTTCACATTATATGACTTTGACTTAGATTTCAGCCTAAAACAGGCCACGCTGACTCAAATCAACTGTAAATCATCGAGTCCATACGACTGACAAGATTTAGCCATTAGGTTCCGAGTTTTGAGACTTTCATTCTTTTATTGCTTTAAAGTGCTTTTCAGCTCCTGAATAGCGTTTGCAATGCATTTACAATGTTTGGCATTGTACTCGTTCACATTACATGACCTTGACTTAAATTTCAGCCTAAAACAGGCCACGCTGACTCAAAACAACTGTAAATCATCTACTCCATACTACTGACAAGATTTAGTCATTAGGTTCTGTTTTTGAGACTTTCATTCTTTTATTGCTTTAAAGTGCTTTTCAGGTCTTGAATAGCGTTTTCAATGCATTTACAATGTTTGGCATTGTACCAATTCACATTACATGCCTTTGACTTATATTTCTGCCTAAAACAGGCCACACTGACTCAAATCAACTGTAAATCATCGAGTCCATACGACTGACAAGATTTAGCCATTAGATTCAGAGTTTTGAGACTTTCATTCTTTTATTGCTTTAAAGTGCTTTTCAGCTCCTGAATAGCGTTTCCAATGCATTTACAATGTTTGGCATCGTACTAGTTCACATTACATGACTTTGACTTAGATTTCAGCTTAAAACAGGCCACGCTGACTCAAATCAACTGTAAATCATGAAATCTATATGACTGACAAGATTTAGCCATTATATTCCGAGTTTTGAGACTTTCAATCTTTTATTGCTTTAAAGTGATTTTCAGCTCCTGAATAGCGTTTGCAATGCATTTACAATGTTTGGCATTGTACTAGTCACATGACTTTCACTTAGATTTCATTCTAAAACAGGCCATGCTGACTCAAGTCAACTGTAAATCATCTACTCCATACTACTGACAGGATTTAGTCATTAGGTTCTGTTTTTGAGACTTTCATTCTTTTATTGCTTTAAAGTGCTTTTCAGGTCTTGAATAGCGTTTTCAATGCATTTACAATGTTTGGCATTGTACCAGTTCACATTACATGACTTTGACTTAGATTTCAGCCTAAAACAGGCCACACTGACTCAATGAGTCATTAGATTCAGAGTTTCGAGACTTTCATTCTTTTATTGCTTTAAAATGCTTTTCAGCTCCTGAATAGCGTTTTCAATGCATTTACAATGTTTGGCATTGTACTAGTTCACATTATATGACTTTGACTTAGATTTCTGCCTAAAACAGGCCACGCTGACTCAAGTCAACTGTAAATCATCTACTCCATACTACTGACAAGATTTAGTCATTAGGTTCTGTTTTTGAGACCTTCATTCTTTTATTGCTTTAAAGTACTTTTCATGTCTTGAATAGCGTTTTCAATGCATTTACAATGTTTGGCATTGTACCAGTTCACATTACATGACTTTGACTTAGATTTCAGCTTAAAACAGGCCACACTAACTCAAATCAACTGTAAATCATCTAATCCATACGACTGACAAGATTTAGCCATTAGATTCAGAGTTTTGAGACTTTCATTCTTTCATTGCTTTAAAGTGCTTTTCAGCTCCTGAATAGCGTTTCCAATGCATTTACAATGTTTGGCATTGTACCAGTTCACATTATAGACTTTGACTTAGATTTCAGCCTAAAACAGGCCACACTAACTCAAATCAACTGTAAATCATCTAATCCATACGACTGACAAGATTTAGCCATTAGATTCAGAGTTTTGAGACTTTCATTCTTTTATTGCTTTAAAGTGCTTTTCAGCCCCTGAATAGCGTTTCCAATGCATTTACAATGTTTGGCATTGTACCAGTTCACATTATAGACTTTGACTTAGATTTCAGCCTAAAACAGGCCACACTAACTCAAATCAACTGTAAATCATCTAATCCATACGACTGACAAGATTTAGCCATTAGATTCAGAGTTTTGAGACTTTCATTCTTTTATTGCTTTAAAGTGCTTTTCAGGTCTTGAATAGCGTTTTCAATGCATTTACAATGTTTGGCATTGTACCAGTTCACATTACATGACTTTGACTCAGATTTCATCCTAAAACAGGCCACATAAACTCAATGATCCATTAGATTCCGAGTTTTGAGACTTTCATTCTTTTATTGCTTTGAAGTGCTTTTCAGCTCCTGAATAGCGTTTCCAATGCATTTACAATGTTTGGCATCGTACTAGTTCACATTACATGACTTTGACTTAGATTTCATCTTAAAACAGGCCACACTGACTCAAATCAACTGTAAATCATGAAATCTATATGACTGACAAGATTTAGCCATTAGGTTCCGAGTTTTGAGACTTTCATTCTTTTATTGCTTTAAAGTGCTTTTCAGCTCCTGAATAGCGTTTGCAATGCATTTACAATGTTTGGCATTGTACTAGTTCACATTATATGACTTTGACTTAGATTTCAGCCTAAAACAGGCCACGCTGACTCAAATCAACTGTAAATCATCGAGTCCATACGACTGACAAGATTTAGCCATTAGGTTCCGAGTTTTGAGACTTTCATTCTTTTATTGCTTTAAAGTGCTTTTCAGCTCCTGAATAGCGTTTGCAATGCATTTACAATGTTTGGCATTGTACTCGTTCACATTACATGACCTTGACTTAAATTTCAGCCTAAAACAGGCCACGCTGACTCAAAACAACTGTAAATCATCTACTCCATACTACTGACAAGATTTAGTCATTAGGTTCTGTTTTTGAGACTTTCATTCTTTTATTGCTTTAAAGTGCTTTTCAGGTCTTGAATAGCGTTTTCAATGCATTTACAATGTTTGGCATTGTACCAGTTCACATTACATGACTTTGACTCAAATTTCATCCTAAAACAGGCCACATTGACTCAATGAGCCATTAGATTCAGAATTTTGAGACTTTCATTCTTTTATTGCTTTAAAGTGCTTTTCAGCTCCTGAATAGTGTTTGCAATGCATTTACAATGTTTGGCATTGTACCAGTTCACATTACATGACTTTGACTTATATTTCTGCCTAAAACAGGCCACACTGACTCAAATCAACTGTAAATCATCTAATCCATACGACTGACAAGATTTAGCCATTAGATTCAGAGTTTTGAGACTTTCATTCTTTTATTGCTTTAAAGTGCTTTTCAGCTCCTGAATAGCGTTTCCAATGCATTTACAATGTTTGGCATCGTACTAGTTCACATTACATGACTTTGACTTAGATTTCAGCTTAAAACAGGCCACGCTGACTCAAGTCAACTGTAAATCATGAAATCTATATGACTGACAAGATTTAGCCATTATATTCCGAGTTTTGAGACTTTCAATCTTTTATTGCTTTAAAGTGATTTTCAGCTCCTGAATAGCGTTTGCAATGCATTTACAATGTTTGGCATTGTACTAGTCACATGACTTTCACTTAGATTTCATTCTAAAACAGGCCATGCTGACTCAAGTCAACTGTAAATCATCTACTCCATACTACTGACAGGATTTAGTCATTAGGTTCTGTTTTTGAGACTTTCATTCTTTTATTGCTTTAAAGTGCTTTTCAGGTCTTGAATAGCGTTTTCAATGCATTTACAATGTTTGGCATTGTACCAGTTCACATTACATGACTTTGACTTAGATTTCAGCCTAAAACAGGCCACACTGACTCAATGAGTCATTAGATTCAGAGTTTCGAGACTTTCATTCTTTTATTGCTTTAAAATGCTTTTCAGCTCCTGAATAGCGTTTTCAATGCATTTACAATGTTTGGCATTGTACTAGTTCACATTATATGACTTTGACTTAGATTTCTGCCTAAAACAGGCCACGCTGACTCAAGTCAACTGTAAATCATCTACTCCATACTACTGACAAGATTTAGTCATTAGGTTCTGTTTTTGAGACCTTCATTCTTTTATTGCTTTAAAGTACTTTTCATGTCTTGAATAGCGTTTTCAATGCATTTACAATGTTTGGCATTGTACCAGTTCACATTACATGACTTTGACTTAGATTTCAGCTTAAAACAGGCCACACTAACTCAAATCAACTGTAAATCATCTAATCCATACGACTGACAAGATTTAGCCATTAGATTCAGAGTTTTGAGACTTTCATTCTTTCATTGCTTTAAAGTGCTTTTCAGCTCCTGAATAGCGTTTCCAATGCATTTACAATGTTTGGCATTGTACCAGTTCACATTATAGACTTTGACTTAGATTTCAGCCTAAAACAGGCCACACTAACTCAAATCAACTGTAAATCATCTAATCCATACGACTGACAAGATGTAGCCATTAGATTCAGAGTTTTGAGACTTTCATTCTTTTATTGCTTTAAAGTGCTTTTCAGCCCCTGAATAGCGTTTCCAATGCATTTACAATGTTTGGCATTGTACCAGTTCACATTATAGACTTTGACTTAGATTTCAGCCTAAAACAGGCCACACTAACTCAAATCAACTGTAAATCATCTAATCCATACGACTGACAAGATTTAGCCATTAGATTCAGAGTTTTGAGACTTTCATTCTTTTATTGCTTTAAAGTGCTTTTCAGGTCTTGAATAGCGTTTTCAATGCATTTACAATGTTTGGCATTGTACCAGTTCACATTACATGACTTTGACTCAGATTTCATCCTAAAACAGGCCACATAAACTCAATGAACCATTAGATTCCGAGTTTTGAGACTTTCATTCTTTTATTGCTTTGAAGTGCTTTTCAGCTCCTGAATAGCGTTTCCAATGCATTTACAATGTTTGGCATCGTACTAGTTCACATTACATGACTTTGACTTAGATTTCATCTTAAAACAGGCCACACTGACTCAAATCAACTGTAAATCATGAAATCTATATGACTGACAAGATTTAGCCATTAGGTTCCGAGTTTTGAGACTTTCATTCTTTTATTGCTTTAAAGTGCTTTTCAGCTCCTGAATAGCGTTTGCAATGCATTTACAATGTTTGGCATTGTACTAGTTCACATTATATGACTTTGACTTAGATTTCAGCCTAAAACAGGCCACGCTGACTCAAATCAACTGTAAATCATCGAGTCCATACGACTGACAAGATTTAGCCATTAGGTTCCGAGTTTTGAGACTTTCATTCTTTTATTGCTTTAAAGTGCTTTTCAGCTCCTGAATAGCGTTTGCAATGCATTTACAATGTTTGGCATTGTACTCGTTCACATTACATGACCTTGACTTAAATTTCAGCCTAAAACAGGCCACGCTGACTCAAAACAACTGTAAATCATCTACTCCATACTACTGACAAGATTTAGTCATTAGGTTCTGTTTTTGAGACTTTCATTCTTTTATTGCTTTAAAGTGCTTTTCAGGTCTTGAATAGCGTTTTCAATGCATTTACAATGTTTGGCATTGTACCAGTTCACATTACATGACTTTGACTCAAATTTCATCCTAAAACAGGCCACATTGACTCAATGAGCCATTAGATTCAGAATTTTGAGACTTTCATTCTTTTATTGCTTTAAAGTGCTTTTCAGCTCCTGAATAGTGTTTGCAATGCATTTACAATGTTTGGCATTGTACCAGTTCACATTACATGACTTTGACTTATATTTCTGCCTAAAACAGGCCACACTGACTCAAATCAACTGTAAATCATCTAATCCATACGACTGACAAGATTTAGCCATTAGATTCAGAGTTTTGAGACTTTCATTCTTTTATTGCTTTAAAGTGCTTTTCAGCTCCTGAATAGCGTTTCCAATGCATTTACAATGTTTGGCATCGTACTAGTTCACATTACATGACTTTGACTTAGATTTCAGCTTAAAACAGGCCACGCTGACTCAAATCAACTGTAAATCATGAAATCTATATGACTGACAAGATTTAGCCATTATATTCCGAGTTTTGAGACTTTCAATCTTTTATTGCTTTAAAGTGCTTTTCAGCTCCTGAATAGCGTTTGCAATGCATTTACAATGTTTGGCATTGTACTCGTTCACATTACATGACCTTGACTTAAATTTCAGCCTAAAACAGGCCACGCTGACTCAAAACAACTGTAAATCATCTACTCCATACTACTGACAAGATTTAGTCATTAGGTTCTGTTTTTGAGACTTTCATTCTTTTATTGCTTTAAAGTGCTTTTCAGGTCTTGAATAGCGTTTTCAATGCATTTACAATGTTTGGCATTGTACCAGTTCACATTACATGACTTTGACTTAGATTTCAGCCTAAAACAGGCTACACTGACTCAAATCAACTGTAAATCATGAAATCTATATGACTGACAAGATTTAGCCATTAGATTCCGAGTTTTGAGACTTTCAATCTTTTATTGCTTTAAAGTGCTTTTCAGCTCCTGAATAGCGTTTGCAATGCATTTACAATGTTTGGCATTGTACCAGTTCACATTACATGACTTTGACTTAGATTTCTGCCTTTAAACAGGCCACACTGACTCAAATCAACTGTAAATCATCTAATCCATACGACTGAAAAGATTTAGCCATTAGATTCCGAGTTTTGAAGCTTTCATTCTTGTATTGCTTTAAAGTGCTTTTCAGCTCCTGAATAGTGTTTGCAATGCATTTACAATGTTTGGCATTGTACCAGTTCACATTACATGACTTTGACTTAGATTTCTGCCTAAAACAGGCCACACTGACTCAAATCAACTGTAAATAATCTAATCCATACGACTGACAAGATTTAGCCATTAGATTCAGAGTTTTGAGACTTTCAATCTTTTATTGCTTTAAAGTGATTTTCAGCTCCTGAATAGCGTTTGCAATGCATTTACAATGTTTGGCATTGTACTAGTTAACATCACATGACTTTCACTTAGATTTCATTCTAAAACAGGCCATGCTGACTCAAGTCAACTGTAAATCATCTACTCCATACTACTGACAGGATTTAGTCATTAGGTTCTGTTTTTGAGACTTTCATTCTTTTATTGCTTTAAAGTGCTTTTCAGGTCTTGAATAGCGTTTTCAATGCATTTACAATGTTTGGCATTGTACCAGTTCACATTACATGACTTTGACTTAGATTTCAGCCTAAAACAGGCCACACTGACTCAATGAGTCATTAGATTCCGAGTTTCGAGACTTTCATTCTTTTATTGCTTTAAAATGCTTTTCAGCTCCTGAATAGCGTTTTCAATGCATTTACAATGTTTGGCATTGTACTAGTTCACATTATATGACTTTGACTTAGATTTCTGCCTAAAACAGGCCACGCTGACTCAAGTCAACTGTAAATCATCTACTCCATACTACTGACAAGATTTAGTCATTAGGTTCTGTTTTTGAGACTTTCATTCTTTTATTGCTTTAAAGTACTTTTCATGTCTTGAATAGCGTTTTCAATGCATTTACAATGTTTGGCATTGTACCAGTTCACATTACATGACTTTGACTTAGATTTCAGCTTAAAACAGGCCACACTGACTCAAATCAACTGTAAATCATGAAATCTATATGACTGACAAGGTTTAGCCATTAGGTTCCGAGTTTTGAGACTTTCAATCTTTTATTGCTTTAAAGTGCTTTTCAGCTCCTGAATAGCGTTTGCAATGCATTTACAATGTTTGGCATTGTACCAGTTCACATTACATGACTTTGACTTAGATTTCAGCTTAAAACAGGCCACGCTGACTCAAGTCAACTGTAAATCATCTACTCCATACTACTGACAGGATTTAGTCATTAGGTTCTGTTTTTGAGACTTTCATTCTTTTATTGCTTTAAAGTGCTTTTCAGGTCTTGAATAGCGTTTTCAATGCATTTACAATGTTTGGCATTGTACCAGTTCACATTACATGCCTTTGACTTATATTTCTGCCTAAAACAGGCCACACTGACTCAAATCAACTGTAAATCATCGAGTCCATACGACTGACAAGATTTAGCCATTAGATTCAGAGTTTTGAGACTTTCATTCTTTTATTGCTTTAAAGTGCTTTTCAGCTCCTGAATAGCGTTTCCAATGCATTTACAATGTTTGGCATCGTACTAGTTCACATTACATGACTTTGACTTAGATTTCAGCTTAAAACAGGCCACGCTGACTCAAATCAACTGTAAATCATGAAATCTATATGACTGACAAGATTTAGCCATTATATTCCGAGTTTTGAGACTTTCAATCTTTTATTGCTTTAAAGTGATTTTCAGCTCCTGAATAGCGTTTGCAATGCATTTACAATGTTTGGCATTGTACTAGTCACATGACTTTCACTTAGATTTCATTCTAAAACAGGCCATGCTGACTCAAGTCAACTGTAAATCATCTACTCCATACTACTGACAGGATTTAGTCATTAGGTTCTGTTTTTGAGACTTTCATTCTTTTATTGCTTTAAAGTGCTTTTCAGGTCTTGAATAGCGTTTTCAATGCATTTACAATGTTTGGCATTGTACCAATTCACATTACATGCCTTTGACTTATATTTCTGCCTAAAACAGGCCACACTGACTCAAATCAACTGTAAATCATCGAGTCCATACGACTGACAAGATTTAGCCATTAGATTCAGAGTTTTGAGACTTTCATTCTTTTATTGCTTTAAAGTGCTTTTCAGCTCCTGAATAGCGTTTCCAATGCATTTACAATGTTTGGCATCGTACTAGTTCACATTACATGACTTTGACTTAGATTTCAGCTTAAAACAGGCCACGCTGACTCAAATCAACTGTAAATCATGAAATCTATATGACTGACAAGATTTAGCCATTATATTCCGAGTTTTGAGACTTTCAATCTTTTATTGCTTTAAAGTGATTTTCAGCTCCTGAATAGCGTTTGCAATGCATTTACAATGTTTGGCATTGTACTAGTCACATGACTTTCACTTAGATTTCATTCTAAAACAGGCCATGCTGACTCAAGTCAACTGTAAATCATCTACTCCATACTACTGACAGGATTTAGTCATTAGGTTCTGTTTTTGAGACTTTCATTCTTTTATTGCTTTAAAGTGCTTTTCAGGTCTTGAATAGCGTTTTCAATGCATTTACAATGTTTGGCATTGTACCAGTTCACATTACATGACTTTGACTTAGATTTCAGCCTAAAACAGGCCACACTGACTCAATGAGTCATTAGATTCAGAGTTTCGAGACTTTCATTCTTTTATTGCTTTAAAATGCTTTTCAGCTCCTGAATAGCGTTTTCAATGCATTTACAATGTTTGGCATTGTACTAGTTCACATTATATGACTTTGACTTAGATTTCTGCCTAAAACAGGCCACGCTGACTCAAGTCAACTGTAAATCATCTACTCCATACTACTGACAAGATTTAGTCATTAGGTTCTGTTTTTGAGACCTTCATTCTTTTATTGCTTTAAAGTACTTTTCATGTCTTGAATAGCGTTTTCAATGCATTTACAATGTTTGGCATTGTACCAGTTCACATTACATGACTTTGACTTAGATTTCAGCTTAAAACAGGCCACACTAACTCAAATCAACTGTAAATCATCTAATCCATACGACTGACAAGATTTAGCCATTAGATTCAGAGTTTTGAGACTTTCATTCTTTCATTGCTTTAAAGTGCTTTTCAGCTCCTGAATAGCGTTTCCAATGCATTTACAATGTTTGGCATTGTACCAGTTCACATTATAGACTTTGACTTAGATTTCAGCCTAAAACAGGCCACACTAACTCAAATCAACTGTAAATCATCTAATCCATACGACTGACAAGATTTAGCCATTAGATTCAGAGTTTTGAGACTTTCATTCTTTTATTGCTTTAAAGTGCTTTTCAGCCCCTGAATAGCGTTTCCAATGCATTTACAATGTTTGGCATTGTACCAGTTCACATTATAGACTTTGACTTAGATTTCAGCCTAAAACAGGCCACACTAACTCAAATCAACTGTAAATCATCTAATCCATACGACTGACAAGATTTAGCCATTAGATTCAGAGTTTTGAGACTTTCATTCTTTTATTGCTTTAAAGTGCTTTTCAGGTCTTGAATAGCGTTTTCAATGCATTTACAATGTTTGGCATTGTACCAGTTCACATTACATGACTTTGACTCAGATTTCATCCTAAAACAGGCCACATAAACTCAATGATCCATTAGATTCCGAGTTTTGAGACTTTCATTCTTTTATTGCTTTGAAGTGCTTTTCAGCTCCTGAATAGCGTTTCCAATGCATTTACAATGTTTGGCATCGTACTAGTTCACATTACATGACTTTGACTTAGATTTCATCTTAAAACAGGCCACACTGACTCAAATCAACTGTAAATCATGAAATCTATATGACTGACAAGATTTAGCCATTAGGTTCCGAGTTTTGAGACTTTCATTCTTTTATTGCTTTAAAGTGCTTTTCAGCTCCTGAATAGCGTTTGCAATGCATTTACAATGTTTGGCATTGTACTAGTTCACATTATATGACTTTGACTTAGATTTCAGCCTAAAACAGGCCACGCTGACTCAAATCAACTGTAAATCATCGAGTCCATACGACTGACAAGATTTAGCCATTATATTCCGAGTTTTGAGACTTTCATTCTTTTATTGCTTTAAAGTGCTTTTCAGCTCCTGAATAGCGTTTGCAATGCATTTACAATGTTTGGCATTGTACTCGTTCACATTACATGACCTTGACTTAAATTTCAGCCTAAAACAGGCCACGCTGACTCAAAACAACTGTAAATCATCTACTCCATACTACTGACAAGATTTAGTCATTAGGTTCTGTTTTTGAGACTTTCATTCTTTTATTGCTTTAAAGTGCTTTTCAGGTCTTGAATAGCGTTTTCTATGCATTTACAATGTTTGGCATTGTACCAGTTCACATTACATGACTTTGACTCAAATTTCATCCTAAAACAGGCCACATTGACTCAATGAGCCATTAGATTCAGAATTTTGAGACTTTCATTCTTTTATTGCTTTAAAGTGCTTTTCAGCTCCTGAATAGTGTTTGCAATGCATTTACAATGTTTGGCATTGTACCAGTTCACATTACATGACTTTGACTTATATTTCTGCCTAAAACAGGCCACACTGACTCAAATCAACTGTAAATCATCTAATCCATACGACTGACAAGATTTAGCCATTAGATTCAGAGTTTTGAGACTTTCATTCTTTTATTGCTTTAAAGTGCTTTTCAGCTCCTGAATAGCGTTTCCAATGCATTTACAATGTTTGGCATCGTACTAGTTCACATTACATGACTTTGACTTAGATTTCAGCTTAAAACAGGCCACGCTGACTCAAATCAACTGTAAATCATGAAATCTATATGACTGACAAGATTTAGCCATTATATTCCGAGTTTTGAGACTTTCAATCTTTTATTGCTTTAAAGTGATTTTCAGCTCCTGAATAGCGTTTGCAATGCATTTACAATGTTTGGCATTGTACTAGTCACATGACTTTCACTTAGATTTCATTCTAAAACAGGCCATGCTGACTCAAGTCAACTGTAAATCATCTACTCCATACTACTGACAGGATTTAGTCATTAGGTTCTGTTTTTGAGACTTTCATTCTTTTATTGCTTTAAAGTGCTTTTCAGGTCTTGAATAGCGTTTTCAATGCATTTACAATGTTTGGCATTGTACCAGTTCACATTACATGACTTTGACTTAGATTTCAGCCTAAAACAGGCCACACTGACTCAATGAGTCATTAGATTCAGAGTTTCGAGACTTTCATTCTTTTATTGCTTTAAAATGCTTTTCAGCTCCTGAATAGCGTTTTCAATGCATTTACAATGTTTGGCATTGTACTAGTTCACATTATATGACTTTGACTTAGATTTCTGCCTAAAACAGGCCACGCTGACTCAAGTCAACTGTAAATCATCTACTCCATACTACTGACAAGATTTAGTCATTAGGTTCTGTTTTTGAGACCTTCATTCTTTTATTGCTTTAAAGTACTTTTCATGTCTTGAATAGCGTTTTCAATGCATTTACAATGTTTGGCATTGTACCAGTTCACATTACATGACTTTGACTTAGATTTCAGCTTAAAACAGGCCACACTAACTCAAATCAACTGTAAATCATCTAATCCATACGACTGACAAGATTTAGCCATTAGATTCAGAGTTTTGAGACTTTCATTCTTTCATTGCTTTAAAGTGCTTTTCAGCTCCTGAATAGCGTTTCCAATGCATTTACAATGTTTGGCATTGTACCAGTTCACATTATAGACTTTGACTTAGATTTCAGCCTAAAACAGGCCACACTAACTCAAATCAACTGTAAATCATCTAATCCATACGACTGACAAGATTTAGCCATTAGATTCAGAGTTTTGAGACTTTCATTCTTTTATTGCTTTAAAGTGCTTTTCAGCCCCTGAATAGCGTTTCCAATGCATTTACAATGTTTGGCATTGTACCAGTTCACATTATAGACTTTGACTTAGATTTCAGCCTAAAACAGGCCACACTAACTCAAATCAACTGTAAATCATCTAATCCATACGACTGACAAGATTTAGCCATTAGATTCAGAGTTTTGAGACTTTCATTCTTTTATTGCTTTAAAGTGCTTTTCAGGTCTTGAATAGCGTTTTCAATGCATTTACAATGTTTGGCATTGTACCAGTTCACATTACATGACTTTGACTCAGATTTCATCCTAAAACAGGCCACATAAACTCAATGAACCATTAGATTCCGAGTTTTGAGACTTTCATTCTTTTATTGCTTTGAAGTGCTTTTCAGCTCCTGAATAGCGTTTCCAATGCATTTACAATGTTTGGCATCGTACTAGTTCACATTACATGACTTTGACTTAGATTTCATCTTAAAACAGGCCACACTGACTCAAATCAACTGTAAATCATGAAATCTATATGACTGACAAGATTTAGCCATTAGGTTCCGAGTTTTGAGACTTTCATTCTTTTATTGCTTTAAAGTGCTTTTCAGCTCCTGAATAGCGTTTGCAATGCATTTACAATGTTTGGCATTGTACTAGTTCACATTATATGACTTTGACTTAGATTTCAGCCTAAAACAGGCCACGCTGACTCAAATCAACTGTAAATCATCGAGTCCATACGACTGACAAGATTTAGCCATTAGGTTCCGAGTTTTGAGACTTTCATTCTTTTATTGCTTTAAAGTGCTTTTCAGCTCCTGAATAGCGTTTGCAATGCATTTACAATGTTTGGCATTGTACTCGTTCACATTACATGACCTTGACTTAAATTTCAGCCTAAAACAGGCCACGCTGACTCAAAACAACTGTAAATCATCTACTCCATACTACTGACAAGATTTAGTCATTAGGTTCTGTTTTTGAGACTTTCATTCTTTTATTGCTTTAAAGTGCTTTTCAGGTCTTGAATAGCGTTTTCAATGCATTTACAATGTTTGGCATTGTACCAATTCACATTACATGCCTTTGACTTATATTTCTGCCTAAAACAGGCCACACTGACTCAAATCAACTGTAAATCATCGAGTCCATACGACTGACAAGATTTAGCCATTAGATTCAGAGTTTTGAGACTTTCATTCTTTTATTGCTTTAAAGTGCTTTTCAGCTCCTGAATAGCGTTTCCAATGCATTTACAATGTTTGGCATCGTACTAGTTCACATTACATGACTTTGACTTAGATTTCAGCTTAAAACAGGCCACGCTGACTCAAATCAACTGTAAATCATGAAATCTATATGACTGACAAGATTTAGCCATTATATTCCGAGTTTTGAGACTTTCAATCTTTTATTGCTTTAAAGTGATTTTCAGCTCCTGAATAGCGTTTGCAATGCATTTACAATGTTTGGCATTGTACTAGTCACATGACTTTCACTTAGATTTCATTCTAAAACAGGCCATGCTGACTCAAGTCAACTGTAAATCATCTACTCCATACTACTGACAGGATTTAGTCATTAGGTTCTGTTTTTGAGACTTTCATTCTTTTATTGCTTTAAAGTGCTTTTCAGGTCTTGAATAGCGTTTTCAATGCATTTACAATGTTTGGCATTGTACCAGTTCACATTACATGACTTTGACTTAGATTTCAGCCTAAAACAGGCCACACTGACTCAATGAGTCATTAGATTCAGAGTTTCGAGACTTTCATTCTTTTATTGCTTTAAAATGCTTTTCAGCTCCTGAATAGCGTTTTCAATGCATTTACAATGTTTGGCATTGTACTAGTTCACATTATATGACTTTGACTTAGATTTCTGCCTAAAACAGGCCACGCTGACTCAAGTCAACTGTAAATCATCTACTCCATACTACTGACAAGATTTAGTCATTAGGTTCTGTTTTTGAGACCTTCATTCTTTTATTGCTTTAAAGTACTTTTCATGTCTTGAATAGCGTTTTCAATGCATTTACAATGTTTGGCATTGTACCAGTTCACATTACATGACTTTGACTTAGATTTCAGCTTAAAACAGGCCACACTAACTCAAATCAACTGTAAATCATCTAATCCATACGACTGACAAGATTTAGCCATTAGATTCAGAGTTTTGAGACTTTCATTCTTTCATTGCTTTAAAGTGCTTTTCAGCTCCTGAATAGCGTTTCCAATGCATTTACAATGTTTGGCATTGTACCAGTTCACATTATAGACTTTGACTTAGATTTCAGCCTAAAACAGGCCACACTAACTCAAATCAACTGTAAATCATCTAATCCATACGACTGACAAGATTTAGCCATTAGATTCAGAGTTTTGAGACTTTCATTCTTTTATTGCTTTAAAGTGCTTTTCAGCCCCTGAATAGCGTTTCCAATGCATTTACAATGTTTGGCATTGTACCAGTTCACATTATAGACTTTGACTTAGATTTCAGCCTAAAACAGGCCACACTAACTCAAATCAACTGTAAATCATCTAATCCATACGACTGACAAGATTTAGCCATTAGATTCAGAGTTTTGAGACTTTCATTCTTTTATTGCTTTAAAGTGCTTTTCAGGTCTTGAATAGCGTTTTCAATGCATTTACAATGTTTGGCATTGTACCAGTTCACATTACATGACTTTGACTCAGATTTCATCCTAAAACAGGCCACATAAACTCAATGATCCATTAGATTCCGAGTTTTGAGACTTTCATTCTTTTATTGCTTTGAAGTGCTTTTCAGCTCCTGAATAGCGTTTCCAATGCATTTACAATGTTTGGCATCGTACTAGTTCACATTACATGACTTTGACTTAGATTTCATCTTAAAACAGGCCACACTGACTCAAATCAACTGTAAATCATGAAATCTATATGACTGACAAGATTTAGCCATTAGGTTCCGAGTTTTGAGACTTTCATTCTTTTATTGCTTTAAAGTGCTTTTCAGCTCCTGAATAGCGTTTGCAATGCATTTACAATGTTTGGCATTGTACTAGTTCACATTATATGACTTTGACTTAGATTTCAGCCTAAAACAGGCCACGCTGACTCAAATCAACTGTAAATCATCGAGTCCATACGACTGACAAGATTTAGCCATTAGGTTCCGAGTTTTGAGACTTTCATTCTTTTATTGCTTTAAAGTGCTTTTCAGCTCCTGAATAGCGTTTGCAATGCATTTACAATGTTTGGCATTGTACTCGTTCACATTACATGACCTTGACTTAAATTTCAGCCTAAAACAGGCCACGCTGACTCAAAACAACTGTAAATCATCTACTCCATACTACTGACAAGATTTAGTCATTAGGTTCTGTTTTTGAGACTTTCATTCTTTTATTGCTTTAAAGTGCTTTTCAGGTCTTGAATAGCGTTTTCAATGCATTTACAATGTTTGGCATTGTACCAGTTCACATTACATGACTTTGACTCAAATTTCATCCTAAAACAGGCCACATTGACTCAATGAGCCATTAGATTCAGAATTTTGAGACTTTCATTCTTTTATTGCTTTAAAGTGCTTTTCAGCTCCTGAATAGTGTTTGCAATGCATTTACAATGTTTGGCATTGTACCAGTTCACATTACATGACTTTGACTTATATTTCTGCCTAAAACAGGCCACACTGACTCAAATCAACTGTAAATCATCTAATCCATACGACTGACAAGATTTAGCCATTAGATTCAGAGTTTTGAGACTTTCATTCTTTTATTGCTTTAAAGTGCTTTTCAGCTCCTGAATAGCGTTTCCAATGCATTTACAATGTTTGGCATCGTACTAGTTCACATTACATGACTTTGACTTAGATTTCAGCTTAAAACAGGCCACGCTGACTCAAGTCAACTGTAAATCATGAAATCTATATGACTGACAAGATTTAGCCATTATATTCCGAGTTTTGAGACTTTCAATCTTTTATTGCTTTAAAGTGATTTTCAGCTCCTGAATAGCGTTTGCAATGCATTTACAATGTTTGGCATTGTACTAGTCACATGACTTTCACTTAGATTTCATTCTAAAACAGGCCATGCTGACTCAAGTCAACTGTAAATCATCTACTCCATACTACTGACAGGATTTAGTCATTAGGTTCTGTTTTTGAGACTTTCATTCTTTTATTGCTTTAAAGTGCTTTTCAGGTCTTGAATAGCGTTTTCAATGCATTTACAATGTTTGGCATTGTACCAGTTCACATTACATGACTTTGACTTAGATTTCAGCCTAAAACAGGCCACACTGACTCAATGAGTCATTAGATTCAGAGTTTCGAGACTTTCATTCTTTTATTGCTTTAAAATGCTTTTCAGCTCCTGAATAGCGTTTTCAATGCATTTACAATGTTTGGCATTGTACTAGTTCACATTATATGACTTTGACTTAGATTTCTGCCTAAAACAGGCCACGCTGACTCAAGTCAACTGTAAATCATCTACTCCATACTACTGACAAGATTTAGTCATTAGGTTCTGTTTTTGAGACCTTCATTCTTTTATTGCTTTAAAGTACTTTTCATGTCTTGAATAGCGTTTTCAATGCATTTACAATGTTTGGCATTGTACCAGTTCACATTACATGACTTTGACTTAGATTTCAGCTTAAAACAGGCCACACTAACTCAAATCAACTGTAAATCATCTAATCCATACGACTGACAAGATTTAGCCATTAGATTCAGAGTTTTGAGACTTTCATTCTTTCATTGCTTTAAAGTGCTTTTCAGCTCCTGAATAGCGTTTCCAATGCATTTACAATGTTTGGCATTGTACCAGTTCACATTATAGACTTTGACTTAGATTTCAGCCTAAAACAGGCCACACTAACTCAAATCAACTGTAAATCATCTAATCCATACGACTGACAAGATGTAGCCATTAGATTCAGAGTTTTGAGACTTTCATTCTTTTATTGCTTTAAAGTGCTTTTCAGCCCCTGAATAGCGTTTCCAATGCATTTACAATGTTTGGCATTGTACCAGTTCACATTATAGACTTTGACTTAGATTTCAGCCTAAAACAGGCCACACTAACTCAAATCAACTGTAAATCATCTAATCCATACGACTGACAAGATTTAGCCATTAGATTCAGAGTTTTGAGACTTTCATTCTTTTATTGCTTTAAAGTGCTTTTCAGGTCTTGAATAGCGTTTTCAATGCATTTACAATGTTTGGCATTGTACCAGTTCACATTACATGACTTTGACTCAGATTTCATCCTAAAACAGGCCACATAAACTCAATGAACCATTAGATTCCGAGTTTTGAGACTTTCATTCTTTTATTGCTTTGAAGTGCTTTTCAGCTCCTGAATAGCGTTTCCAATGCATTTACAATGTTTGGCATCGTACTAGTTCACATTACATGACTTTGACTTAGATTTCATCTTAAAACAGGCCACACTGACTCAAATCAACTGTAAATCATGAAATCTATATGACTGACAAGATTTAGCCATTAGGTTCCGAGTTTTGAGACTTTCATTCTTTTATTGCTTTAAAGTGCTTTTCAGCTCCTGAATAGCGTTTGCAATGCATTTACAATGTTTGGCATTGTACTAGTTCACATTATATGACTTTGACTTAGATTTCAGCCTAAAACAGGCCACGCTGACTCAAATCAACTGTAAATCATCGAGTCCATACGACTGACAAGATTTAGCCATTAGGTTCCGAGTTTTGAGACTTTCATTCTTTTATTGCTTTAAAGTGCTTTTCAGCTCCTGAATAGCGTTTGCAATGCATTTACAATGTTTGGCATTGTACTCGTTCACATTACATGACCTTGACTTAAATTTCAGCCTAAAACAGGCCACGCTGACTCAAAACAACTGTAAATCATCTACTCCATACTACTGACAAGATTTAGTCATTAGGTTCTGTTTTTGAGACTTTCATTCTTTTATTGCTTTAAAGTGCTTTTCAGGTCTTGAATAGCGTTTTCAATGCATTTACAATGTTTGGCATTGTACCAGTTCACATTACATGACTTTGACTCAAATTTCATCCTAAAACAGGCCACATTGACTCAATGAGCCATTAGATTCAGAATTTTGAGACTTTCATTCTTTTATTGCTTTAAAGTGCTTTTCAGCTCCTGAATAGTGTTTGCAATGCATTTACAATGTTTGGCATTGTACCAGTTCACATTACATGACTTTGACTTATATTTCTGCCTAAAACAGGCCACACTGACTCAAATCAACTGTAAATCATCTAATCCATACGACTGACAAGATTTAGCCATTAGATTCAGAGTTTTGAGACTTTCATTCTTTTATTGCTTTAAAGTGCTTTTCAGCTCCTGAATAGCGTTTCCAATGCATTTACAATGTTTGGCATCGTACTAGTTCACATTACATGACTTTGACTTAGATTTCAGCTTAAAACAGGCCACGCTGACTCAAATCAACTGTAAATCATGAAATCTATATGACTGACAAGATTTAGCCATTATATTCCGAGTTTTGAGACTTTCAATCTTTTATTGCTTTAAAGTGCTTTTCAGCTCCTGAATAGCGTTTGCAATGCATTTACAATGTTTGGCATTGTACTCGTTCACATTACATGACCTTGACTTAAATTTCAGCCTAAAACAGGCCACGCTGACTCAAAACAACTGTAAATCATCTACTCCATACTACTGACAAGATTTAGTCATTAGGTTCTGTTTTTGAGACTTTCATTCTTTTATTGCTTTAAAGTGCTTTTCAGGTCTTGAATAGCGTTTTCAATGCATTTACAATGTTTGGCATTGTACCAGTTCACATTACATGACTTTGACTTAGATTTCAGCCTAAAACAGGCTACACTGACTCAAATCAACTGTAAATCATGAAATCTATATGACTGACAAGATTTAGCCATTAGATTCCGAGTTTTGAGACTTTCAATCTTTTATTGCTTTAAAGTGCTTTTCAGCTCCTGAATAGCGTTTGCAATGCATTTACAATGTTTGGCATTGTACCAGTTCACATTACATGACTTTGACTTAGATTTCTGCCTTTAAACAGGCCACACTGACTCAAATCAACTGTAAATCATCTAATCCATACGACTGAAAAGATTTAGCCATTAGATTCCGAGTTTTGAAGCTTTCATTCTTGTATTGCTTTAAAGTGCTTTTCAGCTCCTGAATAGTGTTTGCAATGCATTTACAATGTTTGGCATTGTACCAGTTCACATTACATGACTTTGACTTAGATTTCTGCCTAAAACAGGCCACACTGACTCAAATCAACTGTAAATAATCTAATCCATACGACTGACAAGATTTAGCCATTAGATTCAGAGTTTTGAGACTTTCAATCTTTTATTGCTTTAAAGTGATTTTCAGCTCCTGAATAGCGTTTGCAATGCATTTACAATGTTTGGCATTGTACTAGTTAACATCACATGACTTTCACTTAGATTTCATTCTAAAACAGGCCATGCTGACTCAAGTCAACTGTAAATCATCTACTCCATACTACTGACAGGATTTAGTCATTAGGTTCTGTTTTTGAGACTTTCATTCTTTTATTGCTTTAAAGTGCTTTTCAGGTCTTGAATAGCGTTTTCAATGCATTTACAATGTTTGGCATTGTACCAGTTCACATTACATGACTTTGACTTAGATTTCAGCCTAAAACAGGCCACACTGACTCAATGAGTCATTAGATTCCGAGTTTCGAGACTTTCATTCTTTTATTGCTTTAAAATGCTTTTCAGCTCCTGAATAGCGTTTTCAATGCATTTACAATGTTTGGCATTGTACTAGTTCACATTATATGACTTTGACTTAGATTTCTGCCTAAAACAGGCCACGCTGACTCAAGTCAACTGTAAATCATCTACTCCATACTACTGACAAGATTTAGTCATTAGGTTCTGTTTTTGAGACTTTCATTCTTTTATTGCTTTAAAGTACTTTTCATGTCTTGAATAGCGTTTTCAATGCATTTACAATGTTTGGCATTGTACCAGTTCACATTACATGACTTTGACTTAGATTTCAGCTTAAAACAGGCCACACTGACTCAAATCAACTGTAAATCATGAAATCTATATGACTGACAAGGTTTAGCCATTAGGTTCCGAGTTTTGAGACTTTCAATCTTTTATTGCTTTAAAGTGCTTTTCAGCTCCTGAATAGCGTTTGCAATGCATTTACAATGTTTGGCATTGTACCAGTTCACATTACATGACTTTGACTTAGATTTCAGCTTAAAACAGGCCACGCTGACTCAAGTCAACTGTAAATCATCTACTCCATACTACTGACAGGATTTAGTCATTAGGTTCTGTTTTTGAGACTTTCATTCTTTTATTGCTTTAAAGTGCTTTTCAGCTCCTGAATAGCGTTTGCAATGCATTTACAATGTTTGGCATTGTACTAGTTCACATTATATGACTTTGACTTAGATTTCAGCCTAAAACAGGCCACGCTGACTCAAATCAACTGTAAATCATCGAGTCCATACGACTGACAAGATTTAGCCATTAGGTTCCGAGTTTTGAGACTTTCATTCTTTTATTGCTTTAAAGTGCTTTTCAGCTCCTGAATAGCGTTTGCAATGCATTTACAATGTTTGGCATTGTACTCGTTCACATTACATGACCTTGACTTAAATTTCAGCCTAAAACAGGCCACGCTGACTCAAAACAACTGTAAATCATCTACTCCATACTACTGACAAGATTTAGTCATTAGGTTCTGTTTTTGAGACTTTCATTCTTTTATTGCTTTAAAGTGCTTTTCAGGTCTTGAATAGCGTTTTCAATGCATTTACAATGTTTGGCATTGTACCAGTTCACATTACATGACTTTGACTCAAATTTCATCCTAAAACAGGCCACATTGACTCAATGAGCCATTAGATTCAGAATTTTGAGACTTTCATTCTTTTATTGCTTTAAAGTGCTTTTCAGCTCCTGAATAGCGTTTGCAATGCATTTACAATGTTTGGCATTGTACTAGTTCACATTATATGACTTTGACTTAGATTTCAGCCTAAAACAGGCCACGCTGACTCAAATCAACTGTAAATCATCGAGTCCATACGACTGACAAGATTTAGCCATTAGGTTCCGAGTTTTGAGACTTTCATTCTTTTATTGCTTTAAAGTGCTTTTCAGCTCCTGAATAGCGTTTGCAATGCATTTACAATGTTTGGCATTGTACTCGTTCACATTACATGACCTTGACTTAAATTTCAGCCTAAAACAGGCCACGCTGACTCAAAACAACTGTAAATCATCTACTCCATACTACTGACAAGATTTAGTCATTAGGTTCTGTTTTTGAGACTTTCATTCTTTTATTGCTTTAAAGTGCTTTTCAGGTCTTGAATAGCGTTTTCAATGCATTTACAATGTTTGGCATTGTACCAGTTCACATTACATGACTTTGACTCAAATTTCATCCTAAAACAGGCCACATTGACTCAATGAGCCATTAGATTCAGAATTTTGAGACTTTCATTCTTTTATTGCTTTAAAGTGCTTTTCAGCTCCTGAATAGTGTTTGCAATGCATTTACAATGTTTGGCATTGTACCAGTTCACATTACATGACTTTGACTTATATTTCTGCCTAAAACAGGCCACACTGACTCAAATCAACTGTAAATCATCTAATCCATACGACTGACAAGATTTAGCCATTAGATTCAGAGTTTTGAGACTTTCATTCTTTTATTGCTTTAAAGTGCTTTTCAGCTCCTGAATAGCGTTTCCAATGCATTTACAATGTTTGGCATCGTACTAGTTCACATTACATGACTTTGACTTAGATTTCAGCTTAAAACAGGCCACGCTGACTCAAATCAACTGTAAATCATGAAATCTATATGACTGACAAGATTTAGCCATTATATTCCGAGTTTTGAGACTTTCAATCTTTTATTGCTTTAAAGTGCTTTTCAGCTCCTGAATAGCGTTTGCAATGCATTTACAATGTTTGGCATTGTACTCGTTCACATTACATGACCTTGACTTAAATTTCAGCCTAAAACAGGCCACGCTGACTCAAAACAACTGTAAATCATCTACTCCATACTACTGACAAGATTTAGTCATTAGGTTCTGTTTTTGAGACTTTCATTCTTTTATTGCTTTAAAGTGCTTTTCAGGTCTTGAATAGCGTTTTCAATGCATTTACAATGTTTGGCATTGTACCAGTTCACATTACATGACTTTGACTTAGATTTCAGCCTAAAACAGGCTACACTGACTCAAATCAACTGTAAATCATGAAATCTATATGACTGACAAGATTTAGCCATTAGATTCCGAGTTTTGAGACTTTCAATCTTTTATTGCTTTAAAGTGCTTTTCAGCTCCTGAATAGCGTTTGCAATGCATTTACAATGTTTGGCATTGTACCAGTTCACATTACATGACTTTGACTTAGATTTCTGCCTTTAAACAGGCCACACTGACTCAAATCAACTGTAAATCATCTAATCCATACGACTGAAAAGATTTAGCCATTAGATTCCGAGTTTTGAAGCTTTCATTCTTGTATTGCTTTAAAGTGCTTTTCAGCTCCTGAATAGTGTTTGCAATGCATTTACAATGTTTGGCATTGTACCAGTTCACATTACATGACTTTGACTTAGATTTCTGCCTAAAACAGGCCACACTGACTCAAATCAACTGTAAATAATCTAATCCATACGACTGACAAGATTTAGCCATTAGATTCAGAGTTTTGAGACTTTCAATCTTTTATTGCTTTAAAGTGATTTTCAGCTCCTGAATAGCGTTTGCAATGCATTTACAATGTTTGGCATTGTACTAGTTAACATCACATGACTTTCACTTAGATTTCATTCTAAAACAGGCCATGCTGACTCAAGTCAACTGTAAATCATCTACTCCATACTACTGACAGGATTTAGTCATTAGGTTCTGTTTTTGAGACTTTCATTCTTTTATTGCTTTAAAGTGCTTTTCAGGTCTTGAATAGCGTTTTCAATGCATTTACAATGTTTGGCATTGTACCAGTTCACATTACATGACTTTGACTTAGATTTCAGCCTAAAACAGGCCACACTGACTCAATGAGTCATTAGATTCCGAGTTTCGAGACTTTCATTCTTTTATTGCTTTAAAATGCTTTTCAGCTCCTGAATAGCGTTTTCAATGCATTTACAATGTTTGGCATTGTACTAGTTCACATTATATGACTTTGACTTAGATTTCTGCCTAAAACAGGCCACGCTGACTCAAGTCAACTGTAAATCATCTACTCCATACTACTGACAAGATTTAGTCATTAGGTTCTGTTTTTGAGACTTTCATTCTTTTATTGCTTTAAAGTACTTTTCATGTCTTGAATAGCGTTTTCAATGCATTTACAATGTTTGGCATTGTACCAGTTCACATTACATGACTTTGACTTAGATTTCAGCTTAAAACAGGCCACACTGACTCAAATCAACTGTAAATCATGAAATCTATATGACTGACAAGGTTTAGCCATTAGGTTCCGAGTTTTGAGACTTTCAATCTTTTATTGCTTTAAAGTGCTTTTCAGCTCCTGAATAGCGTTTGCAATGCATTTACAATGTTTGGCATTGTACCAGTTCACATTACATGACTTTGACTTAGATTTCAGCTTAAAACAGGCCACGCTGACTCAAGTCAACTGTAAATCATCTACTCCATACTACTGACAGGATTTAGTCATTAGGTTCTGTTTTTGAGACTTTCATTCTTTTATTGCTTTAAAGTGCTTTTCAGGTCTTGAATAGCGTTTTCAATGCATTTACAATGTTTGGCATTGTACCAGTTCACATTACATGCCTTTGACTTATATTTCTGCCTAAAACAGGCCACACTGACTCAAATCAACTGTAAATCATCGAGTCCATACGACTGACAAGATTTAGCCATTAGATTCAGAGTTTTGAGACTTTCATTCTTTTATTGCTTTAAAGTGCTTTTCAGCTCCTGAATAGCGTTTCCAATGCATTTACAATGTTTGGCATCGTACTAGTTCACATTACATGACTTTGACTTAGATTTCAGCTTAAAACAGGCCACGCTGACTCAAATCAACTGTAAATCATGAAATCTATATGACTGACAAGATTTAGCCATTATATTCCGAGTTTTGAGACTTTCAATCTTTTATTGCTTTAAAGTGATTTTCAGCTCCTGAATAGCGTTTGCAATGCATTTACAATGTTTGGCATTGTACTAGTCACATGACTTTCACTTAGATTTCATTCTAAAACAGGCCATGCTGACTCAAGTCAACTGTAAATCATCTACTCCATACTACTGACAGGATTTAGTCATTAGGTTCTGTTTTTGAGACTTTCATTCTTTTATTGCTTTAAAGTGCTTTTCAGGTCTTGAATAGCGTTTTCAATGCATTTACAATGTTTGGCATTGTACCAGTTCACATTACATGACTTTGACTTAGATTTCAGCCTAAAACAGGCCACACTGACTCAATGAGTCATTAGATTCAGAGTTTCGAGACTTTCATTCTTTTATTGCTTTAAAATGCTTTTCAGCTCCTGAATAGCGTTTTCAATGCATTTACAATGTTTGGCATTGTACTAGTTCACATTATATGACTTTGACTTAGATTTCTGCCTAAAACAGGCCACGCTGACTCAAGTCAACTGTAAATCATCTACTCCATACTACTGACAAGATTTAGTCATTAGGTTCTGTTTTTGAGACCTTCATTCTTTTATTGCTTTAAAGTACTTTTCATGTCTTGAATAGCGTTTTCAATGCATTTACAATGTTTGGCATTGTACCAGTTCACATTACATGACTTTGACTTAGATTTCAGCTTAAAACAGGCCACACTAACTCAAATCAACTGTAAATCATCTAATCCATACGACTGACAAGATTTAGCCATTAGATTCAGAGTTTTGAGACTTTCATTCTTTCATTGCTTTAAAGTGCTTTTCAGCTCCTGAATAGCGTTTCCAATGCATTTACAATGTTTGGCATTGTACCAGTTCACATTATAGACTTTGACTTAGATTTCAGCCTAAAACAGGCCACACTAACTCAAATCAACTGTAAATCATCTAATCCATACGACTGACAAGATTTAGCCATTAGATTCAGAGTTTTGAGACTTTCATTCTTTTATTGCTTTAAAGTGCTTTTCAGCCCCTGAATAGCGTTTCCAATGCATTTACAATGTTTGGCATTGTACCAGTTCACATTATAGACTTTGACTTAGATTTCAGCCTAAAACAGGCCACACTAACTCAAATCAACTGTAAATCATCTAATCCATACGACTGACAAGATTTAGCCATTAGATTCAGAGTTTTGAGACTTTCATTCTTTTATTGCTTTAAAGTGCTTTTCAGGTCTTGAATAGCGTTTTCAATGCATTTACAATGTTTGGCATTGTACCAGTTCACATTACATGACTTTGACTCAGATTTCATCCTAAAACAGGCCACATAAACTCAATGATCCATTAGATTCCGAGTTTTGAGACTTTCATTCTTTTATTGCTTTGAAGTGCTTTTCAGCTCCTGAATAGTGTTTGCAATGCATTTACAATGTTTGGCATTGTACCAGTTCACATTACATGACTTTGACTTATATTTCTGCCTAAAACAGGCCACACTGACTCAAATCAACTGTAAATCATCTAATCCATACGACTGACAAGATTTAGCCATTAGATTCAGAGTTTTGAGACTTTCATTCTTTTATTGCTTTAAAGTGCTTTTCAGCTCCTGAATAGCGTTTCCAATGCATTTACAATGTTTGGCATCGTACTAGTTCACATTACATGACTTTGACTTAGATTTCAGCTTAAAACAGGCCACGCTGACTCAAATCAACTGTAAATCATGAAATCTATATGACTGACAAGATTTAGCCATTATATTCCGAGTTTTGAGACTTTCAATCTTTTATTGCTTTAAAGTGCTTTTCAGCTCCTGAATAGCGTTTGCAATGCATTTACAATGTTTGGCATTGTACTCGTTCACATTACATGACCTTGACTTAAATTTCAGCCTAAAACAGGCCACGCTGACTCAAAACAACTGTAAATCATCTACTCCATACTACTGACAAGATTTAGTCATTAGGTTCTGTTTTTGAGACTTTCATTCTTTTATTGCTTTAAAGTGCTTTTCAGGTCTTGAATAGCGTTTTCAATGCATTTACAATGTTTGGCATTGTACCAGTTCACATTACATGACTTTGACTTAGATTTCAGCCTTAAACAGGCTACACTGACTCAAATCAACTGTAAATCATG
Organism: Osmerus eperlanus; assembly: GCF_963692335.1. Taxonomy (NCBI): domain Eukaryota; kingdom Metazoa; phylum Chordata; class Actinopteri; order Osmeriformes; family Osmeridae; genus Osmerus; species Osmerus eperlanus. The sequence continues at coordinate 4,815,048 of NC_085039.1, read as the reverse complement.
AAATCTATATGACTGACAAGATTTAGCCATTAGATTCCGAGTTTTGAGACTTTCAATCTTTTATTGCTTTAAAGTGCTTTTCAGCTCCTGAATAGCGTTTGCAATGCATTTACAATGTTTGGCATTGTACCAGTTCACATTACATGACTTTGACTTAGATTTCTGCCTTTAAACAGGCCACACTGACTCAAATCAACTGTAAATCATCTAATCCATACGACTGACAAGATTTAGCCATTAGATTCCGAGTTTTGAAGCTTTCATTCTTGTATTGCTTTAAAGTGCTTTTCAGCTCCTGAATAGTGTTTGCAATGCATTTACAATGTTTGGCATTGTACCAGTTCACATTACATGACTTTGACTTAGATTTCTGCCTAAAACAGGCCACACTGACTCAAATCAACTGTAAATAATCTAATCCATACGACTGACAAGATTTAGCCATTAGATTCAGAGTTTTGAGACTTTCAATCTTTTATTGCTTTAAAGTGATTTTCAGCTCCTGAATAGCGTTTGCAATGCATTTACAATGTTTGGCATTGTACTAGTTAACATCACATGACTTTCACTTAGATTTCATTCTAAAACAGGCCATGCTGACTCAAGTCAACTGTAAATCATCTACTCCATACTACTGACAGGATTTAGTCATTAGGTTCTGTTTTTGAGACTTTCATTCTTTTATTGCTTTAAAGTGCTTTTCAGGTCTTGAATAGCGTTTTCAATGCATTTACAATGTTTGGCATTGTACCAGTTCACATTACATGACTTTGACTTAGATTTCAGCCTAAAACAGGCCACACTGACTCAATGAGTCATTAGATTCCGAGTTTCGAGACTTTCATTCTTTTATTGCTTTAAAATGCTTTTCAGCTCCTGAATAGCGTTTTCAATGCATTTACAATGTTTGGCATTGTACTAGTTCACATTATATGACTTTGACTTAGATTTCTGCCTAAAACAGGCCACGCTGACTCAAGTCAACTGTAAATCATCTACTCCATACTACTGACAAGATTTAGTCATTAGGTTCTGTTTTTGAGACTTTCATTCTTTTATTGCTTTAAAGTACTTTTCATGTCTTGAATAGCGTTTTCAATGCATTTACAATGTTTGGCATTGTACCAGTTCACATTACATGACTTTGACTTAGATTTCAGCTTAAAACAGGCCACACTGACTCAAATCAACTGTAAATCATGAAATCTATATGACTGACAAGGTTTAGCCATTAGATTCCGAGTTTTGAGACTTTCAATCTTTTATTGCTTTAAAGTGCTTTTCAGCTCCTGAATAGCGTTTGCAATGCATTTACAATGTTTGGCATTGTACCAGTTCACATTACATGACTTTGACTTAGATTTCTGCCTTTAAACAGGCCACACCGACTCAAATCAACTGTAAATCATCTAATCCATACGACTGACAAGATTTAGCCATTAGATTCCGAGTTTTGAAGCTTTCATTCTTTTATTGCTTTAAAGTGCTTTTCAGCTCCTGAATAGCGTTTCCAATGCATTTACAATGTTTGGCATTGTACCAGTTCACATTATAGACTTTGACTTAGATTTCAGCCTAAAACAGGCCACACTAACTCAAATCAACTGTAAATCATCTAATCCATACGACTGACAAGATTTAGCCATTAGATTCAGAGTTTTGAGACTTTCATTCTTTTATTGCTTTAAAGTGCTTTTCAGCTCCTGAATAGCGTTTGCAATGCATTTACAATGTTTGGCATTGTACTAGTTAACATCACATGACTTTCACTTAGATTTCATTCTAAAACAGGCCACACTGACTCAAATCAACTGTAAATCATCGAGTCCATACGACTGACAATGCATTTACAATGTTTGGCATTGTACTAGTTCACATTGTATGACTTTGACTTAGATTTCATCCTAAAACAGGCCACGCTGACTCAAGTCAACTGTAAATCATCTACTCCATACTACTGACAAGATTTAGTCATTAGGTTCTGTTTTTGAGACTTTCATTCTTTTATTGCTTTAAAGTGCTTTTCAGGTCTTGAATAGCGTTTTCAATGCATTTACAATGTTTGGCATTGTACCAGTTCACATTACATGACTTTGACTCAGATTTCATCCTAAAACAGGCCACATAAACTCAATGATCCATTAGATTCCGAGTTTTGAGACTTTCATTCTTTTATTGCTTTAAAGTGCTTTTCAGCTCCTGAATAGCGTTTGCAATGCATTTACAATGTTTGGCATTGTACCAGTTCACATTACATGACTTTGACTTATATTTCTGCCTAAAACAGGCCACACTGACTCAAATCAACTGTAAATCATCTAATCCATACGACTGACAAGATTTAGCCATTAGATTCAGAGTTTTGAGACTTTCATTCTTTTATTGCTTTAAAGTGCTTTTCAGCTCCTGAATAGCGTTTGCAATGCATTTACAATGTTTGGCATTGTACTAGTTAACATCACATGACTTTCACTTAGATTTCATTCTAAAACAGGCCACACTGACTCAAATCAACTGTAAATCATCGAGTCCATACGACTGACAATGCATTTACAATGTTTGGCATTGTACTAGTTCACATTGTATGACTTTGACTTAGATTTCATCCTAAAACAGGCCACGCTGACTCAAGTCAACTGTAAATCATCTACTCCATACTACTGACAAGATTTAGTCATTAGGTTCTGTTTTTGAGACTTTCATTCTTTTATTGCTTTAAAGTGCTTTTCAGGTCTTGAATAGCGTTTTCAATGCATTTACAATGTTTGGCATTGTACCAGTTCACATTACATGACTTTGACTCAGATTTCATCCTAAAACAGGCCACATAAACTCAATGATCCATTAGATTCCGAGTTTTGAGACTTTCATTCTTTTATTGCTTTAAAGTGCTTTTCAGCTCCTGAATAGCGTTTGCAATGCATTTACAATGTTTGGCATTGTACCAGTTCACATTACATGACTTTGACTTATATTTCTGCCTAAAACAGGCCACACTGACTCAAATCAACTGTAAATCATCTAATCCATACGACTGACAAGATTTAGCCATTAGATTCAGAGTTTTGAGACTTTCATTATTTTATTGCTTTAAAGTGCTTTTCAGCTCCTGAATAGCGTTTCCAATGCATTTACAATGTTTGGCATCGTACTAGTTCACATTACATGACTTTGACTTAGATTTCAGCTTAAAACAGGCCACGCTGACTCAAATCAACTGTAAATCATGAAATCTATATGACTGACAAGATTTAGCCATTATATTCCGAGTTTTGAGACTTTCAATCTTTTATTGCTTTAAAGTGCTTTTCAGCTCCTGAATAGCGTTTGCAATGCATTTACAATGTTTGGCATTGTACTCGTTCACATTACATGACCTTGACTTAAATTTCAGCCTAAAACAGGCCACGCTGACTCAAAACAACTGTAAATCATCTACTCCATACTACTGACAAGATTTAATCATTAGGTTCTGTTTTTGAGACTTTCATTCTTTTATTGCTTTAAAGTGCTTTTCAGGTCTTGAATAGCGTTTTCAATGCATTTACAATGTTTGGCATTGTACCAGTTCACATTACATGACTTTGACTCAAATTTCATCCTAAAACAGGCCACATTGACTCAATGAGCCATTAGATTCAGAATTTTGAGACTTTCATTCTTTTATTGCTTTAAAGTGCTTTTCAGCTCCTGAATAGTGTTTGCAATGCATTTACAATGTTTGGCATTGTACCAGTTCACATTACATGACTTTGACTTATATTTCTGCCTAAAACAGGCCACACTGACTCAAATAAACTGTAAATCATCTAATCCATACGACTGACAAGATTTAGCCATTAGATTCAGAGTTTTGAGACTTTCATTCTTTTATTGCTTTAAAGTGCTTTTCAGCTCCTGAATAGCGTTTCCAATGCATTTACAATGTTTGGCATCGTACTAGTTCACATTACATGACTTTGACTTAGATTTCAGCTTAAAACAGGCCACGCTGACTCAAATCAACTGTAAATCATGAAATCTATATGACTGACAAGATTTAGCCATTATATTCCGAGTTTTGAGACTTTCAATCTTTTATTGCTTTAAAGTGCTTTTCAGCTCCTGAATAGCGTTTGCAATGCATTTACAATGTTTGGCATTGTACTCGTTCACATTACATGACCTTGACTTAAATTTCAGCCTAAAACAGGCCACGCTGACTCAAAACAACTGTAAATCATCTACTCCATACTACTGACAAGATTTAGTCATTAGGTTCTGTTTTTGAGACTTTCATTCTTTTATTGCTTTAAAGTGCTTTTCAGGTCTTGAATAGCGTTTTCAATGCATTTACAATGTTTGGCATTGTACCAGTTCACATTACATGACTTTGACTTAGATTTCAGCCTAAAACAGGCTACACTGACTCAAATCAACTGTAAATCATGAAATCTATATGACTGACAAGATTTAGCCATTAGATTCCGAGTTTTGAGACTTTCAATCTTTTATTGCTTTAAAGTGCTTTTCAGCTCCTGAATAGCGTTTGCAATGCATTTACAATGTTTGGCATTGTACCAGTTCACATTACATGACTTTGACTTAGATTTCTGCCTTTAAACAGGCCACACTGACTCAAATCAACTGTAAATCATCTAATCCATACGACTGACAAGATTTAGCCATTAGATTCCGAGTTTTGAAGCTTTCATTCTTTTATTGCTTTAAAGTGCTTTTCAGCTCCTGAATAGTGTTTGCAATGCATTTACAATGTTTGGCATTGTACCAGTTCACATTACATGACTTTGACTTAGATTTCTGCCTAAAACAGGCCACACTGACTCAAATCAACTGTAAATAATCTAATCCATACGACTGACAAGATTTAGCCATTAGATTCAGAGTTTTGAGACTTTCAATCTTTTATTGCTTTAAAGTGATTTTCAGCTCCTTAATAGCGTTTGCAATGCATTTACAATGTTTGGCATTGTACTAGTTAACATCACATGACTTTCACTTAGATTTCATTCTAAAACAGGCCATGCTGACTCAAGTCAACTGTAAATCATCTACTCCATACTACTGACAGGATTTAGTCATTAGGTTCTGTTTTTGAGACTTTCATTCTTTTATTGCTTTAAAGTGCTTTTCAGGTCTTGAATAGCGTTTTCAATGCATTTACAATGTTTGGCATTGTACCAGTTCACATTACATGACTTTGACTTAGATTTCAGCCTAAAACAGGCCACACTGACTCAATGAGTCATTAGATTCCGAGTTTCGAGACTTTCATTCTTTTATTGCTTTAAAATGCTTTTCAGCTCCTGAATAGCGTTTTCAATGCATTTACAATGTTTGGCATTGTACTAGTTCACATTATATGACTTTGACTTAGATTTCTGCCTAAAACAGGCCACGCTGACTCAAGTCAACTGTAAATCATCTACTCCATACTACTGACAAGATTTAGTCATTAGGTTCTGTTTTTGAGACTTTCATTCTTTTATTGCTTTAAAGTACTTTTCATGTCTTGAATAGCGTTTTCAATGCATTTACAATGTTTGGCATTGTACCAGTTCACATTACATGACTTTGACTTAGATTTCAGCTTAAAACAGGCCACACTGACTCAAATCAACTGTAAATCATGAAATCTATATGACTGACAAGATTTAGCCATTAGATTCCGAGTTTTGAGACTTTCAATCTTTTATTGCTTTAAAGTGCTTTTCAGCTCCTGAATAGCGTTTGCAATGCATTTACAATGTTTGGCATTGTACCAGTTCACATTACATGACTTTGACTTAGATTTCTGCCTTTAAACAGGCCACACCGACTCAAATCAACTGTAAATCATCTAATCCATACGACTGACAAGATTTAGCCATTAGATTCCGAGTTTTGAAGCTTTCATTCTTTTATTGCTTTAAAGTGCTTTTCAGCTCCTGAATAGCATTTCCAATGCATTTACAATGTTTGGCATTGTACCAGTTCACATTATAGACTTTGACTTAGATTTCAGCCTAAAACAGGCCACACTAACTCAAATCAACTGTAAATCATCTAATCCATACGACTGACAAGATTTAGCCATTAGATTCAGAGTTTTGAGACTTTCATTCTTTTATTGCTTTAAAGTGCTTTTCAGCTCCTGAATAGCGTTTGCAATGCATTTACAATGTTTGGCATTGTACTCGTTCACATTACATGACCTTGACTTAAATTTCAGCCTAAAACAGGCCACGCTGACTCAAAACAACTGTAAATCATCTACTCCATACTACTGACAAGATTTAGTCATTAGGTTCTGTTTTTGAGACTTTCATTCTTTTATTGCTTTAAAGTGCTTTTCAGGTCTTGAATAGCGTTTTCAATGCATTTACAATGTTTGGCATTGTACCAGTTCACATTACATGACTTTGACTTAGATTTCAGCCTAAAACAGGCTACACTGACTCAAATCAACTGTAAATCATGAAATCTATATGACTGACAAGATTTAGCCATTAGATTCCGAGTTTTGAGACTTTCAATCTTTTATTGCTTTAAAGTGCTTTTCAGCTCCTGAATAGCGTTTGCAATGCATTTACAATGTTTGGCATTGTACCAGTTCACATTACATGACTTTGACTTAGATTTCTGCCTTTAAACAGGCCACACTGACTCAAATCAACTGTAAATCATCTAATCCATACGACTGACAAGATTTAGCCATTAGATTCCGAGTTTTGAAGCTTTCATTCTTTTATTGCTTTAAAGTGCTTTTCAGCTCCTGAATAGTGTTTGCAATGCATTTACAATGTTTGGCATTGTACCAGTTCACATTACATGACTTTGACTTAGATTTCTGCCTAAAACAGGCCACACTGACTCAAATCAACTGTAAATAATCTAATCCATACGACTGACAAGATTTAGCCATTAGATTCAGAGTTTTGAGACTTTCAATCTTTTATTGCTTTAAAGTGATTTTCAGCTCCTTAATAGCGTTTGCAATGCATTTACAATGTTTGGCATTGTACTAGTTAACATCACATGACTTTCACTTAGATTTCATTCTAAAACAGGCCATGCTGACTCAAGTCAACTGTAAATCATCTACTCCATACTACTGACAGGATTTAGTCATTAGGTTCTGTTTTTGAGACTTTCATTCTTTTATTGCTTTAAAGTGCTTTTCAGGTCTTGAATAGCGTTTTCAATGCATTTACAATGTTTGGCATTGTACCAGTTCACATTACATGACTTTGACTTAGATTTCAGCCTAAAACAGGCCACACTGACTCAATGAGTCATTAGATTCCGAGTTTCGAGACTTTCATTCTTTTATTGCTTTAAAATGCTTTTCAGCTCCTGAATAGCGTTTTCAATGCATTTACAATGTTTGGCATTGTACTAGTTCACATTATATGACTTTGACTTAGATTTCTGCCTAAAACAGGCCACGCTGACTCAAGTCAACTGTAAATCATCTACTCCATACTACTGACAAGATTTAGTCATTAGGTTCTGTTTTTGAGACTTTCATTCTTTTATTGCTTTAAAGTACTTTTCATGTCTTGAATAGCGTTTTCAATGCATTTACAATGTTTGGCATTGTACCAGTTCACATTACATGACTTTGACTTAGATTTCAGCTTAAAACAGGCCACACTGACTCAAATCAACTGTAAATCATGAAATCTATATGACTGACAAGATTTAGCCATTAGATTCCGAGTTTTGAGACTTTCAATCTTTTATTGCTTTAAAGTGCTTTTCAGCTCCTGAATAGCGTTTGCAATGCATTTACAATGTTTGGCATTGTACCAGTTCACATTACATGACTTTGACTTAGATTTCTGCCTTTAAACAGGCCACACCGACTCAAATCAACTGTAAATCATCTAATCCATACGACTGACAAGATTTAGCCATTAGATTCCGAGTTTTGAAGCTTTCATTCTTTTATTGCTTTAAAGTGCTTTTCAGCTCCTGAATAGCGTTTCCAATGCATTTACAATGTTTGGCATTGTACCAGTTCACATTATAGACTTTGACTTAGATTTCAGCCTAAAACAGGCCACACTAACTCAAATCAACTGTAAATCATCTAATCCATACGACTGACAAGATTTAGCCATTAGATTCAGAGTTTTGAGACTTTCATTCTTTTATTGCTTTAAAGTGCTTTTCAGCTCCTGAATAGCGTTTGCAATGCATTTACAATGTTTGGCATTGTACTAGTTAACATCACATGACTTTCACTTAGATTTCATTCTAAAACAGGCCACACTGACTCAAATCAACTGTAAATCATCGAGTCCATACGACTGACAATGCATTTACAATGTTTGGCATTGTACTAGTTCACATTTTATGACTTTGACTTAGATTTCATCCTAAAACAGGCCACGCTGACTCAAGTCAACTGTAAATCATCTACTCCATACTACTGACAAGATTTAGTCATTAGGTTCTGTTTTTGAGACTTTCATTCTTTTATTGCTTTAAAGTGCTTTTCAGGTCTTGAATAGCGTTTTCAATGCATTTACAATGTTTGGCATTGTACCAGTTCACATTACATGACTTTGACTCAGATTTCATCCTAAAACAGGCCACATAAACTCAATGATCCATTAGATTCCGAGTTTTGAGACTTTCATTCTTTTATTGCTTTAAAGTGCTTTTCAGCTCCTGAATAGCGTTTCCAATGCATTTACAATGTTTGGCATCGTACTAGTTCACATTACATGACTTTGACTTAGATTTCAGCTTAAAACAGGCCACACTGACTCAAATCAACTGTAAATCATGAAATCTATATGACTGACAAGATTTAGCCATTAGATTCCGAGTTTTGAGACTTTCAATCTTTTATTGCTTTAAAGTGCTTTTCAGCTCCTGAATAGCGTTTGCAATGCATTTACAATGTTTGGCATTGTACCAGTTCACATTACATGACTTTGACTTAGATTTCTGCCTTTAAACAGGCCACACCGACTCAAATCAACTGTAAATCATCTAATCCATACGACTGACAAGATTTAGCCATTAGATTCCGAGTTTTGAAGCTTTCATTCTTTTATTGCTTTAAAGTGCTTTTCAGCTCCTGAATAGCGTTTCCAATGCATTTACAATGTTTGGCATTGTACCAGTTCACATTATAGACTTTGACTTAGATTTCAGCCTAAAACAGGCCACACTAACTCAAATCAACTGTAAATCATCTAATCCATACGACTGACAAGATTTAGCCATTAGATTCAGAGTTTTGAGACTTTCATTCTTTTATTGCTTTAAAGTGCTTTTCAGCTCCTGAATAGCGTTTGCAATGCATTTACAATGTTTGGCATTGTACTAGTTAACATCACATGACTTTCACTTAGATTTCATTCTAAAACAGGCCACACTGACTCAAATCAACTGTAAATCATCGAGTCCATACGACTGACAATGCATTTACAATGTTTGGCATTGTACTAGTTCACATTGTATGACTTTGACTTAGATTTCATCCTAAAACAGGCCACGCTGACTCAAGTCAACTGTAAATCATCTACTCCATACTACTGACAAGATTTAGTCATTAGGTTCTGTTTTTGAGACTTTCATTCTTTTATTGCTTTAAAGTGCTTTTCAGGTCTTGAATAGCGTTTTCAATGCATTTACAATGTTTGGCATTGTACCAGTTCACATTACATGACTTTGACTCAGATTTCATCCTAAAACAGGCCACATAAACTCAATGATCCATTAGATTCCGAGTTTTGAGACTTTCATTCTTTTATTGCTTTAAAGTGCTTTTCAGCTCCTGAATAGCGTTTCCAATGCATTTACAATGTTTGGCATCGTACTAGTTCACATTACATGACTTTGACTTAGATTTCATCTTAAAACAGGCCACACTGACTCAAATCAACTGTAAATCATGAAATCTATATGACTGACAAGATTTAGCCATTAGGTTCCGAGTTTTGAGACTTTCATTCTTTTATTGCTTTAAAGTGCTTTTCAGCTCCTGAATAGCGTTTGCAATGCATTTACAATGTTTGGCATTGTACTAGTTCACATTATATGACTTTGACTTAGATTTCATTCTAAAACAGGTCACACTGACTCAAATCAACTGTAAATCATCGAGTCCATACGACTGACAAGATTTAGCCATTAGGTTCCGAGTTTTGAGACTTTCATTCTTTTATTGCTTTAAAGTGCTTTTCAGCTCCTGAATAGCGTTTGTAATGCATTTACAATGTTTGGCATTGTACTCGTTCACATTACATGACCTTGACTTAAATTTCAGCCTAAAACAGGCCACGCTGACTCAAAACAACTGTAAATCATCTACTCCATACTACTGACAAGATTTAGTCATTAGGTTCTGTTTTTGAGACTTTCATTCTTTTATTGCTTTAAAGTGCTTTTCAGGTCTTGAATAGCGTTTTCAATGCATTTACAATGTTTGGCATTGTACCAGTTCACATTACATGACTTTGACTCAAATTTCATCCTAAAACAGGCCACATTGACTCAATGAGCCATTAGATTCAGAATTTTGAGACTTTCATTCTTTTATTGCTTTAAAGTGCTTTTCAGCTCCTGAATAGTGTTTGCAATGCATTTACAATGTTTGGCATTGTACCAGTTCACATTACATGACTTTGACTTATATTTCTGCCTAAAACAGGCCACACTGACTCAAATCAACTGTAAATCATCTAATCCATACGACTGACAAGATTTAGCCATTAGATTCAGAGTTTTGAGACTTTCATTCTTTTATTGCTTTAAAGTGCTTTTCAGCTCCTGAATAGCGTTTCCAATGCATTTACAATGTTTGGCATCGTACTAGTTCACATTACATGACTTTGACTTAGATTTCAGCTTAAAACAGGCCACGCTGACTCAAATCAACTGTAAATCATGAAATCTATATGACTGACAAGATTTAGCCATTATATTCCGAGTTTTGAGACTTTCAATCTTTTATTGCTTTAAAGTGCTTTTCAGCTCCTGAATAGCGTTTGCAATGCATTTACAATGTTTGGCATTGTACTCGTTCACATTACATGACCTTGACTTAAATTTCAGCCTAAAACAGGCCACGCTGACTCAAATCAACTGTAAATCATGAAATCTATATGACTGACAAGATTTAGTCATTAGGTTCTGTTTTTGAGACTTTCATTCTTTTATTGCTTTAAAGTGCTTTTCAGGTCTTGAATAGCGTTTTCAATGCATTTACAATGTTTGGCATTGTACCAGTTCACATTACATGACTTTGACTTAGATTTCAGCCTAAAACAGGCCACGCTGACTCAATGAGTCATTAGATTCCGAGTTTCGAGACTTTCATTCTTTTATTGCTTTAAAATGCTTTTCAGCTCCTGAATAGCGTTTTCAATGCATTTACAATGTTTGGCATTGTACTAGTTCACATTATAGACTTTGACTTAGATTTCAGCCTAAAACAGGCCACACTAACTCAAATCAACTGTAAATCATCTAATCCATACGACTGACAAGATTTAGCCATTAGATTCAGAGTTTTGAGACTTTCATTCTTTTATTGCTTTAAAGTGCTTTTCAGCTCCTGAATAGCGTTTGCAATGCATTTACAATGTTTGGCATTGTACTAGTTAACATCACATGACTTTCACTTAGATTTCATTCTAAAACAGGCCACACTGACTCAAATCAACTGTAAATCATCGAGTCCATACGACTGACAATGCATTTACAATGTTTGGCATTGTACTAGTTCACATTGTATGACTTTGACTTAGATTTCATCCTAAAACAGGCCACGCTGACTCAAGTCAACTGTAAATCATCTACTCCATACTACTGACAAGATTTAGTCATTAGGTTCTGTTTTTGAGACTTTCATTCTTTTATTGCTTTAAAGTGCTTTTCAGGTCTTGAATAGCGTTTTCAATGCATTTACAATGTTTGGCATTGTACCAGTTCACATTACATGACTTTGACTCAGATTTCATCCTAAAACAGGCCACATAAACTCAATGAGTCATTAGATTCCGAGTTTCGAGACTTTCATTCTTTTATTGCTTTAAAATGCTTTTCAGCTCCTGAATAGCGTTTTCAATGCATTTACAATGTTTGGCATTGTACTAGTTCACATTATAGACTTTGACTTAGATTTCAGCCTAAAACAGGCCACACTAACTCAAATCAACTGTAAATCATCTAATCCATACGACTGACAAGATTTAGCCATTAGATTCAGAGTTTTGAGACTTTCATTCTTTTATTGCTTTAAAGTGCTTTTCAGCTCCTGAATAGCGTTTGCAATGCATTTACAATGTTTGGCATTGTACTAGTTAACATCACATGACTTTCACTTAGATTTCATTCTAAAACAGGCCACACTGACTCAAATCAACTGTAAATCATCGAGTCCATACGACTGACAATGCATTTACAATGTTTGGCATTGTACTAGTTCACATTGTATGACTTTGACTTAGATTTCATCCTAAAACAGGCCACGCTGACTCAAGTCAACTGTAAATCATCTACTCCATACTACTGACAAGATTTAGTCATTAGGTTCTGTTTTTGAGACTTTCATTCTTTTATTGCTTTAAAGTGCTTTTCAGGTCTTGAATAGCGTTTTCAATGCATTTACAATGTTTGGCATTGTACCAGTTCACATTACATGACTTTGACTCAGATTTCATCCTAAAACAGGCCACATAAACTCAATGATCCATTAGATTCCGAGTTTTGAGACTTTCATTCTTTTATTGCTTTAAAGTGCTTTTCAGCTCCTGAATAGCGTTTCCAATGCATTTACAATGTTTGGCATTGTACTAGTTCACATTACATGACTTTGACTTAGATTTCATCTTAAAACAGGCCACACTGACTCAAATCAACTGTAAATCATCGAGTCCATACGACTGACAAGATTTAGCCATTAGGTTCCGAGTTTTGAGACTTTCATTCTTTTATTGCTTTAAAGTGCTTTTCAGGTCTTGAATAGCGTTTTCAATGCATTTACAATGTTTGGCATTGTACCAGTTCACATTACATGACTTTGACTCAGATTTCATCCTAAAACAGGCCACATAAACTCAATGATCCATTAGATTCCGAGTTTTGAGACTTTCATTCTTTTATTGCTTTAAAGTGCTTTTCAGCTCCTGAATAGCGTTTCCAATGCATTTACAATGTTTGGCATCGTACTAGTTCACATTACATGACTTTGACTTAGATTTCAGCTTAAAACAGGCCACGCTGACTCAAGTCAACTGTAAATCATCTACTCCATACTACTGACAGGATTTAGTCATTAGGTTCTGTTTTTGAGACTTTCATTCTTTTATTGCTTTAAAGTGCTTTTCAGGTCTTGAATAGCGTTTTCAATGCATTTACAATGTTTGGCATTGTACCAGTTCACATTACATGACTTTGACTTAGATTTCAGCCTAAAACAGGCCACACTGACTCAATGAGTCATTAGATTCCGAGTTTCGAGACTTTCATTCTTTTATTGCTTTAAAATGCTTTTCAGCTCCTGAATAGCGTTTTCAATGCATTTACAATGTTTGGCATTGTACTAGTTCACATTATATGACTTTGACTTAGATTTCTGCCTAAAACAGGCCACGCTGACTCAAGTCAACTGTAAATCATCTACTCCATACTACTGACAAGATTTAGTCATTAGGTTCTGTTTTTGAGACTTTCATTCTTTTATTGCTTTAAAGTACTTTTCATGTCTTGAATAGCGTTTTCAATGCATTTACAATGTTTGGCATTGTACCAGTTCACATTACATGACTTTGACTTAGATTTCAGCTTAAAACAGGCCACACTGACTCAAATCAACTGTAAGTCATGAAATCTATATGACTGACAAGATTTAGCCATTAGATTCCGAGTTTTGAGACTTTCAATCTTTTATTGCTTTAAAGTGCTTTTCAGCTCCTGAATGGCGTTTGCAATGCATTTACAATGTTTGGCATTGTACCAGTTCACATTACATGACTTTGACTTAGATTTCTGCCTTTAAACAGGCCACACCGACTCAAATCAACTGTAAATCATCTAATCCATACGACTGACAAGATTTAGCCATTAGATTCCGAGTTTTGAAGCTTTCAATCTTTTATTGCTTTAAAGTGCTTTTCAGCTCCTGAATAGCGTTTGCAATGCATTTACAATGTTTGGCATTGTACTCGTTCACATTACATGACCTTGACTTAAATTTCAGCCTAAAACAGGCCACGCTGACTCAAAACAACTGTAAATCATCTACTCCATACTACTGACAAGATTTAGTCATTAGGTTCTGTTTTTGAGACTTTCATTCTTTTATTGCTTTAAAGTGCTTTTCAGGTCTTGAATAGCGTTTTCAATGCATTTACAATGTTTGGCATTGTACCAGTTCACATTACATGACTTTGACTCAAATTTCATCCTAAAACAGGCCACATTGACTCAATGAGCCATTAGATTCAGAATTTTGAGACTTTCATTCTTTTATTGCTTTAAAGTGCTTTTCAGCTCCTGAATAGCGTTTCCAATGCATTTACAATGTTTGGCATCGTACTAGTTCACATTACATGACTTTGACTTAGATTTCAGCTTAAAACAGGCCACGCTGACTCAAATCAACTGTAAATCATGAAATCTATATGACTGACAAGATTTAGCCATTATATTCCGAGTTTTGAGACTTTCAATCTTTTATTGCTTTAAAGTGCTTTTCAGCTCCTGAATAGCGTTTGCAATGCATTTACAATGTTTGGCATTGTACTCGTTCACATTACATGACCTTGACTTAAATTTCAGCCTAAAACAGGCCACGCTGACTCAAAACAACTGTAAATCATCTACTCCATACTACTGACAAGATTTAGTCATTAGGTTCTGTTTTTGAGACTTTCATTCTTTTATTGCTTTAAAGTGCTTTTCAGGTCTTGAATAGCGTTTTCAATGCATTTACAATGTTTGGCATTGTACCAGTTCACATTACATGACTTTGACTCAAATTTCATCCTAAAACAGGCCACATTGACTCAATGAGCCATTAGATTCAGAATTTTGAGACTTTCATTCTTTTATTGCTTTAAAGTGCTTTTCAGCTCCTGAATAGTGTTTGCAATGCATTTACAATGTTTGGCATTGTACCAGTTCACATTACATGACTTTGACTTATATTTCTGCCTAAAACAGGCCACACTGACTCAAATCAACTGTAAATCATCTAATCCATACGACTGACAAGATTTAGCCATTAGATTCAGAGTTTTGAGACTTTCATTCTTTTATTGCTTTAAAGTGCTTTTCAGCTCCTGAATAGCGTTTCCAATGCATTTACAATGTTTGGCATCGTACTAGTTCACATTACATGACTTTGACTTAGATTTCAGCTTAAAACAGGCCACGCTGACTCAAATCAACTGTAAATCATGAAATCGATATGACTGACAAGATTTAGCCATTATATTCCGAGTTTTGAGACTTTCAATCTTTTATTGCTTTAAAGTGATTTTCAGCTCCTGAATAGCGTTTGCAATGCATTTACAATGTTTGGCATTGTACTAGTTAACATCACATGACTTTGACTTAGATTTCATTCTAAAACAGGCCATGCTGACTCAAGTCAACTGTAAATCATCTACTCCATACTACTGACAGGATTTAGTCATTAGGTTCTGTTTTTGAGACTTTCATTCTTTTATTGCTTTAAAGTGCTTTTCAGGTCTTGAATAGCGTTTTCAATGCATTTACAATGTTTGGCATTGTACCAGTTCACATTATAGACTTTGACTTAGATTTCTGCCTAAAACAGGCCACACTGACTCAAATCAACTGTAAATCATCTAATCCATACGACTGACAAGATTTAGCCATTAGATTCAGAGTTTTGAGACTTTCATTCTTTTATTGCTTTAAAGTGCTTTTCAGCTCCTGAATAGCGTTTCCAATGCATTTACAATGTTTGGCATCGTACTAGTTCACATTACATGACTTTGACTTAGATTTCAGCTTAAAACAGGCCACGCTGACTCAAATCAACTGTAAATCATGAAATCTATATGACTGACAAGATTTAGCCATTATATTCCGAGTTTTGAGACTTTCAATCTTTTATTGCTTTAAAGTGATTTTCAGCTCCTGAATAGCGTTTGCAATGCATTTACAATGTTTGGCATTGTACTAGTTAACATCACATGACTTTCACTTAGATTTCAGCTTAAAACAGGCCACGCTGACTCAAATCAACTGTAAATCATGAAATCTATATGACTGACAAGATTTAGTCATTAGGTTCTGTTTTTGAGACTTTCATTCTTTTATTGCTTTAAAGTGCTTTTCAGGTCTTGAATAGCGTTTTCAATGCATTTACAATGTTTGGCATTGTACCAGTTCACATTACATGACTTTGACTTAGATTTCAGCCTAAAACAGGCCACGCTGACTCAATGAGTCATTAGATTCCGAGTTTCGAGACTTTCATTCTTTTATTGCTTTAAAATGCTTTTCAGCTCCTGAATAGCGTTTTCAATGCATTTACAATGTTTGGCATTGTACTAGTTCACATTATAGACTTTGACTTAGATTTCAGCCTAAAACAGGCCACACTAACTCAAATCAACTGTAAATCATCTAATCCATACGACTGACAAGATTTAGCCATTAGATTCAGAGTTTTGAGACTTTCAATCTTTTATTGCTTTAAAGTGCTTTTCAGCTCCTGAATAGCGTTTGCAATGCATTTACAATGTTTGGCATTGTACTCGTTCACATTACATGACCTTGACTTAAATTTCAGCCTAAAACAGGCCACGCTGACTCAAAACAACTGTAAATCATCTACTCCATACTACTGACAAGATTTAGTCATTAGGTTCTGTTTTTGAGACTTTCATTCTTTTATTGCTTTAAAGTGCTTTTCAGGTCTTGAATAGCGTTTTCAATGCATTTACAATGTTTGGCATTGTACCAGTTCACATTACATGACTTTGACTCAAATTTCATCCTAAAACAGGCCACATTGACTCAATGAGCCATTAGATTCAGAATTTGAGACTTTCATTCTTTTATTGCTTTAAAGTGCTTTTCAGCTCCTGAATAGTGTTTGCAATGCATTTACAATGTTTGGCATTGTACCAGTTCACATTACATGACTTTGACTTATATTTCTGCCTAAAACAGGCCACACTGACTCAAATCAACTGTAAATCATCTAATCCATACGACTGACAAGATTTAGCCATTAGATTCAGAGTTTTGAGACTTTCATTCTTTTATTGCTTTAAAGTGCTTTTCAGCTCCTGAATAGCGTTTCCAATGCATTTACAATGTTTGGCATCGTACTAGTTCACATTACATGACTTTGACTTAGATTTCAGCTTAAAACAGGCCACGCTGACTCAAATCAACTGTAAATCATGAAATCGATATGACTGACAAGATTTAGCCATTATATTCCGAGTTTTGAGACTTTCAATCTTTTATTGCTTTAAAGTGATTTTCAGCTCCTGAATAGCGTTTGCAATGCATTTACAATGTTTGGCATTGTACTAGTTAACATCACATGACTTTGACTTAGATTTCATTCTAAAACAGGCCATGCTGACTCAAGTCAACTGTAAATCATCTACTCCATACTACTGACAGGATTTAGTCATTAGGTTCTGTTTTTGAGACTTTCATTCTTTTATTGCTTTAAAGTGCTTTTCAGGTCTTGAATAGCGTTTTCAATGCATTTACAATGTTTGGCATTGTACCAGTTCACATTATAGACTTTGACTTAGATTTCTGCCTAAAACAGGCCACACTGACTCAAATCAACTGTAAATCATCTAATCCATACGACTGACAAGATTTAGCCATTAGATTCAGAGTTTTGAGACTTTCATTCTTTTATTGCTTTAAAGTGCTTTTCAGCTCCTGAATAGCGTTTCCAATGCATTTACAATGTTTGGCATCGTACTAGTTCACATTACATGACTTTGACTTAGATTTCAGCTTAAAACAGGCCACGCTGACTCAAATCAACTGTAAATCATGAAATCTATATGACTGACAAGATTTAGCCATTATATTCCGAGTTTTGAGACTTTCAATCTTTTATTGCTTTAAAGTGATTTCAGCTCCTGAATAGCGTTTGCAATGCATTTACAATGTTTGGCATTGTACTAGTTAACATCACATGACTTTCACTTAGATTTCAGCTTAAAACAGGCCACGCTGACTCAAATCAACTGTAAATCATGAAATCTATATGACTGACAAGATTTAGTCATTAGGTTCTGTTTTTGAGACTTTCATTCTTTTATTGCTTTAAAGTGCTTTTCAGGTCTTGAATAGCGTTTTCAATGCATTTACAATGTTTGGCATTGTACCATTTCACATTACATGACTTTGACTTAGATTTCAGCCTAAAACAGGCCACGCTGACTCAATGAGTCATTAGATTCCGAGTTTCGAGACTTTCATTCTTTTATTGCTTTAAAATGCTTTTCAGCTCCTGAATAGCGTTTTCAATGCATTTACAATGTTTGGCATTGTACTAGTTCACATTATAGACTTTGACTTAGATTTCAGCCTAAAACAGGCCACACTAACTCAAATCAACTGTAAATCATCTAATCCATACGACTGACAAGATTTAGCCATTAGATTCAGAGTTTTGAGACTTTCATTCTTTTATTGCTTTAAAGTGCTTTTCAGCTCCTGAATAGCGTTTGCAATGCATTTACAATGTTTGGCATTGTACTCGTTCACATTACATGACCTTGACTTAAATTTCAGCCTAAAACAGGCCACGCTGACTCAAAACAACTGTAAATCATCTACTCCATACTACTGACAAGATTTAGTCATTAGGTTCTGTTTTTGAGACTTTCATTCTTTTATTGCTTTAAAGTGCTTTTCAGGTCTTGAATAGCGTTTTCAATGCATTTACAATGTTTGGCATTGTACCAGTTCACATTACATGACTTTGACTCAAATTTCATCCTAAAAAAGGCCACATTGACTCAATGAGCCATTAGATTCAGAATTTTGAGACTTTCATTCTTTTATTGCTTTAAAGTGCTTTTCAGCTCCTGAATAGTGTTTGCAATGCATTTACAATGTTTGGCATTGTACCAGTTCACATTACATGACTTTGACTTATATTTCTGCCTAAAACAGGCCACACTGACTCAAATCAACTGTAAATCATCTAATCCATACGACTGACAAGATTTAGCCATTAGATTCAGAGTTTTGAGACTTTCATTCTTTTATTGCTTTAAAGTGCTTTTCAGCTCCTGAATAGCGTTTCCAATGCATTTACAATGTTTGGCATCGTACTAGTTCACATTACATGACTTTGACTTAGATTTCAGCTTAAAACAGGCCACGCTGACTCAAATCAACTGTAAATCATGAAATCGATATGACTGACAAGATTTAGCCATTATATTCCGAGTTTTGAGACTTTCAATCTTTTATTGCTTTAAAGTGATTTTCAGCTCCTGAATAGCGTTTGCAATGCATTTACAATGTTTGGCATTGTACTAGTTAACATCACATGACTTTGACTTAGATTTCATTCTAAAACAGGCCATGCTGACTCAAGTCAACTGTAAATCATCTACTCCATACTACTGACAGGATTTAGTCATTAGGTTCTGTTTTTGAGACTTTCATTCTTTTATTGCTTTAAAGTGCTTTTCAGGTCTTGAATAGCGTTTTCAATGCATTTACAATGTTTGGCATTGTACCAGTTCACATTATAGACTTTGACTTAGATTTCTGCCTAAAACAGGCCACACTGACTCAAATCAACTGTAAATCATCTAATCCATACGACTGACAAGATTTAGCCATTAGATTCAGAGTTTTGAGACTTTCATTCTTTTATTGCTTTAAAGTGCTTTTCAGCTCCTGAATAGCGTTTCCAATGCATTTACAATGTTTGGCATCGTACTAGTTCACATTACATGACTTTGACTTAGATTTCAGCTTAAAACAGGCCACGCTGACTCAAATCAACTGTAAATCATGAAATCTATATGACTGACAAGATTTAGCCATTATATTCCGAGTTTTGAGACTTTCAATCTTTTATTGCTTTAAAGTGATTTTCAGCTCCTGAATAGCGTTTGCAATGCATTTACAATGTTTGGCATTGTACTAGTTAACATCACATGACTTTCACTTAGATTTCAGCTTAAAACAGGCCACGCTGACTCAAATCAACTGTAAATCATGAAATCTATATGACTGACAAGATTTAGTCATTAGGTTCTGTTTTTGAGACTTTCATTCTTTTATTGCTTTAAAGTGCTTTTCAGGTCTTGAATAGCGTTTTCAATGCATTTACAATGTTTGGCATTGTACCAGTTCACATTACATGACTTTGACTTAGATTTCAGCCTAAAACAGGCCACGCTGACTCAATGAGTCATTAGATTCCGAGTTTCGAGACTTTCATTCTTTTATTGCTTTAAAATGCTTTTCAGCTCCTGAATAGCGTTTTCAATGCATTTACAATGTTTGGCATTGTACTAGTTCACATTATAGACTTTGACTTAGATTTCAGCCTAAAACAGGCCACACTAACTCAAATCAACTGTAAATCATCTAATCCATACGACTGACAAGATTTAGCCATTAGATTCAGAGTTTTGAGACTTTCATTCTTTTATTGCTTTAAAGTGCTTTTCAGCTCCTGAATAGCGTTTGCAATGCATTTACAATGTTTGGCATTGTACTAGTTAACATCACATGACTTTCACTTAGATTTCATTCTAAAACAGGCCACACTGACTCAAATCAACTGTAAATCATCAAGTCCATACGACTGACAATGCATTTACAATGTTTGGCATTGTACTAGTTCACATTGTATGACTTTGACTTAGATTTCATCCTAAAACAGGCCACGCTGACTCAAGTCAACTGTAAATCATCTACTCCATACTACTGACAAGATTTAGTCATTAGGTTCTGTTTTTGAGGACTTTCATTCTTTTATTGCTTTAAAGTGCTTTTCAGGTCTTGAATAGCGTTTTCAATGCATTTACAATGTTTGGCATTGTACCAGTTCACATTACATGACTTTGACTCAGATTTCATCCTAAAACAGGCCACATAAACTCAATGATCCATTAGATTCCGAGTTTTGAGACTTTCATTCTTTTATTGCTTTAAAGTGCTTTTCAGCTCCTGAATAGCGTTTCCAATGCATTTACAATGTTTGGCATCGTACTAGTTCACATTACATGACTTTGACTTAGATTTCATCTTAAAACAGGCCACACTGACTCAAATCAACTGTAAATCATGAAATGTATATGACTGACAAGATTTAGCCATTAGGTTCCGAGTTTTAGACTTTCATTCTTTTATTGCTTTAAAGTGCTTTTCAGCTCCTGAATAGCGTTTGCAATGCATTTACAATGTTTGGCATTGTACTAGTTCACATTATATGACTTTGACTTAGATTTCATTCTAAAACAGGTCACACTGACTCAAATCAACTGTAAATCATCGAGTCCATACGACTGACAAGATTTAGCCATTAGGTTCCGAGTTTTGAGACTTTCATTCTTTTATTGCTTTAAAGTGCTTTTCAGCTCCTGAATAGCGTTTGCAATGCATTTACAATGTTTGGCATTGTACTCGTTCACATTACATGACCTTGACTTAAATTTCAGCCTAAAACAGGCCACGCTGACTCAAAACAACTGTAAATCATCTACTCCATACTACTGACAAGATTTAGTCATTAGGTTCTGTTTTTGAGACTTTCATTCTTTTATTGCTTTAAAGTGCTTTTCAGGTCTTGAATAGCGTTTTCAATGCATTTACAATGTTTGGCATTGTACCAGTTCACATTACATGACTTTGACTTATATTTCTGCCTAAAACAGGCCACACTGACTCAAATCAACTGTAAATCATCTAATCCATACGACTGACAAGATTTAGCCATTAGATTCAGAGTTTTGAGACTTTCATTCTTTTATTGCTTTAAAGTGCTTTTCAGCTCCTGAATAGCGTTTCCAATGCATTTACAATGTTTGGCATCGTACTAGTTCACATTACATGACTTTGACTTAGATTTCAGCTTAAAACAGGCCACGCTGACTCAAATCAACTGTAAATCATGAAATCTATATGACTGACAAGATTTAGCCATTATATTCCGAGTTTTGAGACTTTCAATCTTTTATTGCTTTAAAGTGCTTTTCAGCTCCTGAATAGCGTTTGCAATGCATTTACAATGTTTGGCATTGTACTCGTTCACATTACATGACCTTGACTTAAATTTCAGCCTAAAACAGGCCACGCTGACTCAAAACAACTGTAAATCATCTACTCCATACTACTGACAAGATTTAGTCATTAGGTTCTGTTTTTGAGACTTTCATTCTTTTATTGCTTTAAAGTGCTTTTCAGGTCTTGAATAGCGTTTTCAATGCATTTACAATGTTTGGCATTGTACCAGTTCACATTACATGACTTTGACTCAAATTTCATCCTAAAACAGGCCACATTGACTCAATGAGCCATTAGATTCAGAATTTTGAGACTTTCATTCTTTTATTGCTTTAAAGTGCTTTTCAGCTCCTGAATAGTGTTTGCAATGCATTTACAATGTTTGGCATTGTACCAGTTCACATTACATGACTTTGACTTATATTTCTGCCTAAAACAGGCCACACTGACTCAAATCAACTGTAAATCATCTAATCCATACGACTGACAAGATTTAGCCATTAGATTCAGAGTTTTGAGACTTTCATTCTTTTATTGCTTTAAAGTGCTTTTCAGCTCCTGAATAGCGTTTGCAATGCATTTACAATGTTTGGCATTGTACTAGTTAACATCACATGACTTTCACTTAGATTTCATTCTAAAACAGGCCACACTGACTCAAATCAACTGTAAATCATCGAGTCCATACGACTGACAATGCATTTACAATGTTTGGCATTGTACTAGTTCACATTGTATGACTTTGACTTAGATTTCATCCTAAAACAGGCCACGCTGACTCAAGTCAACTGTAAATCATCTACTCCATACTACTGACAAGATTTAGTCATTAGGTTCTGTTTTTGAGACTTTCATTCTTTTATTGCTTTAAAGTGCTTTTCAGGTCTTGAATAGCGTTTTCAATGCATTTACAATGTTTGGCATTGTACCAGTTCACATTACATGACTTTGACTCAGATTTCATCCTAAAACAGGCCACATAAACTCAATGATCCATTAGATTCCGAGTTTTGAGACTTTCATTCTTTTATTGCTTTAAAGTGCTTTTCAGCTCCTGAATAGCGTTTCCAATGCATTTACAATGTTTGGCATCGTACTAGTTCACATTACATGACTTTGACTTAGATTTCATCTTAAAACAGGCCACACTGACTCAAATCAACTGTAAATCATGAAATGTATATGACTGACAAGATTTAGCCATTAGGTTCCGAGTTTTAGACTTTCATTCTTTTATTGCTTTAAAGTGCTTTTCAGCTCCTGAATAGCGTTTGCAATGCATTTACAATGTTTGGCATTGTACTAGTTCACATTATATGACTTTGACTTAGATTTCATTCTAAAACAGGTCACACTGACTCAAATCAACTGTAAATCATCGAGTCCATACGACTGACAAGATTTAGCCATTAGGTTCCGAGTTTTGAGACTTTCATTCTTTTATTGCTTTAAAGTGCTTTTCAGCTCCTGAATAGCGTTTGCAATGCATTTACAATGTTTGGCATTGTACTCGTTCACATTACATGACCTTGACTTAAATTTCAGCCTAAAACAGGCCACGCTGACTCAAAACAACTGTAAATCATCTACTCCATACTACTGACAAGATTTAGTCATTAGGTTCTGTTTTTGAGACTTTCATTCTTTATTGCTTTAAAGTGCTTTTCAGGTCTTGAATAGCGTTTTCAATGCATTTACAATGTTTGGCATTGTACCAGTTCACATTACATGACTTTGACTTATATTTCTGCCTAAAACAGGCCACACTGACTCAAATCAACTGTAAATCATCTAATCCATACGACTGACAAGATTTAGCCATTAGATTCAGAGTTTTGAGACTTTCATTCTTTTATTGCTTTAAAGTGCTTTTCAGCTCCTGAATAGCGTTTCCAATGCATTTACAATGTTTGGCATCGTACTAGTTCACATTACATGACTTTGACTTAGATTTCAGCTTAAAACAGGCCACGCTGACTCAAATCAACTGTAAATCATGAAATCTATATGACTGACAAGATTTAGCCATTATATTCCGAGTTTTGAGACTTTCAATCTTTTATTGCTTTAAAGTGCTTTTCAGCTCCTGAATAGCGTTTGCAATGCATTTACAATGTTTGGCATTGTACTCGTTCACATTACATGACCTTGACTTAAATTTCAGCCTAAAACAGGCCACGCTGACTCAAAACAACTGTAAATCATCTACTCCATACTACTGACAAGATTTAGTCATTAGGTTCTGTTTTTGAGACTTTCATTCTTTTATTGCTTTAAAGTGCTTTTCAGGTCTTGAATAGCGTTTTCAATGCATTTACAATGTTTGGCATTGTACCAGTTCACATTACATGACTTTGACTCAAATTTCATCCTAAAACAGGCCACATTGACTCAATGAGCCATTAGATTCAGAATTTTGAGACTTTCATTCTTTTATTGCTTTAAAGTGCTTTTCAGCTCCTGAATAGTGTTTGCAATGCATTTACAATGTTTGGCATTGTACCAGTTCACATTACATGACTTTGACTTATATTTCTGCCTAAAACAGGCCACACTGACTCAAATCAACTGTAAATCATCTAATCCATACGACTGACAAGATTTAGCCATTAGATTCAGAGTTTTGAGACTTTCATTCTTTTATTGCTTTAAAGTGCTTTTCAGCTCCTGAATAGCGTTTCCAATGCATTTACAATGTTTGGCATCGTACTAGTTCACATTACATGACTTTGACTTAGATTTCAGCTTAAAACAGGCCACGCTGACTCAAATCAACTGTAAATCATGAAATCTATATGACTGACAAGATTTAGCCATTATATTCCGAGTTTTGAGACTTTCAATCTTTTATTGCTTTAAAGTGCTTTTCAGCTCCTGAATAGCGTTTGCAATGCATTTACAATGTTTGGCATTGTACTCGTTCACATTACATGACCTTGACTTAAATTTCAGCCTAAAACAGGCCACGCTGACTCAAAACAACTGTAAATCATCTACTCCATACTACTGACAAGATTTAGTCATTAGGTTCTGTTTTTGAGACTTTCATTCTTTTATTGCTTTAAAGTGCTTTTCAGGTCTTGAATAGCGTTTTCAATGCATTTACAATGTTTGGCATTGTACCAGTTCACATTACATGACTTTGACTCAAATTTCATCCTAAAACAGGCCACATTGACTCAATGAGCCATTAGATTCCGAGTTTCGAGACTTTCATTCTTTTATTGCTTTAAAGTGCTTTTCAGCTCCTGAATAGTGTTTGCAATGCATTTACAATGTTTGGCATTGTACCAGTTCACATTACATGACTTTGACTTATATTTCTGCCTAAAACAGGCCACACTGACTCAAATCAACTGTAAATCATCTAATCCATACGACTGACAAGATTTAGCCATTAGATTCAGAGTTTTGAGACTTTCATTCTTTTATTGCTTTAAAGTGCTTTTCAGCTCCTGAATAGCGTTTCCAATGCATTTACAATGTTTGGCATCGTACTAGTTCACATTACATGACTTTGACTTAGATTTCAGCTTAAAACAGGCCACGCTGACTCAAATCAACTGTAAATCATGAAATCGATATGACTGACAAGATTTAGCCATTATATTCCGAGTTTTGAGACTTTCAATCTTTTATTGCTTTAAAGTGATTTTCAGCTCCTGAATAGCGTTTGCAATGCATTTACAATGTTTGGCATTGTACTAGTTAACATCACATGACTTTCACTTAGATTTCATTCTAAAACAGGCCATGCTGACTCAAGTCAACTGTAAATCATCTACTCCATACTACTGACAGGATTTAGTCATTAGGTTCTGTTTTTGAGACTTTCATTCTTTTATTGCTTTAAAGTGCTTTTCAGGTCTTGAATAGCGTTTTCAATGCATTTACAATGTTTGGCATTGTACCAGTTCACATTACATGACTTTGACTTAGATTTCAGCCTAAAACAGGCCACGCTGACTCAATGAGTCATTAGATTCCGAGTTTCGAGACTTTCATTCTTTTATTGCTTTAAAATGCTTTTCAGCTCCTGAATAGCGTTTTCAATGCATTTACAATGTTTGGCATTGTACTAGTTCACATTATATGACTTTGACTTAGATTTCATTCTAAAACAGGCCATGCTGACTCAAGTCAACTGTAAATCATCTACTCCATACTACTGACAGGATTTAGTCATTAGGTTCTGTTTTTGAGACTTTCATTCTTTTATTGCTTTAAAGTGCTTTTCAGGTCTTGAATAGCGTTTTCAATGCATTTACAATGTTTGGCATTGTACCAGTTCACATTACATGACTTTGACTCAAGTTTCATCCTAAAACAGGCCACATTGACTCAATGAGCCATTAGATTCAGAATTTTGAGACTTTCATTCTTTTATTGCTTTAAAGTGCTTTTCAGCTCCTGAATAGTGTTTGCAATGCATTTACAATGTTTGGCATTGTACCAGTTCACATTACATGACTTTGACTTATATTTCTGCCTAAAACAGGCCACACTGACTCAAATCAACTGTAAATCATCTAATCCATACGACTGACAAGATTTAGCCATTAGATTCAGAGTTTTGAGACTTTCATTCTTTTATTGCTTTAAAGTGCTTTTCAGCTCCTGAATAGCGTTTCCAATGCATTTACAATGTTTGGCATCGTACTAGTTCACATTACATGACTTTGACTTAGATTTCAGCTTAAAACAGGCCACGCTGACTCAAATCAACTGTAAATCATGAAATCTATGACTGACAAGATTTAGCCATTATATTCCGAGTTTTGAGACTTTCAATCTTTTATTGCTTTAAAGTGCTTTTCAGCTCCTGAATAGCGTTTGCAATGCATTTACAATGTTTGGCATTGTACTCGTTCACATTACATGACCTTGACTTAAATTTCAGCCTAAAACAGGCCACGCTGACTCAAAACAACTGTAAATCATCTACTCCATACTACTGACAAGATTTAGTCATTAGGTTCTGTTTTTGAGACTTTCATTCTTTTATTGCTTTAAAGTGCTTTTCAGGTCTTGAATAGCGTTTTCAATGCATTTACAATGTTTGGCATTGTACCAGTTCACATTACATGACTTTGACTCAAATTTCATCCTAAAACAGGCCACATTGACTCAATGAGCCATTAGATTCAGAATTTTGAGACTTTCATTCTTTTATTGCTTTAAAGTGCTTTTCAGCTCCTGAATAGTGTTTGCAATGCATTTACAATGTTTGGCATTGTACCAGTTCACATTACATGACTTTGACTTATATTTCTGCCTAAAACAGGCCACACTGACTCAAATCAACTGTAAATCATCTAATCCATACGACTGACAAGATTTAGCCATTAGATTCAGAGTTTTGAGACTTTCATTCTTTTATTGCTTTAAAGTGCTTTTCAGCTCCTGAATAGCGTTTCCAATGCATTTACAATGATTGGCATCGTACTAGTTCACATTACATGACTTTGACTTAGATTTCAGCTTAAAACAGGCCACGCTGACTCAAATCAACTGTAAATCATGAAATCGATATGACTGACAAGATTTAGCCATTATATTCCGAGTTTTGAGACTTTCAATCTTTTATTGCTTTAAAGTGATTTTCAGCTCCTGAATAGCGTTTGCAATGCATTTACAATGTTTGGCATTGTACTAGTTAACATCACATGACTTTCACTTAGATTTCATTCTAAAACAGGCCATGCTGACTCAAGTCAACTGTAAATCATCTACTCCACCATACTACTGACAGGATTTAGTCATTAGGTTCTGTTTTTGAGACTTTCATTCTTTTATTGCTTTAAAGTGCTTTTCAGGTCTTGAATAGCGTTTTCAATGCATTTACAATGTTTGGCATTGTACCAGTTCACATTACATGACTTTGACTTAGATTTCAGCCTAAAACAGGCCACGCTGACTCAATGAGTCATTAGATTCCGAGTTTCGAGACTTTCATTCTTTTATTGCTTTAAAATGCTTTTCAGCTCCTGAATAGCGTTTTCAATGCATTTACAATGTTTGGCATTGTACTAGTTCACATTATATGACTTTGACTTAGATTTCTGCCTAAAACAGGCCACGCTGACTCAAGTCAACTGTAAATCATCTACTCCATACTACTGACAAGATTTAGTCATTAGGTTCTGTTTTTGAGACTTTCATTCTTTTATTGCTTTAAAGTGCTTTTCAGGTCTTGAATAGCGTTTTCAATGCATTTACAATGTTTGGCATTGTACCAGTTCACATTACATGACTTTGACTTAGATTTCATCTTAAAACAGGCCACACTGACTCAAATCAACTGTAAATCATGAAATCTATATGACTGACAAGATTTAGCCATTAGATTCCGAGTTTTGAGACTTTCAATCTTTTATTGCTTTAAAATGATTTTCAGCTCCTGAATAGCGTTTGCAATGCATTTACAATGTTTGGCATTGTACTAGTTAACATCACATGACTTTCACTTAGATTTCATTCTAAAACAGGCCACGCTGACTCAAATCAACTGTAAATCATGAAATCTATATGACTGACAAGATTTAGCCATTATATTCCGAGTTTTGAGACTTTCAATCTTTTATTTCTTTAAAGTGATTTTCAGCTCCTGAATAGCGTTTGCAATGCATTTACAATGTTTGGCATTGTACTAGTTAACATCACATGACTTTCACTTAGATTTCATTCTAAAACAGGCCATGCTGACTCAAGTCAACTGTAAATCATCTACTCCATACTACTGACAGGATTTAGTCATTAGGTTCTGTTTTTGAGACTTTCATTCTTTTATTGCTTTAAAGTGCTTTTCAGGTCTTGAATAGCGTTTTCAATGCATTTACAATGTTTGGCATTGTACCAGTTCACATTACATGACTTTGACTCAGATTTCATCCTAAAACAGGCCACATTGACTCAATGATCCATTAGATTCCGAGTTTTGAGACTTTCATTCTTTTATTGCTTTAAAGTGCTTTTCAGCTCCTGAATAGCGTTTCCAATGCATTTACAATGTTTGGCATCGTACTAGTACACATTACATGACTTTGACTTAGATTTCTGCCTAAAACAGGCCACGCTGACTCAAGTCAACTGTAAATCATCTAATGCATACGACTGACAAGATTTAGCCATTAGATTCCGAGTTTTGAAGCTTTCATTCATTTATTGCTTTAAAGTGCTTTTCAGCTTCTGAATAGCGTTTCCAATGCATTTACAATGTTTGGCATTGTACCAGTTCACATTATATGACTTTGACTTAGATTTCAGCCTAAAACAGGCCACACTAACTCAAATCAACTGTAAATCATCTAATCCATACGACTGACAAGATTTAGCCATTAGATTCAGAGTTTTGAGACTTTCATTCTTTTATTGCTTTAAAGTGCTTTTCAGCTCCTGAATAGCGTTTGCAATGCATTTACAATGTTTGGCATTGTACTAGTTAACATCACATGACTTTCACTTAGATTTCATTCTAAAACAGGCCACACTGACTCAAATCAACTGTAAATCATCTACTCCATACTACTGACAAGATTTAGTCATTAGGTTCTGTTTTTGAGACTTTCATTCTTTTATTGCTTTAAAGTGCTTTTCAGGTCTTGAATAGCGTTTTCAATGCATTTACAATGTTTGGCATTGTACCAGTTCACATTACATGACTTTGACTCAAATTTCATCCTAAAACAGGCCACATTGACTCAATGAGCCATTAGATTCAGAATTTTGAGACTTTCATTCTTTTATTGCTTTAAAGTGCTTTTCAGCTCCTGAATAGCGTTTGCAATGCATTTACAATGTTTGGCATTGTACTAGTTAACATCACATGACTTTCACTTAGATTTCATTCTAAAACAGGCCACACTGACTCAAATCAACTGTAAATCATCGAGTCCATACGACTGACAATGCATTTACAAGTTTTTGCATTGTACTAGTTCACATTATATGACTTTGACTTAGATTTCATCCTAAAACAGGCCACGCTGACTCAAGTCAACTGTAAATCATCTACTCCATACTACTGACAAGATTTAGTCATTAGGTTCTGTTTTTGAGACTTTCATTCTTTTATTGCTTTAAAGTGCTTTTCAGGTCTTGAATAGCGTTTTCAATGCATTTACAATGTTTGGCATTGTACCAGTTCACATTACATGACTTTGACTTAGATTTCAGCCTAAAACAGGCTACACTGACTCAATGAGCCATTAGATTCCGAGTTTCGAGACTTTCATTCTTTTATTGCTTTAAAATGCTTTTCAGCTCCTGAATAGCGTTTTCAATGCATTTACAATGTTTGGCATTGTACTAGTTCACATTATATGACTTTGACTTAGATTTCATTCTAAAACAGGCCACACTGACTCAAATCAACTGTAAATCATCTAATTTATACGACTGACAAGATTTAGCCATTAGGTTCTGTTTTTGAGGCTTTCATTCTTTTATTGCTTTAAAGTGCTTTTCAGGTCTTGAATAGCGTTTTCAATGCATTTACAATGTTTGCCATCGTACTAGTTCACATTACATGACTTTGACTTAGATTTCTGCCTTTAAACAGGCCACACTGACTCAAATCAACTGTAAATCATCTAATCCATACGACTGACAAGATTTAGCCATTAGATTCCGAGTTTTGAAGCTTTCATTCTTTTATTGCTTTAAAGTGCTTTTCAGCTCCTGAATAGTGTTTGCAATGCATTTACAATGTTTGGCATTGTACTAGTTCACATTATATGACTTTGACTTAGATTTCATTCTAAAACAGGTCACACTGACTCAAATCAACTGTAAATCATCGAGTCCATACGACTGACAAGATTTAGCCATTAGGTTCCGAGTTTTGAGACTTTCATTCTTTTATTGCTTTAAAGTGCTTTTCAGCTCCTGAATAGCGTTTGCAATGCATTTACAATGTTTGGCATTGTACTCGTTCACATTACATGACCTTGACTTAAATTTCAGCCTAAAACAGGCCACGCTGACTCAAAACAACTGTAAATCATCTACTCCATACTACTGACAAGATTTAGTCATTAGGTTCTGTTTTTGAGACTTTCATTCTTTTATTGCTTTAAAGTGCTTTTCAGGTCTTGAATAGCGTTTTCAATGCATTTACAATGTTTGGCATTGTACCAGTTCACATTACATGACTTTGACTTAGATTTCTGCCTAAAACAGGCCACACTGACTCAAATCAACTGTAAATAATCTAATCCATACGACTGACAAGATTTAGCCATTAGATTCAGAGTTTTGAGACTTTCATTCTTTTATTGCTTTAAAGTGCTTTTCAGCTCCTGAATAGCGTTTCCAATGCATTTACAATGTTTGCCATCGTACTAGTTCACATTACATGACTTTGACTTAGATTTCAGCTTAAAACAGGCCACGCTGACTCAAATCAACTGTAAATCATGAAATCTATATGACTGACAAGATTTAGCCATTATATTCCGAGTTTTGAGACTTTCAATCTTTTATTTCTTTAAAGTGATTTTCAGCTCCTGAATAGCGTTTGCAATGCATTTACAATGTTTGGCATTGTACCAGTTCACATTACATGACTTTGACTCAGATTTCATCCTAAAACAGGCCACATTGACTCAATGATCCATTAGATTCCGAGTTTTGAGACTTTCATTCTTTTATTGCTTTAAAGTGCTTTTCAGCTCCTGAATAGCGTTTCCAATGCATTTACAATGTTTGGCATCGTACTAGTACACATTACATGACTTTGACTTAGATTTCTGCCTAAAACAGGCCACGCTGACTCAAGTCAACTGTAAATCATCTAATCCATACGACTGACAAGATTTAGCCATTAGATTCCGAGTTTTGAAGCTTTCATTCTTTTATTGCTTTAAAGTGCTTTTCAGCTTCTGAATAGCGTTTCCAATGCATTTACAATGTTTGGCATTGTACCAGTTCACATTATATGACTTTGACTTAGATTTCAGCCTAAAACAGGCCACACTAACTCAAATCAACTGTAAATCATCTAATCCATACGACTGACAAGATTTAGCCATTAGATTCAGAGTTTTGAGACTTTCATTCTTTTATTGCTTTAAAGTGCTTTTCAGCTCCTGAATAGCGTTTGCAATGCATTTACAATGTTTGGCATTGTACTAGTTAACATCACATGACTTTCACTTAGATTTCATTCTAAAACAGGCCACACTGACTCAAATCAACTGTAAATCATCTACTCCATACTACTGACAAGATTTAGTCATTAGGTTCTGTTTTTGAGACTTTCATTCTTTTATTGCTTTAAAGTGCTTTTCAGGTCTTGAATAGCGTTTTCAATGCATTTACAATGTTTGGCATTGTACCAGTTCACATTACATGACTTTGACTCAAATTTCATCCTAAAACAGGCCACATTGACTCAATGAGCCATTAGATTCAGAATTTTGAGACTTTCATTCTTTTATTGCTTTAAAGTGCTTTTCAGCTCCTGAATAGCGTTTGCAATGCATTTACAATGTTTGGCATTGTACTAGTTAACATCACATGACTTTCACTTAGATTTCATTCTAAAACAGGCCACACTGACTCAAATCAACTGTAAATCATCGAGTCCATACGACTGACAATGCATTTACAAGTTTTTGCATTGTACTAGTTCACATTATATGACTTTGACTTAGATTTCATCCTAAAACAGGCCACGCTGACTCAAGTCAACTGTAAATCATCTACTCCATACTACTGACAAGATTTAGTCATTAGGTTCTGTTTTTGAGACTTTCATTCTTTTATTGCTTTAAAGTGCTTTTCAGGTCTTGAATAGCGTTTTCAATGCATTTACAATGTTTGGCATTGTACCAGTTCACATTACATGACTTTGACTCAGATTTCATCCTAAAACAGGCCACATAAACTCAATGATCCATTAGATTCCGAGTTTTGAGACTTTCATTCTTTTATTGCTTTAAAGTGCTTTTCAGCTCCTGAATAGCGTTTCCAATGCATTTACAATGTTTGGCATCGTACTAGTTCACATTACATGACTTTGACTTAGATTTCATCTTAAAACAGGCCACACTGACTCAAATCAACTGTAAATCATGAAATCTATATGACTGACAAGATTTAGCCATTAGGTTCCGAGTTTTGAGACTTTCATTCTTTTATTGCTTTAAAGTGCTTTTCAGCTCCTGAATAGCGTTTGCAATGCATTTACAATGTTTGGCATTGTACTAGTTCACATTATATGACTTTGACTTAGATTTCATTCTAAAACAGGTCACACTGACTCAAATCAACTGTAAATCATCGAGTCCATACGACTGACAAGATTTAGCCATTAGGTTCCGAGTTTTGAGACTTTCATTCTTTTATTGCTTTAAAGTGCTTTTCAGCTCCTGAATAGCGTTTGCAATGCATTTACAATGTTTGGCATTGTACTCGTTCACATTACATGACCTTGACTTAAATTTCAGCCTAAAACAGGCCAAGCTGACTCAAAACAACTGTAAATCATCTACTCCATACTACTGACAAGATTTAGTCATTAGGTTCTGTTTTTGAGACTTTCATTCTTTTATTGCTTTAAAGTGCTTTTCAGGTCTTGAATAGCGTTTTCAATGCATTTACAATGTTTGGCATTGTACCAGTTCACATTACATGACTTTGACTCAAATTTCATCCTAAAACAGGCCACATTGACTCAATGAGCCATTAGATTCAGAATTTTGAGACTTTCATTCTTTTATTGCTTTAAAGTGCTTTTCAGCTCCTGAATAGTGTTTGCAATGCATTTACAATGTTTGGCATTGTACCAGTTCACATTACATGACTTTGACTTATATTTCTGCCTAAAACAGGCCACACTGACTCAAATCAACTGTAAATCATCTAATCCATACGACTGACAAGATTTAGCCATTAGATTCAGAGTTTTGAGACTTTCATTCTTTTATTGCTTTAAAGTGCTTTTCAGCTCCTGAATAGCGTTTCCAATGCATTTACAATGTTTGGCATCGTACTAGTTCACATTACATGACTTTGACTTAGATTTCAGCTTAAAACAGGCCACGCTGACTCAAATCAACTGTAAATCATGAAATCTATATGACTGACAAGATTTAGCCATTATATTCCGAGTTTTGAGACTTTCAATCTTTTATTGCTTTAAAGTGATTTTCAGCTCCTGAATAGCGTTTGCAATGCATTTACAATGTTTGGCATTGTACTAGTTAACATCACATGACTTTCACTTAGATTTCATTCTAAAACAGGCCACGCTGACTCAAATCAACTGTAAATCATGAAATCTATATGACTGACAAGATTTAGCCATTATATTCCGAGTTTTGAGACTTTCAATCTTTTATTTCTTTAAAGTGATTTTCAGCTCCTGAATAGCGTTTGCAATGCATTTACAATGTTTGGCATTGTACTAGTTAACATCACATGACTTTCACTTAGATTTCATTCTAAAACAGGCCATGCTGACTCAAGTCAACTGTAAATCATCTACTCCATACTACTGACAGGATTTAGTCATTAGGTTCTGTTTTTGAGACTTTCATTCTTTTATTGCTTTAAAGTGCTTTTCAGGTCTTGAATAGCGTTTTCAATGCATTTACAATGTTTGGAATTGTACCAATTCACATTACATGACTTTGACTTAGATTTCAGCCTAAAACAGGCTACACTGACTCAATGAGCCATTAGATTCCGAGTTTCGAGACTTTCATTCTTTTATTGCTTTAAAATGCTTTTCAGCTCCTGAATAGCGTTTTCAATGCGTTTACAATGTTTGGCATTGTACTAGTTCACATTATATGACTTTGACTTAGATTTCATTCTAAAACAGGCCACACTGACTCAAATCAACTGTAAATCATCTAATTTATACGACTGACAAGATTTAGCCATTAGGTTCTGTTTTTGAGGCTTTCATTCTTTTATTGCTTTAAAGTGCTTTTCAGGTCTTGAATAGCGTTTTCAATGCATTTACAATGTTTGGCATTGTACCAGTTCACATTACATGACTTTGATTCAGATTTCATCCTAAAACAGGCCACATTGACTCAATGATCCATTAGATTCCGAGTTTTGAGACTTTCATTCTTTTATTGCTTTAAAGTGCTTTTCAGCTCCTGAATAGCGTTTCCAATGCATTTACAATGTTTGGCATCGTACTAGTTCACATTACATGACTTTGACTTAGATTTCTGCCTAAAACAGGCCACGCTGACTCAAGTCAACTGTAAATCATCTACTCCATACTACTGACAAGATTTAGTCATTAGGTTCTGTTTTTGAGACTTTCATTCTTTTATTGCTTTAAAGTACTTTTCATGTCTTGAATAGCGTTTTCAATGCATTTACAATGTTTGGCATTGTACCAGTTCACATTACATGACTTTGACTTAGATTTCAGCTTAAAACAGGCCACACTGACTCAAATCAACTGTAAATCATGAAATCTATATGACTGACAAGATTTAGCCATTAGATTCCGAGTTTTGAGACTTTCAATCTTTTATTGCTTTAAAGTGCTTTTCAGCTCCTGAATAGCGTTTGCAATGCATTTACAATGTTTGGCATTGTACCAGTTCACATTACATGACTTTGACTTAGATTTCTGCCTTTAAACAGGCCACACTGACTCAAATCAACTGTAAATCATCTAATCCATACGACTGACAAGATTTAGCCATTAGATTCCGAGTTTTGAAGCTTTCATTCTTTTATTGCTTTAAAGTGCTTTTCAGCTCCTGAATAGCGTTTCCAATGCATTTACAATGTTTGGCATTGTACCAGTTCACATTATAGACTTTGACTTAGATTTCAGCCTAAAACAGGCCACACTAACTCAAATCAACTGTAAATCATCTAATCCATACGACTGACAAGATTTAGCCATTAGATTCAGAGTTTTGAGACTTTCATTCTTTTATTGCTTTAAAGTGCTTTTCAGCTCCTGAATAGCGTTTCCAATGCATTTACAATGTTTGGCATCGTACTAGTTCACATTACATGACTTTGACTTAGATTTCAGCTTAAAACAGGCCACACTGACTCAAATCAACTGTAAATCATGAAATCTATATGACTGACAAGATTTAGCCATTATATTCCGAGTTTTGAGACTTTCAATCTTTTATTGCTTTAAAATGCTTTTCAGCTCCTGAATAGCGTTTTCAATGCATTTACAATGTTTGGCATTGTACTAGTTCACATTATATGACTTTGACTTAGATTTCTGCCTAAAACAGGCCACGCTGACTAAAGTCAACTGTAAATCATCGAGTCCATACGACTGACAAGATTTAGCCATTAGGTTCCGAGTTTTGAGACTTTCATTCTTTTATTGCTTTAAAGTGCTTTTCAGCTCCTGAATAGCGTTTGCAATGCATTTACAATGTTTGGCATTGTACTCGTTCACATTACATGACCTTGACTTAAATTTCAGCCTAAAACAGGCCACGCTGACTCAAAACAACTGTAAATCATCTACTCCATACTACTGACAAGATTTAGTCATTAGGTTCTGTTTTTGAGACTTTCATTCTTTTATTGCTTTAAAGTGCTTTTCAGGTCTTGAATAGCGTTTTCAATGCATTTACAATGTTTGGCATTGTACCAGTTCACATTACATGACTTTGACTCAAATTTCATCCTAAAACAGGCCACATTGACTCAATGAGCCATTAGATTCCGAGTTTCGAGACTTTCATTCTTTTATTGCTTTAAAATGCTTTTCAGCTCCTGAATAGCGTTTTCAATGCGTTTACAATGTTTGGCATTGTACTAGTTCACATTATATGACTTTGACTTAGATTTCATTCTAAAACAGGCCACACTGACTCAAATCAACTGTAAATCATCTAATTTATACGACTGACAAGATTTAGCCATTAGGTTCTGTTTTTGAGGCTTTCATTCTTTTATTGCTTTAAAGTGCTTTTCAGGTCTTGAATAGCGTTTTCAATGCATTTACAATGTTTGGCATTGTACCAGTTCACATTACATGACTTTGATTCAGATTTCATCCTAAAACAGGCCACATTGACTCAATGATCCATTAGATTCCGAGTTTTGAGACTTTCATTCTTTTATTGCTTTAAAGTGCTTTTCAGCTCCTGAATAGCGTTTCCAATGCATTTACAATGTTTGGCATCGTACTAGTTCACATTACATGACTTTGACTTAGATTTCTGCCTAAAACAGGCCACGCTGACTCAAGTCAACTGTAAATCATCTACTCCATACTACTGACAAGATTTAGTCATTAGGTTCTGTTTTTGAGACTTTCATTCTTTTATTGCTTTAAAGTACTTTTCATGTCTTGAATAGCGTTTTCAATGCATTTACAATGTTTGGCATTGTACCAGTTCACATTACATGACTTTGACTTAGATTTCAGCTTAAAACAGGCCACACTGACTCAAATCAACTGTAAATCATGAAATCTATATGACTGACAAGATTTAGCCATTAGATTCCGAGTTTTGAGACTTTCAATCTTTTATTGCTTTAAAGTGCTTTTCAGCTCCTGAATAGCGTTTGCAATGCATTTACAATGTTTGGCATTGTACCAGTTCACATTACATGACTTTGACTTAGATTTCTGCCTTTAAACAGGCCACACTGACTCAAATCAACTGTAAATCATCTAATCCATACGACTGACAAGATTTAGACATTAGATTCCGAGTTTTGAAGCTTTCATTCTTTTATTGCTTTAAAGTGCTTTTCAGCTCCTGAATAGCGTTTCCAATGCATTTACAATGTTTGGCATTGTACCAGTTCACATTATAGACTTTGACTTAGATTTCAGCCTAAAACAGGCCACACTAACTCAAATCAACTGTAAATCATCTAATCCATACGACTGACAAGATTTAGCCATTAGATTCAGAGTTTTGAGACTTTCATTCTTTTATTGCTTTAAAGTGCTTTTCAGCTCCTGAATAGCGTTTCCAATGCATTTACAATGTTTGGCATCGTACTAGTTCACATTACATGACTTTGACTTAGATTTCAGCTTAAAACAGGCCACACTGACTCAAATCAACTGTAAATCATGAAATCTATATGACTGACAAGATTTAGCCATTATATTCCGAGTTTTGAGACTTTCAATCTTTTATTGCTTTAAAATGCTTTTCAGCTCCTGAATAGCGTTTTCAATGCATTTACAATGTTTGGCATTGTACTAGTTCACATTATATGACTTTGACTTAGATTTCTGCCTAAAACAGGCCACGCTGACTAAAGTCAACTGTAAATCATCGAGTCCATACGACTGACAAGATTTAGCCATTAGGTTCCGAGTTTTGAGACTTTCATTCTTTTATTGCTTTAAAGTGCTTTTCAGCTCCTGAATAGCGTTTGCAATGCATTTACAATGTTTGGCATTGTACTCGTTCACATTACATGACCTTGACTTAAATTTCAGCCTAAAACAGGCCACGCTGACTCAAAACAACTGTAAATCATCTACTCCATACTACTGACAAGATTTAGTCATTAGGTTCTGTTTTTGAGACTTTCATTCTTTTATTGCTTTAAAGTGCTTTTCAGGTCTTGAATAGCGTTTTCAATGCATTTACAATGTTTGGCATTGTACCAGTTCACATTACATGACTTTGACTCAAATTTCATCCTAAAACAGGCCACATTGACTCAATGAGCCATTAGATTCCGAGTTTCGAGACTTTCATTCTTTTATTGCTTTAAAATGCTTTTCAGCTCCTGAATAGCGTTTTCAATGCGTTTACAATGTTTGGCATTGTACTAGTTCACATTATATGACTTTGACTTAGATTTCATTCTAAAACAGGCCACACTGACTCAAATCAACTGTAAATCATCTAATTTATACGACTGACAAGATTTAGCCATTAGGTTCTGTTTTTGAGGCTTTCATTCTTTTATTGCTTTAAAGTGCTTTTCAGGTCTTGAATAGCGTTTTCAATGCATTTACAATGTTTGGCATTGTACCAGTTCACATTACATGACTTTGATTCAGATTTCATCCTAAAACAGGCCACATTGACTCAATGATCCATTAGATTCCGAGTTTTGAGACTTTCATTCTTTTATTGCTTTAAAGTGCTTTTCAGCTCCTGAATAGCGTTTCCAATGCATTTACAATGTTTGGCATCGTACTAGTTCACATTACATGACTTTGACTTAGATTTCTGCCTAAAACAGGCCACGCTGACTCAAGTCAACTGTAAATCATCTACTCCATACTACTGACAAGATTTAGTCATTAGGTTCTGTTTTTGAGACTTTCATTCTTTTATTGCTTTAAAGTACTTTTCATGTCTTGAATAGCGTTTTCAATGCATTTACAATGTTTGGCATTGTACCAGTTCACATTACATGACTTTGACTTAGATTTCAGCTTAAAACAGGCCACACTGACTCAAATCAACTGTAAATCATGAAATCTATATGACTGACAAGATTTAGCCATTAGATTCCGAGTTTTGAGACTTTCAATCTTTTATTGCTTTAAAGTGCTTTTCAGCTCCTGAATAGCGTTTGCAATGCATTTACAATGTTTGGCATTGTACCAGTTCACATTACATGACTTTGACTTAGATTTCTGCCTTTAAACAGGCCACACTGACTCAAATCAACTGTAAATCATCTAATCCATACGACTGACAAGATTTAGCCATTAGGTTCTGTTTTTGAGACTTTCATTCTTTTATTGCTTTAAAGTACTTTTCATGTCTTTAATAGCGTTTTCAATGCATTTACAATGTTTGGCATTGTACCAGTTCACATTACATGACTTTGACTTAGATTTCAGCTTAAAACAGGCCACACTGACTCAAATCAACTGTAAATCATGAAATCTATATGACTGACAAGATTTAGCCATTAGATTCCGAGTTTTGAGACTTTCAATCTTTTATTGCTTTAAAGTGCTTTTCAGCTCCTGAATAGCGTTTGCAATGCATTTACAATGTTTGGCATTGTACCAGTTCACATTACATGACTTTGACTTAGATTTCTGCCTTTAAACAGGCCACACTGACTCAAATCAACTGTAAATCATCTAATCCATACGACTGACAAGATTTAGCCATTAGATTCCGAGTTTTGAAGCTTTCATTCTTTTATTGCTTTAAAGTGCTTTTCAGCTCCTGAATAGCGTTTCCAATGCATTTACAATGTTTGGCATTGTACCAGTTCACATTATAGACTTTGACTTAGATTTCAGCCTAAAACAGGCCACACTAACTCAAATCAACTGTAAATCATCTAATCCATACGACTGACAAGATTTAGCCATTAGATTCAGAGTTTTGAGACTTTCATTCTTTTATTGCTTTAAAGTGCTTTTCAGCTCCTGAATAGCGTTTCCAATGCATTTACAATGTTTGGCATCGTACTAGTTCACATTACATGACTTTGACTTAGATTTCAGCTTAAAACAGGCCACACTGACTCAAATCAACTGTAAATCATGAAATCTATATGACTGACAAGATTTAGCCATTATATTCCGAGTTTTGAGACTTTCAATCTTTTATTGCTTTAAAATGCTTTTCAGCTCCTGAATAGCGTTTTCAATGCATTTACAATGTTTGGCATTGTACTAGTTCACATTATATGACTTTGACTTAGATTTCTGCCTAAAACAGGCCACGCTGACTAAAGTCAACTGTAAATCATCGAGTCCATACGACTGACAAGATTTAGCCATTAGGTTCCGAGTTTTGAGACTTTCATTCTTTTATTGCTTTAAAGTGCTTTTCAGCTCCTGAATAGCGTTTGCAATGCATTTACAATGTTTGGCATTGTACTCGTTCACATTACATGACCTTGACTTAAATTTCAGCCTAAAACAGGCCACGCTGACTCAAAACAACTGTAAATCATCTACTCCATACTACTGACAAGATTTAGTCATTAGGTTCTGTTTTTGAGACTTTCATTCTTTTATTGCTTTAAAGTGCTTTTCAGGTCTTGAATAGCGTTTTCAATGCATTTACAATGTTTGGCATTGTACCAGTTCACATTACATGACTTTGACTCAAATTTCATCCTAAAACAGGCCACATTGACTCAATGAGCCATTAGATTCCGAGTTTCGAGACTTTCATTCTTTTATTGCTTTAAAATGCTTTTCAGCTCCTGAATAGCGTTTTCAATGCGTTTACAATGTTTGGCATTGTACTAGTTCACATTATATGACTTTGACTTAGATTTCATTCTAAAACAGGCCACACTGACTCAAATCAACTGTAAATCATCTAATTTATACGACTGACAAGATTTAGCCATTAGGTTCTGTTTTTGAGGCTTTCATTCTTTTATTGCTTTAAAGTGCTTTTCAGGTCTTGAATAGCGTTTTCAATGCATTTACAATGTTTGGCATTGTACCAGTTCACATTACATGACTTTGATTCAGATTTCATCCTAAAACAGGCCACATTGACTCAATGATCCATTAGATTCCGAGTTTTGAGACTTTCATTCTTTTATTGCTTTAAAGTGCTTTTCAGCTCCTGAATAGCGTTTCCAATGCATTTACAATGTTTGGCATCGTACTAGTTCACATTACATGACTTTGACTTAGATTTCTGCCTAAAACAGGCCACGCTGACTCAAGTCAACTGTAAATCATCTACTCCATACTACTGACAAGATTTAGTCATTAGGTTCTGTTTTTGAGACTTTCATTCTTTTATTGCTTTAAAGTACTTTTCATGTCTTGAATAGCGTTTTCAATGCATTTACAATGTTTGGCATTGTACCAGTTCACATTACATGACTTTGACTTAGATTTCAGCTTAAAACAGGCCACACTGACTCAAATCAACTGTAAATCATGAAATCTATATGACTGACAAGATTTAGCCATTAGATTCCGAGTTTTGAGACTTTCAATCTTTTATTGCTTTAAAGTGCTTTTCAGCTCCTGAATAGCGTTTGCAATGCATTTACAATGTTTGGCATTGTACCAGTTCACATTACATGACTTTGACTTAGATTTCTGCCTTTAAACAGGCCACACTGACTCAAATCAACTGTAAATCATCTAATCCATACGACTGACAAGATTTAGCCATTAGATTCCGAGTTTTGAAGCTTTCATTCTTTTATTGCTTTAAAGTGCTTTTCAGCTCCTGAATAGCGTTTCCAATGCATTTACAATGTTTGGCATTGTACCAGTTCACATTATAGACTTTGACTTAGATTTCAGCCTAAAACAGGCCACACTAACTCAAATCAACTGTAAATCATCTAATCCATACGACTGACAAGATTTAGCCATTAGATTCAGAGTTTTGAGACTTTCATTCTTTTATTGCTTTAAAGTGCTTTTCAGCTCCTGAATAGCGTTTCCAATGCATTTACAATGTTTGGCATCGTACTAGTTCACATTACATGACTTTGACTTAGATTTCAGCTTAAAACAGGCCACACTGACTCAAATCAACTGTAAATCATGAAATCTATATGACTGACAAGATTTAGCCATTATATTCCGAGTTTTGAGACTTTCAATCTTTTATTGCTTTAAAATGCTTTTCAGCTCCTGAATAGCGTTTTCAATGCATTTACAATGTTTGGCATTGTACTAGTTCACATTATATGACTTTGGCTTAGATTTCTGCCTAAAACAGGCCACGCTGACTAAAGTCAACTGTAAATCATCGAGTCCATACGACTGACAAGATTTAGCCATTAGGTTCCGAGTTTTGAGACTTTCATTCTTTTATTGCTTTAAAGTGCTTTTCAGCTCCTGAATAGCGTTTGCAATGCATTTACAATGTTTGGCATTGTACTCGTTCACATTACATGACCTTGACTTAAATTTCAGCCTAAAACAGGCCACGCTGACTCAAAACAACTGTAAATCATCTACTCCATACTACTGACAAGATTTAGTCATTAGGTTCTGTTTTTGAGACTTTCATTCTTTTATTGCTTTAAAGTGCTTTTCAGGTCTTGAATAGCGTTTTCAATGCATTTACAATGTTTGGCATTGTACCAGTTCACATTACATGACTTTGACTCAAATTTCATCCTAAAACAGGCCACATTGACTCAATGAGCCATTAGATTCAGAATTTTGAGACTTTCATTCTTTTATTGCTTTAAAGTGCTTTTCAGCTCCTGAATAGTGTTTGCAATGCATTTACAATGTTTGGCATTGTACCAGTTCACATTACATGACTTTGACTTATATTTCTGCCTAAAACAGGCCACGCTGACTCAAGTCAACTGTAAATCATCTACTCCATACTACTGACAAGATTTAGTCATTAGGTTCTGTTTTTGAGACTTTCATTCTTTTA
Organism: Osmerus eperlanus; assembly: GCF_963692335.1. Taxonomy (NCBI): domain Eukaryota; kingdom Metazoa; phylum Chordata; class Actinopteri; order Osmeriformes; family Osmeridae; genus Osmerus; species Osmerus eperlanus. The sequence goes on along the minus strand of NC_085039.1, from coordinate 4,771,537 downwards.
TTGCTTTAAAGTACTTTTCATGTCTTGAATAGCGTTTTCAATGCATTTACAATGTTTGGCATTGTACCAGTTCACATTACATGACTTTGACTTAGATTTCAGCTTAAAACAGGCCACACTGACTCAAATCAACTGTAAATCATGAAATCTATATGACTGACAAGATTTAGCCATTAGATTCCGAGTTTTGAGACTTTCAATCTTTTATTGCTTTAAAGTGCTTTTCAGCTCCTGAATAGCGTTTGCAATGCATTTACAATGTTTGGCATTGTACCAGTTCACATTACATGACTTTGACTTAGATTTCTGCCTTTAAACAGGCCACACTGACTCAAATCAACTGTAAATCATCTAATCCATACGACTGACAAGATTTAGCCATTAGATTCCGAGTTTTGAAGCTTTCATTCTTTTATTGCTTTAAAGTGCTTTTCAGCTCCTGAATAGCGTTTCCAATGCATTTACAATGTTTGGCATTGTACCAGTTCACATTATAGACTTTGACTTAGATTTCAGCCTAAAACAGGCCACACTAACTCAAATCAACTGTAAATCATCTAATCCATACGACTGACAAGATTTAGCCATTAGATTCAGAGTTTTGAGACTTTCATTCTTTTATTGCTTTAAAGTGCTTTTCAGCTCCTGAATAGCGTTTCCAATGCATTTACAATGTTTGGCATCGTACTAGTTCACATTACATGACTTTGACTTAGATTTCAGCTTAAAACAGGCCACACTGACTCAAATCAACTGTAAATCATGAAATCTATATGACTGACAAGATTTAGCCATTATATTCCGAGTTTTGAGACTTTCAATCTTTTATTGCTTTAAAATGCTTTTCAGCTCCTGAATAGCGTTTTCAATGCATTTACAATGTTTGGCATTGTACTAGTTCACATTATATGACTTTGACTTAGATTTCTGCCTAAAACAGGCCACGCTGACTAAAGTCAACTGTAAATCATCGAGTCCATACGACTGACAAGATTTAGCCATTAGGTTCCGAGTTTTGAGACTTTCATTCTTTTATTGCTTTAAAGTGCTTTTCAGCTCCTGAATAGCGTTTGCAATGCATTTACAATGTTTGGCATTGTACTCGTTCACATTACATGACCTTGACTTAAATTTCAGCCTAAAACAGGCCACGCTGACTCAAAACAACTGTAAATCATCTACTCCATACTACTGACAAGATTTAGTCATTAGGTTCTGTTTTTGAGACTTTCATTCTTTTATTGCTTTAAAGTGCTTTTCAGGTCTTGAATAGCGTTTTCAATGCATTTACAATGTTTGGCATTGTACCAGTTCACATTACATGACTTTGACTCAAATTTCATCCTAAAACAGGCCACATTGACTCAATGAGCCATTAGATTCAGAATTTTGAGACTTTCATTCTTTTATTGCTTTAAAGTGCTTTTCAGCTCCTGAATAGTGTTTGCAATGCATTTACAATGTTTGGCATTGTACCAGTTCACATTACATGACTTTGACTTATATTTCTGCCTAAAACAGGCCACACTGACTCAAATCAACTGTAAATCATCTAATCCATACGACTGACAAGATTTAGCCATTAGATTCAGAGTTTTGAGACTTTCATTCTTTTATTGCTTTAAAGTGCTTTTCAGCTCCTGAATAGCGTTTCCAATGCATTTACAATGTTTGGCATCGTACTAGTTCACATTACATGACTTTGACTTAGATTTCAGCTTAAAACAGGCCACGCTGACTCAAATCAACTGTAAATCATGAAATCTATATGACTGACAAGATTTAGCCATTATATTCCGAGTTTTGAGACTTTCAATCTTTTATTGCTTTAAAGTGATTTTCAGCTCCTGAATAGCGTTTGCAATGCATTTACAATGTTTGGCATTGTACTAGTTAACATCACATGACTTTCACTTAGATTTCATTCTAAAACAGGCCACGCTGACTCAAATCAACTGTAAATCATGAAATCTATATGACTGACAAGATTTAGCCATTATATTCCGAGTTTTGAGACTTTCAATCTTTTATGTCTTTAAAGTGATTTTCAGCTCCTGAATAGCGTTTGCAATGCATTTACAATGTTTGGCATTGTACTAGTTAACATCACATGACTTTCACTTAGATTTCATTCTAAAACAGGCCATGCTGACTCAAGTCAACTGTAAATCATCTACTCCATACTACTGACAGGATTTAGTCATTAGGTTCTGTTTTTGAGACTTTCATTCTTTTATTGCTTTAAAGTGCTTTTCAGGTCTTGAATAGCGTTTTCAATGCATTTACAATGTTTGGCATTGTACCAGTTCACATTACATAACTTTGACTTAGATTTCAGCCTAAAACAGGCCACACTGACTCAATAAGTCATTAGATTCCGAGTTTCGAGACTTTCATTCTTTTATTGCTTTAAAATGCTTTTCATCTCCTGAATAGCGTTTTCAATGCATTTACAATGTTTGGCATTGTACTAGTTCACATTATATGACTTTGACTTAGATTTCTGCCTTTAAACAGGCCACACTGACTCAAATCAACTGTAAATCATCTAATCCATACGACTGACAAGATTTAGCCATTAGATTCCGAGTTTTGAAGCTTTCATTCTTTTATTGCTTTAAAGTGCTTTTCAGCTCCTGAATAGTGTTTGCAATGCATTTACAATGTTTGGCATTGTACCAGTTCACATTACATGACTTTGACTTAGATTTCTGCCTAAAACAGGCCACACTGACTCAAATCAACTGTAAATAATCTAATCCATACGACTGACAAGATTTAGCCATTAGATTCAGAGTTTTGAGACTTTCATTCTTTTATTGCTTTAAAGTGCTTTTCAGCTCCTGAATAGCGTTTCCAATGCATTTACAATGTTTGCCATCGTACTAGTTCACATTACATGACTTTGACTTAGATTTCAGCTTAAAACAGGCCACGCTGACTCAAATCAACTGTAAATCATGAAATCTATATGACTGACAATATTTAGCCATTATATTCCGAGTTTTGAGACTTTCAATCTTTTATTTCTTTAAAGTGATTTTCAGCTCCTGAATAGCGTTTGCAATGCATTTACAATGTTTGGCATTGTACTAGTTAACATCACATGACTTTCACTTAGATTTCATTCTAAAACAGGCCATGCTGACTCAAGTCAACTGTAAATCATCTACTCCATACTACTGACAGGATTTAGTCATTAGGTTCTGTTTTTGAGACTTTCATTCTTTTATTGCTTTAAAGTGCTTTTCAGGTCTTGAATAGCGTTTTCAATGCATTTACAATGTTTGGCATTGTACCAGTTCACATTACATGACTTTGACTTAGATTTCAGCCTAAAACAGGCTACACTGACTCAATGAGCCATTAGATTCCGAGTTTCGAGACTTTCATTCTTTTATTGCTTTAAAATGCTTTTCAGCTCCTGAATAGCGTTTTCAATGCGTTTACAATGTTTGGCATTGTACTAGTTCACATTATATGACTTTGACTTAGATTTCATTCTAAAACAGGCCACACTGACTCAAATCAACTGTAAATCATCTAATTTATACGACTGACAAGATTTAGCCATTAGGTTCTGTTTTTGAGGCTTTCATTCTTTTATTGCTTTAAAGTGCTTTTCAGGTCTTGAATAGCGTTTTCAATGCATTTACAATGTTTGGCATTGTACCAGTTCACATTACATGACTTTGACTCAGATTTCTTCCTAAAACAGGCCACATTGACTCAATGATCCATTAGATTCCGAGTTTTGAGACTTTCATTCTTTTATTGCTTTAAAGTGCTTTTCAGCTCCTGAATAGTGTTTGCAATGCATTTACAATGTTTGGCATTGTACCAGTTCACATTACATGACTTTGACTTATATTTCTGCCTAAAACAGGCCACACTGACTCAAATCAACTGTAAATCATCTAATCCATACGACTGACAAGATTTAGCCATTAGATTCAGAGTTTTGAGACTTTCATTCTTTTATTGCTTTAAAGTGCTTTTCAGCTCCTGAATAGCGTTTCCAATGCATTTACAATGTTTGGCATCGTACTAGTTCACATTACATGACTTTGACTTAGATTTCAGCTTAAAACAGGCCACGCTGACTCAAATCAACTGTAAATCATGAAATCTATATGACTGACAAGATTTAGCCATTATATTCCGAGTTTTGAGACTTTCAATCTTTTATTGCTTTAAAGTGATTTTCAGCTCCTGAATAGCGTTTGCAATGCATTTACAATGTTTGGCATTGTACTAGTTAACATCACATGACTTTCACTTAGATTTCATTCTAAAACAGGCCACGCTGACTCAAATCAACTGTAAATCATGAAATCTATATGACTGACAAGATTTAGCCATTATATTCCGAGTTTTGAGACTTTCAATCTTTTATTTCTTTAAAGTGATTTTCAGCTCCTGAATAGTGTTTGCAATGCATTTACAATGTTTGGCATTGTACCAGTTCACATTACATGACTTTGACTTATATTTCTGCCTAAAACAGGCCACACTGACTCAAATCAACTGTAAATCATCTAATCCATACGACTGACAAGATTTAGCCATTAGATTCAGAGTTTTGAGACTTTCATTCTTTTATTGCTTTAAAGTGCTTTTCAGCTCCTGAATAGCGTTTCCAATGCATTTACAATGTTTGGCATCGTACTAGTTCACATTACATGACTTTGACTTAGATTTCAGCTTAAAACAGGCCACGCTGACTCAAATCAACTGTAAATCATGAAATCTATATGACTGACAAGATTTAGCCATTATATTCCGAGTTTTGAGACTTTCAATCTTTTATTGCTTTAAAGTGATTTTCAGCTCCTGAATAGCGTTTGCAATGCATTTACAATGTTTGGCATTGTACTAGTTAACATCACATGACTTTCACTTAGATTTCATTCTAAAACAGGCCACGCTGACTCAAATCAACTGTAAATCATGAAATCTATATGACTGACAAGATTTAGCCATTATATTCCGAGTTTTGAGACTTTCAATCTTTTATTTCTTTAAAGTGATTTTCAGCTCCTGAATAGCGTTTGCAATGCATTTACAATGTTTGGCATTGTACTAGTTAACATCACATGACTTTCACTTAGATTTCATTCTAAAACAGGCCATGCTGACTCAAGTCAACTGTAAATCATCTACTCCATACTACTGACAGGATTTAGTCATTAGGTTCTGTTTTTGAGACTTTCATTCTTTTATTGCTTTAAAGTGCTTTTCAGGTCTTGAATAGCGTTTTCAATGCATTTACAATGTTTGGAATTGTACCAGTTCACATTACATGACTTTGACTTAGATTTCAGCCTAAAACAGGCTACACTGACTCAATGAGCCATTAGATTCCGAGTTTCGAGACTTTCATTCTTTTATTGCTTTAAAATGCTTTTCAGCTCCTGAATAGCGTTTTCAATGCGTTTACAATGTTTGGCATTGTACTAGTTCACATTATATGACTTTGACTTAGATTTCATTCTAAAACAGGCCACACTGACTCAAATCAACTGTAAATCATCTAATTTATACGACTGACAAGATTTAGCCATTAGGTTCTGTTTTTGAGGCTTTCATTCTTTTATTGCTTTAAAGTGCTTTTCAGGTCTTGAATAGCGTTTTCAATGCATTTACAATGTTTGGCATTGTACCAGTTCACATTACATGACTTTGATTCAGATTTCATCCTAAAACAGGCCACATTGACTCAATGATCCATTAGATTCCGAGTTTTGAGACTTTCATTCTTTTATTGCTTTAAAGTGCTTTTCAGCTCCTGAATAGCGTTTCCAATGCATTTACAATGTTTGGCATCGTACTAGTTCACATTACATGACTTTGACTTAGATTTCTGCCTAAAACAGGCCACGCTGACTCAAGTCAACTGTAAATCATCTACTCCATACTACTGACAAGATTTAGTCATTAGGTTCTGTTTTTGAGACTTTCATTCTTTTATTGCTTTAAAGTACTTTTCATGTCTTGAATAGCGTTTTCAATGCATTTACAATGTTTGGCATTGTACCAGTTCACATTACATGACTTTGACTTAGATTTCAGCTTAAAACAGGCCACACTGACTCAAATCAACTGTAAATCATGAAATCTATATGACTGACAAGATTTAGCCATTAGATTCCGAGTTTTGAGACTTCAATCTTTTATTGCTTTAAAGTGCTTTTCAGCTCCTGAATAGCGTTTGCAATGCATTTACAATGTTTGGCATTGTACCAGTTCACATTACATGACTTTGACTTAGATTTCTGCCTTTAAACAGGCCACACTGACTCAAATCAACTGTAAATCATCTAATCCATACGACTGACAAGATTTAGCCATTAGATTCCGAGTTTTGAAGCTTTCATTCTTTTATTGCTTTAAAGTGCTTTTCAGCTCCTGAATAGCGTTTCCAATGCATTTACAATGTTTGGCATTGTACCAGTTCACATTATAGACTTTGACTTAGATTTCAGCCTAAAACAGGCCTTACTAACTCAAATCAACTGTAAATCATCTAATCCATACGACTGACAAGATTTAGCCATTAGATTCAGAGTTTTGAGACTTTCATTCTTTTATTGCTTTAAAGTGCTTTTCAGCTCCTGAATAGCGTTTCCAATGCATTTACAATGTTTGGCATCGTACTAGTTCACATTACATGACTTTGACTTAGATTTCAGCTTAAAACAGGCCACACTGACTCAAATCAACTGTAAATCATGAAATCTATATGACTGACAAGATTTAGCCATTATATTCCGAGTTTTGAGACTTTCAATCTTTTATTGCTTTAAAATGCTTTTCAGCTCCTGAATAGCGTTTTCAATGCATTTACAATGTTTGGCATTGTACTAGTTCACATTATATGACTTTGACTTAGATTTCTGCCTAAAACAGGCCACGCTGACTCAAGTCAACTGTAAATCATCGAGTCCATACGACTGACAAGATTTAGCCATTAGGTTCCGAGTTTTGAGACTTTCATTCTTTTATTGCTTTAAAGTGCTTTTCAGCTCCTGAATAGCGTTTGCAATGCATTTACAATGTTTGGCATTGTACTCGTTCACATTACATGACCTTGACTTAAATTTCAGCCTAAAACAGGCCACGCTGACTCAAAACAACTGTAAATCATCTACTCCATACAACTGACAAGATTTAGTCATTAGGTTCTGTTTTTGAGACTTTCATTCTTTTATTGCTTTAAAGTGCTTTTCAGGTCTTGAATAGCGTTTTCAATGCATTTACAATGTTTGGCATTGTACCAGTTCACATTACATGACTTTGACTCAAATTTCATCCTAAAACAGGCCACATTGACTCAATGAGCCATTAGATTCAGAATTTTGAGACTTTCATTCTTTTATTGCTTTAAAGTGCTTTTCAGCTCCTGAATAGCGTTTCCAATGCATTTACAATGTTTGGCATCGTACTAGTTCACATTACATGACTTTGACTTAGATTTCAGCTTAAAACAGGCCACGCTGACTCAAATCAACTGTAAATCATGAAATCTATATGACTGACAAGATTTAGCCATTATATTCCGAGTTTTGAGACTTTCAATCTTTTATTGCTTTAAAGTGATTTTCAGCTCCTGAATAGCGTTTGCAATGCATTTACAATGTTTGGCATTGTACTAGTTAACATCACATGACTTTCACTTAGATTTCATTCTAAAACAGGCCACGCTGACTCAAATCAACTGTAAATCATGAAATCTATATGACTGACAAGATTTAGCCATTATATTCCGAGTTTTGAGACTTTCAATCTTTTATTTCTTTAAAGTGATTTTCAGCTCCTGAATAGCGTTTGCAATGCATTTACAATGTTTGGCATTGTACTTGTTAACATCACATGACTTTCACTTAGATTTCATTCTAAAACAGGCCATGCTGACTCAAGTCAACTGTAAATCATCTACTCCATACTACTGACAGGATTTAGTCATTAGGTTCTGTTTTTGAGACTTTCATTCTTTTATTGCTTTAAAGTGCTTTTCAGGTCTTGAATAGCGTTTTCAATGCATTTACAATGTTTGGCATTGTACCAGTTCACATTACATGACTTTGACTTAGATTTCAGCCTAAAACAGGCTACACTGACTCAATGAGCCATTAGATTCCGAGTTTCGAGACTTTCATTCTTTTATTGCTTTAAAATGCTTTTCAGCTCCTGAATAGCGTTTTCAATGCGTTTACAATGTTTGGCATTGTACTAGTTCACATTATATGACTTTGACTTAGATTTCATTCTAAAACAGGCCACACTGACTCAAATCAACTGTAAATCATCTAATTTATACGACTGACAAGATTTAGCCATTAGGTTCTGTTTTTGAGGCTTTCATTCTTTTATTGCTTTAAAGTGCTTTTCAGGTCTTGAATAGCGTTTTCAATGCATTTACAATGTTTGGCATTGTACCAGTTCACATTACATGACTTTGACTCAGATTTCATCCTAAAACAGGCCACATTGACTCAATGATCCATTAGATTCCGAGTTTTGAGACTTTCATTCTTTTATTGCTTTAAAGTGCTTTTCAGCTCCTGAATAGCGTTTCCATTGCATTTACAATGTTTGGCATCGTACTAGTTCACATTACATGACTTTGACTTAGATTTCTGCCTAAAACAGGCCACGCTGACTCAAGTCAACTGTAAATCATCTACTCCATACTACTGACAAGATTTAGTCATTAGGTTCTGTTTTTGAGACTTTCATTCTTTTATTGCTTTAAAGTACTTTTCATGTCTTGAATAGCGTTTTCAATGCATTTACAATGTTTGGCATTGTACCAGTTCACATTACATGACTTTGACTTATATTTCTGCCTAAAACAGGCCACACTGACTCAAATCAACTGTAAATCATCTAATCCATACGACTGACAAGATTTAGCCATTAGATTCCGAGTTTTGAGACTTTCAATCTTTTATTGCTTTAAAGTGCTTTTCAGCTCCTGAATAGCGTTTGCAATGCATTTACAATGTTTGGCATTGTACCAGTTCACATTACATGACTTTGACTTAGATTTCTGCCTTTAAACAGGCCACACTGACTCAAATCAACTGTAAATCATCTAATCCATACGACTGACAAGATTTAGCCATTAGATTCCGAGTTTTGAAGCTTTCATTCTTTTATTGCTTTAAAGTGCTTTTCAGCTCCTGAATAGCGTTTCCAATGCATTTACAATGTTTGGCATTGTACCAGTTCACATTATAGACTTTGACTTAGATTTCTGCCTAAAACAGGCCACACTAACTCAAATCAACTGTAAATCATCTAATCCATACGACTGACAAGATTTAGCCATTAGATTCAGAGTTTTGAGACTTTCATTCTTTTATTGCTTTAAAGTGCTTTTCAGCTCCTGAATAGCGTTTGCAATGCATTTACAATGTTTGGCATTGTACTAGTTAACATCACATGACTTTCACTTAGATTTCATTCTAAAACAGGCCACACTGACTCAAATCAACTGTAAATCATCGAGTCCATACGACTGACAATGCATTTACAATGTTTGGCATTGTACTAGTTCACATTATATGACTTTGACTTAGATTTCATCCTAAAACAGGCCACGCTGACTCAAGTCAACTGTAAATCATCTACTCCATACTACTGACAAGATTTAGTCATTAGGTTCTGTTTTTGAGACTTTCATTCTTTTATTGTTTTAAAGTGCTTTTCAGGTCTTGAATAGCGTTTTCAATGCATTTACAATGTTTGGCATTGTACCAGTTCACATTACATGACTTTGACTCAGATTTCATCCTAAAACAGGCCACATAAACTCAATGATCCATTAGATTCCGAGTTTTGAGACTTTCATTCTTTTATTGCTTTAAAGTGCTTTTCAGCTCCTGAATAGTGTTTGCAATGCATTTACAATGTTTGGCATTGTACCAGTTCACATTACATGACTTTGACTTATATTTCTGCCTAAAACAGGCCACACTGACTCAAATCAACTGTAAATCATCTAATCCATACGACTGACAAGATTTAGCCATTAGATTCAGAGTTTTGAGACTTTCATTCTTTTATTGCTTTAAAGTGCTTTTCAGCTCCTGAATAGCGTTTCCAATGCATTTACAATGTTTGGCATCGTACTAGTTCACATTACATGACTTTGACTTAGATTTCAGCTTAAAACAGGCCACGCTGACTCAAATCAACTGTAAATCATGAAATCTATATGACTGACAAGATTTAGCCATTATATTCCGAGTTTTGAGACTTTCAATCTTTTATTGCTTTAAAGTGATTTTCAGCTCCTGAATAGCGTTTGCAATGCATTTACAATGTTTGGCATTGTACTAGTTAACATCACATGACTTTCACTTAGATTTCATTCTAAAACAGGCCATGCTGACTCAAGTCAACTGTAAATCATCTACTCCATACTACTGACAGGATTTAGTCATTAGGTTCTGTTTTTGAGACTTTCATTCTTTTATTGCTTTAAAGTGCTTTTCAGGTCTTGAATAGCGTTTTCAATGCATTTACAATGTTTGGCATTGTACCAGTTCACACTACATGACTTTGACTTAGATTTCAGCCTAAAACAGGCCACACTGACTCAATGAGTCATTAGATTCCGAGTTTCGAGACTTTCATTCTTTTATTGCTTTAAAATGCTTTTCAGCTCCTGAATAGCGTTTTCAATGCATTTACAATGTTTGGCATTGTACTAGTTCACATTATATGACTTTGACTTAGATTTCTGCCTAAAACAGGCCACGCTGACTCAAGTCAACTGTAAATCATCTACTCCATACTACTGACAAGATTTAGTCATTAGGTTCTGTTTTTGAGACTTTCATTCTTTTATTGCTTTAAAGTGCTTTTCAGGTCTTGAATAGCGTTTTCAATGCATTTACAATGTTTGGCATTGTACCAGTTCACATTACATGACTTTGACTTAGATTTCAGCTTAAAACAGGCCACACTGACTCAAATCAACTGTAAATCATGAAATCTATATGACTGACAAGATTTAGCCATTAGATTCCGAGTTTTGAGACTTTCAATCTTTTATTGCTTTAAAGTGCTTTTCAGCTCCTGAATAGCGTTTGCAATGCATTTACATTGTTTGGCATTGTACCAGTTCACATTACATGACTTTGACTTAGATTTCTGCCTTTAAACAGGCCACACTGACTCAAATCAACTGTAAATCATCTAATCCATACGAATGACAAGATTTAGCCATTAGATTCCGAGTTTTGAGGCTTTCATTCTTTTATTGCTTTAAAGTGCTTTTCAGCTCCTGAATAGTGTTTGCAATGCATTTACAATGTTTGGCATTGTACCAGTTCACATTACATGACTTTGACTTAGATTTCTGCCTTTAAACAGGCCACACTGACTCAAATCAACTGTAAATCATCTAATCCATACGACTGACAAGATTTAGCCATTAGATTCCGAGTTTTGAAGCTTTCATTCTTTTATTGCTTTAAAGTGCTTTTCAGCTCCTGAATAGCGTTTCCAATGCATTTACAATGTTTGGCATTGTACCAGTTCACATTATAGACTTTGACTTAGATTTCTGCCTAAAACAGGCCACACTAACTCAAATCAACTGTAAATCATCTAATCCATACGACTGACAAGATTTAGCCATTAGATTCAGAGTTTTGAGACTTTCATTCTTTTATTGCTTTAAAGTGCTTTTCAGCTCCTGAATAGCGTTTGCAATGCATTTACAATGTTTGGCATTGTACTAGTTAACATCACATGACTTTCACTTAGATTTCATTCTAAAACAGGCCACACTGACTCAAATCAACTGTAAATCATCGAGTCCATACGACTGACAATGCATTTACAATGTTTGGCATTGTACTAGTTCACATTATATGACTTTGACTTAGATTTCATCCTAAAACAGGCCACGCTGACTCAAGTCAACTGTAAATCATCTACTCCATACTACTGACAAGATTTAGTCATTAGGTTCTGTTTTTGAGACTTTCATTCTTTTATTGTTTTAAAGTGCTTTTCAGGTCTTGAATAGCGTTTTCAATGCATTTACAATGTTTGGCATTGTACCAGTTCACATTACATGACTTTGACTCAGATTTCATCCTAAAACAGGCCACATAAACTCAATGATCCATTAGATTCCGAGTTTTGAGACTTTCATTCTTTTATTGCTTTAAAGTGCTTTTCAGCTCCTGAATAGTGTTTGCAATGCATTTACAATGTTTGGCATTGTACCAGTTCACATTACATGACTTTGACTTATATTTCTGCCTAAAACAGGCCACACTGACTCAAATCAACTGTAAATCATCTAATCCATACGACTGACAAGATTTAGCCATTAGATTCAGAGTTTTGAGACTTTCATTCTTTTATTGCTTTAAAGTGCTTTTCAGCTCCTGAATAGCGTTTCCAATGCATTTACAATGTTTGGCATCGTACTAGTTCACATTACATGACTTTGACTTAGATTTCAGCTTAAAACAGGCCACGCTGACTCAAATCAACTGTAAATCATGAAATCTATATGACTGACAAGATTTAGCCATTATATTCCGAGTTTTGAGACTTTCAATCTTTTATTGCTTTAAAGTGATTTTCAGCTCCTGAATAGCGTTTGCAATGCATTTACAATGTTTGGCATTGTACTAGTTAACATCACATGACTTTCACTTAGATTTCATTCTAAAACAGGCCATGCTGACTCAAGTCAACTGTAAATCATCTACTCCATACTACTGACAGGATTTAGTCATTAGGTTCTGTTTTTGAGACTTTCATTCTTTTATTGCTTTAAAGTGCTTTTCAGGTCTTGAATAGCGTTTTCAATGCATTTACAATGTTTGGCATTGTACCAGTTCACACTACATGACTTTGACTTAGATTTCAGCCTAAAACAGGCCACACTGACTCAATGAGTCATTAGATTCCGAGTTTCGAGACTTTCATTCTTTTATTGCTTTAAAATGCTTTTCAGCTCCTGAATAGCGTTTTCAATGCATTTACAATGTTTGGCATTGTACTAGTTCACATTATATGACTTTGACTTAGATTTCTGCCTAAAACAGGCCACGCTGACTCAAGTCAACTGTAAATCATCTACTCCATACTACTGACAAGATTTAGTCATTAGGTTCTGTTTTTGAGACTTTCATTCTTTTATTGCTTTAAAGTGCTTTTCAGGTCTTGAATAGCGTTTTCAATGCATTTACAATGTTTGGCATTGTACCAGTTCACATTACATGACTTTGACTTAGATTTCAGCTTAAAACAGGCCACACTGACTCAAATCAACTGTAAATCATGAAATCTATATGACTGACAAGATTTAGCCATTAGATTCCGAGTTTTGAGACTTTCAATCTTTTATTGCTTTAAAGTGCTTTTCAGCTCCTGAATAGCGTTTGCAATGCATTTACATTGTTTGGCATTGTACCAGTTCACATTACATGACTTTGACTTAGATTTCTGCCTTTAAACAGGCCACACTGACTCAAATCAACTGTAAATCATCTAATCCATACGAATGACAAGATTTAGCCATTAGATTCCGAGTTTTGAGGCTTTCATTCTTTTATTGCTTTAAAGTGCTTTTCAGCTCCTGAATAGTGTTTGCAATGCATTTACAATGTTTGGCATTGTACCAGTTCACATTACATGACTTTGACTTAGATTTCTGCCTAAAACAGGCCACACTGACTCAAATCAACTGTAAAAAATCTAATCCATACTACTGACAAGATTTAGCCATTAGATTCAGAGTTTTGAGACTTTCATTCTTTTATTGGTTTAAAGTGCTTTTCAGCTCCTGAATAGCGTTTCCAATGAATTTACAATGTTTGCCATCGTACTAGTTCACATTACATGACTTTGACTTAGATTTCAGCTTAAAACAGGCCACGCTGACTCAAATCAACTGTAAATCATGAAATCTATATGACTGACAAGATTTAGCCATTATATTCCGAGTTTTGAGACTTTCAATCTTTTATTTCTTTAAAGTGATTTTCAGCTCCTGAATAGCGTTTGCAATGCATTTACAATGTTTGGCATTGTACTAGTTAACATCACATGACTTTCACTTAGATTTCATTCTAAAACAGGCCATGCTGACTCAAGTCAACTGTAAATCATCTACTCCATACTACTGACAGGATTTAGTCATTAGGTTCTGTTTTTGAGACTTTCATTCTTTTATTGCTTTAAAATGCTTTTCAGCTCCTGAATAGCGTTTTCAATGCATTTACAATGTTTGGCATTGTACTAGTTCACATTATATGACTTTGACTTAGATTTCATTCTAAAACAGGCCACACTGACTCAAATCAACTGTAAATCATCTAATTTATACGACTGACAAGATTTAGCCATTAGGTTCTGTTTTTGAGGCTTTCATTCTTTTATTGCTTTAAAGTGCTTTTCAGGTCTTGAATAGCGTTTTCAATGCATTTACAATGTTTGGCATTGTACCAGTTCACATTACATGACTTTGACTCAGATTTCATCCTAAAACAGGCCACATTGACTCAATGATCCATTAGATTCCGAGTTTTGAGACTTTCATTCTTTTATTGCTTTAAAGTGCTTTTCAGCTCCTGAATAGCGTTTCCAATGCATTTACAATGTTTGGCATCGTACTAGTTCACATTACATGACTTTGACTTAGATTTCTGCCTAAAACAGGCCACGCTGACTCAAGTCAACTGTAAATCATCTACTCCATACTACTGACAAGATTTAGTCATTAGGTTCTGTTTTTGAGACTTTCATTCTTTTATTGCTTTAAAGTACTTTTCATGTCTTGAATAGCGTTTTTAATGCATTTACAATGTTTGGCATTGTACCAGTTCACATTACATGACTTTGACTTAGATTTCAGCTTAAAACAGGCCACACTGACTCAAATCAACTGTAAATCATGAAATCTATATGACTGACAAGATTTAGCCATTAGATTCCGAGTTTTGAGACTTTCAATCTTTTATTGCTTTAAAGTGCTTTTCAGCTCCTGAATAGCGTTTGCAATGCATTTACAATGTTTGGCATTGTACTAGTTCACATTATATGACTTTGACTTAGATTTCATCCTAAAACAGGCCACGCTGACTCAAATCAACTGTAAATCATGAAATCTATATGACTGACAAGATTTAGTCATTAGGTTCTGTTTTTGAGACTTTCATTCTTTTATTGCTTTAAAGTGCTTTTCAGGTCTTGAATAGCGTTTTCAATGCATTTACAATGTTTGGCATTGTACCAGTTCACATTACATGACTTTGACTCAGATTTCATCCTAAAACAGGCCACATTGATTCAATGAGCCATTAGATTCTGAGTTTTGAGACTTTCATTCTGTTATTGCTTTAAAGTGCTTTTCAGCTCCTGAATAGTGTTTACAATGCATTTACAATGTTTGGCATTGTACCAGTTCACATTACATGACTTTGACTTAGATTTCTGCCTAAAACAGGCCACACTGACTCAAATCAACTGTAAATCATCTAATCCATACGACTGACAAGATTTAGCCATTAGATTCCGAGTTTTGAAGCTTTCATTCTTTTATTGCTTTAAAGTGCTTTTCAGTTCCTGAATAGCGTTTCCAATGCATTTACAATGTTTGACATCGTACTAGTTCACATTACATGACTTTGACTTAGATTTCATCTTAAAACAGGCCACACTGACTCAAATCAACTGTAAATCATGAAATCTATATGACTGACAAGATTTAGCCATTAGATTCCGAGTTTTGAGACTTTCAATCTTTTATTGCTTTAAAGTGCTTTTCAGCTGCTGAATAGCGTTTGCAATGCATTTACAATGTTTGGCATTGTACTAGTTAACATCACATGACTTTGACTTAGATTTCAGCTTAAAACAGGCCACGCTGACTCAAATCAACTGTAAATCATGAAATCTATATGACTGACAAGATTTAGCCATTAGATTCCGAGTTTTGAGACTTTCAATCTTTTATTGCTTTAAAGTGATTTTCAGCTCCTGAATAGCGTTTGCAATGCATTTACAATGTTTGGCATTGTACCAGTTTACATTACATGACATTGACTCAGATTTCATCCTAAAACAGGCCACATTGATTCAATGAGCCATTAGATTCTGAGTTTTGAGACTTTCATTCTGTTATTGCTTTAAAGTGCTTTTCAGCTCCTGAATAGTGTTTACAATGCATTTACAATGTTTGGCATTGTACCAGTTCACATTACATGACTTTGACTTAGATTTCTGCCTTTAAACAGGCCACACTGACTCAAATCAACTGTAAATCATCTAATCCATACGACTGACAAAATTTAGCCATTAGATTCCGAGTTTTGAAGCTTTCATTCTTTTATTGCTTTAAAGTGCTTTTCAGTTCCTGAATAGCGTTTCCAATGCATTTACAATGTTTGACATCGTACCAGTTCACATTACATGACTTTGACTTAGATTTCATCTTAAAACAGGCCACACTGACTCAAATCAACTGTAAATCATGAAATCTATATGACTGACAAGATTTAGCCATTAGATTCCGAGTTTTGAGACTTTCAATCTTTTATTGCTTTAAAGTGCTTTTCAGCTCCTGAATAGCGTTTGCAATGCATTTACAATGTTTGGCATTGTACTAGTTAACATCACATGACTTTGACTTAGATTTCAGCTTAAAACAGGCCACGCTGACTCAAATCAACTGTAAATCATGAAATCTATATGACTGACAAGATTTAGCCATTATATTCCGAGTTTTGAGACTTTCAATCTTTTATTGCTTTAAAGTGATTTTCAGCTCCTGAATAGCGTTTGCAATGCATTTACAATGTTTGGCATTGTACTAGTTAACATCACATGACTTTCACTTAGATGTCATTCTAAAACAGGCCATGCTGACTCAAGTCTACTGTAAATCATCTACTCCATACTACTGACAGGATTTAGTCATTAGGTTCTGTTTTTGAGACTTTCATTCTTTTATTGCTTTAAGGTGCTTTTCAGGTCTTGAATAGCGTTTTCAGAGCATTTACAATGTTTGGCATTGTACCAGTTCACATTACATGACTTTGACTTAGATTTCAGCCTAAAACAGGCCACACTGACTCAATGAGTCATTAGATTCCGAGTTTCGAGACTTTCATTCTTTTATTGCTTTAAAATGCTTTTCAGCTCCTGAATAGCGTTTTCAATGCATTTACAATGTTTGGCATTGTACTAGTTCACATTATATGACTTTGACTTAGATTTCTGCCTAAAACAGGCCACGCTGACTCAAGTCAACTGTAAATC
Organism: Osmerus eperlanus; assembly: GCF_963692335.1. NCBI lineage: Eukaryota > Metazoa > Chordata > Actinopteri > Osmeriformes > Osmeridae > Osmerus > Osmerus eperlanus. The sequence goes on along the minus strand of NC_085039.1, from coordinate 4,754,239 downwards.
ATCTACTCCATACTACTGACAAGATTTAGTCATTAGGTTCTGTTTTTGAGACTTTCATTCTTTTATTGCTTTAAAGTACTTTTCATGTCTTGAATAGCGTTTTCAATGCATTTACAATGTTTGGCATTGTACCAGTTCACATTACATGACTTTGACTTAGATTTCAGCTTAAAACAGGCCACACTGACTCAAATCAACTGTAAATCATGAAATCTATATGACTGACAAGATTTAGCCATTAGATTCCGAGTTTTGAGACTTTCAATCTTTTATTGCTTTAAAGTGCTTTTCAGCTCCTGAATAGCGTTTTCAATGCATTTACAATGTTTGGCATTGTACCAGTTCACATTACATGACTTTGACTTAGATTTCTGCCTTTAAACAGGCCACACTGACTCAAATCAACTGTAAATCATCTAATCCATACGACTGACAAGATTTAGCCATTAGATTCCGAGTTTTGAAGCTTTCATTCTTTTATTGCTTTAAAGTGCTTTTCAGCTCCTGAATAGCGTTTCCAATGCATTTACAATGTTTGGCATTGTACCAGTTCACATTATAGACTTTGACTTAGATTTCTGCCTAAAACAGGCCACACTAACTCAAATCAACTGTAAATCATCTAATCCATACGACTGACAAGATTTAGCCATTAGATTCAGAGTTTTGAGACTTTCATTCTTTTATTGCTTTAAAGTGCTTTTCAGCTCCTGAATAGCGTTTGCAATGCATTTAAAATGTTTGGCATTGTACTAGTTAACATCACATGACTTTCACTTAGATTTCATTCTAAAACAGGCCACACTGACTCAAATCAACTGTAAATCATCGAGTCCATACGACTGACAATGCATTTACAATGTTTGGCATTGTACTAGTTCACATTATATGACTTTGACTTAGATTTCATCCTAAAACAGGCCACGCTGACTCAAGTCAACTGTAAATCATCTACTCCATACTACTGACAAGATTTAGTCATTAGGTTCTGTTTTTGAGACTTTCATTCTTTTATTGCTTTAAAGTACTTTTCATGTCTTGAATAGCGTTTTCAATGCATTTACAATGTTTGGCATTGTACCAGTTCACATTACATGACTTTGACTTAGATTTCATCTTAAAACAGGCCACACTGACTCAAATCAACTGTAAATCATGAAATCTATATGACTGACAAGATTTAGCCATTAGATTCCGAGTTTTGAGACTTTCAATCTTTTATTGCTTTAAAGTGCTTTTCAGCTCCTGAATAGCGTTTGCAATGCATTTACAATGTTTGGCATTGTACCAGTTCACATTACATGACTTTGACTTAGATTTCTGCCTTTAAACAGGCCACACTGACTCAAATCAACTGTAAATCATCTAATCCATACGACTGACAAGATTTAGCCATTAGATTCCGAGTTTTGAAACTTTCATTCTTTTATTGCTTTAAAGTGCTTTTCAGCTCCTGAATAGCGTTTCCAATGCATTTACAATGTTTGGCATTGTACCAGTTCACATTATAGACTTTGACTTAGATTTCTGCCTAAAACAGGCCACATAAACTCAATGATCCATTAGATTCCAAGTTTTGAGACTTTCATTCTTTTATTGCTTTAAAGTGCTTTTCAGCTCCTGAATAGTGTTTGCAATGCATTTACAATGTTTGGCATTGTACCAGTTCACATTACATGACTTTGACTTATATTTCTGCCTAAAACAAGCCACACTGACTCAAATCAACTGTAAATCATCTAATCCATACGACTGACAAGATTTAGCCATTATATTCCGAGTTTTGAGACTTTCAATCTTTTATTGCTTTAAAGTGATTTTCAGCTCCTGAATAGCGTTTGCAATGCATTTACAATGTTTGGCATTGTACTAGTTAACATCACATGACTTTCACTTAGATTTCATTCTAAAACAGGCCATGCTGACTCAAGTCAACTGTAAATCATCTACTCCATACTACTGACAGGATTTAGTCATTAGGTTCTGTTTTTGAGACTTTCATTCTTTTATTGCTTTAAAGTGCTTTTCAGGTCTTGAATAGCGTTTTCAATGCATTTACAATGTTTGGCATTGTACCAGTTCACATTACATGACTTTGACTTAGATTTCAGCTTAAAACAGGCCACACTGACTCAAATCAACTGTAAATCATGAAATCTATATGACTGACAAGATTTAGCCATTAGATTCCGAGTTTTGAGACTTTCAATCTTTTATTGCTTTAAAGTGCTTTTCAGCTCCTGAATAGCGTTTTCAATGCATTTACAATGTTTGGCATTGTACCAGTTCACATTACATGACTTTGACTTAGATTTCTGCCTTTAAACAGGCCACACTGACTCAAATCAACTGTAAATCATCTAATCCATACGACTGACAAGATTTAGCCATTAGATTCCGAGTTTTGAAGCTTTCATTCTTTTATTGCTTTAAAGTGCTTTTCAGCTCCTGAATAGCGTTTCCAATGCATTTACAATGTTTGGCATTGTACCAGTTCACATTATAGACTTTGACTTAGATTTCTGCCTAAAACAGGCCACACTAACTCAAATCAACTGTAAATCATCTAATCCATACGACTGACAAGATTTAGCCATTAGATTCAGAGTTTTGAGACTTTCATTCTTTTATTGCTTTAAAGTGCTTTTCAGCTCCTGAATAGCGTTTGCAATGCATTTACAATGTTTGGCATTGTACTAGTTAACATCACATGACTTTCACTTAGATTTCATTCTAAAACAGGCCACACTGACTCAAATCAACTGTAAATCATCGAGTCCATACGACTGACAATGCATTTACAATGTTTGGCATTGTACTAGTTCACATTATATGACTTTGACTTAGATTTCATCCTAAAACAGGCCACGCTGACTCAAGTCAACTGTAAATCATCTACTCCATACTACTGACAAGATTTAGTCATTAGGTTCTGTTTTTGAGACTTTCATTCTTTTATTGCTTTAAAGTACTTTTCATGTCTTGAATAGCGTTTTCAATGCATTTACAATGTTTGGCATTGTACCAGTTCACATTACATGACTTTGACTTAGATTTCATCTTAAAACAGGCCACACTGACTCAAATCAACTGTAAATCATGAAATCTATATGACTGACAAGATTTAGCCATTAGATTCCGAGTTTTGAGACTTTCAATCTTTTATTGCTTTAAAGTGCTTTTCAGCTCCTGAATAGCGTTTGCAATGCATTTACAATGTTTGGCATTGTACCAGTTCACATTACATGACTTTGACTTAGATTTCTGCCTTTAAACAGGCCACACTGACTCAAATCAACTGTAAATCATCTAATCCATACGACTGACAAGATTTAGCCATTAGATTCCGAGTTTTGAAACTTTCATTCTTTTATTGCTTTAAAGTGCTTTTCAGCTCCTGAATAGCGTTTCCAATGCATTTACAATGTTTGGCATTGTACCAGTTCACATTATAGACTTTGACTTAGATTTCTGCCTAAAACAGGCCACATAAACTCAATGATCCATTAGATTCCAAGTTTTGAGACTTTCATTCTTTTATTGCTTTAAAGTGCTTTTCAGCTCCTGAATAGTGTTTGCAATGCATTTACAATGTTTGGCATTGTACCAGTTCACATTACATGACTTTGACTTATATTTCTGCCTAAAACAAGCCACACTGACTCAAATCAACTGTAAATCATCTAATCCATACGACTGACAAGATTTAGCCATTATATTCCGAGTTTTGAGACTTTCAATCTTTTATTGCTTTAAAGTGATTTTCAGCTCCTGAATAGCGTTTGCAATGCATTTACAATGTTTGGCATTGTACTAGTTAACATCACATGACTTTCACTTAGATTTCATTCTAAAACAGGCCATGCTGACTCAAGTCAACTGTAAATCATCTACTCCATACTACTGACAGGATTTAGTCATTAGGTTCTGTTTTTGAGACTTTCATTCTTTTATTGCTTTAAAGTGCTTTTCAGGTCTTGAATAGCGTTTTCAATGCATTTACAATGTTTGGCATTGTACCAGTTCACATTACATGACTTTGACTTAGATTTCAGCCTAAAACAGGCCACACTGACTCAAATCAACTGTAAATCAGGAAATCTATATGACTGACAAGATTTAGCCATTAGATTCCGAGTTTTGAGACTTTCAATCTTTTATTGCTTCAAAGTGCTTTTCAGCTGCTGAATAGCGTTTGCAATGCATTTACAATGTTTGGCATTGTACTAGTTAACATCACATGACTTTGACTTAGATTTCAGCTTAAAACAGGCCACGCTGACTCAAATCAACTGTAAATCATGAAATCTATATGACTGACAAGATTTAGCCATTAGATTCCGAGTTTTGAGACTTTCAATCTTTTATTGCTTTAAAGTGATTTTCAGCTCCTGAATAGCGTTTGCAATGCATTTACAATGTTTGGCATTGTACCAGTTCACATTACATGACTTTGACTCAGATTTCATCCTAAAACAGGCCACATTGATTCAATGAGCCATTAGATTCTGAGTTTTGAGACTTTCATTCTGTTATTGCTTTAAAGTGCTTTTCAGCTCCTGAATAGTGTTTACAATGCATTTACAATGTTTGGCATTGTACCAGTTCACATTACATGACTTTGACTTAGATTTCTGCCTTTAAACAGGCCACACTGACTCAAATCAACTGTAAATCATCTAATCCATACGACTGACAAGATTTAGCCATTAGATTCCGAGTTTTGAAGCTTTCATTCTTTTATTGCTTTAAAGTGCTTTTCAGTTCCTGAATAGCGTTTCCAATGCATTTACAATGTTTGACATCGTACCAGTTCACATTACATGACTTTGACTTAGATTTCATCTTAAAACAGGCCACACTGACTCAAATCAACTGTAAATCATGAAATCTATATGACTGACAAGATTTAGCCATTAGATTCCGAGTTTTGAGACTTTCAATCTTTTATTGCTTTAAAGTGCTTTTCAGCTCCTGAATAGCGTTTGCAATGCATTTACAATGTTTGGCATTGTACTAGTTAACATCACATGACTTTGACTTAGATTTCAGCTTAAAACAGGCCACGCTGACTCAAATCAACTGTAAATCATGAAATCTATATGACTGACAAGATTTAGCCATTATATTCCGAGTTTTGAGACTTTCAATCTTTTATTGCTTTAAAGTGATTTTCAGCTCCTGAATAGCGTTTGCAATGCATTTACAATGTTTGGCATTGTACTAGTTAACATCACATGACTTTCACTTAGATTTCATTCTAAAACAGGCCATGCTGACTCAAGTCTACTGTAAATCATCTACTCCATACTACTGACAGGATTTAGTCATTAGGTTCTGTTTTTGAGACTTTCATTCTTTTATTGCTTTAAGGTGCTTTTCAGGTCTTGAATAGCGTTTTCAGAGCATTTACAATGTTTGGCATTGTACCAGTTCACATTACATGACTTTGACTTAGATTTCAGCCTAAAACAGGCCACACTGACTCAATGAGTCATTAGATTCCGAGTTTCGAGACTTTCATTCTTTTATTGCTTTAAAATGCTTTTCAGCTCCTGAATAGCGTTTTCAATGCATTTACAATGTTTGGCATTGTACTAGTTCACATTATATGACTTTGACTTAGATTTCTGCCTAAAACAGGCCACGCTGACTCAAGTCAACTGTAAATCATCTACTCCATACTACTGACAAGATTTAGTCATTAGGTTCTGTTTTTGAGACTTTCATTCTTTTATTGCTTTAAAGTGCTTTTCAGGTCTTGAATAGCGTTTTCAATGCATTTACAATGTTTGGCATTGTACCAGTTCACATTACATGACTTTGACTTAGATTTCAGCTTAAAACAGGCCACACTGACTCAAATCAACTGTAAATCATGAAATCTATACGACTGACAAGATTTAGCCATTAGATTCCGAGTTTTGAGACTTTCAATCTTTTATTGCTTTAAAGTGCTTTTCAGCTCCTGAATGGCGTTTGCAATGCATTTACAATGTTTGGCATTGTACCAGTTCACATTACATGACTTTGACTTAGATTTCTGCCTTTAAACAGGCCACACTGACTCAAATCAACTGTAAATCATCTAATCCATACGACTGACAAGATTTAGCCATTAGATTCCGAGTTTTGAAGCTTTCATTCTTTTATTGCTTTAAAGTGCTTTTCAGCTCCTGAATAGTGTTTGCAATGCATTTACAATGTTTGGCATTGTACCAGTTCACATTACATGACTTTGACTTAGATTTCTGCCTAAAACAGGCCACACTGACTCAAATCAACTGTAAATAATCTAATCCATACGACTGACAAGATTTAGCCATTAGATTCAGAGTTTTGAGACTTTCATTCTTTTATTGCTTTAAAGTGCTTTTCAGCTCCTGAATAGCGTTTCCAATGCATTTACAATGTTTGGCATTGTACCAGTTCACATTACATGACTTTGACTCAGATTTCATCCTAAAACAGGCCACATTGACTCAATGATCCATTAGATTCCGAGTTTTGAGACTTTCATTCTTTTATTGCTTTAAAGTGCTTTTCAGCTCCTGAATAGCGTTTCCAATGCATTTACAATGTTTGGCATTGTACCAGTTCACATTATAGACTTTGACTTAGATTTCTGCCTAAAACAGGCCACACTAACTCAAATCAACTGTAAATCATCTAATCCATACGACTGACAAGATTTAGCCATTAGATTCAGAGTTTTGAGACTTTCATTCTTTTATTGCTTTAAAGTGCTTTTCAGCTCCTGAATAGCGTTTGCAATGCATTTACAATGTTTGGCATTGTACTAGTTAACATCACAGGACTTTCACTTAGATTTCATTCTAAAACAGGCCACACTGACTCAAATCAACTGTAAATCATCGAGTCCATACGACTGACAATGCATTTACAATGTTTGGCATTGTACTAGTTCACATTATATGACTTTGACTTAGATTTCATCCTAAAACAGGCCACGCTGACTCAAGTCAACTGTAAATCATCTACTCCATACTACTGACAAGATTTAGTCATTAGGTTCTGTTTTTGAGACTTTCATTCTTTTATTGCTTTAAAGTACTTTTCATGTCTTGAATAGCGTTTTCAATGCATTTACAATGTTTGGCATTGTACCAGTTCACATTACATGACTTTGACTTAGATTTCATCTTAAAACAGGCCACACTGACTCAAATCAACTGTAAATCATGAAATCTATATGACTGACAAGATTTAGCCATTAGATTCCGAGTTTTGAGACTTTCAATCTTTTATTGCTTTAAAGTGCTTTTCAGCTCCTGAATAGCGTTTGCAATGCATTTACAATGTTTGGCATTGTACCAGTTCACATTACATGACTTTGACTTAGATTTCTGCCTTTAAACAGGCCACACTAACTCAAATCAACTGTAAATCATCTAATCCATACGACTGACAAGATTTAGCCATTAGATTCCGAGTTTTGAAACTTTCATTCTTTTATTGCTTTAAAGTGCTTTTCAGCTCCTGAATAGCGTTTCCAATGCATTTACAATGTTTGGCATTGTACCAGTTCACATTATAGACTTTGACTTAGATTTCTGCCTAAAACAGGCCACATAAACTCAATGATCCATTAGATTCCAAGTTTTGAGACTTTCATTCTTTTATTGCTTTAAAGTGCTTTTCAGCTCCTGAATAGTGTTTGCAATGCCTTTACAATGTTTGGCATTGTACCAGTTCACATTACATGACTTTGACTTATATTTCTGCCTAAAACAAGCCACACTGACTCAAATCAACTGTAAATCATCTAATCCATACGACTGACAAGATTTAGCCATTATATTCCGAGTTTTGAGACTTTCAATCTTTTATTGCTTTAAAGTGATTTTCAGCTCCTGAATAGCGTTTGCAATGCATTTACAATGTTTGGCATTGTACTAGTTAACATCACATGACTTTCACTTAGATTTCATTCTAAAACAGGCCATGCTGACTCAAGTCAACTGTAAATCATCTACTCCATACTACTGACAGGATTTAGTCATTAGGTTCTGTTTTTGAGACTTTCATTCTTTTATTGCTTTAAAGTGCTTTTCAGGTCTTGAATAGCGTTTTCAATGCATTTACAATGTTTGGCATTGTACCAGTTCACATTACATGACTTTGACTTAGATTTCAGCCTAAAACAGGCCACACTGACTCAAATCAACTGTAAATCAGGAAATCTATATGACTGACAAGATTTAGCCATTAGATTCCGAGTTTTGAGACTTTCAATCTTTTATTGCTTTAAAGTGCTTTTCAGCTGCTGAATAGCGTTTGCAATGCATTTACAATGTTTGGCATTGTACTAGTTAACATCACATGACTTTGACTTAGATTTCAGCTTAAAACAGGCCACGCTGACTCAAATCAACTGTAAATCATGAAATCTATATGACTGACAAGATTTAGCCATTAGATTCCGAGTTTTGAGACTTTCAATCTTTTATTGCTTTAAAGTGATTTTCAGCTCCTGAATAGCGTTTGCAATGCATTTACAATGTTTGGCATTGTACCAGTTCACATTACATGACTTTGACTCAGATTTCATCCTAAAACAGGCCACATTGATTCAATGAGCCATTAGATTCTGAGTTTTGAGACTTTCATTCTGTTATTGCTTTAAAGTGCTTTTCAGCTCCTGAATAGTGTTTACAATGCATTTACAATGTTTGGCATTGTACCAGTTCACATTACATGACTTTGACTTAGATTTCTGCCTTTAAACAGGCCACACTGACTCAAATCAACTGTAAATCATCTAATCCATACGACTGACAAGATTTAGCCATTAGATTCCGAGTTTTGAAGCTTTCATTCTTTTATTGCTTTAAAGTGCTTTTCAGTTCCTGAATAGCGTTTCCAATGCATTTACAATGTTTGACATCGTACCAGTTCACATTACATGACTTTGACTTAGATTTCATCTTAAAACAGGCCACACTGACTCAAATCAACTGTAAATCATGAAATCTATATGACTGACAAGATTTAGCCATTAGATTCCGAGTTTTGAGACTTTCAATCTTTTATTGCTTTAAAGTGCTTTTCAGCTCCTGAATAGCGTTTGCAATGCATTTACAATGTTTGGCATTGTACTAGTTAACATCACATGACTTTGACTTAGATTTCAGCTTAAAACAGGCCACGCTGACTCAAATCAACTGTAAATCATGAAATCTATATGACTGACAAGATTTAGCCATTATATTCCGAGTTTTGAGACTTTCAATCTTTTATTGCTTTAAAGTGATTTTCAGCTCCTGAATAGCGTTTGCAATGCATTTACAATGTTTGGCATTGTACTAGTTAACATCACATGACTTTCACTTAGATTTCATTCTAAAACAGGCCATGCTGACTCAAGTCTACTGTAAATCATCTACTCCATACTACTGACAGGATTTAGTCATTAGGTTCTGTTTTTGAGACTTTCATTCTTTTATTGCTTTAAGGTGCTTTTCAGGTCTTGAATAGCGTTTTCAGAGCATTTACAATGTTTGGCATTGTACCAGTTCACATTACATGACTTTGACTTAGATTTCAGCCTAAAACAGGCCACACTGACTCAATGAGTCATTAGATTCCGAGTTTCGAGACTTTCATTCTTTTATTGCTTTAAAATGCTTTTCAGCTCCTGAATAGCGTTTTCAATGCATTTACAATGTTTGGCATTGTACTAGTTCACATTATATGACTTTGACTTAGATTTCTGCCTAAAACAGGCCACGCTGACTCAAGTCAACTGTAAATCATCTACTCCATACTACTGACAAGATTTAGTCATTAGGTTCTGTTTTTGAGACTTTCATTCTTTTATTGCTTTAAAGTGCTTTTCAGGTCTTGAATAGCGTTTTCAATGCATTTACAATGTTTGGCATTGTACCAGTTCACATTACATGACTTTGACTTAGATTTCAGCTTAAAACAGGCCACACTGACTCAAATCAACTGTAAATCATGAAATCTATACGACTGACAAGATTTAGCCATTAGATTCCGAGTTTTGAGACTTTCAATCTTTTATTGCTTTAAAGTGCTTTTCAGCTCCTGAATGGCGTTTGCAATGCATTTACAATGTTTGGCATTGTACCAGTTCACATTACATGACTTTGACTTAGATTTCTGCCTTTAAACAGGCCACACTGACTCAAATCAACTGTAAATCATCTAATCCATACGACTGACAAGATTTAGCCATTAGATTCCGAGTTTTGAAGCTTTCATTCTTTTATTGCTTTAAAGTGCTTTTCAGCTCCTGAATAGTGTTTGCAATGCATTTACAATGTTTGGCATTGTACCAGTTCACATTACATGACTTTGACTTAGATTTCTGCCTAAAACAGGCCACACTGACTCAAATCAACTGTAAATAATCTAATCCATACGACTGACAAGATTTAGCCATTAGATTCAGAGTTTTGAGACTTTCATTCTTTTATTGCTTTAAAGTGCTTTTCAGCTCCTGAATAGCGTTTCCAATGCATTTACAATGTTTGGCATTGTACCAGTTCACATTACATGACTTTGACTCAGATTTCATCCTAAAACAGGCCACATTGACTCAATGATCCATTAGATTCCGAGTTTTGAGACTTTCATTCTTTTATTGCTTTAAAGTGCTTTTCAGCTCCTGAATAGCGTTTCCAATGCATTTACAATGTTTGGCATTGTACCAGTTCACATTATAGACTTTGACTTAGATTTCTGCCTAAAACAGGCCACACTAACTCAAATCAACTGTAAATCATCTAATCCATACGACTGACAAGATTTAGCCATTAGATTCAGAGTTTTGAGACTTTCATTCTTTTATTGCTTTAAAGTGCTTTTCAGCTCCTGAATAGCGTTTGCAATGCATTTACAATGTTTGGCATTGTACTAGTTAACATCACAGGACTTTCACTTAGATTTCATTCTAAAACAGGCCACACTGACTCAAATCAACTGTAAATCATCGAGTCCATACGACTGACAATGCATTTACAATGTTTGGCATTGTACTAGTTCACATTATATGACTTTGACTTAGATTTCATCCTAAAACAGGCCACGCTGACTCAAGTCAACTGTAAATCATCTACTCCATACTACTGACAAGATTTAGTCATTAGGTTCTGTTTTTGAGACTTTCATTCTTTTATTGCTTTAAAGTACTTTTCATGTCTTGAATAGCGTTTTCAATGCATTTACAATGTTTGGCATTGTACCAGTTCACATTACATGACTTTGACTTAGATTTCATCTTAAAACAGGCCACACTGACTCAAATCAACTGTAAATCATGAAATCTATATGACTGACAAGATTTAGCCATTAGATTCCGAGTTTTGAGACTTTCAATCTTTTATTGCTTTAAAGTGCTTTTCAGCTCCTGAATAGCGTTTGCAATGCATTTACAATGTTTGGCATTGTACCAGTTCACATTACATGACTTTGACTTAGATTTCTGCCTTTAAACAGGCCACACTAACTCAAATCAACTGTAAATCATCTAATCCATACGACTGACAAGATTTAGCCATTAGATTCAGAGTTTTGAGACTTTCATTCTTTTATTGCTTTAAAGTGCTTTTCAGCTCCTGAATAGCGTTTCCAATGCATTTACAATGTTTGGCATTGTACTAGTTAACATCACATGACTTTCACTTAGATTTCATTCTAAAACAGGCCACACTGACTCAAATCAACTGTAAATCATCGAGTCCATACGACTGACAATGCATTTACAATGTTTGGCATTGTACTAGTTCACATTATATGACTTTGACTTAGATTTCATCCTAAAACAGGCCACGCTGACTCAAGTCAACTGTAAATCATCTACTCCATACTACTGACAAGATTTAGTCATTAGGTTCTGTTTTTGAGACTTTCATTCTTTTATTGTTTTAAAGTGCTTTTCAGGTCTTGAATAGCGTTTTCAATGCATTTACAATGTTTGGCATTGTACCAGTTCACATTACATGACTTTGACTCAGATTTCATCCTAAAACAGGCCACATAAACTCAATGATCCATTAGATTCCAAGTTTTGAGACTTTCATTCTTTTATTGCTTTAAAGTGCTTTTCAGCTCCTGAATAGTGTTTGCAATGCATTTACAATGTTTGGCATTGTACCAGTTCACATTACATGACTTTGACTTATATTTCTGCCTAAAACAGGCCACACTGACTCAAATCAACTGTAAATCATCTAATCCATACGACTGACAAGATTTAGCCATTATATTCCGAGTTTTGAGACTTTCAATCTTTTATTGCTTCAAAGTGATTTTCAGCTCCTGAATAGCGTTTGCAATGCATTTACGATGTTTGGCATTGTACTAGTTAACATTACATGACTTTGACTTAGATTTCAGCTTAAAACAGGCCACGCTGACTCAAATCAACTGTAAATCATGAAATCTATATGACTGACAAGATTTAGCCATTATATTCCGAGTTTTGAGACTTTCAATCTTTTATTTCTTTAAAGTGATTTTCAGCTCCTGAATAGCGTTTGCAATGCATTTACGATGTTTGGCATTGTACTAGTTAACATCACATGACTTTCACTTAGATTTCATTCTAAAACAGGCCATGCTGACTCAAGTCAACTGTAAATCATCTACTCCATACTACTGACAGGATTTAGTCATTAGGTTCTGTTTTTGAGACTTTCATTCTTTTATTGCTTTAAAGTGCTTTTCAGGTCTTGAATAGCGTTTTCAATGCATTTACAATGTTTGGCATTGTACCAGTTCACATTACATGACTTTGACTTAGATTTCAGCCTAAAACAGGCTACACTGACTCAATGAGCCATTAGATTCCGAGTTTCGAGACTTTCATTCTTTTATTGCTTTAAAATGCTTTTCAGCTCCTGAATACCGTTTTCAATGCATTTACAATGTTTGGCATTGTACTAGTTCACATTATATGACTTTGACTTAGATTTCATTCTAAAACAGGCCACACTGACTCAATGAGCCATTAGATTCTGAGTTTTGAGACTTTCATTCTGTTATTGCTTTAAAGTGCTTTTCAGCTCCTGAATAGTGTTTACAATGCATTTACAATGTTTGGCATTGTACCAGTTCACATTACATGACTTTGACTTAGATTTCTGCCTTTAAACAGGCCACACTGACTCAAATCAACTGTAAATCATCTAATCCATACGACTGACAAGATTTAGCCATTAGATTCCGAGTTTTGAAGCTTTCATTCTTTTATTGCTTTAAAGTGCTTTTCAGTTCCTGAATAGCGTTTCCAATGCATTTACAATGTTTGACATCGTACCAGTTCACATTACATGACTTTGACTTAGATTTCATCTTAAAACAGGCCACACTGACTCAAATCAACTGTAAATCATGAAATCTATATGACTGACAAGATTTAGCCATTAGATTCCGAGTTTTGAGACTTTCAATCTTTTATTGCTTTAAAGTGCTTTTCAGCTCCTGAATAGCGTTTGCAATGCATTTACAATGTTTGGCATTGTACTAGTTAACATCACATGACTTTGACTTAGATTTCAGCTTAAAACAGGCCACGCTGACTCAAATCAACTGTAAATCATGAAATCTATATGACTGACAAGATTTAGCCATTATATTCCGAGTTTTGAGACTTTCAATCTTTTATTGCTTTAAAGTGATTTTCAGCTCCTGAATAGCGTTTGCAATGCATTTACAATGTTTGGCATTGTACTAGTTAACATCACATGACTTTCACTTAGATTTCATTCTAAAACAGGCCATGCTGACTCAAGTCTACTGTAAATCATCTACTCCATACTACTGACAGGATTTAGTCATTAGGTTCTGTTTTTGAGACTTTCATTCTTTTATTGCTTTAAGGTGCTTTTCAGGTCTTGAATAGCGTTTTCAGAGCATTTACAATGTTTGGCATTGTACCAGTTCACATTACATGACTTTGACTTAGATTTCAGCCTAAAACAGGCCACACTGACTCAATGAGTCATTAGATTCCGAGTTTCGAGACTTTCATTCTTTTATTGCTTTAAAATGCTTTTCAGCTCCTGAATAGCGTTTTCAATGCATTTACAATGTTTGGCATTGTACTAGTTCACATTATATGACTTTGACTTAGATTTCTGCCTAAAACAGGCCACGCTGACTCAAGTCAACTGTAAATCATCGAGTCCATACGACTGACAATGCATTTACAATGTTTGGCATTGTACTAGTTCACATTATATGACTTTGACTTAGATTTCATTCTAAAACAGGCCACACTGACTCAAATCAACTGTAAATCATCGAGTCCATACGACTGACAATGCATTTACAATGTTTGGCATTGTACTAGTTCACATTATATGACTTTGACTTAGATTTCATCCTAAAACAGGCCACGCTGACTCAAGTCAACTGTAAATCATCTACTCCATACTACTGACAAGATTTAGTCATTAGGTTCTGTTTTTGAGACTTTCATTCTTTTATTGTTTTAAAGTGCTTTTCAGGTCTTGAATAGCGTTTTCAATGCATTTACAATGTTTGGCATTGTACCAGTTCACATTACATGACTTTGACTCAGATTTCATCCTAAAACAGGCCACATAAACTCAATGATCCATTAGATTCCAAGTTTTGAGACTTTCATTCTTTTATTGCTTTAAAGTGCTTTTCAGCTCCTGAATAGTGTTTGCAATGCATTTACAATGTTTGGCATTGTACCAGTTCACATTACATGACTTTGACTTATATTTCTGCCTAAAACAGGCCACACTGACTCAAATCAACTGTAAATCATCTAATCCATACGACTGACAAGATTTAGCCATTATATTCCGAGTTTTGAGACTTTCAATCTTTTATTGCTTTAAAGTGATTTTCAGCTCCTGAATAGCGTTTGCAATGCATTTACGATGTTTGGCATTGTACTAGTTAACATTACATGACTTTGACTTAGATTTCAGCTTAAAACAGGCCACGCTGACTCAAATCAACTGTAAATCATGAAATCTATATGACTGACAAGATTTAGCCATTATATTCCGAGTTTTGAGACTTTCAATCTTTTATTTCTTTAAAGTGATTTTCAGCTCCTGAATAGCGTTTGCAATGCATTTACGATGTTTGGCATTGTACTAGTTAACATCACATGACTTTCACTTAGATTTCATTCTAAAACAGGCCATGCTGACTCAAGTCAACTGTAAATCATCTACTCCATACTACTGACAGGATTTAGTCATTAGGTTCTGTTTTTGAGACTTTCATTCTTTTATTGCTTTAAAGTGCTTTTCAGGTCTTGAATAGCGTTTTCAATGCATTTACAATGTTTGGCATTGTACCAGTTCACATTACATGACTTTGACTTAGATTTCAGCCTAAAACAGGCTACACTGACTCAATGAGCCATTAGATTCCGAGTTTCGAGACTTTCATTCTTTTATTGCTTTAAAATGCTTTTCAGCTCCTGAATACCGTTTTCAATGCATTTACAATGTTTGGCATTGTACTAGTTCACATTATATGACTTTGACTTAGATTTCATTCTAAAACAGGCCACACTGACTCAATGAGCCATTAGATTCTGAGTTTTGAGACTTTCATTCTGTTATTGCTTTAAAGTGCTTTTCAGCTCCTGAATAGTGTTTACAATGCATTTACAATGTTTGGCATTGTACCAGTTCACATTACATGACTTTGACTTAGATTTCTGCCTTTAAACAGGCCACACTGACTCAAATCAACTGTAAATCATCTAATCCATACGACTGACAAGATTTAGCCATTAGATTCCGAGTTTTGAAGCTTTCATTCTTTTATTGCTTTAAAGTGCTTTTCAGTTCCTGAATAGCGTTTCCAATGCATTTACAATGTTTGACATCGTACCAGTTCACATTACATGACTTTGACTTAGATTTCATCTTAAAACAGGCCACACTGACTCAAATCAACTGTAAATCATGAAATCTATATGACTGACAAGATTTAGCCATTAGATTCCGAGTTTTGAGACTTTCAATCTTTTATTGCTTTAAAGTGCTTTTCAGCTCCTGAATAGCGTTTGCAATGCATTTACAATGTTTGGCATTGTACTAGTTAACATCACATGACTTTGACTTAGATTTCAGCTTAAAACAGGCCACGCTGACTCAAATCAACTGTAAATCATGAAATCTATATGACTGACAAGATTTAGCCATTATATTCCGAGTTTTGAGACTTTCAATCTTTTATTGCTTTAAAGTGATTTTCAGCTCCTGAATAGCGTTTGCAATGCATTTACAATGTTTGGCATTGTACTAGTTAACATCACATGACTTTCACTTAGATTTCATTCTAAAACAGGCCATGCTGACTCAAGTCTACTGTAAATCATCTACTCCATACTACTGACAGGATTTAGTCATTAGGTTCTGTTTTTGAGACTTTCATTCTTTTATTGCTTTAAGGTGCTTTTCAGGTCTTGAATAGCGTTTTCAGAGCATTTACAATGTTTGGCATTGTACCAGTTCACATTACATGACTTTGACTTAGATTTCAGCCTAAAACAGGCCACACTGACTCAATGAGTCATTAGATTCCGAGTTTCGAGACTTTCATTCTTTTATTGCTTTAAAATGCTTTTCAGCTCCTGAATAGCGTTTTCAATGCATTTACAATGTTTGGCATTGTACTAGTTCACATTATATGACTTTGACTTAGATTTCTGCCTAAAACAGGCCACGCTGACTCAAGTCAACTGTAAATCATCTACTCCATACTACTGACAAGATTTAGTCATTAGGTTCTGTTTTTGAGACTTTCATTCTTTTATTGCTTTAAAGTGCTTTTCAGGTCTTGAATAGCGTTTTCAATGCATTTACAATGTTTGGCATTGTACCAGTTCACATTACATGACTTTGACTTAGATTTCAGCTTAAAACAGGCCACACTGACTCAAATCAACTGTAAATCATGAAATCTATATGACTGACAAGATTTAGCCATTAGATTCCGAGTTTTGAGACTTTCAATCTTTTATTGCTTTAAAGTGCTTTTCAGCTCCTGAATGGCGTTTGCAATGCATTTACAATGTTTGGCATTGTACCAGTTCACATTACATGACTTTGACTTAGATTTCTGCCTTTAAACAGGCCACACTGACTCAAATCAACTGTAAATCATCTAATCCATACGACTGACAAGATTTAGCCATTAGATTCCGAGTTTTGAAGCTTTCATTCTTTTATTGCTTTAAAGTGCTTTTCAGCTCCTGAATAGTGTTTGCAATGCATTTACAATGTTTGGCATTGTACCAGTTCACATTACATGACTTTGACTTAGATTTCTGCCTAAAACAGGCCACACTGACTCAAATCAACTGTAAATAATCTAATCCATACGACTGACAAGATTTAGCCATTAGATTCAGAGTTTTGAGACTTTCATTCTTTTATTGCTTTAAAGTGCTTTTCGGCTCCTGAATAGCGTTTCCAATGCATTTACAATGTTTGGCATTGTACCAGTTCACATTACATGACTTTGACTCAGATTTCATCCTAAAACAGGCCACATTGACTCAATGATCCATTAGATTCCGAGTTTTGAGACTTTCATTCTTTTATTGCTTTAAAGTGCTTTTCAGCTCCTGAATAGCGTTTCCAATGCATTTACAATGTTTGGCATTGTACCAGTTCACATTATAGACTTTGACTTAGATTTCTGCCTAAAACAGGCCACACTAACTCAAATCAACTGTAAATCATCTAATCCATACGACTGACAAGATTTAGCCATTAGATTCAGAGTTTTGAGACTTTCATTCTTTTATTGCTTTAAAGTGCTTTTCAGCTCCTGAATAGCGTTTGCAATGCATTTACAATGTTTGGCATTGTACTAGTTAACATCACAGGACTTTCACTTAGATTTCATTCTAAAACAGGCCACACTGACTCAAATCAACTGTAAATCATCGAGTCCATACGACTGACAATGCATTTACAATGTTTGGCATTGTACTAGTTCACATTATATGACTTTGACTTAGATTTCATCCTAAAACAGGCCACGCTGACTCAAGTCAACTGTAAATCATCTACTCCATACTACTGACAAGATTTAGTCATTAGGTTCTGTTTTTGAGACTTTCATTCTTTTATTGCTTTAAAGTACTTTTCATGTCTTGAATAGCGTTTTCAATGCATTTACAATGTTTGGCATTGTACCAGTTCACATTACATGACTTTGACTTAGATTTCATCTTAAAACAGGCCACACTGACTCAAATCAACTGTAAATCATGAAATCTATATGACTGACAAGATTTAGCCATTAGATTCCGAGTTTTGAGACTTTCAATCTTTTATTGCTTTAAAGTGCTTTTCAGCTCCTGAATAGCGTTTGCAATGCATTTACAATGTTTGGCATTGTACCAGTTCACATTACATGACTTTGACTTAGATTTCTGCCTTTAAACAGGCCACACTGACTCAAATCAACTGTAAATCATCTAATCCATACGACTGACAAGATTTAGCCATTAGATTCCGAGTTTTGAAACTTTCATTCTTTTATTGCTTTAAAGTGCTTTTCAGCTCCTGAATAGCGTTTCCAATGCATTTACAATGTTTGGCATTGTACCAGTTCACATTATAGACTTTGACTTAGATTTCTGCCTAAAACAGGCCACACTAACTCAAATCAACTGTAAATCATCTAATCCATACGACTGACAAGATTTAGCCATTAGATTCAGAGTTTTGAGACTTTCATTCTTTTATTGCTTTAAAGTGCTTTTCAGCTCCTGAATAGCGTTTGCAATGCATTTACAATGTTTGGCATTGTACTAGTTAACATCACATGACTTTCACTTAGATTTCATTCTAAAACAGGCCACACTGACTCAAATCAACTGTAAATCATCGAGTCCATACGACTGACAATGCATTTACAATGTTTGGCATTGTACTAGTTCACATTATATGACTTTGACTTAGATTTCATCCTAAAACAGGCCACGCTGACTCAAGTCAACTGTAAATCATCTACTCCATACTACTGACAAGATTTAGTCATTAGGTTCTGTTTTTGAGACTTTCATTCTTTTATTGTTTTAAAGTGCTTTTCAGGTCTTGAATAGCGTTTTCAATGCATTTACAATGTTTGGCATTGTACCAGTTCACATTACATGACTTTGACTCAGATTTCATCCTAAAACAGGCCACATAAACTCAATGATCCATTAGATTCCAAGTTTTGAGACTTTCATTCTTTTATTGCTTTAAAGTGCTTTTCAGCTCCTGAATAGTGTTTGCAATGCATTTACAATGTTTGGCATTGTACCAGTTCACATTACATGACTTTGACTTATATTTCTGCCTAAAACAGGCCACACTGACTCAAATCAACTGTAAATCATCTAATCCATACGACTGACAAGATTTAGCCATTATATTCCGAGTTTTGAGACTTTCAATCTTTTATTGCTTTAAAGTGATTTTCAGCTCCTGAATAGCGTTTGCAATGCATTTACGATGTTTGGCATTGTACTAGTTAACATTACATGACTTTGACTTAGATTTCAGCTTAAAACAGGCCACGCTGACTCAAATCAACTGTAAATCATGAAATCTATATGACTGACAAGATTTAGCCATTATATTCCGAGTTTTGAGACTTTCAATCTTTTATTTCTTTAAAGTGATTTTCAGCTCCTGAATAGCGTTTGCAATGCATTTACGATGTTTGGCATTGTACTAGTTAACATCACATGACTTTCACTTAGATTTCATTCTAAAACAGGCCATGCTGACTCAAGTCAACTGTAAATCATCTACTCCATACTACTGACAGGATTTAGTCATTAGGTTCTGTTTTTGAGACTTTCATTCTTTTATTGCTTTAAAGTGCTTTTCAGGTCTTGAATAGCGTTTTCAATGCATTTACAATGTTTGGCATTGTACCAGTTCACATTACATGACTTTGACTTAGATTTCAGCCTAAAACAGGCTACACTGACTCAATGAGCCATTAGATTCCGAGTTTCGAGACTTTCATTCTTTTATTGCTTTAAAATGCTTTTCAGCTCCTGAATACCGTTTTCAATGCATTTACAATGTTTGGCATTGTACTAGTTCACATTATATGACTTTGACTTAGATTTCATTCTAAAACAGGCCACACTGACTCAAATCAACTGTAAATCATCTAATTTATACGACAGACAAGATTTAGCCATTAGGTTCTGTTTTTGAGGCTTTCATTCTTTTATTGCTTTAAAGTGCTTTTCAGGTCTTGAATAGCGTTTTCAATGCATTTACAATGTTTGGCATTGTACCAGTTCACATTACATGACTTTGACTCAGATTTCATCCTAAAACAGGCCACATTGACTCAATGATCCATTAGATTCCGAGTTTTGAGACTTTCATTCTTTTATTGCTTTAAAGTGCTTTTCAGCTCCTGATTAGCGTTTCCAATGCATTTACAATGTTTGGCATCGTACTAGTTCACATTACATGACTTTGACTTAGATTTCTGCCTAAAACAGGCCACGCTGACTCAAGTCAACTGTAAATCATCTACTCCATACTACTGACAAGATTTAGTCATTAGGTTCTGTTTTTGAGACTTTCATTCTTTTATTGCTTTAAAGTACTTTCCATGTCTTGAATAGCGTTTCCAATGCATTTACAATGTTTGGCATTGTACCAGTTCACATTACATGACTTTGACTTAGATTTCAGCTTAAAACAGGCCACACTGACTCAAATCAACTGTAAATCATGAAATCTATATGACTGACAAGATTTAGCCATTAGATTCCGAGTTTTGAGACTTTCAATCTTTTATTGCTTTAAAGTGCTTTTCAGCTCCTGAATAGCGTTTGCAATGCATTTACAATGTTTGGCATTGTACCAGTTCACATTACATGACTTTGACTTAGATTTCTGCCTTTAAACAGGCCACACTGACTCAAATCAACTGTAAATCATCTAATCCATACGACTGACAAGATTTAGCCATTAGATTCCGAGTTTTTAAGCTTTCATTCTTTTATTGCTTTAAAGTGCTTTTCAGCTCCTGAATAGCGTTTCCAATGCATTTACAATGTTTGGCATTGTACCAGTTCACATTATAGACTTTGACTTAGATTTCAGCCTAAAACAGGCCACACTAACTCAAATCAACTGTAAATCATCTAATCCATACGACTGACAAGATTTAGCCATTAGATTCCGAGTTTTGAAGCTTTCATTCTTTTATTGCTTTAAAGTGCTTTTCAGCTACTGAATAGCGTTTCCAATGCATTTACAATGTTTGGCATTGTACCAGTTCACATTATAGACTTTGACTTAGATTTCAGCCTAAAACAGGCCACACTAACTCAAATCAACTGTAAATCATCTAATCCATACGACTGACAAGATTTAGCCATTAGATTCCGAGTTTTGAAGCTTTCATTCTTTTATTGCTTTAAAGTGCTTTTCAGCTCCTGAATAGCGTTTCCAATGCATTTACAATGTTTGGCATCGTACTAGTTCACATTACATGACTTTGACTTAGATTTCAGCTTAAAACAGGCCACGCTGACTCAAATCAACTGTAAATCATGAAATCTATATGACTGACAAGATTTAGCCATTAGGTTCCGAGTTTTGAGACTTTCATTCTTTTATTGCTTTAAAGTGCTTTTCAGCTCCTGAATAGCGTTTGCAATGCATTTACAATGTTTGGCATTGTACTAGTTCACATTATATGACTTTGACTTAGATTTCATTCTAAAACAGGTCACACTGACTCAAATCAACTGTAAATCATCGAGTCCATACGACTGACAAGATTTAGCCATTAGGTTCCGAGTTTTGAGACTTTCATTCTTTTATTGCTTTAAAGTGCTTTTCAGCTCCTGAATAGCGTTTGCAATGCATTTACAATGTTTGGCATTGTACCAGTTCACATTATATGACTTTGACTTAGATTTCATTCTAAAACAGGCCACACTGACTCAAATCAACTGTAAATCATCTAATTTATACGACTGACAAGATTTAGCCATTAGGTTCTGTTTTTGAGGCTTTCATTCTTTTATTGCTTTAAAGTGCTTTTCAGGTCTTGAATAGCGTTTTCAATGCATTTACAATGTTTGGCATTGTACCAGTTCACATTACATGACTTTGACTTAGATTTCTGCCTAAAACAGGCCACACTGACTCAAATCAACTGTAAATAATCTAATCCATACGACTGACAAGATTTAGCCATTAGATTCAGAGTTTTGAGACTTTCATTCTTTTATTGCTTTAAAGTGCTTTTCAGCTCCTGAATAGCGTTTCCAATGCATTTACAATGTTTGCCATCGTACTAGTTCACATTACATGACTTTGACTTAGATTTCAGCCTAAAACAGGCTACACTGACTCAATGAGCCATTAGATTCCGAGTTTCGAGACTTTCATTCTTTTATTGCTTTAAAATGCTTTTCAGCTCCTGAATAGCGTTTTCAATGCATTTACAATGTTTGGCATTGTACCAGTTCACATTACATGACTTTGACTTAGATATCTGCCTAAAACAGGCCACACTGACTCAAATCAACTGTAAATAATCTA
This sequence comes from Osmerus eperlanus, assembly GCF_963692335.1. Taxonomy (NCBI): domain Eukaryota; kingdom Metazoa; phylum Chordata; class Actinopteri; order Osmeriformes; family Osmeridae; genus Osmerus; species Osmerus eperlanus. The sequence goes on along the minus strand of NC_085039.1, from coordinate 4,731,659 downwards.
ATCCATACGACTGACAAGATTTAGCCATTAGATTCAGAGTTTTGAGACTTTCATTCTTTTATTGCTTTAAAGTGCTTTTCAGCTCCTGAATAGTGTTTCCAATGCATTTACAATGTTTGCCATCGTACTAGTTCACATTACATGACTTTGACTTAGATTTCAGCTTAAAACAGGCCACGCTGACTCAAATCAACTGTAAATCATGAAATCTATATGACTGACAAGATTTAGCCATTATATTCCGAGTTTTGAGACTTTCATTCTTTTATTGCTTTAAAGTGCTTTTCAGCTCCTGAATAGCGTTTGCAATGCATTTACAATGTTTGGCATTGTACTAGTTAACATCACATGACTTTGACTTAGATTTCATTCTAAAACAGGTCACACTGACTCAAATCAACTGTAAATCATCGAGTCCATACGACTGACAAGATTTAGCCATTAGGATCCGAGTTTTGAGACTTTCATTCTTTTATTGCTTTAAAGTGCTTTTCAGCTCCTGAATAGCGTTTGCAATGCATTTACAATGTTTGGCATTGTACCAGTTCACATTACATGACTTTGACTTAGATTTCATCTTAAAACAGGCCACACTGACTCAAATCAACTGTAAATCATGAAATCTATATGACTGACAAGATTTAGCCATTAGATTCCGAGTTTTGAAGCTTTCATTTTTTTATTGCTTTAGTGCTTTTCAGCTCCTGAATAGCGTTTCCAATGCATTTACAATGTTTGGCATTGTACCAGTTCACATTATAGACTTTGACTTAGATTTCTGCCTAAAACAGGCCACACTAACTCAAATCAACTGTAAATCATCTAATCCATACGACTGACAAGATTTAGCCATTAGATTCAGAGTTTTGAGACTTTCATTCTTTTATTGCTTTAAAGTGCTTTTCAGCTCCTGAATAGCGTTTGCAATGCATTTACAATGTTTGGCATTGTACTAGTTAACATCACATGACTTTCACTTAGATTTCATTCTAAAACAGGCCACACTGACTCAAATCAACTGTAAATCATCGAGTCCATACGACTGACAATGCATTTACAATGTTTGGCATTGTACTAGTTCACATTATATGACTTTGACTTAGATTTCATCCTAAAACAGGCCACGCTGACTCAAGTCAACTGTAAATCATCTACTCCATACTACTGACAAGATTTAGTCATTAGGTTCTGTTTTTGAGACTTTCATTCTTTTATTGTTTTAAAGTGCTTTTCAGGTCTTGAATAGCGTTTTCAATGCATTTACAATGTTTGGCATTGTACCAGTTCACATTACATGACTTTGACTCAGATTTCATCCTAAAACCGGCCACATAAACTCAATGATCCATTAGATTCCAAGTTTTGAGACTTTCATTCTTTTATTGCTTTAAAGTGCTTTTCAGCTCCTGAATAGTGTTTGCAATGCATTTACAATGTTTGGCATTGTACCAGTTCACATTACATGACTTTGACTTATATTTCTGCCTAAAACAGGCCACACTGACTCAAATCAACTGTAAATCATCTAATCCATACGACTGACAAGATTTAGCCATTAGATTCAGAGTTTTGAGACTTTCATTCTTTTATTGCTTTAAAGTGCTTTTCAGCTCCTGAATAGCGTTTCCAATGCATTTACAATGTTTGGCATCGTACTAGTTCACATTATAGACTTTGACTTAGATTTCAGCTTAAAACAGGCCACGCTGACTCAAATCAACTGTAAATCATGAAATCTATATGACTGAAAAGATTTAGCCATTATATTCCGAGTTTTGAGACTTTCAATCTTTTATTGCTTTAAAGTGATTTTCAGCTCCTGAATAGCGTTTGCAATGCATTTACAATGTTTGGCATTGTACTAGTTAACATCACATGACTTTCACTTAGATTTCATTCTAAAACAGGCCATGCTGACTCAAGTCAACTGTAAATCATCTACTCCATACTACTGACAGGATTTAGTCATTAGGTTCTGTTTTTGAGACTTTCATTCTTTTATTGCTTTAAAGTGCTTTTCAGGTCTTGAATAGCGTTTTCAATGCATTTACAATGTTTGGCATTGTACCAGTTCACATTACATGACTTTGACTTAGATTTCAGCCTAAAACAGGCTACACTGACTCAATGAGCCATTAGATTCCGAGTTTCGAGACTTTCATTCTTTTATTGCTTTAAAATGCTTTTCAGCTCCTGAATAGCGTTTTCAATGCATTTACAATGTTTGGCATTGTACTAGTTCACATTATATGACTTTGACTTAGATTTCATTCTAAAACAGGCCACACTGACTCAAATCAACTGTAAATCATCTAATTTATACGACTGACAAGATTTAGCCATTAGGTTCTGTTTTTGAGGCTTTCATTCTTTTATTGCTTTAAAGTGCTTTTCAGGTCTTGAATAGCGTTTTCAATGCATTTACAATGTTTGGCATTGTACCAGTTCACATTACATGACTTTGACTCAGATTTCATCCTAAAACAGGCCACATTGACTCCATGATCCATTAGATTCCGAGTTTTGAGACTTTCATTCTTTTATTGCTTTAAAGTGCTTTTCAGCTCCTGATTAGCGTTTCCAATGCATTTACAATGTTTGGCATCGTACTAGTTCACATTACATGACTTTGACTTAGATTTCTGCCTAAAACAGGCCACGCTGACTCAAGTCAACTGTAAATCATCTACTCCATACTACTGACAAGATTTAGTCATTAGGTTCTGTTTTTGAGACTTTCATTCTTTTATTGCTTTAAAGTACTTTTCATGTCTTGAATAGCGTTTTCAATGCATTTACAATGTTTGGCATTGTACCAGTTCACATTACATGACTTTGACTTAGATTTCAGCTTAAAACAGGCCACACTGACTCAAATCAACTGTAAATCATGAAATCTATATGACTGACAAGATTTAGCCATTAGATTCCGAGTTTTGAGACTTTCAATCTTTTATTGCTTTAAAGTGCTTTTCAGCTCCTGAATAGCGTTTGCAATGCATTTACAATGTTTGGCATTGTACCAGTTCACATTACATGACTTTGACTTAGATTTCTGCCTTTAAACAGGCCACACTGACTCAAATAAACTGTAAATCATCTAATCCATACGACTGACAAGATTTAGCCATTAGATTCCGAGTTTTGAAGCTTTCATTCTTTTATTGCTTTAAAGTGCTTTTCAGCTCCTGAATAGCGTTTCCAATGCATTTACAATGTTTGGCATTGTACCAGTTCACATTATAGACTTTGACTTAGATTTCAGCCTAAAACAGGCCACACTAACTCAAATCAACTGTAAATCATCTAATCCATACGACTGACAAGATTTAGCCATTAGATTCCGAGTTTTGAAGCTTTCATTCTTTTATTGCTTTAAAGTGCTTTTCAGCTCCTGAATAGCGTTTCCAATGCATTTACAATGTTTGGCATCGTACTAGTTCACATTACATGACTTTGACTTAGATTTCAGCTTAAAACAGGCCACGCTGACTCAAATCAACTGTAAATCATGAAATCTATATGACCGACAAGATTTAGCCATTAGGTTCCGAGTTTTGAGACTTTCATTCTTTTATTGCTTTAAAGTGCTTTTCAGCTCCTGAATAGCGTTTGCAATGCATTTACAATGTTTGGCATTGTACTAGTTCACATTATATGACTTTGATTTAGATTTCATTCTAAAACAGGTCACACTGACTCAAATCAACTGTAAATCATCGAGTCCATACGACTGACAAGATTTAGCCATTAGGTTCCGAGTTTTGAGACTTTCATTCTTTTATTGCTTTAAAGTGCTTTTCAGCTCCTGAATAGCGTTTGCAATGCATTTACAATGTTTGGCATTGTACCAGTTCACATTACATGACTTTGACTTAGATTTCATCTTAAAACAGGCCACACTGACTCAAATCAACTGTAAATCATGAAATCTATATGACTGACAAGATTTAGCCATTAGATTCCGAGTTTTGAGACTTTCAATCTTTTATTGCTTTAAAGTGCTTTTCAGCTCCTGAATAGCGTTTGCAATGCATTTACAATGTTTGGCATTGTACCAGTTCACATTACATGACTTTGACTTAGATTTCTGCCTTTAAACAGGCCACACTGACTCAAATCAACTGTAAATCATCTAATCCATACGACTGACAAGATTTAGCCATTAGATTCCGAGTTTTGAAGCTTTCATTCTTTTATTGCTTTAAAGTGCTTTTCAGCTCCTGAATAGCGTTTCCAATGCATTTACAATGTTTGGCATTGTACCAGTTCACATTATAGACTTTGACTTAGATTTCTGCCTAAAACAGGCCACACTAACTCAAATCAACTGTAAATCATCTAATCCATACGACTGACAAGATTTAGCCATTAGATTCAGAGTTTTGAGACTTTCATTCTTTTATTGCTTTAAAGTGCTTTTCAGCTCCTGAATAGCGTTTGCAATGCATTTACAATGTTTGGCATTGTACTAGTTAACATCACATGACTTTCACTTAGATTTCATTCTAAAACAGGCCACACTGACTCAAATCAACTGTAAATCATCGAGTCCATACGACTGACAATGCATTTACAATGTTTGGCATTGTACTAGTTCACATTATATGACTTTGACTTAGATTTCATCCTAAAACAGGCCACGCTGACTCAAGTCAACTGTAAATCATCTACTCCATACTACTGACAAGATTTAGTCATTAGGTTCTGTTTTTGAGACTTTCATTCTTTTATTGTTTTAAAGTGCTTTTCAGGTCTTGAATAGCGTTTTCAATGCATTTACAATGTTTGGCATTGTACCAGTTCACATTACATGACTTTGACTCAGATTTCAGCTTAAAACAGGCCACGCTGACTCAAATCAACTGTAAATCATGAAATCTATATGACTGACAAGATTTAGCCATTATATTCCGAGTTTTGAGACTTTCAATCTTTTATTGCTTTAAAGTGATTTTCAGCTCCTGAATAGCGTTTGCAATGCATTTACAATGTTTGGCATTGTACTAGTTAACATCACATGACTTTCACTTAGATTTCATTCTAAAACAGGCCATGCTGACTCAAGTCAACTGTAAATCATCTACTCCATACTACTGACAGGATTTAGTCATTAGGTTCTGTTTTTGAGACTTTCATTCTTTTATTGCTTTAAAGTGCTTTTCAGGTCTTGAATAGCGTTTTCAATGCATTTACAATGTTTGGCATTGTACCAGTTCACATTACATGACTTTGACTTAGATTTCAGCCTAAAACAGGCTACACTGACTCAATGAGCCATTAGATTCCGAGTTTCGAGACTTTCATTCTTTTATTGCTTTAAAATGCTTTTCAGCTCCTGAATAGCGTTTTCAATGCATTTACAATGTTTGGCATTGTACTAGTTCACATTATATGACTTTGACTTAGATTTCATTCTAAAACAGGCCACACTGACTCAAATCAACTGTAAATCATCTAATTTATACGACTGACAAGATTTAGCCATTAGGTTCTGTTTTTGAGGCTTTCATTCTTTTATTGCTTTAAAGTGCTTTTCAGGTCTTGAATAGCGTTTTCAATGCATTTACAATGTTTGGCATTGTACCAGTTCACATTACATGACTTTGACTTAGATTTCTGCCTAAAACAGGCCACACTGACTCAAATCAACTGTAAATAATCTAATCCATACGACTGACAAGATTTAGCCATTAGATTCAGAGTTTTGAGACTTTCATTCTTTTATTGCTTTAAAGTGCTTTTCAGCTCCTGAATAGCGTTTCCAATGCATTTACAATGTTTGCCATCGTACTAGTTCACATTACATGACTTTGACTTAGATTTCAGCCTAAAACAGGCTACACTGACTCAATGAGCCATTAGATTCCGAGTTTCGAGACTTTCATTCTTTTATTGCTTTAAAATGCTTTTCAGCTCCTGAATAGCGTTTTCAATGCATTTACAATGTTTGGCATTGTACCAGTTCACATTACATGACTTTGACTTAGATTTCTGCCTTTAAACAGGCCACACTGACTCAAATCAACTGTAAATCATCTAATCCATACGACTGACAAGATTTAGCCATTAGATTCCGAGTTTTGAAGCTTTCATTCTTTTATTGCTTTAAAGTGCTTTTCAGCTCCTGAATAGCGTTTCCAATGCATTTACAATGTTTGCCATCGTACTAGTTCACATTACATGACTTTGACTTAGATTTCAGCCTAAAACAGGCTACACTGACTCAATGAGCCATTAGATTCCGAGTTTCGAGACTTTCATTCTTTTATTGCTTTAAAATGCTTTTCAGCTCCTGAATAGCGTTTTCAATGCATTTACAATGTTTGGCATTGTACCAGTTCACATTACATGACTTTGACTTAGATTTCTGCCTTTAAACAGGCCACACTGACTCAAATCAACTGTAAATCATCTAATCCATACGACTGACAAGATTTAGCCATTAGATTCCGAGTTTTGAAGCTTTCATTCTTTTATTGCTTTAAAGTGCTTTTCAGCTCCTGAATAGCGTTTCCAATGCATTTACAATGTTTGGCATTGTACCAGTTCACATTATAGACTTTGACTTAGATTTCTGCCTAAAACAGGCCACACTAACTCAAATCAACTGTAAATCATCTAATCCATACGACTGACAAGATTTAGCCATTAGATTCAGAGTTTTGAGACTTTCATTCTTTTATTGCTTTAAAGTGCTTTTCAGCTCCTGAATAGCGTTTGCAATGCATTTACAATGTTTGGCATTGTACTAGTTAACATCACATGACTTTCACTTAGATTTCATTCTAAAACAGGCCACACTGACTCAAATCAACCGTAAATCATCGAGTCCATACGACTGACAATGCATTTACAATGTTTGGCATTGTACTAGTTCACATTATATGACTTTGACTTAGATTTCATTCTAAAACAGGCCACGCTGACTCAAGTCAACTGTAAATCATCTACTCCATACTACTGACAAGATTTAGTCATTAGGTTCTGTTTTTGAGACTTTCATTCTTTTATTGTTTTAAAGTGCTTTTCAGGTCTTGAATAGCGTTTTCAATGCATTTACAATGTTTGGCATTGTACCAGTTCACATTACATGACTTTGACTCAGATTTCATCCTAAAACAGGCCACATAAACTCAATGATCCATTAGATTCCAAGTTTTGAGACTTTCATTCTTTTATTGCTTTAAAGTGCTTTTCAGCTCCTGAATAGTGTTTGCAATGCATTTACAATGTTTGGCATTGTACCAGTTCACATTACATGACTTTGACTTATATTTCTGCCTAAAACAGGCCACACTGACTCAAATCAACTGTAAATCATCTAATCCATACGACTGACAAGATTTAGCCATTAGATTCAGAGTTTTGAGACTTTCATTCTTTTATTGCTTTAAAGTGCTTTTCAGCTCCTGAATAGCGTTTCCAATGCATTTACAATGTTTGGCATCGTACTAGTTCACATTACAGGACTTTGACTTAGATTTCAGCTTAAAACAGGCCACGCTGACTCAAATCAACTGTAAATCATGAAATCTATATGACTGACAAGATTTAGCCATTATATTCCGAGTTTTGAGACTTTCAATCTTTTATTGCTTTAAAGTGATTTTCAGCTCCTGAATAGCGTTTGCAATGCATTTACAATGTTTGGCATTGTACTAGTTAACATCACATGACTTTCACTTAGATTTCATTCTAAAACAGGCCATGCTGACTCAAGTCAACTGTAAATCATCTACTCCATACTACTGACAGGATTTAGTCATTAGGTTCTGTTTTTGAGACTTTCATTCTTTTATTGCTTTAAAGTGCTTTTCAGGTCTTGAATAGCGTTTTCAATGCATTTACAATGTTTGGCATTGTACCAGTTCACATTACATGACTTTGACTTAGATTTCAGCCTAAAACAGGCTACACTGACTCAATGAGCCATTAGATTCCGAGTTTCGAGACTTTCATTCTTTTATTGCTTTAAAATGCTTTTCAGCTCCTGAATAGCGTTTTCAATGCATTTACAATGTTTGGCATTGTACTAGTTCACATTATATGACTTTGACTTAGATTTCATTCTAAAACAGGCCACACTGACTCAAATCAACTGTAAATCATCTAATTTATACGACTGACAAGATTTAGCCATTAGGTTCTGTTTTTGAGGCTTTCATTCTTTTATTGCTTTAAAGTGCTTTTCAGGTCTTGAATAGCGTTTTCAATGCATTTACAATGTTTGGCATTGTACCAGTTCACATTACATGACTTTGACTTAGATTTCTGCCTAAAACAGGCCACACTGACTCAAATCAACTGTAAATAATCTAATCCATACGACTGACAAGATTTAGCCATTAGATTCAGAGTTTTGAGACTTTCATTCTTTTATTGCTTTAAAGTGCTTTTCAGCTCCTGAATAGCGTTTCCAATGCATTTACAATGTTTGCCATCGTACTAGTTCACATTACATGACTTTGACTTAGATTTCAGCCTAAAACAGGCTACACTGACTCAATGAGCCATTAGATTCCGAGTTTCGAGACTTTCATTCTTTTATTGCTTTAAAATGCTTTTCAGCTCCTGAATAGCGTTTTCAATGCATTTACAATGTTTGGCATTGTACCAGTTCACATTACATGACTTTGACTTAGATTTCTGCCTTTAAACAGGCCACACTGACTCAAATCAACTGTAAATCATCTAATCCATACGACTGACAAGATTTAGCCATTAGATTCCGAGTTTTGAAGCTTTCATTCTTTTATTGCTTTAAAGTGCTTTTCAGCTCCTGAATAGCGTTTCCAATGCATTTACAATGTTTGGCATTGTACCAGTTCACATTATAGACTTTGACTTAGATTTCTGCCTAAAACAGGCCACACTAACTCAAATCAACTGTAAATCATCTAATCCATACGACTGACAAGATTTAGCCATTAGATTCCGAGTTTTGAGACTTTCATTCTTTTATTGCTTTAAAGTGCTTTTCAGCTCCTGAATAGCGTTTGCAATGCATTTACAATGTTTGGCATTGTACTAGTTAACATCACATGACTTTCACTTAGATTTCATTCTAAAACAGGCCACACTGACTCAAATCAACCGTAAATCATCGAGTCCATACGACTGACAATGCATTTACAATGTTTGGCATTGTACTAGTTCACATTATATGACTTTGACTTAGATTTCATCCTAAAACAGGCCACGCTGACTCAAGTCAACTGTAAATCATCTACTCCATACTACTGACAAGATTTAGTCATTAGGTTCTGTTTTTGAGACTTTCATTCTTTTATTGTTTTAAAGTGCTTTTCAGGTCTTGAATAGCGTTTTCAATGCATTTACAATGTTTGGCATTGTACCAGTTCACATTACATGACTTTGACTCAGATTTCATCCTAAAACAGGCCACATAAACTCAATGATCCATTAGATTCCAAGTTTTGAGACTTTCATTCTTTTATTGCTTTAAAGTGCTTTTCAGCTCCTGAATAGTGTTTGCAATGCATTTACAATGTTTGGCATTGTACCAGTTCACATTACATGACTTTGACTTATATTTCTGCCTAAAACAGGCCACACTGACTCAAATCAACTGTAAATCATCTAATCCATACGACTGACAAGATTTAGCCATTAGATTCAGAGTTTTGAGACTTTCATTCTTTTATTGCTTTAAAGTGCTTTTCAGCTCCTGAATAGCGTTTCCAATGCATTTACAATGTTTGGCATCGTACTAGTTCACATTACATGACTTTGACTTAGATTTCAGCTTAAAACAGGCCACGCTGACTCAAATCAACTGTAAATCATGAAATCTATATGACTGACAAGATTTAGCCATTATATTCCGAGTTTTGAGACTTTCAATCTTTTATTGCTTTAAAGTGATTTTCAGCTGCTGAATAGCGTTTGCAATGCATTTACAATGTTTGGCATTGTACTAGTTAACATCACATGACTTTCACTTAGATTTCATTCTAAAACAGGCCATGCTGACTCAAGTCAACTGTAAATCATCTACTCCATACTACTGACAGGATTTAGTCATTAGGTTCTGTTTTTGAGACTTTCATTCTTTTATTGCTTTAAAGTGCTTTTCAGGTCTTGAATAGCGTTTTCAATGCATTTACAATGTTTGGCATTGTACCAGTTCACATTACATGACTTTGACTTAGATTTCAGCCTAAAACAGGCTACACTGACTCAATGAGCCATTAGATTCCGAGTTTCGAGACTTTCATTCTTTTATTGCTTTAAAATGCTTTTCAGCTCCTGAATAGCGTTTTCAATGCATTTACAATGTTTGGCATTGTACTAGTTCACATTATATGACTTTGACTTAGATTTCATTCTAAAACAGGCCACACTGACTCAAATCAACTGTAAATCATCTAATTTATACGACTGACAAGATTTAGCCATTAGGTTCTGTTTTTGAGGCTTTCATTCTTTTATTGCTTTAAAGTGCTTTTCAGGTCTTGAATAGCGTTTTCAATGCATTTACAATGTTTGGCATTGTACCAGTTCACATTACATGACTTTGACTTAGATTTCTGCCTAAAACAGGCCACACTGACTCAAATCAACTGTAAATAATCTAATCCATACGACTGACAAGATTTAGCCATTAGATTCAGAGTTTTGAGACTTTCATTCTTTTATTGCTTTAAAGTGCTTTTCAGCTCCTGAATAGCGTTTCCAATGCATTTACAATGTTTGCCATCGTACTAGTTCACATTACATGACTTTGACTTAGATTTCAGCCTAAAACAGGCTACACTGACTCAATGAGCCATTAGATTCCGAGTTTCGAGACTTTCATTCTTTTATTGCTTTAAAATGCTTTTCAGCTCCTGAATAGCGTTTTCAATGCATTTACAATGTTTGGCATTGTACCAGTTCACATTACATGACTTTGACTTAGATTTCTGCCTTTAAACAGGCCACACTGACTCAAATCAACTGTAAATCATCTAATCCATACGACTGACAAGATTTAGCCATTAGATTCCGAGTTTTGAAGCTTTCATTCTTTTATTGCTTTAAAGTGCTTTTCAGCTCCTGAATAGCGTTTCCAATGCATTTACAATGTTTGGCATTGTACCAGTTCACATTATAGACTTTGACTTAGATTTCTGCCTAAAACAGGCCACACTAACTCAAATCAACTGTAAATCATCTAATCCATACGACTGACAAGATTTAGCCATTAGATTCCGAGTTTTGAGACTTTCATTCTTTTATTGCTTTAAAGTGCTTTTCAGCTCCTGAATAGCGTTTGCAATGCATTTACAATGTTTGGCATTGTACTAGTTAACATCACATGACTTTCACTTAGATTTCATTCTAAAACAGGCCACACTGACTCAAATCAACCGTAAATCATCGAGTCCATACGACTGACAATGCATTTACAATGTTTGGCATTGTACTAGTTCACATTATATGACTTTGACTTAGATTTCATCCTAAAACAGGCCACGCTGACTCAAGTCAACTGTAAATCATCTACTCCATACTACTGACAAGATTTAGTCATTAGGTTCTGTTTTTGAGACTTTCATTCTTTTATTGTTTTAAAGTGCTTTTCAGGTCTTGAATAGCGTTTTCAATGCATTTACAATGTTTGGCATTGTACCAGTTCACATTACATGACTTTGACTCAGATTTCATCCTAAAACAGGCCACATAAACTCAATGATCCATTAGATTCCAAGTTTTGAGACTTTCATTCTTTTATTGCTTTAAAGTGCTTTTCAGCTCCTGAATAGTGTTTGCAATGCATTTACAATGTTTGGCATTGTACCAGTTCACATTACATGACTTTGACTTATATTTCTGCCTAAAACAGGCCACACTGACTCAAATCAACTGTAAATCATCTAATCCATACGACTGACAAGATTTAGCCATTAGATTCAGAGTTTTGAGACTTTCATTCTTTTATTGCTTTAAAGTGCTTTTCAGCTCCTGAATAGCGTTTCCAATGCATTTACAATGTTTGGCATCGTACTAGTTCACATTACATGACTTTGACTTAGATTTCAGCTTAAAACAGGCCACGCTGACTCAAATCAACTGTAAATCATGAAATCTATATGACTGACAAGATTTAGCCATTATATTCCGAGTTTTGAGACTTTCAATCTTTTATTGCTTTAAAGTGATTTTCAGCTGCTGAATAGCGTTTGCAATGCATTTACAATGTTTGGCATTGTACTAGTTAACATCACATGACTTTCACTTAGATTTCATTCTAAAACAGGCCATGCTGACTCAAGTCAACTGTAAATCATCTACTCCATACTACTGACAGGATTTAGTCATTAGGTTCTGTTTTTGAGACTTTCATTCTTTTATTGCTTTAAAGTGCTTTTCAGGTCTTGAATAGCGTTTTCAATGCATTTACAATGTTTGGCATTGTACCAGTTCACATTACATGACTTTGACTTAGATTTCAGCCTAAAACAGGCTACACTGACTCAATGAGCCATTAGATTCCGAGTTTCGAGACTTTCATTCTTTTATTGCTTTAAAATGCTTTTCAGCTCCTGAATAGCGTTTTCAATGCATTTACAATGTTTGGCATTGTACTAGTTCACATTATATGACTTTGACTTAGATTTCATTCTAAAACAGGCCACACTGACTCAAATCAACTGTAAATCATCTAATTTATACGACTGACAAGATTTAGCCATTAGGTTCTGTTTTTGAGGCTTTCATTCTTTTATTGCTTTAAAGTGCTTTTCAGGTCTTGAATAGCGTTTTCAATGCATTTACAATGTTTGGCATTGTACCAGTTCACATTACATGACTTTGACTTAGATTTCTGCCTAAAACAGGCCACACTGACTCAAATCAACTGTAAATAATCTAATCCATACGACTGACAAGATTTAGCCATTAGATTCAGAGTTTTGAGACTTTCATTCTTTTATTGCTTTAAAGTGCTTTTCAGCTCCTGAATAGCGTTTCCAATGCATTTACAATGTTTGCCATCGTACTAGTTCACATTACATGACTTTGACTTAGATTTCAGCCTAAAACAGGCTACACTGACTCAATGAGCCATTAGATTCCGAGTTTCGAGACTTTCATTCTTTTATTGCTTTAAAATGCTTTTCAGCTCCTGAATAGCGTTTTCAATGCATTTACAATGTTTGGCATTGTACCAGTTCACATTACATGACTTTGACTTAGATTTCTGCCTAAAACAGGCCACACTGACTCAAATCAACTGTAAATAATCTAATCCATACGACTGACAAGATTTAGCCATTAGATTCAGAGTTTTGAGACTTTCATTCTTTTATTGCTTTAAAGTGCTTTTCAGCTCCTGAATAGCGTTTCCAATGCATTTACAATGTTTGCCATCGTACTAGTTCACATTACATGACTTTGACTTAGATTTCAGCTTAAAACAGGCCACGCTGACTCAAATCAACTGTAAATCATGAAATCTATATGACTGACAAGATTTAGCCATTATATTCCGAGTTTTGAGACTTTCAATCTTTTATTTCTTTAAAGTGATTTTCAGCTCCTGAATAGCGTTTGCAATGCATTTACGATGTTTGGCATTGTACTAGTTAACATCACATGACTTTCACTTAGATTTCATTCTAAAACAGGCCATGCTGACTCAAGTCAACTGTAAATCATCTACTCCATACTACTGACAAGATTTAGTCATTAGGTTCTGTTTTTGAGACTTTCATTCTTTTATTGCTTTAAAGTACTTTTCATGTCTTGAATAGCGTTTTCAATGCATTTACAATGTTTGGCATTGTACCAGTTCACATTACATGACTTTGACTTAGATTTCAGCTTAAAACAGGCCACACTGACTCAAATCAACTGTAAATCATGAAATCTATATGACTGACAAGATTTAGCCATTAGATTCCGAGTTTTGAGACTTTCAATCTTTTATTGCTTTAAAGTGCTTTTCAGCTCCTGAATAGCGTTTGCAATGCATTTACAATGTTTGGCATTGTACCAGTTCACATTACATGACTTTGACTTAGATTTCTGCCTTTAAACAGGCCACACTGACTCAAATCAACTGTAAATCATCTAATCCATACGACTGACAAGATTTAGCCATTAGATTCCGAGTTTTGAAGCTTTCATTCTTTTATTGCTTTAAAGTGCTTTTCAGCTCCTGAATAGCGTTTCCAATGCATTTACAATGTTTGGCATCGTACTAGTTCACATTACATGACTTTGACTTAGATTTCAGCTTAAAACAGGCCACGCTGACTCAAATCAACTGTAAATCATGAAATCTATATGACTGACAAGATTTAGCCATTAGGTTCCGAGTTTTGAGACTTTCATTCTTTTATTGCTTTAAAGTGCTTTTCAGCTCCTGAATAGCGTTTGCAATGCATTTACAATGTTTGGCATTGTACTAGTTCACATTATATGACTTTGACTTAGATTTCATTCTAAAACAGGTCACACTGACTCAAATCAACTGTAAATCATCGAGTCCATACGACTGACAAGATTTAGCCATTAGGTTCCGAGTTTTGAGACTTTCATTCTTTTATTGCTTTAAAGTGCTTTTCAGCTCCTGAATAGCGTTTGCAATGCATTTACAATGTTTGGCATTGTACTCGTTCACATTACATGACCTTGACTTAAATTTCAGCCTAAAACAGGCCACGCTGACTCAAAACAACTGTAAATCATCTACCTCATACTACTGACAAGATTTAGTCATTAGGTTCTGTTTTTGAGACTTTCATTCTTTTATTGCTTTAAAGTGCTTTTCAGGTCTTGAATAGCGTTTTCAATGCATTTACAATGTTTGGCATTGTACCAGTTCACATTACATGACTTTGACTTAGATTTCAGCCTAAAACAGGCTACACTGACTCAATGAGCCATTAGATTCCGAGTTTCGAGACTTTCATTCTTTTATTGCTTTAAAATGCTTTTCAGCTCCTGAATAGCGTTTTCAATGCATTTACAATGTTTGGCATTGTACTAGTTCACATTATATGACTTTGACTTAGATTTCATTCTAAAACAGGCCACACTGACTCAAATCAACTGTAAATCATCTAATTTATACGACTGACAAGATTTAGCCATTAGGTTCTGTTTTTGAGGCTTTCATTCTTTTATTGCTTTAAAGTGCTTTTCAGGTCTTGAATAGCGTTTTCAATGCATTTACAATGTTTGGCATTGTACCAGTTCACATTACATGACTTTGACTCAGATTTCATCCTAAAACAGGCCACATTGACTCAATGATCCATTAGATTCCGAGTTTTGAGACTTTCATTCTTTTATTGCTTTAAAGTGCTTTTCAGCTCCTGAATAGCGTTTCCAATGCATTTACAATGTTTGGCATCGTACTAGTTCACATTACATGACTTTGACTTAGATTTCTGCCTAAAACAGGCCACGCTGACTCAAGTCAACTGTAAATCATCTACTCCATACTACTGACAAGATTTAGTCATTAGGTTCTGTTTTTGAGACTTTCATTCTTTTATTGCTTTAAAGTACTTTTCATGTCTTGAATAGCGTTTTCAATGCATTTACAATGTTTGGCATTGTACCAGTTCACATTACATGACTTTGACTTAGATTTCAGCTTAAAACAGGCCACACTGACTCAAATCAACTGTAAATCATGAAATCTATATGACTGACAAGATTTAGCCATTAGATTCCGAGTTTTGAGACTTTCAATCTTTTATTGCTTTAAAGTGCTTTTCAGCTCCTGAATAGCGTTTGCAATGCATTTACAATGTTTGGCATTGTACCAGTTCACATTACATGACTTTGACTTAGATTTCTGCCTTTAAACAGGCCACACTGACTCAAATCAACTGTAAATCATCTAATCCATACGACTGACAAGATTTAGCCATTAGATTCCGAGTTTTGAAGCTTTCATTCTTTTATTGCTTTAAAGTGCTTTTCAGCTCCTGAATAGCGTTTCCAATGCATTTACAATGTTTGGCATTGTACCAGTTCACATTATAGACTTTGACTTAGATTTCAGCCTAAAACAGGCCACACTAACTCAAATCAACTGTAAATCATCTAATCCATACGACTGACAAGATTTAGCCATTAGATTCCGAGTTTTGAAGCTTTCATTCTTTTATTGCTTTAAAGTGCTTTTCAGCTCCTGAATAGCGTTTCCAATGCATTTACAATGTTTGGCATCGTACTAGTTCACATTACATGACTTTGACTTAGATTTCAGCTTAAAACAGGCCACGCTGACTCAAATCAACTGTAAATCATGAAATCTATATGACTGACAAGATTTAGCCATTATATTCCGAGTTTTGAGACTTTTAATCTTTTATTGCTTTAAAATGCTTTTCAGCTCCTGAATAGCGTTTTCAATGCATTTACAATGTTTGGCATTGTACTAGTTCACATTATATGACTTTGAATTAGATTTCTGCCTAAAACAGGCCACGCTGACTCAAGTCAACTGTAAATCATCTACTCCATACTACTGACAAGATTTAGTCATTAGGTTCTGTTTTTGAGACTTTCATTCTTTTATTGCTTTAAAGTGCTTTTCAGGTCTTGAATAGTGTTTTCAATGCATTTACAATGTTTGGCATTGTACCAGTTCACATTATAGACTTTGACTTAGATTTCAGCCTAAAACAGGCCACACTGACTCAATGAGCCATTAGATTCCGAGTTTCGAGACTTTCATTCTTTTATTGCTTTAAAATGCTTTTCAGCTCCTGAATAGCGTTTCCAATGCATTTACAATGTTTGGCATTGTACTAGTTCACATTATATGACTTTGACTTAGATTTCATCCTAAAACAGGCCACGCTGACTCAAGTCAACTGTAAATCATCTACTCCATACTACTGACAAGATTTAGTCATTAGGTTCTGTTTTTGAGACTTTCATTCTTTTATTGCTTTAAAGTGCTTTTCAGGTCTTGAATAGCGTTTTCAATGCATTTACAATGTTTGGCATTGTACTAGTTCACATTACATGACTTTGACTTAGATTTCAGCTTAAAACAGGCCACACTGACTCAAATCAACTGTAAATCATGAAATCTATATGACTGACAAGATTTAGCCATTAGATTCCGAGTTTTGAGACTTTCAATCTTTTATTGCTTTAAAGTGCTTTTCAGCTCCTGAATAGCGTTTGCAATGCATTTACAATGTTTGGCATTGTACCAGTTCACATTACATGACTTTGACTTAGATTTCTGCCTTTAAACAGGCCACACTGACTCAAATCAACTGTAAATCATCTAATCCATACGACTGACAAGATTTAGCCATTAGATTCCGAGTTTTGAAGCTTTCATTCTTTTATTGCTTTAAAGTGCTTTTCAGCTCCTGAATAGCGTTTCCAATGCATTTACAATGTTTGGCATTTTACCAGTTCACATTATAGACTTTGACTTAGATTTCAGCCTAAAACAGGCCACACTAACTCAAATCAACTGTAAATCATCTAATCCATACGACTGACAAGATTTAGCCATTAGATTCCGAGTTTTGAAGCTTTCATTCTTTTATTGCTTTAAAGTGCTTTTCAGCTCCTGAATAGCGTTTCCAATGCATTTACAATGTTTGGCATCGTACTAGTTCACATTACATGACTTTGACTTAGATTTCAGCTTAAAACAGGCCACGCTGACTCAAATCAACTGTAAATCATGAAATCTATATGACTGACAAGATTTAGCCATTAGGTTCCGAGTTTTGAGACTTTCATTCTTTTATTGCTTTAAAGTGCTTTTCAGCTCCTGAATAGCGTTTGCAATGCATTTACAATGTTTGGCATTGTACTAGTTCACATTATATGACTTTGACTTAGATTTCATTCTAAAACAGGTCACACTGACTCAAATCAACTGTAAATCATCGAGTCCATACGACTGACAAGATTTAGCCATTAGGTTCCGAGTTTTGAGACTTTCATTCTTTTATTGCTTTAAAGTGCTTTTCAGCTCCTGAATAGCGTTTGCAATGCATTTACAATGTTTGGCATTGTACTCGTTCACATTACATGACCTTGACTTAAATTTCAGCCTAAAACAGGCCACGCTGACTCAAAACAACTGTAAATCATCTACCTCATACTACTGACAAGATTTAGTCATTAGGTTCTGTTTTTGAGACTTTCATTCTTTTATTGCTTTAAAGTGCTTTTCAGGTCTTGAATAGCGTTTTCAATGCATTTACAATGTTTGGCATTGTACCAGTTCACATTACATGACTTTGACTTAGATTTCAGCCTAAAACAGGCTACACTGACTCAATGAGCCATTAGATTCCGAGTTTCGAGACTTTCATTCTTTTATTGCTTTAAAATGCTTTTCAGCTCCTGAATAGCGTTTTCAATGCATTTACAATGTTTGGCATTGTACTAGTTCACATTATATGACTTTGACTTAGATTTCATTCTAAAACAGGCCACACTGACTCAAATCAACTGTAAATCATCTAATTTATACGACTGACAAGATTTAGCCATTAGGTTCTGTTTTTGAGGCTTTCATTCTTTTATTGCTTTAAAGTGCTTTTCAGGTCTTGAATAGCGTTTTCAATGCATTTACAATGTTTGGCATTGTACCAGTTCACATTACATGACTTTGACTCAGATTTCATCCTAAAACAGGCCACATTGACTCAATGATCCATTAGATTCCGAGTTTTGAGACTTTCATTCTTTTATTGCTTTAAAGTGCTTTTCAGCTCCTGAATAGCGTTTCCAATGCATTTACAATGTTTGGCATCGTACTAGTTCACATTACATGACTTTGACTTAGATTTCTGCCTAAAACAGGCCACGCTGACTCAAGTCAACTGTAAATCATCTACTCCATACTACTGACAAGATTTAGTCATTAGGTTCTGTTTTTGAGACTTTCATTCTTTTATTGCTTTAAAGTACTTTTCATGTCTTGAATAGCGTTTTCAATGCATTTACAATGTTTGGCATTGTACCAGTTCACATTACATGACTTTGACTTAGATTTCAGCTTAAAACAGGCCACACTGACTCAAATCAACTGTAAATCATGAAATCTATATGACTGACAAGATTTAGCCATTAGATTCCGAGTTTTGAGACTTTCAATCTTTTATTGCTTTAAAGTGCTTTTCAGCTCCTGAATAGCGTTTGCAATGCATTTACAATGTTTGGCATTGTACCAGTTCACATTACATGACTTTGACTTAGATTTCTGCCTTTAAACAGGCCACACTGACTCAAATCAACTGTAAATCATCTAATCCATACGACTGACAAGATTTAGCCATTAGATTCCGAGTTTTGAAGCTTTCATTCTTTTATTGCTTTAAAGTGCTTTTCAGCTCCTGAATAGCGTTTCCAATGCATTTACAATGTTTGGCATTGTACCAGTTCACATTATAGACTTTGACTTAGATTTCAGCCTAAAACAGGCCACACTAACTCAAATCAACTGTAAATCATCTAATCCATACGACTGACAAGATTTAGCCATTAGATTCCGAGTTTTGAAGCTTTCATTCTTTTATTGCTTTAAAGTGCTTTTCAGCTCCTGAATAGCGTTTCCAATGCATTTACAATGTTTGGCATCGTACTAGTTCACATTACATGACTTTGACTTAGATTTCAGCTTAAAACAGGCCACGCTGACTCAAATCAACTGTAAATCATGAAATCTATATGACTGACAAGATTTAGCCATTATATTCCGAGTTTTGAGACTTTTAATCTTTTATTGCTTTAAAATGCTTTTCAGCTCCTGAATAGCGTTTTCAATGCATTTACAATGTTTGGCATTGTACTAGTTCACATTATATGACTTTGAATTAGATTTCTGCCTAAAACAGGCCACGCTGACTCAAGTCAACTGTAAATCATCTACTCCATACTACTGACAAGATTTAGTCATTAGGTTCTGTTTTTGAGACTTTCATTCTTTTATTGCTTTAAAGTGCTTTTCAGGTCTTGAATAGTGTTTTCAATGCATTTACAATGTTTGGCATTGTACCAGTTCACATTATAGACTTTGACTTAGATTTCAGCCTAAAACAGGCCACACTGACTCAATGAGCCATTAGATTCCGAGTTTCGAGACTTTCATTCTTTTATTGCTTTAAAATGCTTTTCAGCTCCTGAATAGCGTTTTCAATGCATTTACAATGTTTGGCATTGTACCAGTTCACATTACATGACTTTGACTTAGATTTCTGCCTAAAACAGGCCACACTGACTCAAATCAACTGTAAATAATCTAATCCATACGACTGACAAGATTTAGCCATTAGATTCAGAGTTTTGAGACTTTCATTCTTTTATTGCTTTAAAGTGCTTTTCAGCTCCTGAATAGCGTTTCCAATGCATTTACAATGTTTGCCATCGTACTAGTTCACATTACATGACTTTGACTTAGATTTCAGCTTAAAACAGGCCACGCTGACTCAAATCAACTGTAAATCATGAAATCTATATGACTGACAAGATTTAGCCATTATATTCCGAGTTTTGAGACTTTCAATCTTTTATTTCTTTAAAGTGATTTTCAGCTCCTGAATAGCGTTTGCAATGCATTTACGATGTTTGGCATTGTACTAGTTAACATCACATGACTTTCACTTAGATTTCATTCTAAAACAGGCCATGCTGACTCAAGTCAACTGTAAATCATCTACTCCATACTACTGACAAGATTTAGTCATTAGGTTCTGTTTTTGAGACTTTCATTCTTTTATTGCTTTAAAGTACTTTTCATGTCTTGAATAGCGTTTTCAATGCATTTACAATGTTTGGCATTGTACCAGTTCACATTACATGACTTTGACTTAGATTTCAGCTTAAAACAGGCCACACTGACTCAAATCAACTGTAAATCATGAAATCTATATGACTGACAAGATTTAGCCATTAGATTCCGAGTTTTGAGACTTTCAATCTTTTATTGCTTTAAAGTGCTTTTCAGCTCCTGAATAGCGTTTGCAATGCATTTACAATGTTTGGCATTGTACCAGTTCACATTACATGACTTTGACTTAGATTTCTGCCTTTAAACAGGCCACACTGACTCAAATCAACTGTAAATCATCTAATCCATACGACTGACAAGATTTAGCCATTAGATTCCGAGTTTTGAAGCTTTCATTCTTTTATTGCTTTAAAGTGCTTTTCAGCTCCTGAATAGCGTTTCCAATGCATTTACAATGTTTGGCATTGTACCAGTTCACATTATAGACTTTGACTTAGATTTCAGCCTAAAACAGGCCACACTAACTCAAATCAACTGTAAATCATCTAATCCATACGACTGACAAGATTTAGCCATTAGATTCCGAGTTTTGAAGCTTTCATTCTTTTATTGCTTTAAAGTGCTTTTCAGCTCCTGAATAGCGTTTCCAATGCATTTACAATGTTTGGCATCGTACTAGTTCACATTACATGACTTTGACTTAGATTTCAGCTTAAAACAGGCCACGCTGACTCAAATCAACTGTAAATCATGAAATCTATATGATTGACAAGATTTAGCCATTAGGTTCCGAGTTTTGAGACTTTCATTCTTTTATTGCTTTAAAGTGCTTTTCAGCTCCTGAATAGCGTTTGCAATGCATTTACAATGTTTGGCATTGTACTAGTTCACATTATATGACTTTGAATTAGATTTCTGCCTAAAACAGGCCACGCTGACTCAAGTCAACTGTAAATCATCTACTCCATACTACTGACAAGATTTAGTCATTAGGTTCTGTTTTTGAGACTTTCATTCTTTTATTGCTTTAAAGTGCTTTTCAGGTCTTGAATAGTGTTTTCAATGCATTTACAATGTTTGGCATTGTACCAGTTCACATTATAGACTTTGACTTAGATTTCAGCCTAAAACAGGCCACACTGACTCAATGAGCCATTAGATTCCGAGTTTCGAGACTTTCATTCTTTTATTGCTTTAAAATGCTTTTCAGCTCCTGAATAGCGTTTCCAATGCATTTACAATGTTTGGCATTGTACTAGTTCACATTATATGACTTTGACTTAGATTTCATCCTAAAACAGGCCACGCTGACTCAAGTCAACTGTAAATCATCTACTCCATACTACTGACAAGATTTAGTCATTAGGTTCTGTTTTTGAGACTTTCATTCTTTTATTGCTTTAAAGTGCTTTTCAGGTCTTGAATAGCGTTTTCAATGCATTTACAATGTTTGGCATTGTACTAGTTCACATTACATGACTTTGACTTAGATTTCAGCTTAAAACAGGCCACACTGACTCAAATCAACTGTAAATCATGAAATCTATATGACTGACAAGATTTAGCCATTAGATTCCGAGTTTTGAGACTTTCAATCTTTTATTGCTTTAAAGTGCTTTTCAGCTCCTGAATAGCGTTTGCAATGCATTTACAATGTTTGGCATTGTACCAGTTCACATTACATGACTTTGACTTAGATTTCTGCCTTTAAACAGGCCACACTGACTCAAATCAACTGTAAATCATCTAATCCATACGACTGACAAGATTTAGCCATTAGATTCCGAGTTTTGAAGCTTTCATTCTTTTATTGCTTTAAAGTGCTTTTCAGCTCCTGAATAGCGTTTCCAATGCATTTACAATGTTTGGCATTGTACCAGTTCACATTATAGACTTTGACTTAGATTTCAGCCTAAAACAGGCCACACTAACTCAAATCAACTGTAAATCATCTAATCCATACGACTGACAAGATTTAGCCATTAGATTCCGAGTTTTGAAGCTTTCATTCTTTTATTGCTTTAAAGTGCTTTTCAGCTCCTGAATAGCGTTTCCAATGCATTTACAATGTTTGGCATCGTACTAGTTCACATTACATGACTTTGACTTAGATTTCAGCTTAAAACAGGCCACGCTGACTCAAATCAACTGTAAATCATGAAATCTATATGACTGACAAGATTTAGCCATTAGGTTCCGAGTTTTGAGACTTTCATTCTTTTATTGCTTTAAAGTGCTTTTCAGCTCCTGAATAGCGTTTGCAATGCATTTACAATGTTTGGCATTGTACTAGTTCACATTATATGACTTTGACTTAGATTTCATTCTAAAACAGGTCACACTGACTCAAATCAACTGTAAATCATCGAGTCCATACGACTGACAAGATTTAGCCATTAGGTTCCGAGTTTTGAGACTTTCATTCTTTTATTGCTTTAAAGTGCTTTTCAGCTCCTGAATAGCGTTTGCAATGCATTTACAATGTTTGGCATTGTACTCGTTCACATTACATGACCTTGACTTAAATTTCAGCCTAAAACAGGCCACGCTGACTCAAAACAACTGTAAATCATCTACCTCATACTACTGACAAGATTTAGTCATTAGGTTCTGTTTTTGAGACTTTCATTCTTTTATTGCTTTAAAGTGCTTTTCAGGTCTTGAATAGCGTTTTCAATGCATTTACAATGTTTGGCATTGTACCAGTTCACATTACATGACTTTGACTTAGATTTCAGCCTAAAACAGGCTACACTGACTCAATGAGCCATTAGATTCCGAGTTTCGAGACTTTCATTCTTTTATTGCTTTAAAATGCTTTTCAGCTCCTGAATAGCGTTTTCAATGCATTTACAATGTTTGGCATTGTACTAGTTCACATTATATGACTTTGACTTAGATTTCATTCTAAAACAGGCCACACTGACTCAAATCAACTGTAAATCATCTAATTTATACGACTGACAAGATTTAGCCATTAGGTTCTGTTTTTGAGGCTTTCATTCTTTTATTGCTTTAAAGTGCTTTTCAGGTCTTGAATAGCGTTTTCAATGCATTTACAATGTTTGGCATTGTACCAGTTCACATTACATGACTTTGACTCAGATTTCATCCTAAAACAGGCCACATTGACTCAATGATCCATTAGATTCCGAGTTTTGAGACTTTCATTCTTTTATTGCTTTAAAGTGCTTTTCAGCTCCTGAATAGCGTTTCCAATGCATTTACAATGTTTGGCATCGTACTAGTTCACATTACATGACTTTGACTTAGATTTCTGCCTAAAACAGGCCACGCTGACTCAAGTCAACTGTAAATCATCTACTCCATACTACTGACAAGATTTAGTCATTAGGTTCTGTTTTTGAGACTTTCATTCTTTTATTGCTTTAAAGTACTTTTCATGTCTTGAATAGCGTTTTCAATGCATTTACAATGTTTGGCATTGTACCAGTTCACATTACATGACTTTGACTTAGATTTCAGCTTAAAACAGGCCACACTGACTCAAATCAACTGTAAATCATGAAATCTATATGACTGACAAGATTTAGCCATTAGATTCCGAGTTTTGAGACTTTCAATCTTTTATTGCTTTAAAGTGCTTTTCAGCTCCTGAATAGCGTTTGCAATGCATTTACAATGTTTGGCATTGTACCAGTTCACATTACATGACTTTGACTTAGATTTCTGCCTTTAAACAGGCCACACTGACTCAAATCAACTGTAAATCATCTAATCCATACGACTGACAAGATTTAGCCATTAGGTTCCGAGTTTTGAGACTTTCATTCTTTTATTGCTTTAAAGTGCTTTTCAGCTCCTGAATAGCGTTTGCAATGCATTTACAATGTTTGGCATTGTACTCGTTCACATTACATGACCTTGACTTAAATTTCAGCCTAAAACAGGCCACGCTGACTCAAAACAACTGTAAATCATCTACCTCATACTACTGACAAGATTTAGTCATTAGGTTCTGTTTTTGAGACTTTCATTCTTTTATTGCTTTAAAGTGCTTTTCAGGTCTTGAATAGCGTTTTCAATGCATTTACAATGTTTGGCATTGTACCAGTTCACATTACATGACTTTGACTTAGATTTCAGCCTAAAACAGGCTACACTGACTCAATGAGCCATTAGATTCCGAGTTTTGAGACTTTCAATCTTTTATTGCTTTAAAGTGCTTTTCAGCTCCTGAATAGCGTTTGCAATGCATTTACAATGTTTGGCATTGTACCAGTTCACATTACATGACTTTGACTTAGATTTCTGCCTTTAAACAGGCCACACTGACTCAAATCAACTGTAAATCATCTAATCCATACGACTGACAAGATTTAGCCATTAGATTCCGAGTTTTGAAGCTTTCATTCTTTTATTGCTTTAAAGTGCTTTTCAGCTCCTGAATAGCGTTTCCAATGCATTTACAATGTTTGGCATTGTACCAGTTCACATTATAGACTTTGACTTAGATTTCAGCCTAAAACAGGCCACACTAACTCAAATCAACTGTAAATCATCTAATCCATACGACTGACAAGATTTAGCCATTAGATTCCGAGTTTTGAAGCTTTCATTCTTTTATTGCTTTAAAGTGCTTTTCAGCTCCTGAATAGCGTTTCCAATGCATTTACAATGTTTGGCATCGTACTAGTTCACATTACATGACTTTGACTTAGATTTCAGCTTAAAACAGGCCACGCTGACTCAAATCAACTGTAAATCATGAAATCTATATGACTGACAAGATTTAGCCATTATATTCCGAGTTTTGAGACTTTTAATCTTTTATTGCTTTAAAATGCTTTTCAGCTCCTGAATAGCGTTTTCAATGCATTTACAATGTTTGGCATTGTACTAGTTCACATTATATGACTTTGAATTAGATTTCTGCCTAAAACAGGCCACGCTGACTCAAGTCAACTGTAAATCATCTACTCCATACTACTGACAAGATTTAGTCATTAGGTTCTGTTTTTGAGACTTTCATTCTTTTATTGCTTTAAAGTGCTTTTCAGGTCTTGAATAGTGTTTTCAATGCATTTACAATGTTTGGCATTGTACCAGTTCACATTATAGACTTTGACTTAGATTTCAGCCTAAAACAGGCCACACTGACTCAATGAGCCATTAGATTCCGAGTTTCGAGACTTTCATTCTTTTATTGCTTTAAAATGCTTTTCAGCTCCTGAATAGCGTTTTCAATGCATTTACAATGTTTGGCATTGTACCAGTTCACATTACATGACTTTGACTTAGATTTCTGCCTAAAACAGGCCACGCTGACTCAAATCAACTGTAAATCATGAAATCTATATGACTGACAAGATTTAGCCATTATATTCCGAGTTTTGAGACTTTCAATCTTTTATTTCTTTAAAGTGATTTTCAGCTCCTGAATAGCGTTTGCAATGCATTTACGATGTTTGGCATTGTACTAGTTAACATCACATGACTTTCACTTAGATTTCATTCTAAAACAGGCCATGCTGACTCAAGTCAACTGTAAATCATCTACTCCATACTACTGACAAGATTTAGTCATTAGGTTCTGTTTTTGAGACTTTCATTCTTTTATTGCTTTAAAGTACTTTTCATGTCTTGAATAGCGTTTTCAATGCATTTACAATGTTTGGCATTGTACCAGTTCACATTACATGACTTTGACTTAGATTTCAGCTTAAAACAGGCCACACTGACTCAAATCAACTGTAAATCATGAAATCTATATGACTGACAAGATTTAGCCATTAGATTCCGAGTTTTGAGACTTTCAATCTTTTATTGCTTTAAAGTGCTTTTCAGCTCCTGAATAGCGTTTGCAATGCATTTACAATGTTTGGCATTGTACCAGTTCACATTACATGACTTTGACTTAGATTTCTGCCTTTAAACAGGCCACACTGACTCAAATCAACTGTAAATCATCTAATCCATACGACTGACAAGATTTAGCCATTAGATTCCGAGTTTTGAAGCTTTCATTCTTTTATTGCTTTAAAGTGCTTTTCAGCTCCTGAATAGCGTTTCCAATGCATTTACAATGTTTGGCATTGTACCAGTTCACATTATAGACTTTGACTTAGATTTCAGCCTAAAACAGGCCACACTAACTCAAATCAACTGTAAATCATCTAATCCATACGACTGACAAGATTTAGCCATTAGATTCCGAGTTTTGAAGCTTTCATTCTTTTATTGCTTTAAAGTGCTTTTCAGCTCCTGAATAGCGTTTCCAATGCATTTACAATGTTTGGCATCGTACTAGTTCACATTACATGACTTTGACTTAGATTTCAGCTTAAAACAGGCCACGCTGACTCAAATCAACTGTAAATCATGAAATCTATATGACTGACAAGATTTAGCCATTAGGTTCCGAGTTTTGAGACTTCCATTCTTTTATTGCTTTAAAGTGCTTTTCAGCTCCTGAATAGCGTTTGCAATGCATTTACAATGTTTGGCATTGTACTAGTTCACATTATATGACTTTGACTTAGATTTCATTCTAAAACAGGTCACACTGACTCAAATCAACTGTAAATCATCGAGTCCATACGACTGACAAGATTTAGCCATTAGGTTCCGAGTTTTGAGACTTTCATTCTTTTATTGCTTTAAAGTGCTTTTCAGCTCCTGAATAGCGTTTGCAATGCATTTACAATGTTTGGCATTGTACTCGTTCACATTACATGACCTTGACTTAAATTTCAGCCTAAAACAGGCCACGCTGACTCAAAACAACTGTAAATCATCTACCTCATACTACTGACAAGATTTAGTCATTAGGTTCTGTTTTTGAGACTTTCATTCTTTTATTGCTTTAAAGTGCTTTTCAGGTCTTGAATAGCGTTTTCAATGCATTTACAATGTTTGGCATTGTACCAGTTCACATTACATGACTTTGACTTAGATTTCAGCCTAAAACAGGCTACACTGACTCAATGAGCCATTAGATTCCGAGTTTCGAGACTTTCATTCTTTTATTGCTTTAAAATGCTTTTCAGCTCCTGAATAGCGTTTTCAATGCATTTACAATGTTTGGCATTGTACTAGTTCACATTATATGACTTTGACTTAGATTTCATTCTAAAACAGGCCACACTGACTCAAATCAACTGTAAATCATCTAATTTATACGACTGACAAGATTTAGCCATTAGGTTCTGTTTTTGAGGCTTTCATTCTTTTATTGCTTTAAAGTGCTTTTCAGGTCTTGAATAGCGTTTTCAATGCATTTACAATGTTTGGCATTGTACCAGTTCACATTACATGACTTTGACTCAGATTTCATCCTAAAACAGGCCACATTGACTCAATGATCCATTAGATTCCGAGTTTTGAGACTTTCATTCTTTTATTGCTTTAAAGTGCTTTTCAGCTCCTGAATAGCGTTTCCAATGCATTTACAATGTTTGGCATCGTACTAGTTCACATTACATGACTTTGACTTAGATTTCTGCCTAAAACAGGCCACGCTGACTCAAGTCAACTGTAAATCATCTACTCCATACGACTGACAAGATTTAGCCATTATATTCCGAGTTTTGAGACTTTCAATCTTTTATTTCTTTAAAGTGATTTTCAGCTCCTGAATAGCGTTTGCAATGCATTTACGATGTTTGGCATTGTACTAGTTAACATCACATGACTTTCACTTAGATTTCATTCTAAAACAGGCCATGCTGACTCAAGTCAACTGTAAATCATCTACTCCATACTACTGACAAGATTTAGTCATTAGGTTCTGTTTTTGAGACTTTCATTCTTTTATTGCTTTAAAGTACTTTTCATGTCTTGAATAGCGTTTTCAATGCATTTACAATGTTTGGCATTGTACCAGTTCACATTACATGACTTTGACTTAGATTTCAGCTTAAAACAGGCCACACTGACTCAAATCAACTGTAAATCATGAAATCTATATGACTGACAAGATTTAGCCATTAGATTCCGAGTTTTGAGACTTTCAATCTTTTATTGCTTTAAAGTGCTTTTCAGCTCCTGAATAGCGTTTGCAATGCATTTACAATGTTTGGCATTGTACCAGTTCACATTACATGACTTTGACTTAGATTTCTGCCTTTAAACAGGCCACACTGACTCAAATCAACTGTAAATCATCTAATCCATACGACTGACAAGATTTAGCCATTAGATTCCGAGTTTTGAAGCTTTCATTCTTTTATTGCTTTAAAGTGCTTTTCAGCTCCTGAATAGCGTTTCCAATGCATTTACAATGTTTGGCATTGTACCAGTTCACATTATAGACTTTGACTTAGATTTCAGCCTAAAACAGGCCACACTAACTCAAATCAACTGTAAATCATCTAATCCATACGACTGACAAGATTTAGCCATTAGATTCCGAGTTTTGAAGCTTTCATTCTTTTATTGCTTTAAAGTGCTTTTCAGCTCCTGAATAGCGTTTCCAATGCATTTACAATGTTTGGCATCGTACTAGTTCACATTACATGACTTTGACTTAGATTTCAGCTTAAAACAGGCCACGCTGACTCAAATCAACTGTAAATCATGAAATCTATATGACTGACAAGATTTAGCCATTAGGTTCCGAGTTTTGAGACTTCCATTCTTTTATTGCTTTAAAGTGCTTTTCAGCTCCTGAATAGCGTTTGCAATGCATTTACAATGTTTGGCATTGTACTAGTTCACATTATATGACTTTGACTTAGATTTCATTCTAAAACAGGTCACACTGACTCAAATCAACTGTAAATCATCGAGTCCATACGACTGACAAGATTTAGCCATTAGGTTCCGAGTTTTGAGACTTTCATTCTTTTATTGCTTTAAAGTGCTTTTCAGCTCCTGAATAGCGTTTGCAATGCATTTACAATGTTTGGCATTGTACTCGTTCACATTACATGACCTTGACTTAAATTTCAGCCTAAAACAGGCCACGCTGACTCAAAACAACTGTAAATCATCTACCTCATACTACTGACAAGATTTAGTCATTAGGTTCTGTTTTTGAGACTTTCATTCTTTTATTGCTTTAAAGTGCTTTTCAGGTCTTGAATAGCGTTTTCAATGCATTTACAATGTTTGGCATTGTACCAGTTCACATTACATGACTTTGACTTAGATTTCAGCCTAAAACAGGCTACACTGACTCAATGAGCCATTAGATTCCGAGTTTCGAGACTTTCATTCTTTTATTGCTTTAAAATGCTTTTCAGCTCCTGAATAGCGTTTTCAATGCATTTACAATGTTTGGCATTGTACTAGTTCACATTATATGACTTTGACTTAGATTTCATTCTAAAACAGGCCACACTGACTCAAATCAACTGTAAATCATCTAATTTATACGACTGACAAGATTTAGCCATTAGGTTCTGTTTTTGAGGCTTTCATTCTTTTATTGCTTTAAAGTGCTTTTCAGGTCTTGAATAGCGTTTTCAATGCATTTACAATGTTTGGCATTGTACCAGTTCACATTACATGACTTTGACTCAGATTTCATCCTAAAACAGGCCACATTGACTCAATGATCCATTAGATTCCGAGTTTTGAGACTTTCATTCTTTTATTGCTTTAAAGTGCTTTTCAGCTCCTGAATAGCGTTTCCAATGCATTTACAATGTTTGGCATCGTACTAGTTCACATTACATGACTTTGACTTAGATTTCTGCCTAAAACAGGCCACGCTGACTCAAGTCAACTGTAAATCATCTACTCCATACTACTGACAAGATTTAGTCATTAGGTTCTGTTTTTGAGACTTTCATTCTTTTATTGCTTTAAAGTACTTTTCATGTCTTGAATAGCGTTTTCAATGCATTTACAATGTTTGGCATTGTACCAGTTCACATTACATGACTTTGACTTAGATTTCAGCTTAAAACAGGCCACACTGACTCAAATCAACTGTAAATCATGAAATCTATATGACTGACAAGATTTAGCCATTAGATTCCGAGTTTTGAGACTTTCAATCTTTTATTGCTTTAAAGTGCTTTTCAGCTCCTGAATAGCGTTTGCAATGCATTTACAATGTTTGGCATTGTACCAGTTCACATTACATGACTTTGACTTAGATTTCTGCCTTTAAACAGGCCACACTGACTCAAATCAACTGTAAATCATCTAATCCATACGACTGACAAGATTTAGCCATTAGATTCCGAGTTTTGAAGCTTTCATTCTTTTATTGCTTTAAAGTGCTTTTCAGCTCCTGAATAGCGTTTCCAATGCATTTACAATGTTTGGCATTGTACCAGTTCACATTATAGACTTTGACTTAGATTTCAGCCTAAAACAGGCCACACTAACTCAAATCAACTGTAAATCATCTAATCCATACGACTGACAAGATTTAGCCATTAGATTCCGAGTTTTGAAGCTTTCATTCTTTTATTGCTTTAAAGTGCTTTTCAGCTCCTGAATAGCGTTTCCAATGCATTTACAATGTTTGGCATCGTACTAGTTCACATTACATGACTTTGACTTAGATTTCAGCTTAAAACAGGCCACGCTGACTCAAATCAACTGTAAATCATGAAATCTATATGACTGACAAGATTTAGCCATTATATTCCGAGTTTTGAGACTTTTAATCTTTTATTGCTTTAAAATGCTTTTCAGCTCCTGAATAGCGTTTTCAATGCATTTACAATGTTTGGCATTGTACTAGTTCACATTATATGACTTTGAATTAGATTTCTGCCTAAAACAGGCCACGCTGACTCAAGTCAACTGTAAATCATCTACTCCATACTACTGACAAGATTTAGTCATTAGGTTCTGTTTTTGAGACTTTCATTCTTTTATTGCTTTAAAGTGCTTTTCAGGTCTTGAATAGTGTTTTCAATGCATTTACAATGTTTGGCATTGTACCAGTTCACATTATAGACTTTGACTTAGATTTCAGCCTAAAACAGGCCACACTGACTCAATGAGCCATTAGATTCCGAGTTTCGAGACTTTCATTCTTTTATTGCTTTAAAATGCTTTTCAGCTCCTGAATAGCGTTTTCAATGCATTTACAATGTTTGGCATTGTACCAGTTCACATTACATGACTTTGACTTAGATTTCTGCCTAAAACAGGCCACACTGACTCAAATCAACTGTAAATAATCTAATCCATACGACTGACAAGATTTAGCCATTAGATTCAGAGTTTTGAGACTTTCATTCTTTTATTGCTTTAAAGTGCTTTTCAGCTCCTGAATAGCGTTTCCAATGCATTTACAATGTTTGCCATCGTACTAGTTCACATTACATGACTTTGACTTAGATTTCAGCTTAAAACAGGCCACGCTGACTCAAATCAACTGTAAATCATGAAATCTATATGACTGACAAGATTTAGCCATTATATTCCGAGTTTTGAGACTTTCAATCTTTTATTTCTTTAAAGTGATTTTCAGCTCCTGAATAGCGTTTGCAATGCATTTACGATGTTTGGCATTGTACTAGTTAACATCACATGACTTTCACTTAGATTTCATTCTAAAACAGGCCATGCTGACTCAAGTCAACTGTAAATCATCTACTCCATACTACTGACAAGATTTAGTCATTAGGTTCTGTTTTTGAGACTTTCATTCTTTTATTGCTTTAAAGTACTTTTCATGTCTTGAATAGCGTTTTCAATGCATTTACAATGTTTGGCATTGTACCAGTTCACATTACATGACTTTGACTTAGATTTCAGCTTAAAACAGGCCACACTGACTCAAATCAACTGTAAATCATGAAATCTATATGACTGACAAGATTTAGCCATTAGATTCCGAGTTTTGAGACTTTCAATCTTTTATTGCTTTAAAGTGCTTTTCAGCTCCTGAATAGCGTTTGCAATGCATTTACAATGTTTGGCATTGTACCAGTTCACATTACATGACTTTGACTTAGATTTCTGCCTTTAAACAGGCCACACTGACTCAAATCAACTGTAAATCATCTAATCCATACGACTGACAAGATTTAGCCATTAGATTCCGAGTTTTGAAGCTTTCATTCTTTTATTGCTTTAAAGTGCTTTTCAGCTCCTGAATAGCGTTTCCAATGCATTTACAATGTTTGGCATTGTACCAGTTCACATTATAGACTTTGACTTAGATTTCAGCCTAAAACAGGCCACACTAACTCAAATCAACTGTAAATCATCTAATCCATACGACTGACAAGATTTAGCCATTAGATTCCGAGTTTTGAAGCTTTCATTCTTTTATTGCTTTAAAGTGCTTTTCAGCTCCTGAATAGCGTTTCCAATGCATTTACAATGTTTGGCATCGTACTAGTTCACATTACATGACTTTGACTTAGATTTCAGCTTAAAACAGGCCACGCTGACTCAAATCAACTGTAAATCATGAAATCTATATGATTGACAAGATTTAGCCATTAGGTTCCGAGTTTTGAGACTTTCATTCTTTTATTGCTTTAAAGTGCTTTTCAGCTCCTGAATAGCGTTTGCAATGCATTTACAATGTTTGGCATTGTACTAGTTCACATTATATGACTTTGACTTAGATTTCATTCTAAAACAGGTCACACTGACTCAAATCAACTGTAAATCATCGAGTCCATACGACTGACAAGATTTAGTCATTAGGTTCTGTTTTTGAGACTTTCATTCTTTTATTGCTTTAAAGTACTTTTCATGTCTTGAATAGCGTTTTCAATGCATTTACAATGTTTGGCATTGTACCAGTTCACATTACATGACTTTGACTTAGATTTCAGCTTAAAACAGGCCACACTGACTCAAATCAACTGTAAATCATGAAATCTATATGACTGACAAGATTTAGCCATTAGATTCCGAGTTTTGAGACTTTCAATCTTTTATTGCTTTAAAGTGCTTTTCAGCTCCTGAATAGCGTTTGCAATGCATTTACAATGTTTGGCATTGTACCAGTTCACATTACATGACTTTGACTTAGATTTCTGCCTTTAAACAGGCCACACTGACTCAAATCAACTGTAAATCATCTAATCCATACGACTGACAAGATTTAGCCATTAGATTCCGAGTTTTGAAGCTTTCATTCTTTTATTGCTTTAAAGTGCTTTTCAGCTCCTGAATAGCGTTTCCAATGCATTTACAATGTTTGGCATTGTACCAGTTCACATTATAGACTTTGACTTAGATTTCAGCCTAAAACAGGCCACACTAACTCAAATCAACTGTAAATCATCTAATCCATACGACTGACAAGATTTAGCCATTAGATTCCGAGTTTTGAAGCTTTCATTCTTTTATTGCTTTAAAGTGCTTTTCAGCTCCTGAATAGCGTTTCCAATGCATTTACAATGATTGGCATCGTACTAGTTCACATTACATGACTTTGACTTAGATTTCAGCTTAAAACAGGCCACGCTGACTCAAATCAACTGTAAATCATGAAATCTATATGACTGACAAGATTTAGCCATTAGGTTCCGAGTTTTGAGACTTTCATTCTTTTATTGCTTTAAAGTGCTTTTCAGCTCCTGAATAGCGTTTGCAATGCATTTACAATGTTTGGCATTGTACTAGTTCACATTATATGACTTTGACTTAGATTTCATTCTAAAACAGGTCACACTGACTCAAATCAACTGTAAATCATCGAGTCCATACGACTGACAAGATTTAGCCATTAGGTTCCGAGTTTTGAGACTTTCATTCTTTTATTGCTTTAAAGTGCTTTTCAGCTCCTGAATAGCGTTTGCAATGCATTTACAATGTTTGGCATTGTACTCGTTCACATTACATGA
The DNA here is from genome assembly GCF_963692335.1 of Osmerus eperlanus. Classification (NCBI taxonomy): domain Eukaryota; kingdom Metazoa; phylum Chordata; class Actinopteri; order Osmeriformes; family Osmeridae; genus Osmerus; species Osmerus eperlanus. Next base: position 4,697,180 of record NC_085039.1, on the reverse strand, counting down.
CCTTGACTTAAATTTCAGCCTAAAACAGGCCACGCTGACTCAAAACAACTGTAAATCATCTACCTCATACTACTGACAAGATTTAGTCATTAGGTTCTGTTTTTGAGACTTTCATTCTTTTATTGCTTTAAAGTGCTTTTCAGGTCTTGAATAGCGTTTTCAATGCATTTACAATGTTTGGCATTGTACCAGTTCACATTACATGACTTTGACTTAGATTTCAGCCTAAAACAGGCTACACTGACTCAATGAGCCATTAGATTCCGAGTTTCGAGACTTTCATTCTTTTATTGCTTTAAAATGCTTTTCAGCTCCTGAATAGCGTTTTCAATGCATTTACAATGTTTGGCATTGTACTAGTTCACATTATATGACTTTGACTTAGATTTCATTCTAAAACAGGCCACACTGACTCAAATCAACTGTAAATCATCTAATTTATACGACTGACAAGATTTAGCCATTAGGTTCTGTTTTTGAGGCTTTCATTCTTTTATTGCTTTAAAGTGCTTTTCAGGTCTTGAATAGCGTTTTCAATGCATTTACAATGTTTGGCATTGTACCAGTTCACATTACATGACTTTGACTCAGATTTCATCCTAAAACAGGCCACATTGACTCAATGATCCATTAGATTCCGAGTTTTGAGACTTTCATTCTTTTATTGCTTTAAAGTGCTTTTCAGCTCCTGAATAGCGTTTCCAATGCATTTACAATGTTTGGCATCGTACTAGTTCACATTACATGACTTTGACTTAGATTTCTGCCTAAAACAGGCCACGCTGACTCAAGTCAACTGTAAATCATCTACTCCATACTACTGACAAGATTTAGTCATTAGGTTCTGTTTTTGAGACTTTCATTCTTTTATTGCTTTAAAGTACTTTTCATGTCTTGAATAGCGTTTTCAATGCATTTACAATGTTTGGCATTGTACCAGTTCACATTACATGACTTTGACTTAGATTTCAGCCTAAAACAGGCCACACTAACTCAAATCAACTGTAAATCATCTAATCCATACGACTGACAAGATTTAGCCATTAGATTCCGAGTTTTGAAGCTTTCATTCTTTTATTGCTTTAAAGTGCTTTTCAGCTCCTGAATAGCGTTTCCAATGCATTTACAATGATTGGCATCGTACTAGTTCACATTACATGACTTTGACTTAGATTTCAGCTTAAAACAGGCCACGCTGACTCAAATCAACTGTAAATCATGAAATCTATATGACTGACAAGATTTAGCCATTAGGTTCCGAGTTTTGAGACTTTCATTCTTTTATTGCTTTAAAGTGCTTTTCAGCTCCTGAATAGCGTTTGCAATGCATTTACAATGTTTGGCATTGTACTAGTTCACATTATATGACTTTGACTTAGATTTCATTCTAAAACAGGTCACACTGACTCAAATCAACTGTAAATCATCGAGTCCATACGACTGACAAGATTTAGCCATTAGGTTCCGAGTTTTGAGACTTTCATTCTTTTATTGCTTTAAAGTGCTTTTCAGCTCCTGAATAGCGTTTGCAATGCATTTACAATGTTTGGCATTGTACTCGTTCACATTACATGACCTTGACTTAAATTTCAGCCTAAAACAGGCCACGCTGACTCAAAACAACTGTAAATCATCTACCTCATACTACTGACAAGATTTAGTCATTAGGTTCTGTTTTTGAGACTTTCATTCTTTTATTGCTTTAAAGTGCTTTTCAGGTCTTGAATAGCGTTTTCAATGCATTTACAATGTTTGGCATTGTACCAGTTCACATTACATGACTTTGACTTAGATTTCAGCCTAAAACAGGCTACACTGACTCAATGAGCCATTAGATTCCGAGTTTCGAGACTTTCATTCTTTTATTGCTTTAAAATGCTTTTCAGCTCCTGAATAGCGTTTTCAATGCATTTACAATGTTTGGCATTGTACTAGTTCACATTATATGACTTTGACTTAGATTTCATTCTAAAACAGGCCACACTGACTCAAATCAACTGTAAATCATCTAATTTATACGACTGACAAGATTTAGCCATTAGGTTCTGTTTTTGAGGCTTTCATTCTTTTATTGCTTTAAAGTGCTTTTCAGGTCTTGAATAGCGTTTTCAATGCATTTACAATGTTTGGCATTGTACCAGTTCACATTACATGACTTTGACTCAGATTTCATCCTAAAACAGGCCACATTGACTCAATGATCCATTAGATTCCGAGTTTTGAGACTTTCATTCTTTTATTGCTTTAAAGTGCTTTTCAGCTCCTGAATAGCGTTTCCAATGCATTTACAATGTTTGGCATCGTACTAGTTCACATTACATGACTTTGACTTAGATTTCTGCCTAAAACAGGCCACGCTGACTCAAGTCAACTGTAAATCATCTACTCCATACTACTGACAAGATTTAGTCATTAGGTTCTGTTTTTGAGACTTTCATTCTTTTATTGCTTTAAAGTACTTTTCATGTCTTGAATAGCGTTTTCAATGCATTTACAATGTTTGGCATTGTACCAGTTCACATTACATGACTTTGACTTAGATTTCAGCTTAAAACAGGCCACACTGACTCAAATCAACTGTAAAGCATGAAATCTATATGACTGACAAGATTTAGCCATTAGATTCCGAGTTTTGAGACTTTCAATCTTTTATTGCTTTAAAGTGCTTTTCAGCTCCTGAATAGCGTTTGCAATGCATTTACAATGTTTGGCATTGTACCAGTTCACATTACATGACTTTGACTTAGATTTCTGCCTTTAAACAGGCCACACTGACTCAAATCAACTGTAAATCATCTAATCCATACGACTGACAAGATTTAGCCATTAGATTCCGAGTTTTGAAGCTTTCATTCTTTTATTGCTTTAAAGTGCTTTTCAGCTCCTGAATAGCGTTTCCAATGCATTTACAATGTTTGGCATTGTACCAGTTCACATTATAGACTTTGACTTAGATTTCAGCCTAAAACAGGCCACACTAACTCAAATCAACTGTAAATCATCTAATCCATACGACTGACAAGATTTAGCCATTAGATTCCGAGTTTTGAAGCTTTCATTCTTTTATTGCTTTAAAGTGCTTTTCAGCTCCTGAATAGCGTTTCCAATGCATTTACAATGTTTGGCATCGTACTAGTTCACATTACATGACTTTGACTTAGATTTCAGCTTAAAACAGGCCACGCTGACTCAAATCAACTGTAAATCATGAAATCTATATGACTGACAAGATTTAGCCATTATATTCCGAGTTTTGAGACTTTTAATCTTTTATTGCTTTAAAATGCTTTTCAGCTCCTGAATAGCGTTTTCAATGCATTTACAATGTTTGGCATTGTACTAGTTCACATTATATGACTTTGAATTAGATTTCTGCCTAAAACAGGCCACGCTGACTCAAGTCAACTGTAAATCATCTACTCCATACTACTGACAAGATTTAGTCATTAGGTTCTGTTTTTGAGACTTTCATTCTTTTATTGCTTTAAAGTGCTTTTCAGGTCTTGAATAGTGTTTTCAATGCATTTACAATGTTTGGCATTGTACCAGTTCACATTATAGACTTTGACTTAGATTTCAGCCTAAAACAGGCCACACTGACTCAATGAGCCATTAGATTCCGAGTTTCGAGACTTTCATTCTTTTATTGCTTTAAAATGCTTTTCAGCTCCTGAATAGCGTTTCCAATGCATTTACAATGTTTGGCATTGTACTAGTTCACATTATATGACTTTGACTTAGATTTCATCCTAAAACAGGCCACGCTGACTCAAGTCAACTGTAAATCATCTACTCCATACTACTGACAAGATTTAGTCATTAGGTTCTGTTTTTGAGACTTTCATTCTTTTATTGCTTTAAAGTGCTTTTCAGGTCTTGAATAGCGTTTTCAATGCATTTACAATGTTTGGCATTGTACCAGTTCACATTACATGACTTTGACTTAGATTTCAGCCTAAAACAGGCCACACTGACTCAATGAGTCATTAGATTCCGAGTTTCGAGACTTTCATTCTTTTATTGCTTTAAAATGCTTTTCAGCTCCTGAATAGCGTTTTCAATGCATTTACAATGTTTGGCATTGTACTAGTTCACATTATATGACTTTGACTTAGATTTCTGCCTAAAACAGGCCACGCTGACTCAAGTCAACTGTAAATCATCTACTCCATACTACTGACAAGATTTAGTCATTAGGTTCTGTTTTTGAGACTTTCATTCTTTTATTGCTTTAAAGTGCTTTTCAGGTCTTGAATAGCGTTTTCAATGCATTTACAATGTTTGGCATTGTACCAGTTCACATTACATGACTTTGACTTAGATGTCAGCTTAAAACAGGCCACACTGACTCAAATCAACTGTAAATCATGAAATCTATATGACTGACAAGATTTAGCCATTAGATTCCGAGTTTTGAGACTTTCAATCTTTTATTGCTTTAAAGTGCTTTTCAGCTCATGAATAGCGTTTGCAATGCATTTACAATGTTTGGCATTGTACCAGTTCACATTACATGACTTTGACTTAGATTTCTGCCTTTAAACAGGCCACACTGACTCAAATCAACTGTAAATCATCTAATCCATACGACTGACAAGATTTAGCCATTAGATTCCGAGTTTTGAAGCTTTCATTCTTTTATTGCTTTAAAGTGCTTTTCAGCTCCTGAATAGCGTTTCCAATGCATTTACAATGTTTGGCATTGTACCAGTTCACATTATAGACTTTGACTTAGATTTCAGCCTAAAACAGGCCACACTAACTCAAATCAACTGTAAATCATCTAATCCATACGACTGACAAGATTTAGCCATTAGATTCCGAGTTTTGAAGCTTTCATTCTTTTATTGCTTTAAAGTGCTTTTCAGCTCCTGAATAGCGTTTCCAATGCATTTACAATGTTTGGCATCGTACTAGTTCACATTACATGACTTTGACTTAGATTTCAGCTTAAAACAGGCCACGCTGACTCAAATCAACTGTAAATCATGAAATCTATATGACTGACAAGATTTAGCCATTATATTCCGAGTTTTGAGACTTTCAATCTTTTATTGCTTTAAAATGCTTTTCAGCTCCTGAATAGCGTTTTCAATGCATTTACAATGTTTGGCATTGTACTAGTTCACATTATATGACTTTGACTTAGATTTCTGCCTAAAACAGGCCACGCTGACTCAAGTCAACTGTAAATCATCTACTCCATACTACTGACAAGATTTAGTCATTAGGTTCCGAGTTTTGAGACTTTCATTCTTTTATTGCTTTAAAGTGCTTTTCAGGTCTTGAATAGTGTTTTCAATGCATTTACAATGTTTGGCATTGTACCAGTTCACATTATAGACTTTGACTTAGATTTCAGCCTAAAACAGGCCACACTGACTCAATGAGCCATTAGATTCCGAGTTTCGAGACTTTCATTCTTTTATTGCTTTAAAATGCTTTTCAGCTCCTGAATAGCGTTTCCAATGCATTTACAATGTTTGGCATTGTACTAGTTCACATTATATGACTTTGACTTAGATTTCATCCTAAAACAGGCCACGCTGACTCAAGTCAACTGTAAATCATCTACTCCATACTACTGACAAGATTTAGTCATTAGGTTCTGTTTTTGAGACTTTCATTCTTTTATTGCTTTAAAGTGCTTTTCAGGTCTTGAATAGCGTTTTCAATGCATTTATAATGTTTGGCATTGTACCAGTTCACATTACATGACTTTGACTTAGATTTCAGCCTAAAACAGGCCACACTGACTCAATGAGTCATTAGATTCCGAGTTTCGAGACTTTCATTCTTTTATTGCTTTAAAATGCTTTTCAGCTCCTGAATAGCGTTTTCAATGCATTTACAATGTTTGGCATTGTACTAGTTCACATTATATGACTTTGACTTAGATTTCTGCCTAAAACAGGCCACGCTAACTCAAGTCAACTGTAAATCATCTAATCCATACGACTGACAAGATTTAGCCATTAGATTCCGAGTTTTGAAGCTTTCATTCTTTTATTGCTTTAAAGTGCTTTTCAGCTCCTGAATAGCGTTTCCAATGCATTTACAATGTTTGGCATCGTACTAGTTCACATTACATGACTTTGACTTAGATTTCAGCTTAAAACAGGCCACGCTGACTCAAATCAACTGTAAATCATGAAATCTATATGACTGACAAGATTTAGCCATTATATTCCGAGTTTTGAGACTTTCAATCTTTTATTGCTTTAAAATGCTTTTCAGCTCCTGAATAGCGTTTTCAATGCATTTACAATGTTTGGCATTGTACTAGTTCACATTATATGACTTTGACTTAGATTTCTGCCTAAAACAGGCCACGCTGACTCAAGTCAACTGTAAATCATCTACTCCATACTACTGACAAGATTTAGTCATTAGGTTCTGTTTTTGAGACTTTCATTCTTTTATTGCTTTAAAGTGCTTTTCAGGTCTTGAATAGTGTTTTCAATGCATTTACAATGTTTGGCATTGTACCAGTTCACATTATAGACTTTGACTTAGATTTCAGCCTAAAACAGGCCACACTGACTCAATGAGCCATTAGATTCCGAGTTTCGAGACTTTCATTCTTTTATTGCTTTAAAATGCTTTTCAGCTCCTGAATAGCGTTTCCAATGCATTTACAATGTTTGGCATTGTACTAGTTCACATTATATGACTTTGACTTAGATTTCATCCTAAAACAGGCCACGCTGACTCAAGTCAACTGTAAATCATCTACTCCATACTACTGACAAGATTTAGTCATTAGGTTCTGTTTTTGAGACTTTCATTCTTTTATTGCTTTAAAGTGCTTTTCAGGTCTTGAATAGCGTTTTCAATGCATTTACAATGTTTGGCATTGTACCAGTTCACATTACATGACTTTGACTTAGATTTCAGCCTAAAACAGGCCACACTGACTCAATGAGTCATTAGATTCCGAGTTTCGAGACTTTCATTCTTTTATTGCTTTAAAATGCTTTTCAGCTCCTGAATAGCGTTTTCAATGCATTTACAATGTTTGGCATTGTACTAGTTCACATTATATGACTTTGACTTAGATTTCTGCCTAAAACAGGCCACGCTAACTCAAGTCAACTGTAAATCATCTACTCCATACTACTGACAAGATTTAGTCATTAGGTTCTGTTTTTGAGACTTTCATTCTTTTATTGCTTTAAAGTGCTTTTCAGGTCTTGAATAGCGTTTTCAATGCATTTACAATGTTTGGCATTGTACCAGTTCACATTACATGACTTTGACTTAGATGTCAGCTTAAAACAGGCCACACTGACTCAAATCAACTGTAAATCATGAAATCTATATGACTGACAAGATTTAGCCATTAGATTCCGAGTTTTGAGACTTTCAATCTTTTATTGCTTTAAAGTGCTTTTCAGCTCCTGAATAGCGTTTGCAATGCATTTACAATGTTTGGCATTGTACCAGTTCACATTACATGACTTTGACTTAGATTTCTGCCTTTAAACAGGCCACACTGACTCAAATCAACTGTAAATCATCTAATCCATACGACTGACAAGATTTAGCCATTAGATTCCGAGTTTTGAAGCTTTCATTCTTTTATTGCTTTAAAGTGCTTTTCAGCTCCTGAATAGTGTTTGCAATGCATTTACAATGTTTGGCATTGTACCAGTTCACATTACATGACTTTGACTTAGATTTCTGCCTAAAACAGGCCACACTTACTCAAATCAACTGTAAATAATCTAATCCATACGACTGACAAGATTTAGCCATTAGATTCAGAGTTTTGAGACTTTCATTCTTTTATTGCTTTAAAGTGCTTTTCAGCTCCTGAATAGCGTTTCCAATGCATTTACAATGTTTGGCATCGTACTAGTTCACATTACATGACTTTGACTTAGATTTCAGCTTAAAACAGGCCACGCTGACTCAAATCAACTGTAAATCATGAAATCTATATGACTGACAAGATTTAGCCATTATATTCCGAGTTTTGAGACTTTCAATCTTTTATTGCTTTAAAGTGATTTTCAGCTCCTGAATAGCGTTTGCAATGCATTTACAATGTTTGGCATTGTACTAGTTAACATCACATGACTTTCACTTAGATTTCATTCTAAAACAGGCCATGCTGACTCAAGTCAACTGTAAATCATCTACTCCATACTACTGACAGGATTTAGTCATTAGGTTCTGTTTTTGAGACTTTCATTCTTTTATTGCTTTAAAGTGCTTTTCAGGTCTTGAATAGCGTTTTCAATGCATTTACAATGTTTGGCATTGTACCAGTTCACATTACATGACTTTGACTTAGATTTCAGCCTAAAACAGGCCACACTGACTCAATGAGTCATTAGATTCCGAGTTTCGAGACTTTCATTCTTTTATTGCTTTAAAATGCTTTTCAGCTCCTGAATAGCGTTTTCAATGCATTTACAATGTTTGGCATTGTACTAGTTCACATTATATGACTTTGACTTAGATTTCTGCCTAAAACAGGCCACGCTGACTCAAGTCAACTGTAAATCATCTACTCCATACTACTGACAAGATTTAGTCATTAGGTTCTGTTTTTGAGACTTTCATTCTTTTATTGCTTTAAAGTCTTTTCATGTCTTGAATAGCGTTTTCAATGCATTTACAATGTTTGGCATTGTACCAGTTCACATTACATGACTTTGACTTAGATTTCAGCTTAAAACAGGCCACACTGACTCAAATCAACTGTAAATCATGAAATCTATATGACTGACAAGATTTAGCCATTAGATTCCGAGTTTTGAGACTTTCAATCTTTTATTGCTTTAAAGTGCTTTTCAGCTCCTGAATAGCGTTTGCAATGCATTTACAATGTTTGGCATTGTACCAGTTCACATTACATGACTTTGACTTAGATTTCTGCCTTTAAACAGGCCACACTGACTCAAATCAACTGTAAATCATCTAATCCATACGACTGACAAGATTTAGCCATTAGATTCCGAGTTTTGAAGCTTTCATTCTTTTATTGCTTTAAAGTGCTTTTCAGCTCCTGAATAGCGTTTCCAATGCATTTACAATGTTTGGCATTGTACCAGTTCACATTATAGACTTTGACTTAGATTTCAGCCTAAAACAGGCCACACTAACTCAAATCAACTGTAAATCATCTAATCCATACGACTGACAAGATTTAGCCATTAGATTCCGAGTTTTGAAGCTTTCATTCTTTTATTGCTTTAAAGTGCTTTTCAGCTCCTGAATAGCGTTTCCAATGCATTTACAATGTTTGGCATCGTACTAGTTCACATTACATGACTTTGACTTAGATTTCAGCTTAAAACAGGCCACGCTGACTCAAATCAACTGTAAATCATGAAATCTATATGATTGACAAGATTTAGCCATTAGGTTCCGAGTTTTGAGACTTTCATTCTTTTATTGCTTTAAAGTGCTTTTCAGCTCCTGAATAGCGTTTGCAATGCATTTACAATGTTTGGCATTGTACTAGTTCACATTATATGACTTTGAATTAGATTTCTGCCTAAAACAGGCCACGCTGACTCAAGTCAACTGTAAATCATCTACTCCATACTACTGACAAGATTTAGTCATTAGGTTCTGTTTTTGAGACTTTCATTCTTTTATTGCTTTAAAGTGCTTTTCAGGTCTTGAATAGTGTTTTCAATGCATTTACAATGTTTGGCATTGTACCAGTTCACATTATAGACTTTGACTTAGATTTCAGCCTAAAACAGGCCACACTGACTCAATGAGCCATTAGATTCCGAGTTTCGAGACTTTCATTCTTTTATTGCTTTAAAATGCTTTTCAGCTCCTGAATAGCGTTTCCAATGCATTTACAATGTTTGGCATTGTACTAGTTCACATTATATGACTTTGACTTAGATTTCATCCTAAAACAGGCCACGCTGACTCAAGTCAACTGTAAATCATCTACTCCATACTACTGACAAGATTTAGTCATTAGGTTCTGTTTTTGAGACTTTCATTCTTTTATTGCTTTAAAGTGCTTTTCAGGTCTTGAATAGCGTTTTCAATGCATTTACAATGTTTGGCATTGTACCAGTTCACATTACATGACTTTGACTTAGATTTCAGCCTAAAACAGGCCACACTGACTCAATGAGTCATTAGATTCCGAGTTTCGAGACTTTCATTCTTTTATTGCTTTAAAATGCTTTTCAGCTCCTGAATAGCGTTTTCAATGCATTTACAATGTTTGGCATTGTACTAGTTCACATTATATGACTTTGACTTAGATTTCTGCCTAAAACAGGCCACGCTAACTCAAGTCAACTGTAAATCATCTACTCCATACTACTGACAAGATTTAGTCATTAGGTTCTGTTTTTGAGACTTTCATTCTTTTATTGCTTTAAAGTGCTTTTCAGGTCTTGAATAGCGTTTTCAATGCATTTACAATGTTTGGCATTGTACCAGTTCACATTACATGACTTTGACTTAGATGTCAGCTTAAAACAGGCCACACTGACTCAAATCAACTGTAAATCATGAAATCTATATGACTGACAAGATTTAGCCATTAGATTCCGAGTTTTGAGACTTTCAATCTTTTATTGCTTTAAAGTGCTTTTCAGCTCCTGAATAGCGTTTGCAATGCATTTACAATGTTTGGCATTGTACCAGTTCACATTACATGACTTTGACTTAGATTTCTGCCTTTAAACAGGCCACACTGACTCAAATCAACTGTAAATCATCTAATCCATACGACTGACAAGATTTAGCCATTAGATTCCGAGTTTTGAAGCTTTCATTCTTTTATTGCTTTAAAGTGCTTTTCAGCTCCTGAATAGTGTTTGCAATGCATTTACAATGTTTGGCATTGTACCAGTTCACATTACATGACTTTGACTTAGATTTCTGCCTAAAACAGGCCACACTTACTCAAATCAACTGTAAATAATCTAATCCATACGACTGACAAGATTTAGCCATTAGATTCAGAGTTTTGAGACTTTCATTCTTTTATTGCTTTAAAGTGCTTTTCAGCTCCTGAATAGCGTTTCCAATGCATTTACAATGTTTGGCATCGTACTAGTTCACATTACATGACTTTGACTTAGATTTCAGCTTAAAACAGGCCACGCTGACTCAAATCAACTGTAAATCATGAAATCTATATGACTGACAAGATTTAGCCATTATATTCCGAGTTTTGAGACTTTCAATCTTTTATTGCTTTAAAGTGATTTTCAGCTCCTGAATAGCGTTTGCAATGCATTTACAATGTTTGGCATTGTACTAGTTAACATCACATGACTTTCACTTAGATTTCATTCTAAAACAGGCCATGCTGACTCAAGTCAACTGTAAATCATCTACTCCATACTACTGACAGGATTTAGTCATTAGGTTCTGTTTTTGAGACTTTCATTCTTTTATTGCTTTAAAGTGCTTTTCAGGTCTTGAATAGCGTTTTCAATGCATTTACAATGTTTGGCATTGTACCAGTTCACATTACATGACTTTGACTTAGATTTCAGCCTAAAACAGGCCACACTGACTCAATGAGTCATTAGATTCCGAGTTTCGAGACTTTCATTCTTTTATTGCTTTAAAATGCTTTTCAGCTCCTGAATAGCGTTTTCAATGCATTTACAATGTTTGGCATTGTACTAGTTCACATTATATGACTTTGACTTAGATTTCTGCCTAAAACAGGCCACGCTGACTCAAGTCAACTGTAAATCATCTACTCCATACTACTGACAAGATTTAGTCATTAGGTTCTGTTTTTGAGACTTTCATTCTTTTATTGCTTTAAAGTCTTTTCATGTCTTGAATAGCGTTTTCAATGCATTTACAATGTTTGGCATTGTACCAGTTCACATTACATGACTTTGACTTAGATTTCAGCTTAAAACAGGCCACACTGACTCAAATCAACTGTAAATCATGAAATCTATATGACTGACAAGATTTAGCCATTAGATTCCGAGTTTTGAGACTTTCAATCTTTTATTGCTTTAAAGTGCTTTTCAGCTCCTGAATAGCGTTTGCAATGCATTTACAATGTTTGGCATTGTACCAGTTCACATTACATGACTTTGACTTAGATTTCTGCCTTTAAACAGGCCACACTGACTCAAATCAACTGTAAATCATCTAATCCATACGACTGACAAGATTTAGCCATTAGATTCCGAGTTTTGAAGCTTTCATTCTTTTATTGCTTTAAAGTGCTTTTCAGCTCCTGAATAGCGTTTCCAATGCATTTACAATGTTTGGCATTGTACCAGTTCACATTATAGACTTTGACTTAGATTTCAGCCTAAAACAGGCCACACTAACTCAAATCAACTGTAAATCATCTAATCCATACGACTGACAAGATTTAGCCATTAGATTCCGAGTTTTGAAGCTTTCATTCTTTTATTGCTTTAAAGTGCTTTTCAGCTCCTGAATAGCGTTTCCAATGCATTTACAATGTTTGGCATCGTACTAGTTCACATTACATGACTTTGACTTAGATTTCAGCTTAAAACAGGCCACGCTGACTCAAATCAACTGTAAATCATGAAATCTATATGATTGACAAGATTTAGCCATTAGGTTCCGAGTTTTGAGACTTTCATTCTTTTATTGCTTTAAAGTGCTTTTCAGCTCCTGAATAGCGTTTGCAATGCATTTACAATGTTTGGCATTGTACTAGTTCACATTATATGACTTTGAATTAGATTTCTGCCTAAAACAGGCCACGCTGACTCAAGTCAACTGTAAATCATCTACTCCATACTACTGACAAGATTTAGTCATTAGGTTCTGTTTTTGAGACTTTCATTCTTTTATTGCTTTAAAGTGCTTTTCAGGTCTTGAATAGTGTTTTCAATGCATTTACAATGTTTGGCATTGTACCAGTTCACATTATAGACTTTGACTTAGATTTCAGCCTAAAACAGGCCACACTGACTCAATGAGCCATTAGATTCCGAGTTTCGAGACTTTCATTCTTTTATTGCTTTAAAATGCTTTTCAGCTCCTGAATAGCGTTTCCAATGCATTTACAATGTTTGGCATTGTACTAGTTCACATTATATGACTTTGACTTAGATTTCATCCTAAAACAGGCCACGCTGACTCAAGTCAACTGTAAATCATCTACTCCATACTACTGACAAGATTTAGTCATTAGGTTCTGTTTTTGAGACTTTCATTCTTTTATTGCTTTAAAGTGCTTTTCAGGTCTTGAATAGCGTTTTCAATGCATTTACAATGTTTGGCATTGTACTAGTTCACATTACATGACTTTGACTTAGATTTCAGCTTAAAACAGGCCACACTGACTCAAATCAACTGTAAATCATGAAATCTATATGACTGACAAGATTTAGCCATTAGATTCCGAGTTTTGAGACTTTCAATCTTTTATTGCTTTAAAGTGCTTTTCAGCTCCTGAATAGCGTTTGCAATGCATTTACAATGTTTGGCATTGTACCAGTTCACATTACATGACTTTGACTTAGATTTCTGCCTTTAAACAGGCCACACTGACTCAAATCAACTGTAAATCATCTAATCCATACGACTGACAAGATTTAGCCATTAGATTCCGAGTTTTGAAGCTTTCATTCTTTTATTGCTTTAAAGTGCTTTTCAGCTCCTGAATAGCGTTTCCAATGCATTTACAATGTTTGGCATTGTACCAGTTCACATTATAGACTTTGACTTAGATTTCAGCCTAAAACAGGCCACACTAACTCAAATCAACTGTAAATCATCTAATCCATACGACTGACAAGATTTAGCCATTAGATTCCGAGTTTTGAAGCTTTCATTCTTTTATTGCTTTAAAGTGCTTTTCAGCTCCTGAATAGCGTTTCCAATGCATTTACAATGTTTGGCATCGTACTAGTTCACATTACATGACTTTGACTTAGATTTCAGCTTAAAACAGGCCACGCTGACTCAAATCAACTGTAAATCATGAAATCTATATGACTGACAAGATTTAGCCATTAGGTTCCGAGTTTTGAGACTTTCATTCTTTTATTGCTTTAAAGTGCTTTTCAGCTCCTGAATAGCGTTTGCAATGCATTTACAATGTTTGGCATTGTACTAGTTCACATTATATGACTTTGACTTAGATTTCATTCTAAAACAGGTCACACTGACTCAAATCAACTGTAAATCATCGAGTCCATACGACTGACAAGATTTAGCCATTAGGTTCCGAGTTTTGAGACTTTCATTCTTTTATTGCTTTAAAGTGCTTTTCAGCTCCTGAATAGCGTTTGCAATGCATTTACAATGTTTGGCATTGTACTCGTTCACATTACATGACCTTGACTTAAATTTCAGCCTAAAACAGGCCACGCTGACTCAAAACAACTGTAAATCATCTACCTCATACTACTGACAAGATTTAGTCATTAGGTTCTGTTTTTGAGACTTTCATTCTTTTATTGCTTTAAAGTGCTTTTCAGGTCTTGAATAGCGTTTTCAATGCATTTACAATGTTTGGCTTTGTACCAGTTCACATTACATGACTTTGACTTAGATTTCAGCCTAAAACAGGCTACACTGACTCAATGAGCCATTAGATTCCGAGTTTCGAGACTTTCATTCTTTTATTGCTTTAAAATGCTTTTCAGCTCCTGAATAGCGTTTTCAATGCATTTACAATGTTTGGCATTGTACTAGTTCACATTATATGACTTTGACTTAGATTTCATTCTAAAACAGGCCACACTGACTCAAATCAACTGTAAATCATCTAATTTATACGACTGACAAGATTTAGCCATTAGGTTCTGTTTTTGAGGCTTTCATTCTTTTATTGCTTTAAAGTGCTTTTCAGGTCTTGAATAGCGTTTTCAATGCATTTACAATGTTTGGCATTGTACCAGTTCACATTACATGACTTTGACTCAGATTTCATCCTAAAACAGGCCACATTGACTCAATGATCCATTAGATTCCGAGTTTTGAGACTTTCATTCTTTTATTGCTTTAAAGTGCTTTTCAGCTCCTGAATAGCGTTTCCAATGCATTTACAATGTTTGGCATCGTACTAGTTCACATTACATGACTTTGACTTAGATTTCTGCCTAAAACAGGCCACGCTGACTCAAGTCAACTGTAAATCATCTACTCCATACTACTGACAAGATTTAGTCATTAGGTTCTGTTTTTGAGACTTTCATTCTTTTATTGCTTTAAAGTACTTTTCATGTCTTGAATAGCGTTTTCAATGCATTTACAATGTTTGGCATTGTACCAGTTCACATTACATGACTTTGACTTAGATTTCAGCTTAAAACAGGCCACACTGACTCAAATCAACTGTAAATCATGAAATCTATATGACTGACAAGATTTAGCCATTAGATTCCGAGTTTTGAGACTTTCAATCTTTTATTGCTTTAAAGTGCTTTTCAGCTCCTGAATAGCGTTTGCAATGCATTTACAATGTTTGGCATTGTACCAGTTCACATTACATGACTTTGACTTAGATTTCTGCCTTTAAACAGGCCACACTGACTCAAATCAACTGTAAATCATCTAATCCATACGACTGACAAGATTTAGCCATTAGATTCCGAGTTTTGAAGCTTTCATTCTTTTATTGCTTTAAAGTGCTTTTCAGCTCCTGAATAGCGTTTCCAATGCATTTACAATGTTTGGCATTGTACCAGTTCACATTATAGACTTTGACTTAGATTTCAGCCTAAAACAGGCCACACTAACTCAAATCAACTGTAAATCATCTAATCCATACGACTGACAAGATTTAGCCATTAGATTCCGAGTTTTGAAGCTTTCATTCTTTTATTGCTTTAAAGTGCTTTTCAGCTCCTGAATAGCGTTTCCAATGCATTTACAATGTTTGGCATCGTACTAGTTCACATTACATGACTTTGACTTAGATTTCAGCTTAAAACAGGCCACGCTGACTCAAATCAACTGTAAATCATGAAATCTATATGACTGACAAGATTTAGCCATTATATTCCGAGTTTTGAGACTTTTAATCTTTTATTGCTTTAAAATGCTTTTCAGCTCCTGAATAGCGTTTTCAATGCATTTACAATGTTTGGCATTGTACTAGTTCACATTATATGACTTTGAATTAGATTTCTGCCTAAAACAGGCCACGCTGACTCAAGTCAACTGTAAATCATCTACTCCATACTACTGACAAGATTTAGTCATTAGGTTCTGTTTTTGAGACTTTCATTCTTTTATTGCTTTAAAGTGCTTTTCAGGTCTTGAATAGTGTTTTCAATGCATTTACAATGTTTGGCATTGTACCAGTTCACATTATAGACTTTGACTTAGATTTCAGCCTAAAACAGGCCACACTGACTCAATGAGCCATTAGATTCCGAGTTTCGAGACTTTCATTCTTTTATTGCTTTAAAATGCTTTTCAGCTCCTGAATAGCGTTTTCAATGCATTTACAATGTTTGGCATTGTACCAGTTCACATTACATGACTTTGACTTAGATTTCTGCCTAAAACAGGCCACGCTGACTCAAATCAACTGTAAATCATGAAATCTATATGACTGACAAGATTTAGCCATTATATTCCGAGTTTTGAGACTTTCAATCTTTTATTTCTTTAAAGTGATTTTCAGCTCCTGAATAGCGTTTGCAATGCATTTACGATGTTTGGCATTGTACTAGTTAACATCACATGACTTTCACTTAGATTTCATTCTAAAACAGGCCATGCTGACTCAAGTCAACTGTAAATCATCTACTCCATACTACTGACAAGATTTAGTCATTAGGTTCTGTTTTTGAGACTTTCATTCTTTTATTGCTTTAAAGTACTTTTCATGTCTTGAATAGCGTTTTCAATGCATTTACAATGTTTGGCATTGTACCAGTTCACATTACATGACTTTGACTTAGATTTCAGCTTAAAACAGGCCACACTGACTCAAATCAACTGTAAATCATGAAATCTATATGACTGACAAGATTTAGCCATTAGATTCCGAGTTTTGAGACTTTCAATCTTTTATTGCTTTAAAGTGCTTTTCAGCTCCTGAATAGCGTTTGCAATGCATTTACAATGTTTGGCATTGTACCAGTTCACATTACATGACTTTGACTTAGATTTCTGCCTTTAAACAGGCCACACTGACTCAAATCAACTGTAAATCATCTAATCCATACGACTGACAAGATTTAGCCATTAGATTCCGAGTTTTGAAGCTTTCATTCTTTTATTGCTTTAAAGTGCTTTTCAGCTCCTGAATAGCGTTTCCAATGCATTTACAATGTTTGGCATTGTACCAGTTCACATTATAGACTTTGACATAGATTTCAGCCTAAAACAGGCCACACTAACTCAAATCAACTGTAAATCATCTAATCCATACGACTGACAAGATTTAGCCATTAGATTCCGAGTTTTGAAGCTTTCATTCTTTTATTGCTTTAAAGTGCTTTTCAGCTCCTGAATAGCGTTTCCAATGCATTTACAATGTTTGGCATCGTACTAGTTCACATTACATGACTTTGACTTAGATTTCAGCTTAAAACAGGCCACGCTGACTCAAATCAACTGTAAATCATGAAATCTATATGACTGACAAGATTTAGCCATTAGGTTCCGAGTTTTGAGACTTTCATTCTTTTATTGCTTTAAAGTGCTTTTCAGCTCCTGAATAGCGTTTGCAATGCATTTACAATGTTTGGCATTGTACTAGTTCACATTATATGACTTTGACTTAGATTTCATTCTAAAACAGGTCACACTGACTCAAATCAACTGTAAATCATCGAGTCCATACGACTGACAAGATTTAGCCATTAGGTTCCGAGTTTTGAGACTTTCATTCTTTTATTGCTTTAAAGTGCTTTTCAGCTCCTGAATAGCGTTTGCAATGCATTTACAATGTTTGGCATTGTACTCGTTCACATTACATGACCTTGACTTAAATTTCAGCCTAAAACAGGCCACGCTGACTCAAAACAACTGTAAATCATCTACCTCATACTACTGACAAGATTTAGTCATTAGGTTCTGTTTTTGAGACTTTCATTCTTTTATTGCTTTAAAGTGCTTTTCAGGTCTTGAATAGCGTTTTCAATGCATTTACAATGTTTGGCATTGTACCAGTTCACATTACATGACTTTGACTTAGATTTCAGCCTAAAACAGGCTACACTGACTCAATGAGCCATTAGATTCCGAGTTTCGAGACTTTCATTCTTTTATTGCTTTAAAATGCTTTTCAGCTCCTGAATAGCGTTTTCAATGCATTTACAATGTTTGGCATTGTACTAGTTCACATTATATGACTTTGACTTAGATTTCATTCTAAAACAGGCCACACTGACTCAAATCAACTGTAAATCATCTAATTTATACGACTGACAAGATTTAGCCATTAGGTTCTGTTTTTGAGGCTTTCATTCTTTTATTGCTTTAAAGTGCTTTTCAGGTCTTGAATAGCGTTTTCAATGCATTTACAATGTTTGGCATTGTACCAGTTCACATTACATGACTTTGACTCAGATTTCATCCTAAAACAGGCCACATTGACTCAATGATCCATTAGATTCCGAGTTTTGAGACTTTCATTCTTTTATTGCTTTAAAGTGCTTTTCAGCTCCTGAATAGCGTTTCCAATGCATTTACAATGTTTGGCATCGTACTAGTTCACATTACATGACTTTGACTTAGATTTCTGCCTAAAACAGGCCACGCTGACTCAAGTCAACTGTAAATCATCTACTCCATACTACTGACAAGATTTAGTCATTAGGTTCTGTTTTTGAGACTTTCATTCTTTTATTGCTTTAAAGTACTTTTCATGTCTTGAATAGCGTTTTCAATGCATTTACAATGTTTGGCATTGTACCAGTTCACATTACATGACTTTGACTTAGATTTCAGCTTAAAACAGGCCACACTGACTCAAATCAACTGTAAATCATGAAATCTATATGACTGACAAGATTTAGCCATTAGATTCCGAGTTTTGAGACTTTCAATCTTTTATTGCTTTAAAGTGCTTTTCAGCTCCTGAATAGCGTTTGCAATGCATTTACAATGTTTGGCATTGTACCAGTTCACATTACATGACTTTGACTTAGATTTCTGCCTTTAAACAGGCCACACTGACTCAAATCAACTGTAAATCATCTAATCCATACGACTGACAAGATTTAGCCATTAGATTCCGAGTTTTGAAGCTTTCATTCTTTTATTGCTTTAAAGTGCTTTTCAGCTCCTGAATAGCGTTTCCAATGCATTTACAATGTTTGGCATTGTACCAGTTCACATTATAGACTTTGACTTAGATTTCAGCCTAAAACAGGCCACACTAACTCAAATCAACTGTAAATCATCTAATCCATACGACTGACAAGATTTAGCCATTAGATTCCGAGTTTTGAAGCTTTCATTCTTTTATTGCTTTAAAGTGCTTTTCAGCTCCTGAATAGCGTTTCCAATGCATTTACAATGTTTGGCATCGTACTAGTTCACATTACATGACTTTGACTTAGATTTCAGCTTAAAACAGGCCACGCTGACTCAAATCAACTGTAAATCATGAAATCTATATGACTGACAAGATTTAGCCATTATATTCCGAGTTTTGAGACTTTTAATCTTTTATTGCTTTAAAATGCTTTTCAGCTCCTGAATAGCGTTTTCAATGCATTTACAATGTTTGGCATTGTACTAGTTCACATTATATGACTTTGAATTAGATTTCTGCCTAAAACAGGCCACGCTGACTCAAGTCAACTGTAAATCATCTACTCCATACTACTGACAAGATTTAGTCATTAGGTTCTGTTTTTGAGACTTTCATTCTTTTATTGCTTTAAAGTGCTTTTCAGGTCTTGAATAGTGTTTTCAATGCATTTACAATGTTTGGCATTGTACCAGTTCACATTATAGACTTTGACTTAGATTTCAGCCTAAAACAGGCCACACTGACTCAATGAGCCATTAGATTCCGAGTTTCGAGACTTTCATTCTTTTATTGCTTTAAAATGCTTTTCAGCTCCTGAATAGCGTTTTCAATGCATTTACAATGTTTGGCATTGTACCAGTTCACATTACATGACTTTGACTTAGATTTCTGCCTAAAACAGGCCACACTGACTCAAATCAACTGTAAATAATCTAATCCATACGACTGACAAGATTTAGCCATTAGATTCAGAGTTTTGAGACTTTCATTCTTTTATTGCTTTAAAGTGCTTTTCAGCTCCTGAATAGCGTTTCCAATGCATTTACAATGTTTGCCATCGTACTAGTTCACATTACATGACTTTGACTTAGATTTCAGCTTAAAACAGGCCACGCTGACTCAAATCAACTGTAAATCATGAAATCTATATGACTGACAAGATTTAGCCATTATATTCCGAGTTTTGAGACTTTCAATCTTTTATTTCTTTAAAGTGATTTTCAGCTCCTGAATAGCGTTTGCAATGCATTTACGATGTTTGGCATTGTACTAGTTAACATCACATGACTTTCACTTAGATTTCATTCTAAAACAGGCCATGCTGACTCAAGTCAACTGTAAATCATCTACTCCATACTACTGACAAGATTTAGTCATTAGGTTCTGTTTTTGAGACTTTCATTCTTTTATTGCTTTAAAGTACTTTTCATGTCTTGAATAGCGTTTTCAATGCATTTACAATGTTTGGCATTGTACCAGTTCACATTACATGACTTTGACTTAGATTTCAGCTTAAAACAGGCCACACTGACTCAAATCAACTGTAAATCATGAAATCTATATGACTGACAAGATTTAGCCATTAGATTCCGAGTTTTGAGACTTTCAATCTTTTATTGCTTTAAAGTGCTTTTCAGCTCCTGAATAGCGTTTGCAATGCATTTACAATGTTTGGCATTGTACCAGTTCACATTACATGACTTTGACTTAGATTTCTGCCTTTAAACAGGCCACACTGACTCAAATCAACTGTAAATCATCTAATCCATACGACTGACAAGATTTAGCCATTAGATTCCGAGTTTTGAAGCTTTCATTCTTTTATTGCTTTAAAGTGCTTTTCAGCTCCTGAATAGCGTTTCCAATGCATTTACAATGTTTGGCATTGTACCAGTTCACATTATAGACTTTGACTTAGATTTCAGCCTAAAACAGGCCACACTAACTCAAATCAACTGTAAATCATCTAATCCATACGACTGACAAGATTTAGCCATTAGATTCCGAGTTTTGAAGCTTTCATTCTTTTATTGCTTTAAAGTGCTTTTCAGCTCCTGAATAGCGTTTCCAATGCATTTACAATGTTTGGCATCGTACTAGTTCACATTACATGACTTTGACTTAGATTTCAGCTTAAAACAGGCCACGCTGACTCAAATCAACTGTAAATCATGAAATCTATATGATTGACAAGATTTAGCCATTAGGTTCCGAGTTTTGAGACTTTCATTCTTTTATTGCTTTAAAGTGCTTTTCAGCTCCTGAATAGCGTTTGCAATGCATTTACAATGTTTGGCATTGTACTAGTTCACATTATATGACTTTGACTTAGATTTCATTCTAAAACAGGTCACACTGACTCAAATCAACTGTAAATCATCGAGTCCATACGACTGACAAGATTTAGTCATTAGGTTCTGTTTTTGAGACTTTCATTCTTTTATTGCTTTAAAGTACTTTTCATGTCTTGAATAGCGTTTTCAATGCATTTACAATGTTTGGCATTGTACCAGTTCACATTACATGACTTTGACTTAGATTTCAGCTTAAAACAGGCCACACTGACTCAAATCAACTGTAAATCATGAAATCTATATGACTGACAAGATTTAGCCATTAGATTCCGAGTTTTGAGACTTTCAATCTTTTATTGCTTTAAAGTGCTTTTCAGCTCCTGAATAGCGTTTGCAATGCATTTACAATGTTTGGCATTGTACCAGTTCACATTACATGACTTTGACTTAGATTTCTGCCTTTAAACAGGCCACACTGACTCAAATCAACTGTAAATCATCTAATCCATACGACTGACAAGATTTAGCCATTAGATTCCGAGTTTTGAAGCTTTCATTCTTTTATTGCTTTAAAGTGCTTTTCAGCTCCTGAATAGCGTTTCCAATGCATTTACAATGTTTGGCATTGTACCAGTTCACATTATAGACTTTGACTTAGATTTCAGCCTAAAACAGGCCACACTAACTCAAATCAACTGTAAATCATCTAATCCATACGACTGACAAGATTTAGCCATTAGATTCCGAGTTTTGAAGCTTTCATTCTTTTATTGCTTTAAAGTGCTTTTCAGCTCCTGAATAGCGTTTCCAATGCATTTACAATGTTTGGCATCGTACTAGTTCACATTACATGACTTTGACTTAGATTTCAGCTTAAAACAGGCCACGCTGACTCAAATCAACTGTAAATCATGAAATCTATATGACTGACAAGATTTAGCCATTAGGTTCCGAGTTTTGAGACTTTCATTCTTTTATTGCTTTAAAGTGCTTTTCAGCTCCTGAATAGCGTTTGCAATGCATTTACAATGTTTGGCATTGTACTAGTTCACATTATATGACTTTGACTTAGATTTCATTCTAAAACAGGTCACACTGACTCAAATCAACTGTAAATCATCGAGTCCATACGACTGACAAGATTTAGCCATTAGGTTCCGAGTTTTGAGACTTTCATTCTTTTATTGCTTTAAAGTGCTTTTCAGCTCCTGAATAGCGTTTGCAATGCATTTACAATGTTTGGCATTGTACTCGTTCACATTACATGACCTTGACTTAAATTTCAGCCTAAAACAGGCCACGCTGACTCAAAACAACTGTAAATCATCTACCTCATACTACTGACAAGATTTAGTCATTAGGTTCTGTTTTTGAGACTTTCATTCTTTTATTGCTTTAAAGTGCTTTTCAGGTCTTGAATAGCGTTTTCAATGCATTTACAATGTTTGGCATTGTACCAGTTCACATTACATGACTTTGACTTAGATTTCAGCCTAAAACAGGCTACACTGACTCAATGAGCCATTAGATTCCGAGTTTCGAGACTTTCATTCTTTTATTGCTTTAAAATGCTTTTCAGCTCCTGAATAGCGTTTTCAATGCATTTACAATGTTTGGCATTGTACTAGTTCACATTATATGACTTTGACTTAGATTTCATTCTAAAACAGGCCACACTGACTCAATGATCCATTAGATTCCGAGTTTTGAGACTTTCATTCTTTTATTGCTTTAAAGTGCTTTTCAGCTCCTGAATAGCGTTTCCAATGCATTTACAATGTTTGGCATCGTACTAGTTCACATTACATGACTTTGACTTAGATTTCTGCCTAAAACAGGCTACACTGACTCAATGAGCCATTAGATTCCGAGTTTCGAGGCTTTCATTCTTTTATTGCTTTAAAGTGCTTTTCAGGTCTTGAATAGCGTTTTCAATGCATTTACAATGTTTGGCATTGTACCAGTTCACATTACATGACTTTGACTCAGATTTCATCCTAAAACAGGCCACATTGACTCAATGATCCATTAGATTCCGAGTTTTGAGACTTTCATTCTTTTATTGCTTTAAAGTGCTTTTCAGCTCCTGAATAGCGTTTCCAATGCATTTACAATGTTTGGCATCGTACTAGTTCACATTACATGACTTTGACTTAGATTTCTGCCTAAAACAGGCCACGCTGACTCAAGTCAACTGTAAATCATCTACTCCATACTACTGACAAGATTTAGTCATTAGGTTCTGTTTTTGAGACTTTCATTCTTTTATTGCTTTAAAGTACTTTTCATGTCTTGAATAGCGTTTTCAATGCATTTACAATGTTTGGCATTGTACCAGTTCACATTACATGACTTTGACTTAGATTTCAGCTTAAAACAGGCCACACTGACTCAAATCAACTGTAAATCATGAAATCTATATGACTGACAAGATTTAGCCATTAGATTCCGAGTTTTGAGACTTTCAATCTTTTATTGCTTTAAAGTGCTTTTCAGCTCCTGAATAGCGTTTGCAATGCATTTACAATGTTTGGCATTGTACCAGTTCACATTACATGACTTTGACTTAGATTTCTGCCTTTAAACAGGCCACACTGACTCAAATCAACTGTAAATCATCTAATCCATACGACTGACAAGATTTAGCCATTAGATTCCGAGTTTTGAAGCTTTCATTCTTTTATTGCTTTAAAGTGCTTTTCAGCTCCTGAATAGCGTTTCCAATGCATTTACAATGTTTGGCATTGTACCAGTTCACATTATAGACTTTGACTTAGATTTCAGCCTAAAACAGGCCACACTAACTCAAATCAACTGTAAATCATCTAATCCATACGACTGACAAGATTTAGCCATTAGATTCCGAGTTTTGAAGCTTTCATTCTTTTATTGCTTTAAAGTGCTTTTCAGCTCCTGAATAGCGTTTCCAATGCATTTACAATGTTTGGCATCGTACTAGTTCACATTACATGACTTTGACTTAGATTTCAGCTTAAAACAGGCCACGCTGACTCAAATCAACTGTAAATCATGAAATCTATATGACTGACAAGATTTAGCCATTATATTCCGAGTTTTGAGACTTTTAATCTTTTATTGCTTTAAAATGCTTTTCAGCTCCTGAATAGCGTTTTCAATGCATTTACAATGTTTGGCATTGTACTAGTTCACATTATATGACTTTGAATTAGATTTCTGCCTAAAACAGGCCACGCTGACTCAAGTCAACTGTAAATCATCTACTCCATACTACTGACAAGATTTAGTCATTAGGTTCTGTTTTTGAGACTTTCATTCTTTTATTGCTTTAAAGTGCTTTTCAGGTCTTGAATAGTGTTTTCAATGCATTTACAATGTTTGGCATTGTACCAGTTCACATTATAGACTTTGACTTAGATTTCAGCCTAAAACAGGCCACACTGACTCAATGAGCCATTAGATTCCGAGTTTCGAGACTTTCATTCTTTTATTGCTTTAAAATGCTTTTCAGCTCCTGAATAGCGTTTCCAATGCATTTACAATGTTTGGCATTGTACTAGTTCACATTATATGACTTTGACTTAGATTTCATCCTAAAACAGGCCACGCTGACTCAAGTCAACTGTAAATCATCTACTCCATACTACTGACAAGATTTAGTCATTAGGTTCTGTTTTTGAGACTTTCATTCTTTTATTGCTTTAAAGTGCTTTTCAGGTCTTGAATAGCGTTTTCAATGCATTTACAATGTTTGGCATTGTACCAGTTCACATTACATGACTTTGACTTAGATTTCAGCCTAAAACAGGCCACACTGACTCAATGAGTCATTAGATTCCGAGTTTCGAGACTTTCATTCTTTTATTGCTTTAAAATGCTTTTCAGCTCCTGAATAGCGTTTTCAATGCATTTACAATGTTTGGCATTGTACTAGTTCACATTATATGACTTTGACTTAGATTTCTGCCTAAAACAGGCCACGCTGACTCAAGTCAACTGTAAATCATCTACTCCATACTACTGACAAGATTTAGTCATTAGGTTCTGTTTTTGAGACTTTCATTCTTTTATTGCTTTAAAGTGCTTTTCAGGTCTTGAATAGCGTTTTCAATGCATTTACAATGTTTGGCATTGTACCAGTTCACATTACATGACTTTGACTTAGATGTCAGCTTAAAACAGGCCACACTGACTCAAATCAACTGTAAATCATGAAATCTATATGACTGACAAGATTTAGCCATTAGATTCCGAGTTTTGAGACTTTCAATCTTTTATTGCTTTAAAGTGCTTTTCAGCTCATGAATAGCGTTTGCAATGCATTTACAATGTTTGGCATTGTACCAGTTCACATTACATGACTTTGACTTAGATTTCTGCCTTTAAACAGGCCACACTGACTCAAATCAACTGTAAATCATCTAATCCATACGACTGACAAGATTTAGCCATTAGATTCCGAGTTTTGAAGCTTTCATTCTTTTATTGCTTTAAAGTGCTTTTCAGCTCCTGAATAGCGTTTCCAATGCATTTACAATGTTTGGCATTGTACCAGTTCACATTATAGACTTTGACTTAGATTTCAGCCTAAAACAGGCCACACTAACTCAAATCAACTGTAAATCATCTAATCCATACGACTGACAAGATTTAGCCATTAGATTCCGAGTTTTGAAGCTTTCATTCTTTTATTGCTTTAAAGTGCTTTTCAGCTCCTGAATAGCGTTTCCAATGCATTTACAATGTTTGGCATCGTACTAGTTCACATTACATGACTTTGACTTAGATTTCAGCTTAAAACAGGCCACGCTGACTCAAATCAACTGTAAATCATGAAATCTATATGACTGACAAGATTTAGCCATTATATTCCGAGTTTTGAGACTTTCAATCTTTTATTGCTTTAAAATGCTTTTCAGCTCCTGAATAGCGTTTTCAATGCATTTACAATGTTTGGCATTGTACTAGTTCACATTATATGACTTTGACTTAGATTTCTGCCTAAAACAGGCCACGCTGACTCAAGTCAACTGTAAATCATCTACTCCATACTACTGACAAGATTTAGTCATTAGGTTCCGAGTTTTGAGACTTTCATTCTTTTATTGCTTTAAAGTGCTTTTCAGGTCTTGAATAGTGTTTTCAATGCATTTACAATGTTTGGCATTGTACCAGTTCACATTATAGACTTTGACTTAGATTTCAGCCTAAAACAGGCCACACTGACTCAATGAGCCATTAGATTCCGAGTTTCGAGACTTTCATTCTTTTATTGCTTTAAAATGCTTTTCAGCTCCTGAATAGCGTTTCCAATGCATTTACAATGTTTGGCATTGTACTAGTTCACATTATATGACTTTGACTTAGATTTCATCCTAAAACAGGCCACGCTGACTCAAGTCAACTGTAAATCATCTACTCCATACTACTGACAAGATTTAGTCATTAGGTTCTGTTTTTGAGACTTTCATTCTTTTATTGCTTTAAAGTGCTTTTCAGGTCTTGAATAGCGTTTTCAATGCATTTATAATGTTTGGCATTGTACCAGTTCACATTACATGACTTTGACTTAGATTTCAGCCTAAAACAGGCCACACTGACTCAATGAGTCATTAGATTCCGAGTTTCGAGACTTTCATTCTTTTATTGCTTTAAAATGCTTTTCAGCTCCTGAATAGCGTTTTCAATGCATTACAATGTTTGGCATTGTACTAGTTCACATTATATGACTTTGACTTAGATTTCTGCCTAAAACAGGCCACGCTAACTCAAGTCAACTGTAAATCATCTAATCCATACGACTGACAAGATTTAGCCATTAGATTCCGAGTTTTGAAGCTTTCATTCTTTTATTGCTTTAAAGTGCTTTTCAGCTCCTGAATAGCGTTTCCAATGCATTTACAATGTTTGGCATCGTACTAGTTCACATTACATGACTTTGACTTAGATTTCAGCTTAAAACAGGCCACGCTGACTCAAATCAACTGTAAATCATGAAATCTATATGACTGACAAGATTTAGCCATTATATTCCGAGTTTTGAGACTTTCAATCTTTTATTGCTTTAAAATGCTTTTCAGCTCCTGAATAGCGTTTTCAATGCATTTACAATGTTTGGCATTGTACTAGTTCACATTATATGACTTTGACTTAGATTTCTGCCTAAAACAGGCCACGCTGACTCAAGTCAACTGTAAATCATCTACTCCATACTACTGACAAGATTTAGTCATTAGGTTCTGTTTTTGAGACTTTCATTCTTTTATTGCTTTAAAGTGCTTTTCAGGTCTTGAATAGTGTTTTCAATGCATTTACAATGTTTGGCATTGTACCAGTTCACATTATAGACTTTGACTTAGATTTCAGCCTAAAACAGGCCACACTGACTCAATGAGCCATTAGATTCCGAGTTTCGAGACTTTCATTCTTTTATTGCTTTAAAATGCTTTTCAGCTCCTGAATAGCGTTTCCAATGCATTTACAATGTTTGGCATTGTACTAGTTCACATTATATGACTTTGACTTAGATTTCATCCTAAAACAGGCCACGCTGACTCAAGTCAACTGTAAATCATCTACTCCATACTACTGACAAGATTTAGTCATTAGGTTCTGTTTTTGAGACTTTCATTCTTTTATTGCTTTAAAGTGCTTTTCAGGTCTTGAATAGCGTTTTCAATGCATTTACAATGTTTGGCATTGTACCAGTTCACATTACATGACTTTGACTTAGATTTCAGCCTAAAACAGGCCACACTGACTCAATGAGTCATTAGATTCCGAGTTTCGAGACTTTCATTCTTTTATTGCTTTAAAATGCTTTTCAGCTCCTGAATAGCGTTTTCAATGCATTTACAATGTTTGGCATTGTACTAGTTCACATTATATGACTTTGACTTAGATTTCTGCCTAAAACAGGCCACGCTAACTCAAGTCAACTGTAAATCATCTACTCCATACTACTGACAAGATTTAGTCATTAGGTTCTGTTTTTGAGACTTTCATTCTTTTATTGCTTTAAAGTGCTTTTCAGGTCTTGAATAGCGTTTTCAATGCATTTACAATGTTTGGCATTGTACCAGTTCACATTACATGACTTTGACTTAGATGTCAGCTTAAAACAGGCCACACTGACTCAAATCAACTGTAAATCATGAAATCTATATGACTGACAAGATTTAGCCATTAGATTCCGAGTTTTGAGACTTTCAATCTTTTATTGCTTTAAAGTGCTTTTCAGCTCCTGAATAGCGTTTGCAATGCATTTACAATGTTTGGCATTGTACCAGTTCACATTACATGACTTTGACTTAGATTTCTGCCTTTAAACAGGCCACACTGACTCAAATCAACTGTAAATCATCTAATCCATACGACTGACAAGATTTAGCCATTAGATTCCGAGTTTTGAAGCTTTCATTCTTTTATTGCTTTAAAGTGCTTTTCAGCTCCTGAATAGTGTTTGCAATGCATTTACAATGTTTGGCATTGTACCAGTTCACATTACATGACTTTGACTTAGATTTCTGCCTAAAACAGGCCACACTTACTCAAATCAACTGTAAATAATCTAATCCATACGACTGACAAGATTTAGCCATTAGATTCCGAGTTTTGAAGCTTTCATTCTTTTATTGCTTTAAAGTGCTTTTCAGCTCCTGAATAGCGTTTCCAATGCATTTACAATGTTTGGCATCGTACTAGTTCACATTACATGACTTTGACTTAGATTTCAGCTTAAAACAGGCCACGCTGACTCAAATCAACTGTAAATCATCTAATCCATACGACTGACAAGATTTAGCCATTAGATTCCGAGTTTTGAAGCTTTCATTCTTTTATTGCTTTAAAGTGCTTTTCAGCTCCTGAATAGTGTTTGCAATGCATTTACAATGTTTGGCATTGTACCAGTTCACATTACATGACTTTGACTTAGATTTCTGCCTAAAACAGGCCACGCTAACTCAAGTCAACTGTAAATCATCTAATCCATACGACTGACAAGATTTAGCCATTAGATTCCGAGTTTTGAAGCTTTCATTCTTTTATTGCTTTAAAGTGCTTTTCAGCTCCTGAATAGCGTTTCCAATGCATTTACAATGTTTGGCATCGTACTAGTTCACATTACATGACTTTGACTTAGATTTCAGCTTAAAACAGGCCACGCTGACTCAAATCAACTGTAAATCATGAAATCTATATGACTGACAAGATTTAGCCATTATATTCCGAGTTTTGAGACTTTCAATCTTTTATTGCTTTAAAATGCTTTTCAGCTCCTGAATAGCGTTTTCAATGCATTTACAATGTTTGGCATTGTACTAGTTCACATTATATGACTTTGACTTAGATTTCTGCCTAAAACAGGCCACGCTGACTCAAGTCAACTGTAAATCATCTACTCCATACTACTGACAAGATTTAGTCATTAGGTTCTGTTTTTGAGACTTTCATTCTTTTATTGCTTTAAAGTGCTTTTCAGGTCTTGAATAGTGTTTTCAATGCATTTACAATGTTTGGCATTGTACCAGTTCACATTATAGACTTTGACTTAGATTTCAGCCTAAAACAGGCCACACTGACTCAATGAGCCATTAGATTCCGAGTTTCGAGACTTTCATTCTTTTATTGCTTTAAAATGCTTTTCAGCTCCTGAATAGCGTTTCCAATGCATTTACAATGTTTGGCATTGTACTAGTTCACATTATATGACTTTGACTTAGATTTCATCCTAAAACAGGCCACGCTGACTCAAGTCAACTGTAAATCATCTACTCCATACTACTGACAAGATTTAGTCATTAGGTTCTGTTTTTGAGACTTTCATTCTTTTATTGCTTTAAAGTGCTTTTCAGGTCTTGAATAGCGTTTTCAATGCATTTACAATGTTTGGCATTGTACCAGTTCACATTACATGACTTTGACTTAGATTTCAGCCTAAAACAGGCCACACTGACTCAATGAGTCATTAGATTCCGAGTTTCGAGACTTTCATTCTTTTATTGCTTTAAAATGCTTTTCAGCTCCTGAATAGCGTTTTCAATGCATTTACAATGTTTGGCATTGTACTAGTTCACATTATATGACTTTGACTTAGATTTCTGCCTAAAACAGGCCACGCTAACTCAAGTCAACTGTAAATCATCTACTCCATACTACTGACAAGATTTAGTCATTAGGTTCTGTTTTTGAGACTTTCATTCTTTTATTGCTTTAAAGTGCTTTTCAGGTCTTGAATAGCGTTTTCAATGCATTTACAATGTTTGGCATTGTACCAGTTCACATTACATGACTTTGACTTAGATGTCAGCTTAAAACAGGCCACACTGACTCAAATCAACTGTAAATCATGAAATCTATATGACTGACAAGATTTAGCCATTAGATTCCGAGTTTTGAGACTTTCAATCTTTTATTGCTTTAAAGTGCTTTTCAGCTCCTGAATAGCGTTTGCAATGCATTTACAATGTTTGGCATTGTACCAGTTCACATTACATGACTTTGACTTAGATTTCTGCCTTTAAACAGGCCACACTGACTCAAATCAACTGTAAATCATCTAATCCATACGACTGACAAGATTTAGCCATTAGATTCCGAGTTTTGAAGCTTTCATTCTTTTATTGCTTTAAAGTGCTTTTCAGCTCCTGAATAGTGTTTGCAATGCATTTACAATGTTTGGCATTGTACCAGTTCACATTACATGACTTTGACTTAGATTTCTGCCTAAAACAGGCCACACTTACTCAAATCAACTGTAAATAATCTAATCCATACGACTGACAAGATTTAGCCATTAGATTCAGAGTTTTGAGACTTTCATTCTTTTATTGCTTTAAAGTGCTTTTCAGCTCCTGAATAGCGTTTCCAATGCATTTACAATGTTTGGCATCGTACTAGTTCACATTACATGACTTTGACTTAGATTTCAGCTTAAAACAGGCCACGCTGACTCAAATCAACTGTAAATCATGAAATCTATATGACTGACAAGATTTAGCCATTATATTCCGAGTTTTGAGACTTTCAATCTTTTATTGCTTTAAAGTGATTTTCAGCTCCTGAATAGCGTTTGCAATGCATTTACAATGTTTGGCATTGTACTAGTTAACATCACATGACTTTCACTTAGATTTCATTCTAAAACAGGCCATGCTGACTCAAGTCAACTGTAAATCATCTACTCCATACTACTGACAGGATTTAGTCATTAGGTTCTGTTTTTGAGACTTTCATTCTTTTATTGCTTTAAAGTGCTTTTCAGGTCTTGAATAGCGTTTTCAATGCATTTACAATGTTTGGCATTGTACCAGTTCACATTACATGACTTTGACTTAGATTTCAGCCTAAAACAGGCCACACTGACTCAATGAGTCATTAGATTCCGAGTTTCGAGACTTTCATTCTTTTATTGCTTTAAAATGCTTTTCAGCTCCTGAATAGCGTTTTCAATGCATTTACAATGTTTGGCATTGTACTAGTTCACATTATATGACTTTGACTTAGATTTCTGCCTAAAACAGGCCACGCTGACTCAAGTCAACTGTAAATCATCTACTCCATACTACTGACAAGATTTAGTCATTAGGTTTTGTTTTTGAGACTTTCATTCTTTTATTGCTTTAAAGTCTTTTCATGTCTTGAATAGCGTTTTCAATGCATTTACAATGTTTGGCATTGTACCAGTTCACATTACATGACTTTGACTTAGATTTCAGCTTAAAACAGGCCACACTGACTCAAATCAACTGTAAATCATGAAATATATATGACTGACAAGATTTAGCCATTAGATTCCGAGTTTTGAGACTTTCAATCTTTTATTGCTTTAAAGTGCTTTTCAGCTCCTGAATAGCGTTTGCAATGCATTTACAATGTTTGGCATTGTACCAGTTCACATTACATGACTTTGACTTAGATTTCTGCCTTTAAACAGGCCACACTGACTCAAATCAACTGTAAATCATCTAATCCATACGACTGACAAGATTTAGCCATTAGATTCCGAGTTTTGAAGCTTTCATTCTTTTATTGCTTTAAAGTGCTTTTCAGCTCCTGAATAGCGTTTCCAATGCATTTACAATGTTTGGCATTGTACCAGTTCACATTATAGACTTTGACTTAGATTTCAGCCTAAAACAGGCCACACTAACTCAAATCAACTGTAAATCATCTAATCCATACGACTGACAAGATTTAGCCATTAGATTCAGAGTTTTGAGACTTTCATTCTTTTATTGCTTTAAAGTGCTTTTCAGCTCCTGAATAGCGTTTCCAATGCATTTACAATGTTTGGCATCGTACTAGTTCACATTACATGACTTTGACTTAGATTTCAGCTTAAAACAGGCCACGCTGACTCAAATCAACTGTAAATCATGAAATCTATATGACTGACAAGATTTAGCCATTAGATTCCGAGTTTTGAGACTTTCAATCTTTTATTGCTTTAAAGTGCTTTTCAGCTCCTGAATAGCGTTTTCAATGCATTTACAATGTTTGGCATTGTACCAGTTCACATTACATGACTTTGACTCAGATTTCATCCTAAAACAGGCCACATTGACTCAATGATCCATTAGATTCTGAGTTTTGAGACTTTCATTCTTTTATTGCTTTAAAGTGCTTTTCAGCTCCTGAATAGCGTTTTCAATGCATTTACAATGTTTGGCATTGTACCAGTTCACATTACATGACTTTGACTTAGATTTCAGCTTAAAACAGGCCACACTGACTCAAATCAACTGTAAATCATGAAATCTATATGACTGACAAGATTTAGCCATTAGATTCCGAGTTTTGAGACTTTCAATCTTTTATTGCTTTAAAGTGCTTTTCAGCTCCTGAATAGCGTTTGCAATGCATTTACAATGTTTGGCATTGTACCAGTTCACATTACATGACTTTGACTTAGATTTCTGCCTTTAAACAGGCCACACTGACTCAAATCAACTGTAAATCATCTAATCCATACGACTGACAAGATTTAGCCATTAGATTCCGAGTTTTGAAGCTTTCATTCTTTTATTGCTTTAAAGTGCTTTTCAGCTCCTGAATAGCGTTTCCAATGCATTTACAATGTTTGGCATTGTACCAGTTCACATTATAGACTTTGACTTAGATTTCAGCCTAAAACAGGCCACACTAACTCAAATCAACTGTAAATCATCTAATCCATACGACTGACAAGATTTAGCCATTAGATTCAGAGTTTTGAGACTTTCATTCTTTTATTGCTTTAAAGTGCTTTTCAGCTCCTGAATAGCGTTTCCAATGCATTTACAATGTTTGGCATCGTACTAGTTCACATTACATGACTTTGACTTAGATTTCAGCTTAAAACAGGCCACGCTGACTCAAATCAACTGTAAATCATGAAATCTATATGACTGACAAGATTTAGCCATTAGATTCAGAGTTTTGAGACTTTCATTCTTTTATTGCTTTAAAGTGCTTTTCAGCTCCTGAATAGCGTTTTCAATGCATTTCCAATGTTTGGCATTGTACTAGTTCACATTATATGACTTTGACTTAGATTTCTGCCTAAAACAGGCCACGCTGACTCAAGTCAACTGTAAATCATCTACTCCATACTACTGACAAGATTTAGTCATTAGGTTCTGTTTTTGAGACTTTCATTCTTTTATTGCTTTAAAGTGCTTTTCAGGTCTTGAATAGCGTTTTCAATGCATTTACAATGTTTGGCATTGTACCAGTTCACATTATAGACTTTGACTTAGATTTCAGCCTAAAACAGGCCACACTGACTCAATGAATCATTAGATTCCGAGTTTCGAGACTTTCATTCTTTTATTGCTTTAGTGCTTTTCAGCTCCTGGATAGCGTTTTCAATGCATTTATAATGTTTGGCATTGTACTTGTTCACATTACATGACTTTGACTTAAATTTCAGCCTAAAACAGGCCACACTGACTCAAATCAACTGTAAATCATCTAATCCATAGGACTGACAAGATTTAGCCATTAGATTCCGAGTTTTGAGGCTTTCATTCTTTTATTGCTTTAAAGTGCTTTTCAGCTCCTGAATAGCGTTTCCAATGCATTTACAATGTTTGGCATTGTACTTGTTCACGTTACATGACTTTGACTTAAATTTCAGCCTAAAACAGGCCACACTGACTCAATGAATCATTAGATTCCGAGTTTCGAGACTTTCATTCTTTTATTGCTTTAAAGTGCTTTTCAGCTCCTGGATAGCGTTTTCAATGCATTTACAATGTTTGGCATTGTACTTGTTCACATTACATGACTTTGACTTAAATTTCAGCCTAAAACAGGCCCCGCTGACTCAAATCAACTGTAAATCACCTAATCCATACGACTGACAAGATTTAGCCATTAGATTCCGAGTTTTGAGACTTTCATTTCTTTATTGCTTTAAAGCGCTTTTCAGGTCTTGAATAGCGTTTTCAATGCATTTACAATGTTTGGCATTAGACTTGTTCACGTTACATGACTTTGACTTAAATTTCAGCCTAAAACAGGCCACACTGACACAAATCAACTAAATCATCTACTCCATACGACTGACAAGACTTAGTCATTAGATTCCGAGTTTTGAGACTTTCATTGTTTTATTGCTTTAAAGTGCTTTTCAGCTCCTGAATAGCGTTTGCAATGCATTTACAATGTTTGGCATTGTACTAGTTAACATAACATGACTTTGACTTAAATTTCAGCCTAAAACAGGCCACACTGACTCAAATCCACTGTACATCATGTACTTTATATGACTGACAAGATTTAGCCATTAGATTCCGAGTTTTGAGACTTTCATTCTTTTATTGCTTTAAAGTGCTTTTCAGCTCCTGAATAGCGTTTTCAATGCATTTACAATGTTTGGCATTGTACTTGTTCACATTACATGACTTTCACTTAAATTTCAGCCTAAAACAGGTCCCGCTGACTCAAATCAACTGTAAATCACCTAATCCATACGACTGACAAGTTTTAGTCATTAGGTTCTGTTTTTGAGACTTTCAGTTCTTTATTGCTTTAAAGTGCTTTTCAGCTCCTGAATAGCGTTTGCAATGCATTTACAATTTTTGGCATTGTACTCGTTCACATTACATGACTGACTTAAATTTCAGCCTAAAACAGGCCACACTGACTCAAATTAACTGTAAATCATCTAATCCATACGACTGACAAGATTTAGCCATTAGGTTCTGTTTTTGAGACTTTCATTTCTTTATTGCTTTAAAGTGCTTTTCAGCTCCTGTAGCGTTTTCAATTCATTTACAATTTTTGGCATTGTACTCGTTCACATTACATGACTTTGACTTAAATTTCAGCCTAAAACAGGCCACACTGACTCAAATCAACTGTAAATCATGTACTCTATATGACTGACAAGATTCAGCCATTAGATTCCGAGTTTTGAGACTTTTATTCTTTTATTTCTTTAAAGTGCTTAATTTTCAGCTCCTGAATAGCGTTTGCAATGCATTTACAATGTTTGGCATTGTACCAGTTCACATTACATGACTTTGACCTAAATTTCAGCCTAAAACAGGCCACACTGACTCAATGAATCATTAGATTCCGAGTTTCGAGACTTTCATTCTTTTATTGCTTTAGTGCTTTTCAGCTCCTGGATAGCGTTTTCAATGCATTTATAATGTTTGGCATTGTACTTGTTCACATTACATGACTTTGACTTAAATTTCAGCCTAAAACAGGCCACACTGACTCAAATCAACTGTAAATCATCTAATCCATAGGACTGACAAGATTTAGCCATTAGATTCCGAGTTTTGAGGCTTTCATTCTTTTATTGCTTTAAAGTGCTTTTCAGCTCCTGAATAGCGTTTCCAATGCATTTACAATGTTTGGCATTGTACTTGTTCACGTTACATGACTTTGACTTAAATTTCAGCCTAAAACAGGCCACACTGACTCAATGAATCATTAGATTCCGAGTTTCGAGACTTTCATTCTTTTATTGCTTTAAAGTGCTTTTCAGCTCCTGAATAGCGTTTCCAATGCATTTACAATGTTTGGCATTGTACTTGTTCACGTTACATGACTTTGACTTAAATTTCAGCCTAAAACAGGCCACACTGACTCAATGAATCATTAGATTCCGAGTTTCGAGACTTTCATTCTTTTATTGCTTTAAAGTACTTTTCAGCTCCTGGATAGCGTTTTCAATGCATTTACAATGTTTGGCATTGTACTTGTTCACATTACATGACTTTGACTTAAATTTCAGCCTAAAACAGGCCCCGCTGACTCAAATCAACTGTAAATCATCTAATCCATACGACTGACAAGATTTAGCCATTAGGTTCTGTTTTTGAGACTTTCATTTCTTTATTGCTTTAAAGTGCTTTTCAGCTCCTGTAGCGTTTTCAATTCATTTACAATTTTTGGCATTGTACTTGTTCACATTACATGACTTTGACTTAAATTTCAGCCTAAAACAGGCCACACTGACTCAAATCAACTGTAAATCATCTAATCCATAGGACTGACAAGATTTAGCCATTAGATTCCGAGTTTTGAGACTTTCATTCTTTAATTGCTTTATCCCCTTCAGACCTGAATTTTTTCTGCTGGGCAAAAAAAAAAATGTTCCTAGTTGCTTCTTACTCCTTTATAGCATAGAAATAAAGGGGAAAAAAACTCATGTTTTTATTGGTAAATACCAATAAAAACATGAGTTTTTTTTCATGTCCATTACAATGGACGCCAGGACTAAATGAGCTTAAAACACCATGAAAACTTAGTTTTACATAGGCCATGTTTTTAACATAGGAATCATGTAACAGTGGAACCTCCAAACACAATTAAGTTGATTATTATCTTATTATCTTATCTTATTGTTATACTTTTAATATTGTAAGCTAATAACAGATCAATCAACTATTAAACAAATGGAAAATAACAAAAATACATCTCCCAGATTTTCCCATATATTCTCTCATTTGCGATGAGCAGCCTTAAAGCAGTTTCGGTGTGGCACAAAGCAAAGGTGGATGTTGCATTTGTCACAGAATACACGTGTTTTTCCTGTGCAGTATGGCCTCTTGCACCTGGTGGCCTCTGTCTTCTCATCATAATTTGGCATGTGGTCAACCATATCATACTGCACTTCAGGTAGAGGTCTTGCATCTTGAACTCGTGGTCTGTGGGCATGTGGTTGTGGCTCTGGAGACATACTGGGCCTTCCACGTTTTGCTGCCACTGGTTTATGGACACTCACCAGACACCGGGCCACATTCATCTTGAAAAGGAGGAGATCCAGGGTGTCTTTTGTCTGGAGATTGGCCCTCTTGGCATCCAGCCTGTACTCCAGCCAACTGTTGACCACGGCCAGATCAAAAGCGAATTTCTGTGCGGTACAGACTGACAAGTTGATCAAGCAGGTCAACACCTCCCATCGCTTCATTGTACAGCTTGACCACCTCTGGACGGGACACCTTCAAAAATCTTTTCTGCTTTTTATCCCACCACTGCACCTCATCCATCCTGCCAACACCAACAAAGTTGGAGGCCATGACAACTGATCTGCTGTCAAACCATTTGACTAGTGCGACCTTACCATCACGGCTTACAGCTTCATCGCAGCTTCCTCGTGGCATTTTTGTCATCACTTTGTCGGACTGTAGAGGAGGGTTGGCAAAGCGACAGATCCTTGCTGTTCCAGCGGCATGAATTTTCCTCTCAGCCAGCAGTTCCAGAATATTGTATGACGTGAAATAATTGTCAAAATACAATTTGTGGTTGGCCTCTGTGATGCGCTGGCAGAGATGGTACACCACTCCAGCTCCAAGTCCTAGCTGCGTCTTCAACTGCTCTGACACTTCCATTGTAGCCCCTTGATGCAGCAGGAAATCATAGGCCATGCCACTTTTCCCACACAGGAAGTATAATTTCACCCACCAAGGGTGTGGCTTGCATTTAACATACTGCTTGACGGAGAGAGCTCCACGAAATGGCACCATTTGTTCGTCAACACAAAGGTTTTCCTCTAGTGGAAGCTCCAAGCATCTCCTGCGCAGGGCATCATAGAGAGGACGTACCTTATAAAACACGTCATTGTTCTCTGCTGGCCTCTCCAAATTGTTAACCAAATGCAAATGTGACCGAAGCTGGAAGAATCTGTCACGGATCATAGTGTTACGAAAAATACCAATGTCCATCCCGGCTTCCCAGTACATGGAGACTCTTGGCATTTTCATCACGCCCATAGCAAGGTGGAGACCAATGAGGGTTCTGAGTTCTCCTGAACTGGTGGGTTTGAAACCTAGTGTGCCACTTTGCATTGCATAGATGTTGGTGCTGTCAGACATCAGATCGAAGAGTTCATCTGGTACATACGGTTTGAAGTATTCGTATGGGCTCATGGGATGTCGGTCATAAATGAGATGATTCTCAAAGGAAGTATCAATGATTGTGGTGAATGGCTTATGGCGCCACTTTATCTCATCCTTCCTGGTTACTGTAATCTGCTCATGGACATCTTCCTCTCTGTTCACAGTAATCTCTTCCTGATCCTCTCTCACTACACGTTCTTCTATCTCAACCTCAGCTTCCACCTCAAGTTCTTCAAGCATGCATGGAACCTCTTCACTGTCACTTTTCTCTCTGACTCGTCCTATCCAATAACAAAACAATTCGATTTATAACTATTTTTCCATAGTCTCACTCATATTTTATGCAATTTACATATTATATAAGGCATACAACTTTGTACTATACTCTCAACATCTACACTTACCCTCTATCCCATTCCTGCTCTTATCTTCCTCATTTCCTGAATCCAAGCAGTCAAGATCAGATAACTCTCCATTTACAAGGTGATCTAGGAAGTCTTCGACTTTATACTCTAAAAGCACGTGTGATAAAATGGGTTAATATACATATATATACAATATAAATCAATTGTGAAGTCATAGTTTAGCTATGAAATGCTTATAGGTATTTTTTTCTTTGCATAGACACTGACTAAATGTGTGCTGGCTAATATCTCTTGACTCCCGATGTCCATTGGGATGGACATTAAACTTTTAAAAAATCCTGTAACTTAATTAGATGGAATATTGTCAAAATAACTTGAAATATTAAAACTTGAAATGGTTAAAATTATGCTGAGAGAAAATTTATTAGGCTAGCATGAACATTAATTAACATTTTTGATGAAATATAGGCACTTACTCCTCCCTCTCTAGAGCTTCAGAGCCATGCTTGTCTTGTCTGATGTCTGAAGCGCTCTCAGATCAAGTCATTGCACCATTGTGATTGGATAATAAGGAACCAATGAATGATAAGCATCATTCAAATAATGAAATCACAGATTTTCGATTGGTTTAGACCCAGAAATATGCAATGTCCATTCCAATGGATGCCAGGTCTGTTAAGCTGAAATCTAAGTCAAAGTCATGTAATGTGAACTAGTACAATGCCAAACATTGTAAATGCATTGCAAACGCTATTCAGGAGCTGAAAAGCACTTTAAAGCAATAAAAGAATGAATGTCTCAAAACTCGGAATCTAATGGCTAAATCTTGTCAGTCATATAGAGTACATGATTTACAGTTGATTTGGGTCAGCGTGACCTGTTTTAGGCTGAAATCTAAGTCAAAGTCATGTAATGTGAACGAGTACAATGCCAAACATTGTAAATGCATTGAAAACGCTATTCAAGACCTGAAAAGCACTTTGAAGCATTAAAGAATGAAAGTATCAAAATTGGAATCTAGTGGCTCATTGAGTCAATGTGGCCTGTTTTAGGATGAAATCTAAGTCAAAGTCATGTAATGTGAACTGGTACAATGACAAACATTGTAAATGCATTACAAACAATATTCAAGAGCTGAAAAGCACTTTTAAGCAATAAAGAGATGAAAGTCTCAAAAACAGAACTTGACTAAAACTTGTCAGTAGTATGGAGTAGATGATTTACAGTTGACTTGAGTCAGCGTGGCCTGTTTTAGGATGAAATCTAAGTCAAAGTCATATAATGTGAACTAGTACAATGCCAAACATTGTAAATGCATTGTCAGTCGTATGGACTCGATGATTTACAGTTGATTTGAGTCAGTGTGGCCTGTTTTAGAATGAAATCTAAGTTAAAGTCATGTGATGTTAACTAGTACAATGCCAAACATTGTAAATGCATTGGAAACGCTATTCAGGAGCTGAAAAGCACTTTAAAGCAATAAAAGAATGAAAGTCTCAAAACTCGGAACCTACTGGCTAAATCTTGTCAGTCGTATGGACTCGATGATTTACAGTTGATTTGAGTCAGTGTGGCCTGTTTTAGAATGAAATCTAAGTGAAAGTCATGTGATGTTAACTAGTACAATGCCAAACATTGTAAATGCATTGCAAACGCTATTCAGGAGCTGAAAAGCACTTTAAAGCAATAAAAGATTGAAAGTCTCAAAACTCGGAATCTAATGGCTAAATCTTGTCAGTCATATAGATTTCATGATTTACAGTTGATTTGAGTCAGTGTGGCCTGTTTTAAGATGAAATCTAAGTCAAAGTCATGTAATGTGAACTAGTACGATGTCAAACATTGTAAATGCATTGCAAACACTATTCAGGAGCTGAAAAGCACTTTAAAGCAATAAAAGAATGAAAGCCTCAAAACTCGGAATCTAATGGCTAAATCTTGTCAGTCCTATGGATTAGATGATTTACAGTTGATTTGAGTCAGTGTGGCCTGTTTTAGGCTGAAATTTAAGTCAAAGTCATGTAATGTGAACAAGTACAATGCCAAACATTATAAATGCATTGAAAACGCTATCCAGGAGCTGAAAAGCACTAAAGCAATAAAAGAATGAAAGTCTCGAAACTCGGAATCTAATGATTCATTGAGTCAGTGTGGCCTGTTTTAGGCTGAAATTTAGGTCAAAGTCATGTAATGTGAACTGGTACAATGCCAAACATTGTAAATGCATTGCAAACGCTATTCAGGAGCTGAAAATTAAGCACTTTAAAGAAATAAAAGAATAAAAGTCTCAAAACTCGGAATCTAATGGCTGAATCTTGTCAGTCATATAGAGTACATGATTTACAGTTGATTTGAGTCAGTGTGGCCTGTTTTAGGCTGAAATTTAAGTCAAAGTCATGTAATGTGAACGAGTACAATGCCAAAAATTGTAAATGAATTGAAAACGCTACAGGAGCTGAAAAGCACTTTAAAGCAATAAAGAAATGAAAGTCTCAAAAACAGAACCTAATGGCTAAATCTTGTCAGTCGTATGGATTAGATGATTTACAGTTAATTTGAGTCAGTGTGGCCTGTTTTAGGCTGAAATTTAAGTCAGTCATGTAATGTGAACGAGTACAATGCCAAAAATTGTAAATGCATTGCAAACGCTATTCAGGAGCTGAAAAGCACTTTAAAGCAATAAAGAACTGAAAGTCTCAAAAACAGAACCTAATGACTAAAACTTGTCAGTCGTATGGATTAGGTGATTTACAGTTGATTTGAGTCAGCGGGACCTGTTTTAGGCTGAAATTTAAGTGAAAGTCATGTAATGTGAACAAGTACAATGCCAAACATTGTAAATGCATTGAAAACGCTATTCAGGAGCTGAAAAGCACTTTAAAGCAATAAAAGAATGAAAGTCTCAAAACTCG
Source organism: Osmerus eperlanus (assembly GCF_963692335.1). Classification (NCBI taxonomy): domain Eukaryota; kingdom Metazoa; phylum Chordata; class Actinopteri; order Osmeriformes; family Osmeridae; genus Osmerus; species Osmerus eperlanus. Next base: position 4,655,111 of record NC_085039.1, on the reverse strand, counting down.
GAATCTAATGGCTAAATCTTGTCAGTCATATAAAGTACATGATGTACAGTGGATTTGAGTCAGTGTGGCCTGTTTTAGGCTGAAATTTAAGTCAAAGTCATGTTATGTTAACTAGTACAATGCCAAACATTGTAAATGCATTGCAAACGCTATTCAGGAGCTGAAAAGCACTTTAAAGCAATAAAACAATGAAAGTCTCAAAACTCGGAATCTAATGACTAAGTCTTGTCAGTCGTATGGAGTAGATGATTTAGTTGATTTGTGTCAGTGTGGCCTGTTTTAGGCTGAAATTTAAGTCAAAGTCATGTAACGTGAACAAGTCTAATGCCAAACATTGTAAATGCATTGAAAACGCTATTCAAGACCTGAAAAGCGCTTTAAAGCAATAAAGAAATGAAAGTCTCAAAACTCGGAATCTAATGGCTAAATCTTGTCAGTCGTATGGATTAGGTGATTTACAGTTGATTTGAGTCAGCGGGGCCTGTTTTAGGCTGAAATTTAAGTCAAAGTCATGTAATGTGAACAAGTACAATGCCAAACATTGTAAATGCATTGAAAACGCTATCCAGGAGCTGAAAAGCACTTTAAAGCAATAAAAGAATGAAAGTCTCGAAACTCGGAATCTAATGATTCATTGAGTCAGTGTGGCCTGTTTTAGGCTGAAATTTAAGTCAAAGTCATGTAACGTGAACAAGTACAATGCCAAACATTGTAAATGCATTGGAAACGCTATTCAGGAGCTGAAAAGCACTTTAAAGCAATAAAAGAATGAAAGCCTCAAAACTCGGAATCTAATGGCTAAATCTTGTCAGTCCTATGGATTAGATGATTTACAGTTGATTTGAGTCAGTGTGGCCTGTTTTAGGCTGAAATTTAAGTCAAAGTCATGTAATGTGAACAAGTACAATGCCAAACATTATAAATGCATTGAAAACGCTATCCAGGAGCTGAAAAGCACTAAAGCAATAAAAGAATGAAAGTCTCGAAACTCGGAATCTAATGATTCATTGAGTCAGTGTGGCCTGTTTTAGGCTGAAATTTAAGTCAAAGTCATGTAATGTGAACTGGTACAATGCCAAACATTGTAAATGCATTGCAAACGCTATTCAGGAGCTGAAAATTAAGCACTTTAAAGCAATAAAAGAATGAAAGTCTCAAAACTCGGAATCTAATGATTCATTGAGTCAGTGTGGCCTGTTTTAGGCTGAAATTTAAGTCAAAGTCATGTAACGTGAACAAGTACAATGCCAAACATTGTAAATGCATTGGAAACGCTATTCAGGAGCTGAAAAGCACTTTAAAGCAATAAAAGAATGAAAGCCTCAAAACTCGGAATCTAATGGCTAAATCTTGTCAGTCCTATGGATTAGATGATTTACAGTTGATTTGAGTCAGTGTGGCCTGTTTTAGGCTGAAATTTAAGTCAAAGTCATGTAATGTGAACAAGTACAATGCCAAACATTATAAATGCATTGAAAACGCTATCCAGGAGCTGAAAAGCACTAAAGCAATAAAAGAATGAAAGTCTCGAAACTCGGAATCTAATGATTCATTGAGTCAGTGTGGCCTGTTTTAGGCTGAAATTTAAGTCAAAGTCATGTAATGTGAACTGGTACAATGCCAAACATTGTAAATGCATTGCAAACGCTATTCAGGAGCTGAAAATTAAGCACTTTAAAGCAATAAAAGAATGAAAGCCTCAAAACTCGGAATCTAATGGCTAAATCTTGTCAGTCCTATGGATTAGATGATTTACAGTTGATTTGAGTCAGTGTGGCCTGTTTTAGGCTGAAATTTAAGTCAAAGTCATGTAATGTGAACAAGTACAATGCCAAACATTATAAATGCATTGAAAACGCTATCCAGGAGCTGAAAAGCACTAAAGCAATAAAAGAATGAAAGTCTCGAAACTCGGAATCTAATGATTCATTGAGTCAGTGTGGCCTGTTTTAGGCTGAAATTTAAGTCAAAGTCATGTAATGTGAACTGGTACAATGCCAAACATTGTAAATGCATTGCAAACGCTATTCAGGAGCTGAAAATTAAGCACTTTAAAGCAATAAAAGAATGAAAGTCTCAAAACTCGGAATCTAATGGCTGAATCTTGTCAGTCATATAGAGTACATGATTTACAGTTGATTTGAGTCAGTGTGGCCTGTTTTAGGCTGAAATTTAAGTCAAAGTCATGTAATGTGAACGAGTACAATGCCAAAAATTGTAAATGAATTGAAAACGCTACAGGAGCTGAAAAGCACTTTAAAGCAATAAAGAAATGAAAGTCTCAAAAACAGAACCTAATGGTTAAATCTTGTCAGTCGTATGGATTAGATGATTTACAGTTGATTTGAGTCAGCGGGGCCTGTTTTAGGCTGAAATTTAAGTCAAAGTCATGTAATGTGAACAAGTACAATGCCAAACATTGTAAATGCATTGAAAACGCTATCCAGGAGCTGAAAAGCACTTTAAAGCAATAAAAGAATGAAAGTCTCGAAACTCGGAATCTAATGATTCATTGAGTCAGTGTGGCCTGTTTTAGGCTGAAATTTAAGTCAAAGTCATGTAACGTGAACAAGTACAATGCCAAACATTGTAAATGCATTGGAAACGCTATTCAGGAGCTGAAAAGCACTTTAAAGCAATAAAAGAATGAAAGTCTCGAAACTCGGAATCTAATGATTCATTGAGTCAGTGTGGCCTGTTTTAGGCTGAAATTTAAGTCAAAGTCATGTAACGTGAACAAGTACAATGCCAAACATTGTAAATGCATTGGAAACGCTATTCAGGAGCTGAAAAGCACTTTAAAGCAATAAAAGAATGAAAGCCTCAAAACTCGGAATCTAATGGCTAAATCTTGTCAGTCCTATGGATTAGATGATTTACAGTTGATTTGAGTCAGTGTGGCCTGTTTTAGGCTGAAATTTAAGTCAAAATCATGTAATGTGAACAAGTACAATGCCAAACATTATAAATGCATTGAAAACGCTATCCAGGAGCTGAAAAGCACTAAAGCAATAAAAGAATGAAAGTCTCGAAACTCGGAATCTAATGATTCATTGAGTCAGTGTGGCCTGTTTTAGGCTGAAATTTAGGTCAAAGTCATGTAATGTGAACTGGTACAATGCCAAACACTGTAAATGCATTGCAAACGCTATTCAGGAGCTGAAAATTAAGCACTTTAAAGCAATAAAAGAATGAAAGTCTCAAAACTCGGAATCTAATGGCTGAATCTTGTCAGTCATATAGAGTACATGATTTACAGTTGATTTGAGTCAGTGTGGCCTGTTTTAGGCTGAAATTTAAGTCAAAGTCATGTAATGTGAACGAGTACAATGCCAAAAATTGTAAATGAATTGAAAACGCTACAGGAGCTGAAAAGCACTTTAAAGCAATAAAGAAATGAAAGTCTCAAAAACAGAACCTAATGGCTAAATCTTGTCAGTCGTATGGATTAGATGATTTACAGTTGATTTGAGTCAGCGGGGCCTGTTTTAGGCTGAAATTTAAGTCAAAGTCATGTCATGTGAACAAGTACAATGCCAAACATTGTAAATGCATTGAAAACGCTATCCAGGAGCTGAAAAGCACTTTAAAGCAATAAAAGAATGAAAGTCTCGAAACTCGGAATCTAATGATTCATTGAGTCAGTGTGGCCTGTTTTAGGCTGAAATTTAAGTCAAAGTCATGTAACGTGAACAAGTACAATGCCAAACATTGTAAATGCATTGGAAACGCTATTCAGGAGCTGAAAAGCACTTTAAAGCAATAAAAGAATGAAAGCCTCAAAACTCGGAATCTAATGGCTAAATCTTGTCAGTCCTATGGATTAGATGATTTACAGTTGATTTGAGTCAGTGTGGCCTGTTTTAGGCTGAAATTTAAGTCAAAGTCATGTAATGTGAACAAGTACAATGCCAAACATTATAAATGCATTGAAAACGCTATCCAGGAGCTGAAAAGCACTAAAGCAATAAAAGAATGAAAGTCTCGAAACTCGGAATCTAATGATTCATTGAGTCAGTGTGGCCTGTTTTAGGCTGAAATTTAAGTCAAAGTCATGTAATGTGAACTGGTACAATGCCAAACATTGTAAATGCATTGCAAACGCTATTCAGGAGCTGAAAATTAAGCACTTTAAAGCAATAAAAGAATGAAAGTCTCAAAACTCGGAATCTAATGGCTGAATCTTGTCAGTTATATAGAGTACATGATTTACAGTTGATTTGAGTCAGTGTGGCCTGTTTTAGGCTGAAATTTAAGTCAAAGTCATGTAATGTGAACGAGTACAATGCCAAAAATTGTAAATGAATTGAAAACGCTACAGGAGCTGAGAAGCACTTTAAAGCAATAAAGAAATGAAAGTCTCAAAAACAGAACCTAATGGCTAAATCTTGTCAGTCGTATGGATTAGATGATTTACAGTTGATTTGAGTCAGCGGGGCCTGTTTTAGGCTGAAATTTAAGTCAAAGTCATGTAACGTGAACAAGTACAATGCCAAACATTGTAAATGCATTGGAAACGCTATTCAGGAGCTGAAAAGCACTTTAAAGCAATAAAAGAATGAAAGCCTCAAAACTCTGAATTTAATGGCTAAATCTTGTCAGTCCTATGGATTAGATGATTTACAGTTGATTTGAGTCAGTGTGGCCTGTTTTAGGCTGAAATTTAAGTCAAAGTCATGTAACGTGAACAAGTACAATGCCAAACATTATAAATGCATTGAAAACGCTATCCAGGAGCTGAAAAGCACTAAAGCAATAAAAGAATGAAAGTCTCGAAACTCGGAATCTAATGATTCATTGAGTCAGTGTGGCCTGTTTTAGGCTGAAATTTAGGTCAAAGTCATGTAATGTGAACTGGTACAATGCCAAACACTGTAAATGCATTGCAAACGCTATTCAGGAGCTGAAAATTAAGCACTTTAAAGCAATAAAAGAATGAAAGTCTCAAAACTCGGAATCTAATGGCTGAATCTTGTCAGTCATATAGAGTACATGATTTACAGTTGATTTGAGTCAGTGTGGCCTGTTTTAGGCTGAAATTTAAGTCAAAGTCATGTAATGTGAACGAGTACAATGCCAAAAATTGTAAATGAATTGAAAACGCTACAGGAGCTGAAAAGCACTTTAAAGCAATAAAGAAATGAAAGTCTCAAAAACAGAACCTAATGGCTAAATCTTGTCAGTCGTATGGATTAGATGATTTACAGTTGATTTGAGTCAGCGGGGCCTGTTTTAGGCTGAAATTTAAGTCAAAGTCATGTCATGTGAACAAGTACAATGCCAAACATTGTAAATGCATTGAAAACGCTATCCAGGAGCTGAAAAGCACTTTAAAGCAATAAAAGAATGAAAGTCTCGAAACTCGGAATCTAATGATTCATTGAGTCAGTGTGGCCTGTTTTAGGCTGAAATTTAAGTCAAAGTCATGTAACGTGAACAAGTACAATGCCAAACATTGTAAATGCATTGGAAACGCTATTCAGGAGCTGAAAAGCACTTTAAAGCAATAAAAGAATGAAAGCCTCAAAACTCGGAATCTAATGGCTAAATCTTGTCAGTCCTATGGATTAGATGATTTACAGTTGATTTGAGTCAGTGTGGCCTGTTTTAGGCTGAAATTTAAGTCAAAGTCATGTAATGTGAACAAGTACAATGCCAAACATTATAAATGCATTGAAAACGCTATCCAGGAGCTGAAAAGCACTAAAGCAATAAAAGAATGAAAGTCTCGAAACTCGGAATCTAATGATTCATTGAGTCAGTGTGGCCTGTTTTAGGCTGAAATTTAGGTCAAAGTCATGTAATGTGAACTGGTACAATGCCAAACACTGTAAATGCATTGCAAACGCTATTCAGGAGCTGAAAATTAAGCACTTTAAAGCAATAAAAGAATGAAAGTCTCAAAACTCGGAATCTAATGGCTGAATCTTGTCAGTCATATAGAGTACATGATTTACAGTTGATTTGAGTCAGTGTGGCCTGTTTTAGGCTGAAATTTAAGTCAAAGTCATGTAATGTGAACGAGTACAATGCCAAAAATTGTAAATGAATTGAAAACGCTACAGGAGCTGAAAAGCACTTTAAAGCAATAAAGAAATGAAAGTCTCAAAAACAGAACCTAATGGCTAAATCTTGTCAGTCGTATGGATTAGATGATTTACAGTTGATTTGAGTCAGCGGGGCCTGTTTTAGGCTGAAATTTAAGTCAAAGTCATGTCATGTGAACAAGTACAATGCCAAACATTGTAAATGCATTGAAAACGCTATCCAGGAGCTGAAAAGCACTTTAAAGCAATAAAAGAATGAAAGTCTCGAAACTCGGAATCTAATGATTCATTGAGTCAGTGTGGCCTGTTTTAGGCTGAAATTTAAGTCAAAGTCATGTAACGTGAACAAGTACAATGCCAAACATTGTAAATGCATTGGAAACGCTATTCAGGAGCTGAAAAGCACTTTAAAGCAATAAAAGAATGAAAGCCTCAAAACTCGGAATCTAATGGCTAAATCTTGTCAGTCCTATGGATTAGATGATTTACAGTTGATTTGAGTCAGTGTGGCCTGTTTTAGGCTGAAATTTAAGTCAAAGTCATGTAATGTGAACAAGTACAATGCCAAACATTATAAATGCATTGAAAACGCTATCCAGGAGCTGAAAAGCACTAAAGCAATAATAGAATGAAAGTCTCGAAACTCGGAATCTAATGATTCATTGAGTCAGTGTGGCCTGTTTTAGGCTGAAATTTAAGTCAAAGTCATGTAATGTGAACTGGTACAATGCCAAACATTGTAAATGCATTGCAAACGCTATTCAGGAGCTGAAAATTAAGCACTTTAAAGCAATAAGAGAATGAAAGTCTCAAAACTCGGAATCTAATGGCTGAATCTTGTCAGTTATATAGAGTACATGATTTACAGTTGATTTGAGTCAGTGTGGCCTGTTTTAGGCTGAAATTTAAGTCAAAGTCATGTAATGTGAACGAGTACAATGCCAAAAATTGTAAATGAATTGAAAACGCTACAGGAGCTGAGAAGCACTTTAAAGCAATAAAGAAATGAAAGTCTCAAAAACAGAACCTAATGGCTAAATCTTGTCAGTCGTATGGATTAGATGATTTACAGTTGATTTGAGTCAGCGGGGCCTGTTTTAGGCTGAAATTTAAGTCAAAGTCATGTAATATGAACAAGTACAATGCCAAACATTGTAAATGCATTGAAAACGCTATCCAGGAGCTGAAAAGCACTTTAAAGCAATAAAAGAATGAAAGTCTCGAAACTCGGAATCTAATGATTCATTGAGTCAGTGTGGCCTGTTTTAGGCTGAAATTTAAGTCAAAGTCATGTAACGTGAACAAGTACAATGCCAAACATTGTAAATGCATTGGAAACGCTATTCAGGAGCTGAAAAGCACTTTAAAGCAATAAAAGAATGAAAGTCTCGAAACTCGGAATCTAATGATTCATTGAGTCAGTGTGGCCTGTTTTAGGCTGAAATTTAAGTCAAAGTCATGTAACGTGAACAAGTACAATGCCAAACATTGTAAATGCATTGGAAACGCTATTCAGGAGCTGAAAAGCACTTTAAAGCAATAAAAGAATGAAAGCCTCAAAACTCGGAATCTAATGGCTAAATCTTGTCAGTCCTATGGATTAGATGATTTACAGTTGATTTGAGTCAGTGTGGCCTGTTTTAGGCTGAAATTTAAGTCAAAGTCATGTAATGTGAACAAGTACAATGCCAAACATTATAAATGCATTGAAAACGCTATCCAGGAGCTGAAAAGCACTAAAGCAATAAAAGAATGAAAGTCTCGAAACTCGGAATCTAATGATTCATTGAGTCAGTGTGGCCTGTTTTAGGCTGAAATTTAAGTCAAAGTCATGTAATGTGAACTGGTACAATGCCAAACATTGTAAATGCATTGCAAACGCTATTCAGGAGCTGAAAATTAAGCACTTTAAAGCAATAAAAGAATGAAAGTCTCAAAACTCGGAATCTAATGGCTGAATCTTGTCAGTCATATAGAGTACATGATTTACAGTTGATTTGAGTCAGTGTGGCCTGTTTTAGGCTGAAATTTAAGTCAAAGTCATGTAATGTGAACGAGTACAATGCCAAAAATTGTAAATGAATTGAAAACGCTACAGGAGCTGAAAAGCACTTTAAAGCAATAAAGAAATGAAAGTCTCAAAAACAGAACCTAATGGCTAAATCTTGTCAGTCGTATGGATTAGATGATTTACAGTTGATTTGAGTCAGCGGGTCCTGTTTTAGGCTGAAATTTAAGTCAAAGTCATGTAATGTGAACAAGTACAATGCCAAACATTGTAAATGCATTGAAAACGCTATTCAGGAGCTGAAAAGCACTTTAAAGCAATAAAAGAATGAAAGCCTCAAAACTCGGAATCTAATGATTCATTGAGTCAGTGTGGCCTGTTTTAGGCTGAAATTTAAGTCAAAGTCATGTAACGTGAACAAGTACAATGCCAAACATTGTAAATGCATTGGAAACGCTATTCAGGAGCTGAAAAGCACTTTAAAGCAATAAAAGAATGAAAGTCTCGAAACTCGGAATCTAATGATTCATTGAGTCAGTGTGGCCTGTTTTAGGCTGAAATTTAAGTCAAAGTCATGTAACGTGAACAAGTACAATGCCAAACATTGTAAATGCATTGGAAAGGCTATTCAGAAGCTGAAAAGCACTTTAAAGCAATAAAAGAATGAAAGCCTCAAAACTCGGAATCTAATGGCTAAATCTTGTCAGTCCTATGGATTAGATGATTTACAGTTGATTTGAGTCAGTGTGGCCTGTTTTAGGCTGAAATTTAAGTCAAAGTCATGTAACGTGAACAAGTCTATATATGCCAAATATTGTAAATGCATTGAAAACCCTATTCAAGACCTGAAAAGCGCTTTAAAGCAATAAAGAAATGAAAGTCTCAAAACTCGGAATCTAATGGCTAAATCTTGTCAGTCGTATGGATTAGGTGATTTACAGTTGATTTGAGTCAGCGGGGCCTGTTTTAGGCTGAAATTTAAGTCAAAGTCATGTAATATGAACAAGTACAATGCCAAACATTGTAAATGCATTGAAAACGCTATCCAGGAGCTGAAAAGCACTTTAAAGCAATAAAAGAATGAAAGTCTCGAAACTCGGAATCTAATGATTCATTGAGTCAGTGTGGCCTGTTTTAGGCTGAAATTTAAGTCAAAGTCATGTACCGTGAACAAGTACAATGCCAAACATTGTAAATGCATTGGAAACGCTATTCAGGAGCTGAAAAGCACTTTAAAGCAATAAAAGAATGAAAGCCTCAAAACTCGGAATCTAATGGCTAAATCTTGTCAGTCGTATGGATTAGATGATTTACATTTGATTTGAGTCAGTGTGGCCTGTTTTAGGCAGAAATCTAAGTCAAAGTCATGTAATGTGAACTGGTACAATGCCAAACATTGTAAATGCATTGAAAACGCTATTCAAGACCTGAAAAGCACTTTAAAGCAATAAAAGAATGAAAGTCTCAAAAACAGAACCTAATGAATAAATCTTGTCAGTCGTATGGATTAGATGATTTACAGTTGATTTGAGTCAGTGTGGCCTGTTTTAGGCAGAAATCTAAGTCAAAGTCATGTAATGTGAACTGGTACAATGCCAAACATTGTAAATGCATTGCAAACGCTATTCAGGAGCTGAAAAGCACTTTATAGCAATAAAAGAATGAAAGTCTCAAAACTCGGAATCTAATGGCTCATTGAGTCAATGTGGCCTGTTTTAGGATGAAATCTGAGTCAAAGTCATGTAATGTGAACTGGTACAATGCCAAACATTGTAAATGCATTGAAAACGCTATTCAAGACCTGAAAAGCACTTTAAAGCAATAAAAGAATGAAAGTCTCAAAAACAGAACCTAATGACTAAATCTTGTCAGTCGTATGGACTCGATGATTTACAGTTGATTTGAGTCAGTGTGGCCTGTTTTAGAATGAAATCTAAGTCAAAGTCATGTAACGTGAACAAGTCTAATGCCAAACATTGTAAATGCATTGAAAACGCTATTCAAGACCTGAAAAGCGCTTTAAAGCAATAAAGAAATGAAAGTCTCAAAACTCGGAATCTAATGGCTAAATCTTGTCAGTCGTATGGATTAGGTGATTTACAGTTGATTTGAGTCAGCGGGGTGTGTTTTAGGCTGAAATTTAAGTCAAAGTCAAGTCAAAGTCATGTAATGTGAACAAGTACAATGCCAAACATTGTAAATGCATTGCAAACGCTATTCAGGAGCTGAAAATCACTTTAAAGCAATAAAAGAATGAAAGTCTCAAAACTCGGAATCTAATGGCTAAATCTTGTCAGTCATATAGAGTACATGATGTACCGTTGATTTGAGTCAGTGTGGCCTGTTTTAGGCTGAAATTTAAGTCAAAGTCATGTAATGTTAACTAGTACAATGCCAAACATTGTAAATGCATTGCAAACGCTATTCAGGAGCTGAAAATTACTTTAAAGCAATAAAAGAATGAAAGTCTCAAAACTCGGAATCTAATGACTAAGTCTTGTCAGTCGTATGGAGTAGATGATTTACAGTTGATTTGTGTCAGTGTGGCCTGTTTTAGGCTGAAATTTAAGTCAAAGTCATGTAACGTGAACAAGTCTATATATGCCAAATATTGTAAATGCATTGAAAACCCTATTCAAGACCTGAAAAGCGCTTTAAAGCAATAAAGAAATGAAAGTCTCAAAACTCGGAATCTAATGGCTAAATCTTGTCAGTCGTATGGATTAGGTGATTTACAGTTGATTTGAGTCAGCGGGGCCTGTTTTAGGCTGAAATTTAAGTCAAAGTCATGTAATGTGAACAAGTACAATGCCAAACATTGTAAATGCATTGAAAACGCTATCCAGGAGCTGAAAAGCACTTTAAAGCAATAAAAGAATGAAAGTCTCGAAACTCGGAATCTAATGATTCATTGAGTCAGTGTGGCCTGTTTTAGGCTGAAATTTAAGTCAAAGTCATGTACCGTGAACAAGTACAATGCCAAACATTGTAAATGCATTGGAAACGCTATTCAGGAGCTGAAAAGCACTTTAAAGCAATAAAAGAATGAAAGCCTCAAAAATCGGAATCTAATGGCTAAATCTTGTCAGTCGTATGGATTAGATGATTTACAGTTGATTTGAGTCAGTGTGGCCTGTTTTAGGCAGAAATCTAAGTCAAAGTCATGTAATGTGAACTGGTACAATGCCAAACATTGTAAATGCATTGAAAACGCTATTCAAGACCTGAAAAGCACTTTAAAGCAATAAAAGAATGAAAGTCTCAAAAACAGAACCTAATGAATAAATCTTGTCAGTCGTATGGATTAGATGATTTACAGTTGATTTGAGTCAGTGTGGCCTGTTTTAGGCAGAAATCTAAGTCAAAGTCATGTAATGTGAACTGGTACAATGCCAAACATTGTAAATGCATTGCAAACGCTATTCAGGAGCTGAAAAGCACTTTATAGCAATAAAAGAATGAAAGTCTCAAAACTCGGAATCTAATGGCTCATTGAGTCAATGTGGCCTGTTTTAGGATGAAATCTGAGTCAGAGTCATGTAATGTGAACTGGTACAATGCCACACATTGTAAATGCATTGAAAACGCTATTCAAGACCTGAAAAGCACTTTAAAGCAATAAAAGAATGAAAGTCTCAAAAACAGAACCTAATGACTAAATCTTGTCAGTCGTATGGACTCGATGATTTACAGTTGATTTGAGTCAGTGTGGCCTGTTTTAGAATGAAATCTAAGTCAAAGTCATGTAACGTGAACAAGTCTAATGCCAAACATTGTAAATGCATTGAAAACGCTATTCAAGACCTGAAAAGCGCTTTAAAGCAATAAAGAAATGAAAGTCTCAAAACTCGGAATCTAATGGCTAAATCTTGTCAGTCGTATGGATTAGGTGATTTACAGTTGATTTGAGTCAGCGGGGTGTGTTTTAGGCTGAAATTTAAGTCAAAGTCAAGTCAAAGTCATGTAATGTGAACAAGTACAATGCCAAACATTGTAAATGCATTGCAAACGCTATTCAGCAGCTGAAAAGCACTTTAAAGCAATAAAAGAAGGAAAGTCTCAAAACTCGGAATCTAATGACTAAGTCTTGTCAGTCGTATGGAGTAGATGATTTACAGTTGATTTGTGTCAGTGTGGCCTGTTTTAGGCTGAAATTTAAGTCAAAGTCATGTAACGTGAACAAGTACAATGCCAAACATTGTAAATGCATTGGAAACGCTATTCAGGAGCTCAAAAGCACTTTAAAGCAATAAAAGAATGAAAGCCTCAAAACTCGGAATCTAATGGCTAAATCTTGTCAGTCGTATGGATTAGATGATTTACAGTTGATTTGAGTCAGTGTGGCCTGTTTTAGGCAGAAATCTAAGTCAAAGTCATGTAATGTGAACTGGTACAATGCCAAACATTGTAAATGCATTGAAAACGCTATTCAAGACCTGAAAAGCGCTTTAAAGCAATAAAGAAATGAAAGTCTCAAAACTCGGAATCTAATGGCTAAATCTTGTCAGTCGTATGGATTAGGTGATTTACAGTTGATTTGAGTCAGCGGGGTGTGTTTTAGGCTGAAATTTAAGTCAAAGTCAAGTCAAAGTCATGTAATGTGAACAAGTACAATGCCAAACATTGTAAATGCATTGCAAACGCTATTCAGCAGCTGAAAAGCACTTTAAAGCAATAAAAGAAGGAAAGTCTCAAAACTCGGAATCTAATGACTAAGTCTTGTCAGTCGTATGGAGTAGATGATTTACAGTTGATTTGTGTCAGTGTGGCCTGTTTTAGGCTGAAATTTAAGTCAAAGTCATGTAACGTGAACAAGTACAATGCCAAACATTGTAAATGCATTGGAAACGCTATTCAGGAGCTCAAAAGCACTTTAAAGCAATAAAAGAATGAAAGCCTCAAAACTCGGAATCTAATGGCTAAATCTTGTCAGTCGTATGGATTAGATGATTTACAGTTGATTTGAGTCAGTGTGGCCTGTTTTAGGCAGAAATCTAAGTCAAAGTCATGTAATGTGAACTGGTACAATGCCAAACATTGTAAATGCATTGAAAACGCTATTCAAGACCTGAAAAGCGCTTTAAAGCAATAAAGAAATGAAAGTCTCAAAACTCGGAATCTAATGGCTAAATCTTGTCAGTCGTATGGATTAGGTGATTTACAGTTGATTTGAGTCAGCGGGGTGTGTTTTAGGCTGAAATTTAAGTCAAAGTCAAGTCAAAGTCATGTAATGTGAACAAGTACAATGCCAAACATTGTAAATGCATTGCAAACGCTATTCAGCAGCTGAAAAGCACTTTAAAGCAATAAAAGAAGGAAAGTCTCAAAACTCGGAATCTAATGACTAAGTCTTGTCAGTCGTATGGAGTAGATGATTTACAGTTGATTTGTGTCAGTGTGGCCTGTTTTAGGCTGAAATTTAAGTCAAAGTCATGTAACGTGAACAAGTACAATGCCAAACATTGTAAATGCATTGGAAACGCTATTCAGGAGCTCAAAAGCACTTTAAAGCAATAAAAGAATGAAAGCCTCAAAACTCGGAATCTAATGGCTAAATCTTGTCAGTCGTATGGATTAGATGATTTACAGTTGATTTGAGTCAGTGTGGCCTGTTTTAGGCAGAAATCTAAGTCAAAGTAATGTAATGTGAACTGGTACAATGCCAAACATTGTAAATGCATTGAAAACGCTATTCAAAACCTGAAAAGCACTTTAAAGCAATAAAAGAATGAAAGTCTCAAAAACAGAACCTAATGAATAAATCTTGTCAGTCGTATGGATTAGATGATTTACAGTTGATTTGAGTCAGTGTGGCCTGTTTTAGGCAGAAATCTAAGTCAAAGTCATGTAATGTGAACTGGTACAATGCCAAATGTACAATGTCTGTGTTGTCATCGTACTGCTACTATGGGTTAACATATGAATGTATTTCAATGCTAGCTTAATACTACTTTGTCTTGCCAATGAAAATACACGATCATGTGTGACGTGATCTGTAGTCGAGGGGAGGAAGGGATGGGGGCTAGCATACTTTGAGAAGAGTTCAACAAAACATCCAGCAGGTGGTGGTATACAGTCAAATTGAGATTTTATCGCATAGTTTGGAGATGTTGAAGCGTGATATCTTATTGTGGGGGACATAACTACGTCCCCAGATATGTTGACAGCATTGATGGTCAGTTTGGTGACCCTGGATCAAGTTAATATCCCCAGAAAAACAGCAGCGGCCAGTGTTTAGAAGTGCGGTCGGGTTTGGACAAGAGTAGCGCACGGCTAATTTACGGGCGCCAGCGTCTTTTGACCGGCTCTAGTAAAGGCTAAGCTAACTCTAAATTTTTAAACAATATTTAGCTCGAAAGGTAAGAAGTTAACGTGAAATCAGCAAATCAGCTGAAAACGTGATACGATTATTTTTATCAATATTTGAAGTGGCATTTTATCAGAATGTTAGCTAAAAACCGGTCGGGATTGGACACAGTGACGCTACGTATTAGCATGCCCCAATCCTATTTCTGAAAATATGTTTATATATTTAAACTATTTCTGTAAAGAAACTCACCTTTGAAGTAGCTAATTTCCAGTTGAAATCCAATGCGTACAAGACGGTGTTGAACCCCTGCAAAATCTCTTCTGAAACCCCAGTTTCAGCGATGCGTTGAAATGGGCATGCGCAAAGTTGTTGCTCAGGGGCAGACTGAGGGGCAGGTTTGCTAAGGAAGAATTGTAATATTCTGTGATGACTTGTCTTTGGAAATGAAACTCTTAAGAGTCGCTTACCTTTTGGTCACATTTAACAATTTTGTATCACAAAAATTATTGGAGCACAAATTTGTATTGTGTGTCATACAGCTTTGGTGTGCTATACAAATAATGTTTGCTTAATCATGTTACACATCACACATTGATTGCTTTTGTACATGTTTATAGTAAAGAATGAAAGACTAAATTATATTCCAAATTCAGTATTTTATTTATTAAAGCTATGTTTCTGCATATGAGAAAATTGATGACCAATGACATGCTGGGGCTGAGCTGCACATGAATTACATGCATTGTCTACATTTATACGTGCTGGGTGCAACATTTAATATTATGTGTGATTGAAATGTATGTAGACTATACATTGCAAAGGTGTCAGAACTGAGAGCAGTCCAGTGTGATCTCTCCATCTCTGGATAAACCACTATATTGCACTCGAGATCCGTTGTCCTGCGACCAAAGAGCGACTTAACCGCAACTTAACCCATGGTACCAAAATTAATGTATCCAGCCGACTAAGGTACAATGTCGCGGCAACGTTGTCCACGGGTCTAAAAATAAGGTAACCAGCCGACCAAGGTACGACGTTGCGGCAACGTTGTCCATGGGACCAAAAAATAACGTAACCAGCCGACCAAGGTACAACGTCGCGGCAACGTTGCCCACGGGTCTAAAAATAACGTAACCAGCCGACCAAGGTACAACGTTGCGGCAACGTTGTCCAGGGGACCAAAAAATAACGTAACCAGCCGACCAAGGTACGACGTCGTGGCAGCGTTGTCCATGGGACCAACTGGCAACATTCCCTTTATAACGTTGCTACGACGTTGCCACAACGTTGCCAGAAGGTAACGTCGCGGGTTACCAACTGAGCACTTACTGGCAACGTTGCTGCAACGTCATGTGTTAGCTGGGAAGCACTTTAAAGCAATAAAAGAATGAAAGCCTCAAAACTCGGAATCTAATGGCTAAATCTTGTCAGTCGTATGGATTAGATGATTTACAGTTGATTTGAGTCAGTGTGGCCTGTTTTAGGCAGAAATCTAAGTCAAAGTCATGTAATGTGAACTGGTACAATGCCAAACATTGTAAATGCATTGCAAACGCTATTCAGGAGCTGAAAAGCACTTTAAAGCAATAAAAGAATGAAAGTCTCGAAACTCGGAATCTGATGACTCATTGAGTCAGTGTGGCCTGTTTTAGGCTGAAATTTAAGTCAAAGTCATGTAATGTGAACTAGTACAATGCCAAACATTGTAAATGCATTGCAAACGCTATTCAGGAGCTGAAAAGCACTTTAAAGCAATAAAAGAATGAATGTCTCAAAACTCGGAATCTAATGGCTAAATCTTGTCAGTCATATAGAGTACATGATTTACAATTGATTTGGGTCAGCGTGACCTGTTTTAGGCTGAAATCTAAGTCAAAGTCATGTAATGTGAACAAGTACAATGCCAAACATTGTAAATGCATTGAAAACGCTATTGAAGACCTGAAAAGCACTTTAAAGCAATAAAAGAATGAAAGTCTCAAAACTCGGAATCTAATGGCTAAATCTTGTCAGTCGTATGGATTAGGTGATTTACAGTTGATTTGAGTCAGCGGGGCATACTTTAGGCTGAAATTTAAGTCAAAGTCATGTAACGTGAACAAGTACAATGCCAAACATTGTAAATGCATTGAAAACGCTATTCAGGAGCTGAAAAGCACTTCAAAGCAATAAAAGAATGAAAGTCTTGAAACTCAGAATCTAATGACTCATTGAGTCAGTGTGGCCAGTTTTAGGCTGAAATTTAAGTCAAAGTCATGTAATGTGAACTAGTACAATGCCAAACATTGTAAATGCATTGCAAACGCTATTCAGGAGCTGAAAAGCACTTTAAAGCAATAAAAGAATGAATGTCTCAAAACTCGGAATCTAATGGCTAAATCTTGTCAGACATATAGAGTACATGATTTACAGTTGATTTGAGTCAGTGTGGCCTGTTTTAGGCTGAAATTTAAGTCAAAGTCATGTAATGTGAACGAGTACCATGCCAAAAATTGTAAATGAATTGAAAACGCTATTCAGGAGCTGAAAAGCACTTTAAAGCAATAAAGAAATGAAAGTCTCAAAAACAGAACCTAATGACTAAATCTTGTCAGTCGTATGGAGTAGATGATTTACAATTGATTTAAGTCAGCGTGGCCTGTTTTAGGCTGAAATTTAAGTCAAAGTCATGTAACGTGAACAAGTACAATGCCAAACATTGTAAATGCATTGCAAACGCTATTCAGGAGCTGAAAAGCACTTAAAGCAATAAAAGAATGAAAGTCTCAAAACTCGGAATCTAATGGCTCATTGAGTCAGTGTGGCCTGTTTTAGGCTGAAATCTAAGTCAAAGTCATGTAATGTGAACTAGTACAATGCCAAACATTGTAAATGCATTGAAAACACTATTCAGGAGCGAAAAAACACTTTAAAGCAATACAAGAATGAAAGTCTCAAAATTCGGAATCTAATGGCTCATTGAGTCAATGTGGCCTGTTTTAGGCTGAAATCTGAGTCAATGTCTTGTAATGTGAACTAGTACAATGCCAAACATTGTAAATGCATTGAAAACGCTGTTCAGGAGCTGAAAAGCACTTTAAAGCAATAAAGAGATGAAAGTTTCAAAACAGAACCTAATGACTAAATCTTGTCAGTAGTATGGAGTAGATGATTTACAGTTGATTTGAGTCAGCGTGGCCTGTTTTAGGATGAAATCTAAGTCAAAGTCATGTAATGTGAACTGGTACAATGCCAAACATTGTAAATGCATTGCAAACGCTATTCAGGAGCTGAAAAGCACTTTAAAGCAATAAAAGAATGAAAGTCTCGAAACTCGGAATCTAATGACTCATTGAGTCAGTGTGGCCTGTTTTAGGCTGAAATTTAAGTCAAAGTCATGTAATGTGAACTAGTACAATGCCAAACATTGTAAATGCATTGCAAACGCTATTCAGGAGCTAAAAAGCACTTTAAAGCAATAAAAGAATGAATGTCTCAAAACTCGGAATCTAATGGCTAAATCTTGTCAGTCGTATGGATTAGGTGATTTACAGTTGATTTGAGTCAGCGGGGCCTACTTTAGGCTGAAATTTAAGTCAAAGTCATGTAACGTGAACAAGTACAATGCCAAACATTGTAAATGCATTGAAAACGCTATTCAGGAGCTGAAAAGCACTTCAAAGCAATAAAAGAATGAAAGTCTTGAAACTCAGAATCTAATGACTCATTGAGTCAGTGTGGCCAGTTTTAGGCTGAAATTTAAGTCAAAGTCATGTAATGTGAACTAGTACAATGCCAAACATTGTAAATGCATTGCAAACGCTATTCAGGAGCTGAAAAGCACTTTAAAGCAATAAAAGAATGAATTTCTCAAAACTCGGAATCTAATGGCTAAATCTTGTCAGACATATAGAGTACATGATTTACAGTTGATTTGAGTCAGTGTGGCCTGTTTTAGGCTGAAATTTAAGTCAAAGTCATGTAATGTGAACGAGTACAATGCCAAAAATTGTAAATTAATTGAAAACGCTATTCAGGAGCTGAAAAGCACTTTAAAGCAATAAAGAAATGAAAGTCTCAAAAACAGAACCTAATGACTAAATCTTGTCAGTCGTATGGAGTAGATGATTTACAGTTGATTTGAGTCAGTGTGGCCTGTTTTAGGCTGAAATTTAAGTCAAAGTCATGTAACGTGAACAAGTACAATGCCAAACATTGTAAATGCATTGCAAACGCTATTCAGGAGCTGAAAAGCACTTAAAGCAATAAAAGAATGAAAGTCTCAAAACTCGGAATCTAATGGCTCATTGAGTCAGTGTGGCCTGTTTTAGGCTGAAATCTAAGTCAAAGTCATGTAATGTGAACTAGTACAATGCCAAACATTGTAAATGCATTGAAAACGCTATTCAGGAGCGAAAAAACACTTTAAAGCAATAAAAGAATGAAAGTCTTGAAACTCAGAATCTAATGACTCATTGAGTCAGTGTGGCCAGTTTTAGGCTGAAATTTAAGTCAAAGTCATGTAATGTGAACTAGTACAATGCCAAACATTGTAAATGCATTGCAAACGCTATTCAGGAGCTGAAAAGCACTTTAAAGCAATAAAAGAATGAATGTCTCAAAACTCGGAATCTAATGGCTAAATCTTGTCAGACATATAGAGTACATGATTTACAGTTGATTTGAGTCAGTGTGGCCTGTTTTAGGCTGAAATTTAAGTCAAAGTCATGTAATGTGAACGAGTACAATGCCAAAAATTGTAAATTAATTGAAAACGCTATTCAGGAGCTGAAAAGCACTTTAAAGCAATAAAGAAATGAAAGTCTCAAAAACAGAACCTAATGACTAAATCTTGTCAGTCGTATGGAGTAGATGATTTACAGTTGATTTAAGTCAGCGTGGCCTGTTTTAGGCTGAAATTTAAGTCAAAGTCATGTAACGTGAACAAGTACAATGCCAAACATTGTAAATGCATTGCAAACGCTATTCAGGAGCTGAAAAGCACTTAAAGCAATAAAAGAATGAAAGTCTCAAAACTCGGAATCTAATGGCTCATTGAGTCAGTGTGGCCTGTTTTAGGCTGAAATCTAAGTCAAAGTCATGTAATGTGAACTAGTACAATGCCAAACATTGTAAATGCATTGAAAACGCTATTCAGGAGCGAAAAAACACTTTAAAGCAATAAAAGAATGAAAGTCTTGAAACTCAGAATCTAATGACTCATTGAGTCAGTGTGGCCAGTTTTAGGCTGAAATTTAAGTCAAAGTCATGTAATGTGAACTAGTACAATGCCAAACATTGTAAATGCATTGCAAACGCTATTCAGGAGCTGAAAAGCACTTTAAAGCAATAAAAGAATGAATGTCTCAAAACTCGGAATCTAATGGCTAAATCTTGTCAGTCGTATGGATTAGGTGATTTACAGTTGATTTGAGTCAGCGGGGCCTACTTTAGGCTGAAATTTAAGTCAAAGTCATGTAACGTGAACAAGTACAATGCCAAACATTGTAAATGCATTGAAAACGCTATTCAGGAGCTGAAAAGCACTTCAAAGCAATAAAAGAATGAAAGTCTTGAAACTCAGAATCTAATGACTCATTGAGTCAGTGTGGCCAGTTTTAGGCTGAAATTTAAGTCAAAGTCATGTAATGTGAACTAGTACAATGCCAAACATTGTAAATGCATTGCAAACGCTATTCAGGAGCTGAAAAGCACTTTAAAGCAATAAAAGAATGAATGTCTCAAAACTCGGAATCTAATGGCTAAATCTTGTCAGACATATAGAGTACATGATTTACAGTTGATTTGAGTCAGTGTGGCCTGTTTTAGGCTGAAATTTAAGTCAAAGTCATGTAATGTGAACGAGTACAATGCCAAAAATTGTAAATTAATTGAAAACGCTATTCAGGAGCTGAAAAGCACTTTAAAGCAATAAAGAAATGAAAGTCTCAAAAACAGAACCTAATGACTAAATCTTGTCAGTCGTATGGAGTAGATGATTTACAGTTGATTTAAGTCAGCGTGGCCTGTTTTAGGCTGAAATTTAAGTCAAAGTCATGTAACGTGAACAAGTACAATGCCAAACATTGTAAATGCATTGCAAACGCTATTCAGGAGCTGAAAAGCACTTAAAGCAATAAAAGAATGAAAGTCTCAAAACTCGGAATCTAATGGCTAAATCTTGTCAGTCATATAGAGTACATGATGTACCGTTGATTTGAGTCAGTGTGGCCTGTTTTAGGCTGAAATTTAAGTCAAAGTCATGTAATGTGAACAAGTACAATGCCAAACATTGGAAATGCATTGCAAACGCTATTCAGGAGCTGAAAATTACTTTAAAGCAATAAAAGAATGAAAGTCTCAAAACTCGGAATCTAATGACTAAGTCTTGTCAGTCGTATGGAGTAGATGATTTACAGTTGATTTGTGTCAGTGTGGCCTGTTTTAGGCTGAAATTTAAGTCAAAGTCATGTAACGTGAACAAGTCTATATATGCCAAATATTGTAAATGCATTGAAAACCCTATTCAAGACCTGAAAAGCGCTTTAAAGCAATACAGAAATGAAAGTCTCAAAACTCGGAATCTAATGGCTAAATCTTGTCAGTCGTATGGATTAGGTGATTTACAGTTGATTTGAGTCAGCGGGGCCTGTTTTAGGCTGAAATTTAAGTCAAAGTCATGTAATGTGAACAAGTACAATGCCAAACATTGTAAATGCATTGAAAACGCTATCCAGGAGCTGAAAAGCACTTTAAAGCAATAAAAGAATGAAAGTCTCGAAACTCGGAATCTAATGATTCATTGAGTCAGTGTGGCCTGTTTTAGGCTGAAATTTAAGTCAAAGTCATGTACCGTGAACAAGTACAATGCCAAACATTGTAAATGCATTGGAAACGCTATTCAGGAGCTGAAAAGCACTTTAAAGCAATAAAAGAATGAAAGCCTCAAAACTCGGAATCTAATGGCTAAATCTTGTCAGTCGTATGGATTAGATGATTTACAGTTGATTTGAGTCAGTGTGGCCTGTTTTAGGCAGAAATCTAAGTCAAAGTCATGTAATGTGAACTGGTACAATGCCAAACATTGTAAATGCATTGAAAACGCTATTCAAGACCTGAAAAGCACTTTAAAGCAATAAAAGAATGAAAGTCTCAAAAACAGAACCTAATGAATAAATCTTGTCAGTCGTATGGATTAGATGATTTACAGTTGATTTGAGTCAGTGTGGCCTGTTTTAGGCAGAAATCTAAGTCAAAGTCATGTAATGTGAACTGGTACAATGCCAAACATTGTAAATGCATTGCAAACGCTATTCAGGAGCTGAAAAGCACTTTATAGCAATAAAAGAATGAAAGTCTCAAAACTCGGAATCTAATGGCTCATTGAGTCAATGTGGCCTGTTTTAGGATGAAATCTGAGTCAAAGTCATGTAATGTGAACTGGTACAATGCCAAACATTGTAAATGCATTGAAAACGCTATTCAAGACCTGAAAAGCACTTTAAAGCAATAAAAGAATGAAAGTCTCAAAAACAGAACCTAATGACTAAATCTTGTCAGTCGTATGGACTCGATGATTTACAGTTGATTTGAGTCGGTGTGGCCTGTTTTAGAATGAAATCTAAGTCAAAGTCATGTAACGTGAACAAGTCTAATGCCAAACATTGTAAATGCATTGAAAACGCTATTCAAGACCTGAAAAGCGCTTTAAAGCAATAAAGAAATGAAAGTCTCAAAACTCGGAATCTAATGGCTAAATCTTGTCAGTCGTATGGATTAGGTGATTTACAGTTGATTTGAGTCAGCGGGGTGTGTTTTAGGCTGAAATTTAAGTCAAAGTCAAGTCAAAGTCATGTAATGTGAACAAGTACAATGCCAAACATTGTAAATGCATTGCAAACGCTATTCAGCAGCTGAAAAGCACTTTAAAGCAATAAAAGAAGGAAAGTCTCAAAACTCGGAATCTAATGACTAAGTCTTGTCAGTCGTATGGAGTAGATGATTTACAGTTGATTTGTGTCAGTGTGGCCTGTTTTAGGCTGAAATTTAAGTCAAAGTCATGTAACGTGAACAAGTACAATGCCAAACATTGTAAATGCATTGGAAACGCTATTCAGGAGCTCAAAAGCACTTTAAAGCAATAAAAGAATGAAAGCCTCAAAACTCGGAATCTAATGGCTAAATCTTGTCAGTCGTATGGATTAGATGATTTACAGTTGATTTGAGTCAGTGTGGCCTGTTTTAGGCAGAAATCTAAGTCAAAGTCATGTAATGTGAACTGGTACAATGCCAAACATTGTAAATGCATTGAAAACGCTATTCAAGACCTGAAAAGCGCTTTAAAGCAATAAAGAAATGAAAGTCTCAAAACTCGGAATCTAATGGCTAAATCTTGTCAGTCGTATGGATTAGGTGATTTACAGTTGATTTGAGTCAGCGGGGTGTGTTTTAGGCTGAAATTTAAGTCAAAGTCAAGTCAAAGTCATGTAATGTGAACAAGTACAATGCCAAACATTGTAAATGCATTGCAAACGCTATTCAGCAGCTGAAAAGCACTTTAAAGCAATAAAAGAAGGAAAGTCTCAAAACTCGGAATCTAATGACTAAGTCTTGTCAGTCGTATGGAGTAGATGATTTACAGTTGATTTGTGTCAGTGTGGCCTGTTTTAGGCTGAAATTTAAGTCAAAGTCATGTAACGTGAACAAGTACAATGCCAAACATTGTAAATGCATTGGAAACGCTATTCAGGAGCTCAAAAGCACTTTAAAGCAATAAAAGAATGAAAGCCTCAAAACTCGGAATCTAATGGCTAAATCTTGTCAGTCGTATGGATTAGATGATTTACAGTTGATTTGAGTCAGTGTGGCCTGTTTTAGGCAGAAATCTAAGTCAAAGTAATGTAATGTGAACTGGTACAATGCCAAACATTGTAAATGCATTGAAAACGCTATTCAAAACCTGAAAAGCACTTTAAAGCAATAAAAGAATGAAAGTCTCAAAAACAGAACCTAATGAATAAATCTTGTCAGTCGTATGGATTAGATGATTTACAGTTGATTTGAGTCAGTGTGGCCTGTTTTAGGCAGAAATCTAAGTCAAAGTCATGTAATGTGAACTGGTACAATGCCAAATGTACAATGTCTGTGTTGTCATCGTACTGCTACTATGGGTTAACATATGAATGTATTTCAATGCTAGCTTAATACTACTTTGTCTTGCCAATGAAAATACACGATCATGTGTGACGTGATCTGTAGTCGAGGGGAGGAAGGGATGGGGGCTAGCATACTTTGAGAAGAGTTCAACAAAACATCCAGCAGGTGGTGGTATACAGTCAAATTGAGATTTTATCGCATAGTTTGGAGATGTTGAAGCGTGATATCTTATTGTGGGGGACATAACTACGTCCCCAGATATGTTGACAGCATTGATGGTCAGTTTGGTGACCCTGGATCAAGTTAATATCCCCAGAAAAACAGCAGCGGCCAGTGTTTAGAAGTGCGGTCGGGTTTGGACAAGAGTAGCGCACGGCTAATTTACGGGCGCCAGCGTCTTTTGACCGGCTCTAGTAAAGGCTAAGCTAACTCTAAATTTTTAAACAATATTTAGCTCGAAAGGTAAGAAGTTAACGTGAAATCAGCAAATCAGCTGAAAACGTGATACGATTATTTTTATCAATATTTGAAGTGGCATTTTATCAGAATGTTAGCTAAAAACCGGTCGGGATTGGACACAGTGACGCTACGTATTAGCATGCCCCAATCCTATTTCTGAAAATATGTTTATATATTTAAACTATTTCTGTAAAGAAACTCACCTTTGAAGTAGCTAATTTCCAGTTGAAATCCAATGCGTACAAGACGGTGTTGAACCCCTGCAAAATCTCTTCTGAAACCCCAGTTTCAGCGATGCGTTGAAATGGGCATGCGCAAAGTTGTTGCTCAGGGGCAGACTGAGGGGCAGGTTTGCTAAGGAAGAATTGTAATATTCTGTGATGACTTGTCTTTGGAAATGAAACTCTTAAGAGTCGCTTACCTTTTGGTCACATTTAACAATTTTGTATCACAAAAATTATTGGAGCACAAATTTGTATTGTGTGTCATACAGCTTTGGTGTGCTATACAAATAATGTTTGCTTAATCATGTTACACATCACACATTGATTGCTTTTGTACATGTTTATAGTAAAGAATGAAAGACTAAATTATATTCCAAATTCAGTATTTTATTTATTAAAGCTATGTTTCTGCATATGAGAAAATTGATGACCAATGACATGCTGGGGCTGAGCTGCACATGAATTACATGCATTGTCTACATTTATACGTGCTGGGTGCAACATTTAATATTATGTGTGAATGAAATGTATGTAGACTATACATTGCAAAGGTGTCAGAACTGAGAGCAGTCCAGTGTGATCTCTCCATCTCTGGATAAACCACTATATTGCACTCGAGATCCGTTGTCCTGCGACCAAAGAGCGACTTAACCGCAACTTAACCCATGGTACCAAAATTAATGTATCCAGCCGACTAAGGTACAATGTCGCGGCAACGTTGTCCACGGGTCTAAAAATAAGGTAACCAGCCGACCAAGGTACGACGTTGCGGCAACGTTGTCCATGGGACCAAAAAATAACGTAACCAGCCGACCAAGGTACAACGTCGCGGCAACGTTGCCCACGGGTCTAAAAATAACGTAACCAGCCGACCAAGGTACAACGTTGCGGCAACGTTGTCCAGGGGACCAAAAAATAACGTAACCAGCCGACCAGGGTACGACGTCGTGGCAGCGTTGTCCATGGGACCAACTGGCAACATTCCCTTTATAACGTTGCTACGACGTTGCCACAACGTTGCCAGAAGGTAACGTCGCGGGTTACCAACTGAGCACTTACTGGCAACGTTGCTGCAACGTCATGTGTTAGCTGGGAAGCACTTTAAAGCAATAAAAGAATGAAAGCCTCAAAACTCGGAATCTAATGGCTAAATCTTGTCAGTCGTATGGATTAGATGATTTACAGTTGATTTGAGTCAGTGTGGCCTGTTTTAGGCAGAAATCTAAGTCAAAGTCATGTAATGTGAACTGGTACAATGCCAAACATTGTAAATGCATTGCAAACGCTATTCAGGAGCTGAAAAGCACTTTAAAGCAATAAAAGAATGAAAGTCTCGAAACTCGGAATCTGATGACTCATTGAGTCAGTGTGGCCTGTTTTAGGCTGAAATTTAAGTCAAAGTCATGTAATGTGAACTAGTACAATGCCAAACATTGTAAATGCATTGCAAACGCTATTCAGGAGCTGAAAAGCACTTTAAAGCAATAAAAGAATGAATGTCTCAAAACTCGGATTCTAATGGCTAAATCTTGTCAGTCATATAGAGTACATGATTTACAATTGATTTGGGTCAGCGTGACCTGTTTTAGGCTGAAATCTAAGTCAAAGTCATGTAATGTGAACAAGTACAATGCCAAACATTGTAAATGCATTGAAAACGCTATTGAAGACCTGAAAAGCACTTTAAAGCAATAAAAGAATGAAAGTCTCAAAACTCGGAATCTAATGGCTAAATCTTGTCAGTCGTATGGATTAGGTGATTTACAGTTGATTTGAGTCAGCGGGGCCTACTTTAGGCTGAAATTTAAGTCAAAGTCATGTAACGTGAACAAGTACAATGCCAAACATTGTAAATGCATTGAAAACGCTATTCAGGAGCTGAAAAGCACTTCAAAGCAATAAAAGAATGAAAGTCTTGAAACTCAGAATCTAATGACTCATTGAGTCAGTGTGGCCAGTTTTAGGCTGAAATTTAAGTTTAAGTCATGTAATGTGAACTAGTACAATGCCAAACATTGTAAATGCATTGCAAACGCTATTCAGGAGCTGAAAAGCACTTTAAAGCAATAAAAGAATGAATGTCTCAAAACTCGGAATCTAATGGCTAAATCTTGTCAGACATATAGAGTACATGATTTACAGTTGATTTGAGTCAGTGTGGCCTGTTTTAGGCTGAAATTTAAGTCAAAGTCATGTAATGTGAACGAGTACACTGCCAAAAATTGTAAATGAATTGAAAACGCTATTCAGGAGCTGAAAAGCACTTTAAAGCAATAAAGAAATGAAAGTCTCAAAAACAGAACCTAATGACTAAATCTTGTCAGTCGTATGGAGTAGATGATTTACAATTGATTTAAGTCAGCGTGGCCTGTTTTAGGCTGAAATTTAAGTCAAAGTCATGTAACGTGAACAAGTACAATGCCAAACATTGTAAATGCATTGCAAACGCTATTCAGGAGCTGAAAAGCACTTAAAGCAATAAAAGAATGAAAGTCTCAAAACTCGGAATCTAATGGCTCATTGAGTCAGTGTGGCCTGTTTTAGGCTGAAATCTAAGTCAAAGTCATGTAATGTGAACTAGTACAATGCCAAACATTGTAAATGCATTGAAAACACTATTCAGGAGCGAAAAAACACTTTAAAGCAATACAAGAATGAAAGTCTCAAAATTCGGAATCTAATGGCTCATTGAGTCAATGTGGCCTGTTTTAGGCTGAAATCTGAGTCAATGTCTTGTAATGTGAACTAGTACAATGCCAAACATTGTAAATGCATTGAAAACGCTGTTCAGGAGCTGAAAAGCACTTTAAAGCAATAAAGAGATGAAAGTTTCAAAACAGAACCTAATGACTAAATCTTGTCAGTAGTATGGAGTAGATGATTTACAGTTGATTTGAGTCAGCGTGGCCTGTTTTAGGATGAAATCTAAGTCAAAGTCATGTAATGTGAACTGGTACAATGCCAAACATTGTAAATGCATTGCAAACGCTATTCAGGAGCTGAAAAGCACTTTAAAGCAATAAAAGAATGAAAGTCTCGAAACTCGGAATCTAATGACTCATTGAGTCAGTGTGGCCTGTTTTAGGCTGAAATTTAAGTCAAAGTCATGTAATGTGAACTAGTACAATGCCAAACATTGTAAATGCATTGCAAACGCTATTCAGGAGCTGAAAAGCACTTTAAAGCAATAAAAGAATGAATGTCTCAAAACTCGGAATCTAATGGCTAAATCTTGTCAGTCGTATGGATTAGGTGATTTACAGTTGATTTGAGTCAGCGGGGCCTACTTTAGGCTGAAATTTAAGTCAAAGTCATGTAACGTGAACAAGTACAATGCCAAACATTGTAAATGCATTGAAAACGCTATTCAGGAGCTGAAAAGCACTTCAAAGCAATAAAAGAATGAAAGTCTTGAAACTCAGAATCTAATGACTCATTGAGTCAGTGTGGCCAGTTTTAGGCTGAAATTTAAGTCAAAGTCATGTAATGTGAACTAGTACAATGCCAAACATTGTAAATGCATTGCAAACGCTATTCAGGAGCTGAAAAGCACTTTAAAGCAATAAAAGAATGAATGTCTCAAAACTCGGAATCTAATGGCTAAATCTTGTCAGACATATAGAGTACATGATTTACAGTTGATTTGAGTCAGTGTGGCCTGTTTTAGGCTGAAATTTAAGTCAAAGTCATGTAATGTGAACGAGTACAATGCCAAAAATTGTAAATGAATTGAAAACGCTATTCAGGAGCTGAAAAGCACTTTAAAGCAATAAAGAAATGAAAGTCTCAAAAACAGAACCTAATGACTAAATCTTGTCAGTCGTATGGAGTAGATGATTTACAGTTGATTTAAGTCAGCGTGGCCTGTTTTAGGCTGAAATTTAAGTCAAAGTCATGTAACGTGAACAAGTACAATGCCAAACATTGTAAATGCATTGCAAACGCTATTCAGGAGCTGAAAAGCACTTAAAGCAATAAAAGAATGAAAGTCTCAAAACTCTGAATCTAATGGCTCATTGAATCAGTGTGGCCTGTTTTAGGCTGAAATCTAAGTCAAAGTCATGTAATGTGAACTAGTACAATGCCAAACATTGTAAATGCATTGAAAACACTATTCAGGAGCGAAAAAAACACTTTAAAGCAATACAAGAATGAAAGTCTCAAAATTCGGAATCTAATGGCTCATTGAGTCAATGTGGCCTGTTTTAGGCTGAAATCTGAGTCAATGTCTTGTAATGTGAACTAGTACAATGCCAAACATTGTAAATGCATTGAAAACGCTGTTCAGGAGCTGAAAAGCACTTTAAAGCAATAAAGAGATGAAAGTTTCAAAACAGAACCTAATGACAAAATCTTGTCAGTAGTATGGAGTAGATGATTTACAGTTGATTTGAGTCAGCGTGACCTGTTTTAGGATGAAATCTAAGTCAAAGTCATGTAATGTGAACTGGTACAATGCCAAACATTGTAAATGCATTGCAAACGCTATTCAGGAGCTGAAAAGCACTTTAAAGCAATAAAAGAATGAAAGTCTCGAAACTCGGAATCTAATGACTCATTGAGTCAGTGTGGCCTGTTTTAGGCTGAAATTTAAGTCAAAGTCATGTAATGTGAACTAGTACAATGCCAAACATTGTAAATGCATTGCAAACGCTATTCAGGAGCTGAAAAGCACTTTAAAGCAATAAAAGAATGAATGTCTCAAAACTCGGAATCTAATGGCTAAATCTTGTCAGTCGTATGGATTAGGTGATTTACAGTTGATTTGAGTCAGCGGGGCCTACTTTAGGCTGAAATTTAAGTCAAAGTCATGTAACGTGAACAAGTACAATGCCAAACATTGTAAATGCATTGCAAACGCTATTCAGGAGCTGAAAAGCACTTAAAGCAATAAAAGAATGAAAGTCTCAAAACTCGGAATCTAATGGCTCATTGAGTCAGTGTGGCCTGTTTTAGGCTGAAATCTAAGTCAAAGTCATGTAATGTGAACTAGTACAATGCCAAACATTGTAAATGCATTGAAAACGCTATTCAGGAGCGAAAAAACACTTTAAAGCAATAAAAGAATGAAAGTCTTGAAACTCAGAATCTAATGACTCATTGAGTCAGTGTGGCCAGTTTTAGGCTGAAATTTAAGTCAAAGTCATGTAATGTGAACTAGTACAATGCCAAACATTGTAAATGCATTGCAAACGCTATTCAGGAGCTGAAAAGCACTTTAAAGCAATAAAAGAATGAATTTCTCAAAACTCGGAATCTAATGGCTAAATCTTGTCAGACATATAGAGTACATGATTTACAGTTGATTTGAGTCAGTGTGGCCTGTTTTAGGCTGAAATTTAAGTCAAAGTCATGTAATGTGAACGAGTACAATGCCAAAAATTGTAAATGAATTGAAAACGCTATTCAGGAGCTGAAAAGCACTTTAAAGCAATAAAGAAATGAAAGTCTCAAAAACAGAACCTAATGACTAAATCTTGTCAGTCGTATGGAGTAGATGATTTACAATTGATTTAAGTCAGCGTGGCCTGTTTTAGGCTGAAATTTAAGTCAAAGTCATGTAACGTGAACAAGTACAATGCCAAACATTGTAAATGCATTGCAAACGCTATTCAGGAGCTGAAAAGCACTTAAAGCAATAAAAGAATGAAAGTCTCAAAACTCGGAATCTAATGGCTCATTGAGTCAGTGTGGCCTGTTTTAGGCTGAAATCTAAGTCAAAGTCATGTAATGTGAACTAGTACAATGCCAAACATTGTAAATGCATTGAAAACACTATTCAGGAGCGAAAAAAACACTTTAAAGCAATACAAGAATGAAAGTCTCAAAATTCGGAATCTAATGGCTCATTGAGTCAATGTGGCCTGTTTTAGGCTGAAATCTGAGTCAATGTCTTGTAATGTGAACTAGTACAATGCCAAACATTGTAAATGCATTGAAAACGCTGTTCAGGAGCTGAAAAGCACTTTAAAGCAATAAAGAGATGAAAGTTTCAAAACAGAACCTAATGACTAAATCTTGTCAGTAGTATGGAGTAGATGATTTACAGTTGATTTGAGTCAGCGTGGCCTGTTTTAGGATGAAATCTAAGTCAAAGTCATGTAATGTGAACTGGTACAATGCCAAACATTGTAAATGCATTGCAAACGCTATTCAGGAGCTGAAAAGCACTTTAAAGCAATAAAAGAATGAAAGTCTCGAAACTCGGAATCTAATGACTCATTGAGTCAGTGTGGCCTGTTTTAGGCTGAAATTTAAGTCAAAGTCATGTAATGTGAACTAGTACAATGCCAAACATTGTAAATGCATTGCAAACGCTATTCAGGAGCTGAAAAGCACTTTAAAGCAATAAAAGAATGAATGTCTCAAAACTCGGAATCTAATGGCTAAATCTTGTCAGTCGTATGGATTAGGTGATTTACAGTTGATTTGAGTCAGCGGGGCCTACTTTAGGCTGAAATTTAAGTCAAAGTCATGTAACGTGAACAAGTACAATGCCAAACATTGTAAATGCATTGAAAACGCTATTCAGGAGCTGAAAAGCACTTCAAAGCAATAAAAGAATGAAAGTCTTGAAACTCAGAATCTAATGACTCATTGAGTCAGTGTGGCCAGTTTTAGGCTGAAATTTAAGTCAAAGTCATGTAATGTGAACTAGTACAATGCCAAACATTGTAAATGCATTGCAAACGCTATTCAGGAGCTGAAAAGCACTTTAAAGCAATAAAAGAATGAATGTCTCAAAACTCGGAATCTAATGGCTAAATCTTGTCAGACATATAGAGTACATGATTTACAGTTTATTTGAGTCAGTGTGGCCTGTTTTAGGCTGAAATTTAAGTCAAAGTCATGTAATGTGAACGAGTACAATGCCAAAAATTGTAAATTAATTGAAAACGCTATTCAGGAGCTGAAAAGCACTTTAAAGCAATAAAGAAATGAAAGTCTCAAAAACAGAACCTAATGACTAAATCTTGTCAGTCGTATGGAGTAGATGATTTACAGTTGATTTGAGTCAGTGTGGCCTGTTTTAGGCTGAAATTTAAGTCAAAGTCATGTAACGTGAACAAGTACAATGCCAAACATTGTAAATGCATTGCAAACGCTATTCAGGAGCTGAAAAGCACTTAAAGCAATAAAAGAATGAAAGTCTCAAAACTCGGAATCTAATGGCTCATTGAGTCAGTGTGGCCTGTTTTAGGCTGAAATCTAAGTCAAAGTCATGTAATGTGAACTAGTACAATGCCAAACATTGTAAATGCATTGAAAACGCTATTCAGGAGCGAAAAAACACTTTAAAGCAATAAAAGAATGAAAGTCTTGAAACTCAGAATCTAATGACTCATTGAGTCAGTGTGGCCAGTTTTAGGCTGAAATTTAAGTCAAAGTCATGTAATGTGAACTAGTACAATGCCAAACATTGTAAATGCATTGCAAACGCTATTCAGGAGCTGAAAAGCACTTTAAAGCAATAAAAGAATGAATGTCTCAAAACTCGGAATCTAATGGCTAAATCTTGTCAGACATATAGAGTACATGATTTACAGTTGATTTGAGTCAGTGTGGCCTGTTTTAGGCTGAAATTTAAGTCAAAGTCATGTAATGTGAACGAGTACAATGCCAAAAATTGTAAATGAATTGAAAACGCTATTCAGGAGCTGAAAAGCACTTTAAAGCAATAAAGAAATGAAAGTCTCAAAAACAGAACCTAATGACTAAATCTTGTCAGTCGTATGGAGTAGATGATTTACAATTGATTTAAGTCAGCGTGGCCTGTTTTAGGCTGAAATTTAAGTCAAAGTCATGTAACGTGAACAAGTACAATGCCAAACATTGTAAATGCATTGCAAACGCTATTCAGGAGCTGAAAAGCACTTAAAGCAATAAAAGAATGAAAGTCTCAAAACTCGGAATCTAATGGCTCATTGAGTCAGTGTGGCCTGTTTTAGGCTGAAATCTAAGTCAAAGTCATGTAATGTGAACTAGTACAATGCCAAACATTGTAAATGCATTGCAAACGCTATTCAGGAGCTGAAAAGCACTTTAAAGCAATAAAAGAATGAATGTCTCAAAACTCGGAATCTAATGGCTAAATCTTGTCAGTCGTATGGATTAGGTGATTTACAGTTGATTTGAGTCAGCGGGGCCTACTTTAGGCTGAAATTTAAGTCAAAGTCATGTAACGTGAACAAGTACAATGCCAAACATTGTAAATGCATTGCAAACGCTATTCAGGAGCTGAAAAGCACTTAAAGCAATAAAAGAATGAAAGTCTCAAAACTCGGAATCTAATGGCTCATTGAGTCAGTGTGGCCTGTTTTAGGCTGAAATCTAAGTCAAAGTCATGTAATGTGAACTAGTACAATGCCAAACATTGTAAATGCATTGAAAACGCTATTCAGGAGCGAAAAAACACTTTAAAGCAATAAAAGAATGAGTCTTGAAACTCAGAATCTAATGACTCATTGAGTCAGTGTGGCCTGTTTTAGGCTGAAATTTAAGTCAAAGTCATGTAATGTGAACGAGTACAATGCCAAAAATTGTAAATGAATTGAAAACGCTATTCAGGAGCTGAAAAGCACTTTAAAGCAATAAAGAAATGAAAGTCTCAAAAACAGAACCTAATGACTAAATCTTGTCAGTCGTATGGAGTAGATGATTTACAATTGATTTAAGTCAGCGTGGCCTGTTTTAGGCTGAAATTTAAGTCAAAGTCATGTAACGTGAACAAGTACAATGCCAAACATTGTAAATGCATTGCAAACGCTATTCAGGAGCTGAAAAGCACTTAAAGCAATAAAAGAATGAAAGTCCCAAAACTCGGAATCTAATGGCTCATTGAGTCAGTGTGGCCTGTTTTAGGCTGAAATCTAAGTCAAAGTCATGTAATGTGAACTAGTACAATGCCAAACATTGTAAATGCATTGAAAACACTATTCAGGAGCGAAAAAAACACTTTAAAGCAATACAAGAATGAAAGTCTCAAAATTCGGAATCTAATGGCTCATTGAGTCAATGTGGCCTGTTTTAGGCTGAAATCTGAGTCAATGTCTTGTAATGTGAACTAGTACAATGCCAAACATTGTAAATGCATTGAAAACGCTGTTCAGGAGCTGAAAAGCACTTTAAAGCAATAAAGAGATGAAAGTTTCAAAACAGAACCTAATGACTAAATCTTGTCAGTAGTATGGAGTAGATGATTTACAGTTGATTTGAGTCAGCGTGGCCTGTTTTAGGATGAAATCTAAGTCAAAGTCATGTAATGTGAACTGGTACAATGCCAAACATTGTAAATGCATTGCAAACGCTATTCAGGAGCTGAAAAGCACTTTAAAGCAATAAAAGAATGAAAGTCTCGAAACTCGGAATCTAATGACTCATTGAGTCAGTGTGGCCTGTTTTAGGCTGAAATTTAAGTCAAAGTCATGTAATGTGAACTAGTACAATGCCAAACATTGTAAATGCATTGCAAACGCTATTCAGGAGCTGAAAAGCACTTTAAAGCAATAAAAGAATGAATGTCTCAAAACTCGGAATCTAATGGCTAAATCTTGTCAGTCGTATGGATTAGGTGATTTACAGTTGATTTGAGTCAGCGGGGCCTACTTTAGGCTGAAATTTAAGTCAAAGTCATGTAACGTGAACAAGTACAATGCCAAACATTGTAAATGCATTGAAAACGCTATTCAGGAGCTGAAAAGCACTTCAAAGCAATAAAAGAATGAAAGTCTTGAAACTCAGAATCTAATGACTCATTGAGTCAGTGTGGCCAGTTTTAGGCTGAAATTTAAGTCAAAGTCATGTAATGTGAACTAGTACAATGCCAAACATTGTAAATGCATTGCAAACGCTATTCAGGAGCTGAAAAGCACTTTAAAGCAATACAAGAATGAATGTCTCAAAACTCGGAATCTAATGGCTAAATCTTGTCAGACATATAGAGTACATGATTTACAGTTTATTTGAGTCAGTGTGGCCTGTTTTAGGCTGAAATTTAAGTCAAAGTCATGTAATGTGAACGAGTACAATGCCAAAAATTGTAAATTAATTGAAAACGCTATTCAGGAGCTGAAAAGCACTTTAAAGCAATAAAGAAATGAAAGTCTCAAAAACAGAACCTAATGACTAAATCTTGTCAGTCGTATGGAGTAGATGATTTACAGTTGATTTGAGTCAGTGTGGCCTGTTTTAGGCTGAAATTTAAGTCAAAGTCATGTAACGTGAACAAGTACAATGCCAAACATTGTAAATGCATTGCAAACGCTATTCAGGAGCTGAAAAGCACTTAAAGCAATAAAAGAATGAAAGTCTCAAAACTCGGAATCTAATGGCTCATTGAGTCAGTGTGGCCTGTTTTAGGCTGAAATCTAAGTCAAAGTCATGTAATGTGAACTAGTACAATGCCAAACATTGTAAATGCATTGAAAACGCTATTCAGGAGCGAAAAAACACTTTAAAGCAATAAAAGAATGAAAGTCTTGAAACTCAGAATCTAATGACTCATTGAGTCAGTGTGGCCAGTTTTAGGCTGAAATTTAAGTCAAAGTCATGTAATGTGAACTAGTACAATGCCAAACATTGTAAATGCATTGCAAACGCTATTCAGGAGCTGAAAAGCACTTTAAAGCAATAAAAGAATGAATGTCTCAAAACTCGGAATCTAATGGCTAAATCTTGTCAGACATATAGAGTACATGATTTACAGTTGATTTGAGTCAGTGTGGCCTGTTTTAGGCTGAAATTTAAGTCAAAGTCATGTAATGTGAACGAGTACAATGCCAAAAATTGTAAATGAATTGAAAACGCTATTCAGGAGCTGAAAAGCACTTTAAAGCAATAAAGAAATGAAAGTCTCAAAAACAGAACCTAATGACTAAATCTTGTCAGTCGTATGGAGTAGATGATTTACAATTGATTTAAGTCAGCGTGGCCTGTTTTAGGCTGAAATTTAAGTCAAAGTCATGTAACGTGAACAAGTACAATGCCAAACATTGTAAATGCATTGCAAACGCTATTCAGGAGCTGAAAAGCACTTAAAGCAATAAAAGAATGAAAGTCTCAAAACTCGGAATCTAATGGCTCATTGAGTCAGTGTGGCCTGTTTTAGGCTGAAATCTAAGTCAAAGTCATGTAATGTGAATTAGTACAATGCCAAACATTGTAAATGCATTGAAAACACTATTCAGGAGCGAAAAAAACACTTTAAAGCAATACAAGAATGAAAGTCTCAAAATTCTGAATCTAATGGCTCATTGAGTCAATGTGGCCTGTTTTAGGCTGAAATCTGAGTCAATGTCTTGTAATGTGAACTAGTACAATGCCAAACATTGTAAATGCATTGAAAACGCTGTTCAGGAGCTGAAAAGCACTTTAAAGCAATAAAGAGATGAAAGTTTCAAAACAGAACCTAATGACTAAATCTTGTCAGTAGTATGGAGTAGATGATTTACAGTTGATTTGAGTCAGCGTGGCCTGTTTTAGGATGAAATCTAAGTCAAAGTCATGTAATGTGAACTAGTACAATGCCAAACATTGTAAATGCATTGAAAACGGTATTCAAGAGCTGAAAAGCACTTTTAAGCAATAAAGAGATGAAAGTCTCAAAAACAGAACTTGACTAAAACTTGTCAGTAGTATGGACTCGATGATTTACAGTTGATTTGAGTCAGCGTGGCCTGTTTTAGGATGAAATCTAAGTCAAAGTCATGTAACGTGAACTAGTACAATGCCAAACATTGTAAATGCATTGAAAACGGTATTCAAGACCTGAAAAGCACTTTAAAGCAATAAAAGAATGAAAGTCTCAAAACTCGGAATCTAATGGCTAAATCTTGTCAGTCGTATGGATTAGGTGATTTACAGTTGATTTGAGTCAGCGGGGCCTGTTTTAGGCTGAAATTTAAGTCAAAGTCAAGTCAAAGTCATGTAATGTGAACAAGTACAATGCCAAACATTGTAAATGCATTGAAAACGCTATTCAGGAGCTGAAAAGCACTTTAAAGCAATAAAAGAATGAAAGTCTCAAAACTCGGAACCTAATGGCTAAATCTTGTCAGTCGTATGGACTCGATGATTTACAGTTGATTTGAGTCAGTGTGGCCTGTTTTAGAATGAAATCTAAGTCAAAGTCATGTGATGTGAACTAGTACAATGCCAAACATTGTAAATGCATTGAAAACGCTATTCAGGAGCGAAAAAACACTTTAAAGCAATACAAGAATGAAAGTCTCAAAATTCGGAATCTAATGGCTCATTGAGTCAATGTGGCCTGTTTTAGGCTGAAATCTGAGTCAATGTCTTGTAATGTGAACTAGTACAATGCCAAACATTGTAAATGCATTGAAAACGCTGTTCAGGAGCTGAAAAGCACTTTAAAGCAATAAAGAGATGAAAGTTTCAAAACAGAACCTAATGACTAAATCTTGTCAGTAGTATGGAGTAGATGATTTACAGTTGATTTGAGTCAGCGTGGCCTGTTTTAGGATGAAATCTAAGTCAAAGTCATGTAATGTGAACTAGTACAATGCCAAACATTGTAAATGCATTGAAAACGGTATTCAAGAGCTGAAAAGCACTTTTAAGCAATAAAGAGATGAAAGTCTCAAAAACAGAACTTGACTAAAACTTGTCAGTAGTATGGACTCGATGATTTACAGTTGATTTGAGCCAGTGTGGCCTGTTTTAGGCTGAAATCTAAGTCAAAGTCATGTAATGTTAACATGTACAATGCCAAACATTGTAAATGCATTGAAAATGCTATTCAAGACCTGAAAAGCACTTTAAAGCAATAAAAGAATGAAAGTCTCAAAACTCGGAATCTAATGGCTAAATCTTGTCAGTCGTATGGATTAGGTGATTTACAGTTGATTTGAGTCAGCGGGGCCTGTTTTAGGCTGAAATTTAAGTCAAAGTCAAGTCAAAGTCATGTAATGTGAACAAGTACAATGCCAAACATTGTAAATGCATTGAAAACGCTATTCAGGAGCTGAAAAGCACTTTAAAGCAATAAAAGAATGAAAGTCTCAAAACTCGGAACCTAATGGCTAAATCTTGTCAGTCGTATGGACTCGATGATTTACAGTTGATTTGAGTCAGTGTGGCCTGTTTTAGAATGAAATCTAAGTCAAAGTCATGTGATGTGAACTAGTACAATGCCAAACATTGTAAATGCATTGAAAACGCTATTCAGGAGCGAAAAAACACTTTAAAGCAATACAAGAATGAAAGTCTCAAAATTCGGAATCTAATGGCTCATTGAGTCAATGTGGCCTGTTTTAGGCTGAAATCTGAGTCAATGTCTTGTAATGTGAACTAGTACAATGCCAAACATTGTAAATGCATTGAAAACGCTGTTCAGGAGCTGAAAAGCACTTTAAAGCAATAAAGAGATGAAAGTTTCAAAACAGAACCTAATGACTAAATCTTGTCAGTAGTATGGAGTAGATGATTTACAGTTGATTTGAGTCAGCGTGGCCTGTTTTAGGATGAAATCTAAGTCAAAGTCATGTAATGTGAACTAGTACAATGCCAAACATTGTAAATGCATTGAAAACGGTATTCAAGAGCTGAAAAGCACTTTTAAGCAATAAAGAGATGAAAGTCTCAAAAACAGAACTTGACTAAAACTTGTCAGTAGTATGGACTCGATGATTTACAGTTGATTTGAGCCAGTGTGGCCTGTTTTAGGCTGAAATCTAAGTCAAAGTCATGTAATGTTAACATGTACAATGCCAAACATTGTAAATGCATTGAAAATGCTATTCAAGACCTGAAAAGCACTTTAAAGCAATAAAAGAATGAAAGTCTCAAAACTCGGAATCTAATGGCTAAATCTTGTCAGTCGTATGGATTAGGTGATTTACAGTTGATTTGAGTCAGCGGGGCCTGTTTTAGGCTGAAATTTAAGTCAAAGTCAAGTCAAAGTCATGTAATGTGAACAAGTACAATGCCAAACATTGTAAATGCATTGAAAACGCTATTCAGGAGCTGAAAAGCACTTTAAAGCAATAAAAGAATGAAAGTCTTGAAACTCAGAATCTAATGACTCATTGAGTCAGTGTGGCCAGTTTTAGGCTGAAATTTAAGTCAAAGTCATGTAATGTGAACTAGTACAATGCCAAACATTGTAAATGCATTGCAAACGCTATTCAGGAGCTGAAAAGCACTTTAAAGCAATAAAAGAATGAATGTCTCAAAACTCGGAATCTAATGGCTAAATCTTGTCAGTCGTATGGATTAGGTGATTTACAGTTGATTTGAGTCAGCGGGGCCTACTTTAGGCTGAAATTTAAGTCAAAGTCATGTAACGTGAACAAGTACAATGCCAAACATTGTAAATGCATTGAAAACGCTATTCAGGAGCTGAAAAGCACTTCAAAGCAATAAAAGAATGAAAGTCTTGAAACTCAGAATCTAATGACTCATTGAGTCAGTGTGGCCAGTTTTAGGCTGAAATTTAAGTCAAAGTCATGTAATGTGAACTAGTACAATGCCAAACATTGTAAATGCATTGCAAACGCTATTCAGGAGCTGAAAAGCACTTTAAAGCAATAAAAGAATGAATGTCTCAAAACTCGGAATCTAATGGCTAAATCTTGTCAGACATATAGAGTACATGATTTACAGTTGATTTGAGTCAGTGTGGCCTGTTTTAGGCTGAAATTTAAGTCAAAGTCATGTAATGTGAACGAGTACAATGCCAAAAATTGTAAATGAATTGAAAACGCTATTCAGGAGCTGAAAAGCACTTTAAAGCAATAAAGAAATGAAAGTCTCAAAAACAGAACCTAATGACTAAATCTTGTCAGTCGTATGGAGTAGATGATTTACAGTTGATTTAAGTCAGCGTGGCCTGTTTTAGGCTGAAATTTAAGTCAAAGTCATGTAACGTGAACAAGTACAATGCCAAACATTGTAAATGCATTGCAAACGCTATTCAGGAGCTGAAAAGCACTTAAAGCAATAAAAGAATGAAAGTCTCAAAACTCTGAATCTAATGGCTCATTGAGTCAGTGTGGCCTGTTTTAGGCTGAAATCTAAGTCAAAGTCATGTAATGTGAACTAGTACAATGCCAAACATTGTAAATGCATTGAAAACACTATTCAGGAGCGAAAAAAACACTTTAAAGCAATACAAGAATGAAAGTCTCAAAATTCGGAATCTAATGGCTCATTGAGTCAATGTGGCCTGTTTTAGGCTGAAATCTGAGTCAATGTCTTGTAATGTGAACTAGTACAATGCCAAACATTGTAAATGCATTGAAAACGCTGTTCAGGAGCTGAAAAGCACTTTAAAGCAATAAAGAGATGAAAGTTTCAAAACAGAACCTAATGACAAAATCTTGTCAGTAGTATGGAGTAGATGATTTACAGTTGATTTGAGTCAGCGTGGCCTGTTTTAGGATGAAATCTAAGTCAAAGTCATGTAATGTGAACTGGTACAATGCCAAACATTGTAAATGCATTGCAAACGCTATTCAGGAGCTGAAAAGCACTTTAAAGCAATAAAAGAATGAAAGTCTCGAAACTCGGAATCTAATGACTCATTGAGTCAGTGTGGCCTGTTTTAGGCTGAAATTTAAGTCAAAGTCATGTAATGTGAACTAGTACAATGCCAAACATTGTAAATGCATTGCAAACGCTATTCAGGAGCTGAAAAGCACTTTAAAGCAATAAAAGAATGAATGTCTCAAAACTCGGAATCTAATGGCTAAATCTTGTCAGTCGTATGGATTAGGTGATTTACAGTTGATTTGAGTCAGCGGGGCCTACTTTAGGCTGAAATTTAAGTCAAAGTCATGTAACGTGAACAAGTACAATGCCAAACATTGTAAATGCATTGCAAACGCTATTCAGGAGCTGAAAAGCACTTAAAGCAATAAAAGAATGAAAGTCTCAAAACTCGGAATCTAATGGCTCATTGAGTCAGTGTGGCCTGTTTTAGGCTGAAATCTAAGTCAAAGTCATGTAATGTGAACTAGTACAATGCCAAACATTGTAAATGCATTGAAAACGCTATTCAGGAGCGAAAAAACACTTTAAAGCAATAAAAGAATGAAAGTCTTGAAACTCAGAATCTAATGACTCATTGAGTCAGTGTGGCCAGTTTTAGGCTGAAATTTAAGTCAAAGTCATGTAATGTGAACTAGTACAATGCCAAACATTGTAAATGCATTGCAAACGCTATTCAGGAGCTGAAAAGCACTTTAAAGCAATAAAAGAATGAATTTCTCAAAACTCGGAATCTAATGGCTAAATCTTGTCAGACATATAGAGTACATGATTTACAGTTGATTTGAGTCAGTGTGGCCTGTTTTAGGCTGAAATTTAAGTCAAAGTCATGTAATGTGAACGAGTACAATGCCAAAAATTGTAAATGAATTGAAAACGCTATTCAGGAGCTGAAAAGCACTTTAAAGCAATAAAGAAATGAAAGTCTCAAAAACAGAACCTAATGACT
The DNA here is from genome assembly GCF_963692335.1 of Osmerus eperlanus. NCBI lineage: Eukaryota > Metazoa > Chordata > Actinopteri > Osmeriformes > Osmeridae > Osmerus > Osmerus eperlanus. Next base: position 4,614,469 of record NC_085039.1, on the reverse strand, counting down.
AAATCTTGTCAGTCGTATGGAGTAGATGATTTACAATTGATTTAAGTCAGCGTGGCCTGTTTTAGGCTGAAATTTAAGTCAAAGTCATGTAACGTGAACAAGTACAATGCCAAACATTGTAAATGCATTGCAAACGCTATTCAGGAGCTGAAAAGCACTTAAAGCAATAAAAGAATGAAAGTCTCAAAACTCGGAATCTAATGGCTCATTGAGTCAGTGTGGCCTGTTTTAGGCTGAAATCTAAGTCAAAGTCATGTAATGTGAACTAGTACAATGCCAAACATTGTAAATGCATTGAAAACACTATTCAGGAGCGAAAAAAAACACTTTAAAGCAATACAAGAATGAAAGTCTCAAAATTCGGAATCTAATGGCTCATTGAGTCAATGTGGCCTGTTTTAGGCTGAAATCTGAGTCAATGTCTTGTAATGTGAACTAGTACAATGCCAAACATTGTAAATGCATTGAAAACGCTGTTCAGGAGCTGAAAAGCACTTTAAAGCAATAAAGAGATGAAAGTTTCAAAACAGAACCTAATGACTAAATCTTGTCAGTAGTATGGAGTAGATGATTTACAGTTGATTTGAGTCAGCGTGGCCTGTTTTAGGATGAAATCTAAGTCAAAGTCATGTAATGTGAACTGGTACAATGCCAAACATTGTAAATGCATTGCAAACGCTATTCAGGAGCTGAAAAGCACTTTAAAGCAATAAAAGAATGAAAGTCTCGAAACTCGGAATCTAATGACTCATTGAGTCAGTGTGGCCTGTTTTAGGCTGAAATTTAAGTCAAAGTCATGTAATGTGAACTAGTACAATGCCAAACATTGTAAATGCATTGCAAACGCTATTCAGGAGCTGAAAAGCACTTTAAAGCAATAAAAGAATGAATGTCTCAAAACTCGGAATCTAATGGCTAAATCTTGTCAGTCGTATGGATTAGGTGATTTACAGTTGATTTGAGTCAGCGGGGCCTACTTTAGGCTGAAATTTAAGTCAAAGTCATGTAACGTGAACAAGTACAATGCCAAACATTGTAAATGCATTGAAAACGCTATTCAGGAGCTGAAAAGCACTTCAAAGCAATAAAAGAATGAAAGTCTTGAAACTCAGAATCTAATGACTCATTGAGTCAGTGTGGCCAGTTTTAGGCTGAAATTTAAGTCAAAGTCATGTAATGTGAACTAGTACAATGCCAAACATTGTAAATGCATTGCAAACGCTATTCAGGAGCTGAAAAGCACTTTAAAGCAATAAAAGAATGAATGTCTCAAAACTCGGAATCTAATGGCTAAATCTTGTCAGACATATAGAGTACATGATTTACAGTTTATTTGAGTCAGTGTGGCCTGTTTTAGGCTGAAATTTAAGTCAAAGTCATGTAATGTGAACGAGTACAATGCCAAAAATTGTAAATTAATTGAAAACGCTATTCAGGAGCTGAAAAGCACTTTAAAGCAATAAAGAAATGAAAGTCTCAAAAACAGAACCTAATGACTAAATCTTGTCAGTCGTATGGAGTAGATGATTTACAGTTGATTTGAGTCAGTGTGGCCTGTTTTAGGCTGAAATTTAAGTCAAAGTCATGTAACGTGAACAAGTACAATGCCAAACATTGTAAATGCATTGCAAACGCTATTCAGGAGCTGAAAAGCACTTAAAGCAATAAAAGAATGAAAGTCTCAAAACTCGGAATCTAATGGCTCATTGAGTCAGTGTGGCCTGTTTTAGGCTGAAATCTAAGTCAAAGTCATGTAATGTGAACTAGTACAATGCCAAACATTGTAAATGCATTGAAAACGCTATTCAGGAGCGAAAAAACACTTTAAAGCAATAAAAGAATGAAAGTCTTGAAACTCAGAATCTAATGACTCATTGAGTCAGTGTGGCCAGTTTTAGGCTGAAATTTAAGTCAAAGTCATGTAATGTGAACTAGTACAATGCCAAACATTGTAAATGCATTGCAAACGCTATTCAGGAGCTGAAAAGCACTTTAAAGCAATAAAAGAATGAATGTCTCAAAACTCGGAATCTAATGGCTAAATCTTGTCAGACATATAGAGTACATGATTTACAGTTGATTTGAGTCAGTGTGGCCTGTTTTAGGCTGAAATTTAAGTCAAAGTCATGTAATGTGAACGAGTACAATGCCAAAAATTGTAAATGAATTGAAAACGCTATTCAGGAGCTGAAAAGCACTTTAAAGCAATAAAGAAATGAAAGTCTCAAAAACAGAACCTAATGACTAAATCTTGTCAGTCGTATGGAGTAGATGATTTACAATTGATTTAAGTCAGCGTGGCCTGTTTTAGGCTGAAATTTAAGTCAAAGTCATGTAACGTGAACAAGTACAATGCCAAACATTGTAAATGCATTGCAAACGCTATTCAGGAGCTGAAAAGCACTTAAAGCAATAAAAGAATGAAAGTCTCAAAACTCGGAATCTAATGGCTCATTGAGTCAGTGTGGCCTGTTTTAGGCTGAAATCTAAGTCAAAGTCATGTAATGTGAACTAGTACAATGCCAAACATTGTAAATGCATTGCAAACGCTATTCAGGAGCTGAAAAGCACTTTAAAGCAATAAAAGAATGAATGTCTCAAAACTCGGAATCTAATGGCTAAATCTTGTCAGTCGTATGGATTAGGTGATTTACAGTTGATTTGAGTCAGCGGGGCCTACTTTAGGCTGAAATTTAAGTCAAAGTCATGTAACGTGAACAAGTACAATGCCAAACATTGTAAATGCATTGCAAACGCTATTCAGGAGCTGAAAAGCACTTAAAGCAATAAAAGAATGAAAGTCTCAAAACTCGGAATCTAATGGCTCATTGAGTCAGTGTGGCCTGTTTTAGGCTGAAATCTAAGTCAAAGTCATGTAATGTGAACTAGTACAATGCCAAACATTGTAAATGCATTGAAAACGCTATTCAGGAGCGAAAAAACACTTTAAAGCAATAAAAGAATGAAAGTCTTGAAACTCAGAATCTAATGACTCATTGAGTCAGTGTGGCCAGTTTTAGGCTGAAATTTAAGTCAAAGTCATGTAATGTGAACTAGTACAATGCCAAACATTGTAAATGCATTGCAAACGCTATTCAGGAGCTGAAAAGCACTTTAAAGCAATAAAAGAATGAATTTCTCAAAACTCGGAATCTAATGGCTAAATCTTGTCAGACATATAGAGTACATGATTTACAGTTGATTTGAGTCAGTGTGGCCTGTTTTAGGCTGAAATTTAAGTCAAAGTCATGTAATGTGAACGAGTACAATGCCAAAAATTGTAAATGAATTGAAAACGCTATTCAGGAGCTGAAAAGCACTTTAAAGCAATAAAGAAATGAAAGTCTCAAAAACAGAACCTAATGACTAAATCTTGTCAATCGTATGGAGTAGATGATTTACAATTGATTTAAGTCAGCGTGGCCTGTTTTAGGCTGAAATTTAAGTCAAAGTCATGTAACGTGAACAAGTACAATGCCAAACATTGTAAATGCATTGCAAACGCTATTCAGGAGCTGAAAAGCACTTAAAGCAATAAAAGAATGAAAGTCTCAAAACTCGGAATCTAATGGCTCATTGAGTCAGTGTGGCCTGTTTTAGGCTGAAATCTAAGTCAAAGTCATGTAATGTGAACTAGTACAATGCCAAACATTGTAAATGCATTGAAAACACTATTCAGGAGCGAAAAAAACACTTTAAAGCAATACAAGAATGAAAGTCTCAAAATTCGGAATCTAATGGCTCATTGAGTCAATGTGGCCTGTTTTAGGCTGAAATCTGAGTCAATGTCTTGTAATGTGAACTAGTACAATGCCAAACATTGTAAATGCATTGAAAACGCTGTTCAGGAGCTGAAAAGCACTTTAAAGCAATAAAGAGATGAAAGTTTCAAAACAGAACCTAATGACTAAATCTTGTCAGTAGTATGGAGTAGATGATTTACAGTTGATTTGAGTCAGCGTGGCCTGTTTTAGGATGAAATCTAAGTCAAAGTCATGTAATGTGAACTGGTACAATGCCAAACATTGTAAATGCATTGCAAACGCTATTCAGGAGCTGAAAAGCACTTTAAAGCAATAAAAGAATGAAAGTCTCGAAACTCGGAATCTAATGACTCATTGAGTCAGTGTGGCCTGTTTTAGGCTGAAATTTAAGTCAAAGTCATGTAATGTGAACTAGTACAATGCCAAACATTGTAAATGCATTGCAAACGCTATTCAGGAGCTGAAAAGCACTTTAAAGCAATAAAAGAATGAATGTCTCAAAACTCGGAATCTAATGGCTAAATCTTGTCAGTCGTATGGATTAGGTGATTTACAGTTGATTTGAGTCAGCGGGGCCTACTTTAGGCTGAAATTTAAGTCAAAGTCATGTAACGTGAACAAGTACAATGCCAAACATTGTAAATGCATTGAAAACGCTATTCAGGAGCTGAAAAGCACTTCAAAGCAATAAAAGAATGAAAGTCTTGAAACTCAGAATCTAATGACTCATTGAGTCAGTGTGGCCAGTTTTAGGCTGAAATTTAAGTCAAAGTCATGTAATGTGAACTAGTACAATGCCAAACATTGTAAATGCATTGCAAACGCTATTCAGGAGCTGAAAAGCACTTTAAAGCAATAAAAGAATGAATGTCTCAAAACTCGGAATCTAATGGCTAAATCTTGTCAGACATATAGAGTACATGATTTACAGTTTATTTGAGTCAGTGTGGCCTGTTTTAGGCTGAAATTTAAGTCAAAGTCATGTAATGTGAACGAGTACAATGCCAAAAATTGTAAATTAATTGAAAACGCTATTCAGGAGCTGAAAAGCACTTTAAAGCAATAAAGAAATGAAAGTCTCAAAAACAGAACCTAATGACTAAATCTTGTCAGTCGTATGGAGTAGATGATTTACAGTTGATTTGAGTCAGTGTGGCCTGTTTTAGGCTGAAATTTAAGTCAAAGTCATGTAACGTGAACAAGTACAATGCCAAACATTGTAAATGCATTGCAAACGCTATTCAGGAGCTGAAAAGCACTTAAAGCAATAAAAGAATGAAAGTCTCAAAACTCGGAATCTAATGGCTCATTGAGTCAGTGTGGCCTGTTTTAGGCTGAAATCTAAGTCAAAGTCATGTAATGTGAACTAGTACAATGCCAAACATTGTAAATGCATTGAAAACGCTATTCAGGAGCGAAAAAACACTTTAAAGCAATAAAAGAATGAAAGTCTTGAAACTCAGAATCTAATGACTCATTGAGTCAGTGTGGCCAGTTTTAGGCTGAAATTTAAGTCAAAGTCATGTAATGTGAACTAGTACAATGCCAAACATTGTAAATGCATTGCAAACGCTATTCAGGAGCTGAAAAGCACTTTAAAGCAATAAAAGAATGAATGTCTCAAAACTCGGAATCTAATGGCTAAATCTTGTCAGACATATAGAGTACATGATTTACAGTTGATTTGAGTCAGTGTGGCCTGTTTTAGGCTGAAATTTAAGTCAAAGTCATGTAATGTGAACGAGTACAATGCCAAAAATTGTAAATGAATTGAAAACGCTATTCAGGAGCTGAAAAGCACTTTAAAGCAATAAAGAAATGAAAGTCTCAAAAACAGAACCTAATGACTAAATCTTGTCAGTCGTATGGAGTAGATGATTTACAATTGATTTAAGTCAGCGTGGCCTGTTTTAGGCTGAAATTTAAGTCAAAGTCATGTAACGTGAACAAGTACAATGCCAAACATTGTAAATGCATTGCAAACGCTATTCAGGAGCTGAAAAGCACTTAAAGCAATAAAAGAATGAAAGTCTCAAAACTCGGAATCTAATGGCTCATTGAGTCAGTGTGGCCTGTTTTAGGCTGAAATCTAAGTCAAAGTCATGTAATGTGAATTAGTACAATGCCAAACATTGTAAATGCATTGAAAACACTATTCAGGAGCGAAAAAAACACTTTAAAGCAATACAAGAATGAAAGTCTCAAAATTCTGAATCTAATGGCTCATTGAGTCAATGTGGCCTGTTTTAGGCTGAAATCTGAGTCAATGTCTTGTAATGTGAACTAGTACAATGCCAAACATTGTAAATGCATTGAAAACGCTGTTCAGGAGCTGAAAAGCACTTTAAAGCAATAAAGAGATGAAAGTTTCAAAACAGAACCTAATGACTAAATCTTGTCAGTAGTATGGAGTAGATGATTTACAGTTGATTTGAGTCAGCGTGGCCTGTTTTAGGATGAAATCTAAGTCAAAGTCATGTAATGTGAACTAGTACAATGCCAAACATTGTAAATGCATTGAAAACGGTATTCAAGAGCTGAAAAGCACTTTTAAGCAATAAAGAGATGAAAGTCTCAAAAACAGAACTTGACTAAAACTTGTCAGTAGTATGGACTCGATGATTTACAGTTGATTTGAGTCAGCGTGGCCTGTTTTAGGATGAAATCTAAGTCAAAGTCATGTAATGTGAACTAGTACAATGCCAAACATTGTAAATGCATTGAAAACGGTATTCAAGACCTGAAAAGCACTTTAAAGCAATAAAAGAATGAAAGTCTCAAAACTCGGAATCTAATGGCTAAATCTTGTCAGTCGTATGGATTAGGTGATTTACAGTTGATTTGAGTCAGCGGGGCCTGTTTTAGGCTGAAATTTAAGTCAAAGTCAAGTCAAAGTCATGTAATGTGAACAAGTACAATGCCAAACATTGTAAATGCATTGAAAACGCTATTCAGGAGCTGAAAAGCACTTTAAAGCAATAAAAGAATGAAAGTCTCAAAACTCGGAACCTAATGGCTAAATCTTGTCAGTCGTATGGACTCGATGATTTACAGTTGATTTGAGTCAGTGTGGCCTGTTTTAGAATGAAATCTAAGTCAAAGTCATGTGATGTGAACTAGTACAATGCCAAACATTGTAAATGCATTGAAAACGCTATTCAGGAGCGAAAAAACACTTTAAAGCAATACAAGAATGAAAGTCTCAAAATTCGGAATCTAATGGCTCATTGAGTCAATGTGGCCTGTTTTAGGCTGAAATCTGAGTCAATGTCTTGTAATGTGAACTAGTACAATGCCAAACATTGTAAATGCATTGAAAACGCTGTTCAGGAGCTGAAAAGCACTTTAAAGCAATAAAGAGATGAAAGTTTCAAAACAGAACCTAATGACTAAATCTTGTCAGTAGTATGGAGTAGATGATTTACAGTTGATTTGAGTCAGCGTGGCCTGTTTTAGGATGAAATCTAAGTCAAAGTCATGTAATGTGAACTAGTACAATGCCAAACATTGTAAATGCATTGAAAACGGTATTCAAGAGCTGAAAAGCACTTTTAAGCAATAAAGAGATGAAAGTCTCAAAAACAGAACTTGACTAAAACTTGTCAGTAGTATGGACTCGATGATTTACAGTTGATTTGAGCCAGTGTGGCCTGTTTTAGGCTGAAATCTAAGTCAAAGTCATGTAATGTTAACATGTACAATGCCAAACATTGTAAATGCATTGAAAATGCTATTCAAGACCTGAAAAGCACTTTAAAGCAATAAAAGAATGAAAGTCTCAAAACTCGGAATCTAATGGCTAAATCTTGTCAGTCGTATGGATTAGGTGATTTACAGTTGATTTGAGTCAGCGGGGCCTGTTTTAGGCTGAAATTTAAGTCAAAGTCAAGTCAAAGTCATGTAATGTGAACAAGTACAATGCCAAACATTGTAAATGCATTGAAAACGCTATTCAGGAGCTGAAAAGCACTTTAAAGCAATAAAAGAATGAAAGTCTCAAAACTCGGAACCTAATGGCTAAATCTTGTCAGTCGTATGGACTCGATGATTTACAGTTGATTTGAGTCAGTGTGGCCTGTTTTAGAATGAAATCTAAGTCAAAGTCATGTGATGTGAACTAGTACAATGCCAAACATTGTAAATGCATTGAAAACGCTATTCAGGAGCGAAAAAACACTTTAAAGCAATACAAGAATGAAAGTCTCAAAATTCGGAATCTAATGGCTCATTGAGTCAATGTGGCCTGTTTTAGGCTGAAATCTGAGTCAATGTCTTGTAATGTGAACTAGTACAATGCCAAACATTGTAAATGCATTGAAAACGCTGTTCAGGAGCTGAAAAGCACTTTAAAGCAATAAAGAGATGAAAGTTTCAAAACAGAACCTAATGACTAAATCTTGTCAGTAGTATGGAGTAGATGATTTACAGTTGATTTGAGTCAGCGTGGCCTGTTTTAGGATGAAATCTAAGTCAAAGTCATGTAATGTGAACTAGTACAATGCCAAACATTGTAAATGCATTGAAAACGGTATTCAAGAGCTGAAAAGCACTTTTAAGCAATAAAGAGATGAAAGTCTCAAAAACAGAACTTGACTAAAACTTGTCAGTAGTATGGACTCGATGATTTACAGTTGATTTGAGCCAGTGTGGCCTGTTTTAGGCTGAAATCTAAGTCAAAGTCATGTAATGTTAACATGTACAATGCCAAACATTGTAAATGCATTGAAAATGCTATTCAAGACCTGAAAAGCACTTTAAAGCAATAAAAGAATGAAAGTCTCAAAACTCGGAATCTAATGGCTAAATCTTGTCAGTCGTATGGATTAGGTGATTTACAGTTGATTTGAGTCAGCGGGGCCTGTTTTAGGCTGAAATTTAAGTCAAAGTCAAGTCAAAGTCATGTAATGTGAACAAGTACAATGCCAAACATTGTAAATGCATTGAAAACGCTATTCAGGAGCTGAAAAGCACTTTAAAGCAATAAAAGAATGAAAGTCTTGAAACTCAGAATCTAATGACTCATTGAGTCAGTGTGGCCAGTTTTAGGCTGAAATTTAAGTCAAAGTCATGTAATGTGAACTAGTACAATGCCAAACATTGTAAATGCATTGCAAACGCTATTCAGGAGCTGAAAAGCACTTTAAAGCAATAAAAGAATGAATGTCTCAAAACTCGGAATCTAATGGCTAAATCTTGTCAGACATATAGAGTACATGATTTACAGTTGATTTGAGTCAGTGTGGCCTGTTTTAGGCTGAAATTTAAGTCAAAGTCATGTAATGTGAACGAGTACAATGCCAAAAATTGTAAATTAATTGAAAACGCTATTCAGGAGCTGAAAAGCACTTTAAAGCAATAAAGAAATGAAAGTCTCAAAAACAGAACCTAATGACTAAATCTTGTCAGTCGTATGGAGTAGATGATTTACAGTTGATTTGAGTCAGTGTGGCCTGTTTTAGGCTGAAATTTAAGTCAAAGTCATGTAACGTGAACAAGTACAATGCCAAACATTGTAAATGCATTGCAAACGCTATTCAGGAGCTGAAAAGCACTTAAAGCAATAAAAGAATGAAAGTCTCAAAACTCGGAATCTAATGGCTCATTGAGTCAGTGTGGCCTGTTTTAGGCTGAAATCTAAGTCAAAGTCATGTAATGTGAACTAGTACAATGCCAAACATTGTAAATGCATTGAAAACGCTATTCAGGAGCGAAAAAACACTTTAAAGCAATAAAAGAATGAAAGTCTTGAAACTCAGAATCTAATGACTCATTGAGTCAGTGTGGCCAGTTTTAGGCTGAAATTTAAGTCAAAGTCATGTAATGTGAACTAGTACAATGCCAAACATTGTAAATGCATTGCAAACGCTATTCAGGAGCTGAAAAGCACTTTAAAGCAATAAAAGAATGAATGTCTCAAAACTCGGAATCTAATGGCTAAATCTTGTCAGACATATAGAGTACATGATTTACAGTTGATTTGAGTCAGTGTGGCCTGTTTTAGGCTGAAATTTAAGTCAAAGTCATGTAATGTGAACGAGTACAATGCCAAAAATTGTAAATGAATTGAAAACGCTATTCAGGAGCTGAAAAGCACTTTAAAGCAATAAAGAAATGAAAGTCTCAAAAACAGAACCTAATGACTAAATCTTGTCAGTCGTATGGAGTAGATGATTTACAATTGATTTAAGTCAGCGTGGCATGTTTTAGGCTGAAATTTAAGTCAAAGTCATGTAACGTGAACAAGTACAATGCCAAACATTGTAAATGCATTGCAAACGCTATTCAGGAGCTGAAAAGCACTTAAAGCAATAAAAGAATGAAAGTCTCAAAACTCGGAATCTAATGGCTCATTGAGTCAGTGTGGCCTGTTTTAGGCTGAAATCTAAGTCAAAGTCATGTAATGTGAACTAGTACAATGCCAAACATTGTAAATGCATTGAAAACACTATTCAGGAGCGAAAAAAACACTTTAAAGCAATACAAGAATGAAAGTCTCAAAATTCTGAATCTAATGGCTCATTGAGTCAATGTGGCCTGTTTTAGGCTGAAATCTGAGTCAATGTCTTGTAATGTGAACTAGTACAATGCCAAACATTGTAAATGCATTGAAAACGCTGTTCAGGAGCTGAAAAGCACTTTAAAGCAATAAAGAGATGAAAGTTTCAAAACAGAACCTAATGACTAAATCTTGTCAGTAGTATGGAGTAGATGATTTACAGTTGATTTGAGTCAGCGTGGCCTGTTTTAGGATGAAATCTAAGTCAAAGTCATGTAATGTGAACTGGTACAATGCCAAACATTGTAAATGCATTGCAAACGCTATTCAGGAGCTGAAAAGCACTTTAAAGCAATAAAAGAATGAAAGTCTCGAAACTCGGAATCTAATGACTCATTGAGTCAGTGTGGCCTGTTTTAGGCTGAAATTTAAGTCAAAGTCATGTAATGTGAACTAGTACAATGCCAAACATTGTAAATGCATTGCAAACGCTATTCAGGAGCTGAAAAGCACTTTAAAGCAATAAAAGAATGAATGTCTCAAAACTCGGAATCTAATGGCTAAATCTTGTCAGTCGTATGGATTAGGTGATTTACAGTTGATTTGAGTCAGCGGGGCCTACTTTAGGCTGAAATTTAAGTCAAAGTCATGTAACGTGAACAAGTACAATGCCAAACATTGTAAATGCATTGAAAACGCTATTCAGGAGCTGAAAAGCACTTCAAAGCAATAAAAGAATGAAAGTCTTGAAACTCAGAATCTAATGACTCATTGAGTCAGTGTGGCCAGTTTTAGGCTGAAATTTAAGTCAAAGTCATGTAATGTGAACTAGTACAATGCCAAACATTGTAAATGCATTGCAAACGCTATTCAGGAGCTGAGAAGCACTTTAAAGCAATAAAAGAATGAATTTCTCAAAACTCGGAATCTAATGGCTAAATCTTGTCAGACATATAGAGTACATGATTTACAGTTGATTTGAGTCAGTGTGGCCTGTTTTAGGCTGAAATTTAAGTCAAAGTCATGTAATGTGAACGAGTACAATGCCAAAAATTGTAAATTAATTGAAAACGCTATTCAGGAGCTGAAAAGCACTTTAAAGCAATAAAGAAATGAAAGTCTCAAAAACAGAACCTAATGACTAAATCTTGTCAGTCGTATGGAGTAGATGATTTACAGTTGATTTAAGTCAGCGTGGCCTGTTTTAGGCTGAAATTTAAGTCAAAGTCATGTAACGTGAACAAGTACAATGCCAAACATTGTAAATGCATTGCAAACGCTATTCAGGAGCTGAAAAGCACTTAAAGCAATAAAAGAATGAAAGTCTCAAAACTCGGAATCTAATGGCTCATTGAGTCAGTGTGGCCAGTTTTAGGCTGAAATTTAAGTCAAAGTCATGTAATGTGAACTAGTACAATGCCAAACATTGTAAATGCATTGCAAACGCTATTCAAGACATGAAAAGACTTTAAAGCAATAAAAGAATGAAAGTCTCAAAAACAGAACCTAATGACTAAATCTTGTCAGTCGTATGGAGTAGATGATTTACAATTGATTTAAGTCAGCGTGGCCTGTTTTAGGCTGAAATTTAAGTCAAAGTCATGTAACGTGAACAAGTACAATGCCAAACATTGTAAATGCATTGCAAACGCTATTCAGGAGCTGAAAAGCACTTAAAGCAATAAAAGAATGAAAGTCTCAAAACTCGGAATCTAATGGCTCATTGAGTCAGTGTGGCCTGTTTTAGGCTGAAATCTAAGTCAAAGTCATGTAATGTGAACTAGTACAATGCCAAACATTGTAAATGCATTGAAAACACTATTCAGGAGCGAAAAAAACACTTTAAAGCAATACAAGAATGAAAGTCTCAAAATTCGGAATCTAATGGCTCATTGAGTCAATGTGGCCTGTTTTAGGCTGAAATCTGAGTCAATGTCTTGTAATGTGAACTAGTACAATGCCAAACATTGTAAATGCATTGAAAACGCTGTTCAGGAGCTGAAAAGCACTTTAAAGCAATAAAGAGATGAAAGTTTCAAAACAGAACCTAATGACTAAATCTTGTCAGTAGTATGGAGTAGATGATTTACAGTTGATTTGAGTCAGCGTGGCCTGTTTTAGGATGAAATCTAAGTCAAAGTCATGTAATGTGAACTGGTACAATGCCAAACATTGTAAATGCATTGCAAACGCTATTCAGGAGCTGAAAAGCACTTTAAAGCAATAAAAGAATGAAAGTCTCGAAACTCGGAATCTAATGACTCATTGAGTCAGTGTGGCCTGTTTTAGGCTGAAATTTAAGTCAAAGTCATGTAATGTGAACGAGTACAATGCCAAAAATTGTAAATGAATTTAAAACGCTATTCAGGAGCTGAAAAGCACTTTAAAGCAATAAAGAAATGAAAGTCTCAAAAACAGAACCTAATGACTAAATCTTGTCAGTCGTATGGAGTAGATGATTTACAATTGATTTAAGTCAGCGTGGCCTGTTTTAGGCTGAAATTTAAGTCAAAGTCATGTAACGTGAACAAGTACAATGCCAAACATTGTAAATGCATTGCAAACGCTATTCAGGAGCTGAAAAGCACTTAAAGCAATAAAAGAATGAAAGTCTCAAAACTCGGAATCTAATGGCTCATTGAGTCAGTGTGGCCTGTTTTAGGCTGAAATCTAAGTCAAAGTCATGTAATGTGAACTAGTACAATGCCAAACATTGTAAATGCATTGAAAACACTATTCAGGAGCGAAAAAAACACTTTAAAGCAATACAAGAATGAAAGTCTCAAAATTCGGAATCTAATGGCTCATTGAGTCAATGTGGCCTGTTTTAGGCTGAAATCTGAGTCAATGTCTTGTAATGTGAACTAGTACAATGCCAAACATTGTAAATGCATTGAAAACGCTGTTCAGGAGCTGAAAAGCACTTTAAAGCAATAAAGAGATGAAAGTTTCAAAACAGAACCTAATGACTAAATCTTGTCAGTAGTATGGAGTAGATGATTTACAGTTGATTTGAGTCAGCGTGGCCTGTTTTAGGATGAAATCTAAGTCAAAGTCATGTAATGTGAACTGGTACAATGCCAAACATTGTAAATGCATTGCAAACGCTATTCAGGAGCTGAAAAGCACTTTAAAGCAATAAAAGAATGAAAGTCTCGAAACTCGGAATCTAATGACTCATTGAGTCAGTGTGGCCTGTTTTAGGCTGAAATTTAAGTCAAAGTCATGTAATGTGAACTAGTACAATGCCAAACATTGTAAATGCATTGCAAACGCTATTCAGGAGCTGAAAAGCACTTTAAAGCAATAAAAGAATGAATGTCTCAAAACTCGGAATCTAATGGCTAAATCTTGTCAGTCGTATGGATTAGGTGATTTACAGTTGATTTGAGTCAGCGGGGCCTACTTTAGGCTGAAATTTAAGTCAAAGTCATGTAACGTGAACAAGTACAATGCCAAACATTGTAAATGCATTGAAAACGCTATTCAGGAGCTGAAAAGCACTTCAAAGCAATAAAAGAATGAAAGTCTTGAAACTCAGAATCTAATGACTCATTGAGTCAGTGTGGCCAGTTTTAGGCTGAAATTTAAGTCAAAGTCATGTAATGTGAACTAGTACAATGCCAAACATTGTAAATGCATTGCAAACGCTATTCAGGAGCTGAAAAGCACTTTAAAGCAATAAAAGAATGAATGTCTCAAAACTCGGAATCTAATGGCTAAATCTTGTCAGACATATAGAGTACATGATTTACAGTTGATTTGAGTCAGTGTGGCCTGTTTTAGGCTGAAATTTAAGTCAAAGTCATGTAATGTGAACGAGTACAATGCCAAAAATTGTAAATTAATTGAAAACGCTATTCAGGAGCTGAAAAGCACTTTAAAGCAATAAAGAAATGAAAGTCTCAAAAACAGAACCTAATGACTAAATCTTGTCAGTCGTATGGAGTAGATGATTTACAGTTGATTTGAGTCAGTGTGGCCTGTTTTAGGCTGAAATTTAAGTCAAAGTCATGTAACGTGAACAAGTACAATGCCAAACATTGTAAATGCATTGCAAACGCTATTCAGGAGCTGAAAAGCACTTAAAGCAATAAAAGAATGAAAGTCTCAAAACTCGGAATCTAATGGCTCATTGAGTCAGTGTGGCCTGTTTTAGGCTGAAATCTAAGTCAAAGTCATGTAATGTGAACTAGTACAATGCCAAACATTGTAAATGCATTGAAAACGCTATTCAGGAGCGAAAAAACACTTTAAAGCAATACAAGAATGAAAGTCTCAAAATTCGGAATCTAATGGCTCATTGAGTCAATGTGGCCTGTTTTAGGCTGAAATCTGAGTCAATGTCTTGTAATGTGAACTAGTACAATGCCAAACATTGTAAATGCATTGAAAACGCTGTTCAGGAGCTGAAAAGCACTTTAAAGCAATAAAGAGATGAAAGTTTCAAAACAGAACCTAATGACTAAATCTTGTCAGTAGTATGGAGTAGATGATTTACAGTTGATTTGAGTCAGCGTGGCCTGTTTTAGGATGAAATCTAAGTCAAAGTCATGTAATGTGAACTAGTACAATGCCAAACATTGTAAATGCATTGAAAACGGTATTCAAGAGCTGAAAAGCACTTTTAAGCAATAAAGAGATGAAAGTCTCAAAAACAGAACTTGACTAAAACTTGTCAGTAGTATGGACTCGATGATTTACAGTTGATTTGAGCCAGTGTGGCCTGTTTTAGGCTGAAATCTAAGTCAAAGTCATGTAATGTTAACATGTACAATGCCAAACATTGTAAATGCATTGAAAATGCTATTCAAGACCTGAAAAGCACTTTAAAGCAATAAAAGAATGAAAGTCTCAAAACTCGGAATCTAATGGCTAAATCTTGTCAGTCGTATGGATTAGGTGATTTACAGTTGATTTGAGTCAGCGGGGCCTGTTTTAGGCTGAAATTTAAGTCAAAGTCAAGTCAAAGTCATGTAATGTGAACAAGTACAATGCCAAACATTGTAAATGCATTGAAAACGCTATTCAGGAGCTGAAAAGCACTTTAAAGCAATAAAAGAATGAAAGTCTCAAAACTCGGAACCTAATGGCTAAATCTTGTCAGTCGTATGGACTCGATGATTTACAGTTGATTTGAGTCAGTGTGGCCTGTTTTAGAATGAAATCTAAGTCAAAGTCATGTGATGTGAACTAGTACAATGCCAAACATTGTAAATGCATTGAAAACGCTATTCAGGAGCGAAAAAACACTTTAAAGCAATACAAGAATGAAAGTCTCAAAATTCGGAATCTAATGGCTCATTGAGTCAATGTGGCCTGTTTTAGGCTGAAATCTGAGTCAATGTCTTGTAATGTGAACTAGTACAATGCCAAACATTGTAAATGCATTGAAAACGCTGTTCAGGAGCTGAAAAGCACTTTAAAGCAATAAAGAGATGAAAGTTTCAAAACAGAACCTAATGACTAAATCTTGTCAGTAGTATGGAGTAGATGATTTACAGTTGATTTGAGTCAGCGTGGCCTGTTTTAGGATGAAATCTAAGTCAAAGTCATGTAATGTGAACTAGTACAATGCCAAACATTGTAAATGCATTGAAAACGGTATTCAAGAGCTGAAAAGCACTTTTAAGCAATAAAGAGATGAAAGTCTCAAAAACAGAACTTGACTAAAACTTGTCAGTAGTATGGACTCGATGATTTACAGTTGATTTGAGCCAGTGTGGCCTGTTTTAGGCTGAAATCTAAGTCAAAGTCATGTAATGTTAACATGTACAATGCCAAACATTGTAAATGCATTGAAAATGCTATTCAAGACCTGAAAAGCACTTTAAAGCAATAAAAGAATGAAAGTCTCAAAACTCGGAATCTAATGGCTAAATCTTGTCAGTCGTATGGATTAGGTGATTTACAGTTGATTTGAGTCAGCGGGGCCTGTTTTAGGCTGAAATTTAAGTCAAAGTCAAGTCAAAGTCATGTAATGTGAACAAGTACAATGCCAAACATTGTAAATGCATTGAAAACGCTATTCAGGAGCTGAAAAGCACTTTAAAGCAATAAAAGAATGAAAGTCTTGAAACTCAGAATCTAATGACTCATTGAGTCAGTGTGGCCAGTTTTAGGCTGAAATTTAAGTCAAAGTCATGTAATGTGAACTAGTACAATGCCAAACATTGTAAATGCATTGCAAACGCTATTCAGGAGCTGAAAAGCACTTTAAAGCAATAAAAGAATGAATGTCTCAAAACTCGGAATCTAATGGCTAAATCTTGTCAGACATATAGAGTACATGATTTACAGTTGATTTGAGTCAGTGTGGCCTGTTTTAGGCTGAAATTTAAGTCAAAGTCATGTAATGTGAACGAGTACAATGCCAAAAATTGTAAATTAATTGAAAACGCTATTCAGGAGCTGAAAAGCACTTTAAAGCAATAAAGAAATGAAAGTCTCAAAAACAGAACCTAATGACTAAATCTTGTCAGTCGTATGGAGTAGATGATTTACAGTTGATTTGAGTCAGTGTGGCCTGTTTTAGGCTGAAATTTAAGTCAAAGTCATGTAACGTGAACAAGTACAATGCCAAACATTGTAAATGCATTGCAAACGCTATTCAGGAGCTGAAAAGCACTTAAAGCAATAAAAGAATGAAAGTCTCAAAACTCGGAATCTAATGGCTCATTGAGTCAGTGTGGCCTGTTTTAGGCTGAAATCTAAATCAAAGTCATGTAATGTGAACTAGTACAATGCCAAACATTGTAAATGCATTGAAAACGCTATTCAGGAGCGAAAAAACACTTTAAAGCAATAAAAGAATGAAAGTCTTGAAACTCAGAATCTAATGACTCATTGAGTCAGTGTGGCCAGTTTTAGGCTGAAATTTAAGTCAAAGTCATGTAATGTGAACTAGTACAATGCCAAACATTGTAAATGCATTGCAAACGCTATTCAGGAGCTGAAAAGCACTTTAAAGCAATAAAAGAATGAATGTCTCAAAACTCGGAATCTAATGGCTAAATCTTGTCAGACATATAGAGTACATGATTTACAGTTGATTTGAGTCAGTGTGGCCTGTTTTAGGCTGAAATTTAAGTCAAAGTCATGTAATGTGAACGAGTACAATGCCAAAAATTGTAAATGAATTGAAAACGCTATTCAGGAGCTGAAAAGCACTTTAAAGCAATAAAGAAATGAAAGTCTCAAAAACAGAACCTAATGACTAAATCTTGTCAGTCGTATGGAGTAGATGATTTACAATGGATTTAAGTCAGCGTGGCATGTTTTAGGCTGAAATTTAAGTCAAAGTCATGTAACGTGAACAAGTACAATGCCAAACATTGTAAATGCATTGCAAACGCTATTCAGGAGCTGAAAAGCACTTAAAGCAATAAAAGAATGAAAGTCTCAAAACTCGGAATCTAATGGCTCATTGAGTCAGTGTGGCCTGTTTTAGGCTGAAATCTAAGTCAAAGTCATGTAATGTGAACTAGTACAATGCCAAACATTGTAAATGCATTGAAAACACTATTCAGGAGCGAAAAAAACACTTTAAAGCAATACAAGAATGAAAGTCTCAAAATTCTGAATCTAATGGCTCATTGAGTCAATGTGGCCTGTTTTAGGCTGAAATCTGAGTCAATGTCTTGTAATGTGAACTAGTACAATGCCAAACATTGTAAATGCATTGAAAACGCTGTTCAGGAGCTGAAAAGCACTTTAAAGCAATAAAGAGATGAAAGTTTCAAAACAGAACCTAATGACTAAATCTTGTCAGTAGTATGGAGTAGATGATTTACAGTTGATTTGAGTCAGCGTGGCCTGTTTTAGGATGAAATCTAAGTCAAAGTCATGTAATGTGAACTGGTACAATGCCAAACATTGTAAATGCATTGCAAACGCTATTCAGGAGCTGAAAAGCACTTTAAAGCAATAAAAGAATGAAAGTCTCGAAACTCGGAATCTAATGACTCATTGAGTCAGTGTGGCCTGTTTTAGGCTGAAATTTAAGTCAAAGTCATGTAATGTGAACTAGTACAATGCCAAACATTGTAAATGCATTGCAAACGCTATTCAGGAGCTGAAAAGCACTTTAAAGCAATAAAAGAATGAATGTCTCAAAACTCGGAATCTAATGGCTAAATCTTGTCAGTCGTATGGATTAGGTGATTTACAGTTGATTTGAGTCAGCGGGGCCTACTTTAGGCTGAAATTTAAGTCAAAGTCATGTAACGTGAACAAGTACAATGCCAAACATTGTAAATGCATTGAAAACGCTATTCAGGAGCTGAAAAGCACTTCAAAGCAATAAAAGAATGAAAGTCTTGAAACTCAGAATCTAATGACTCATTGAGTCAGTGTGGCCAGTTTTAGGCTGAAATTTAAGTCAAAGTCATGTAATGTGAACTAGTACAATGCCAAACATTGTAAATGCATTGCAAACGCTATTCAGGAGCTGAGAAGCACTTTAAAGCAATAAAAGAATGAATTTCTCAAAACTCGGAATCTAATGGCTAAATCTTGTCAGACATATAGAGTACATGATTTACAGTTGATTTGAGTCAGTGTGGCCTGTTTTAGGCTGAAATTTAAGTCAAAGTCATGTAATGTGAACGAGTACAATGCCAAAAATTGTAAATTAATTGAAAACGCTATTCAGGAGCTGAAAAGCACTTTAAAGCAATAAAGAAATGAAAGTCTCAAAAACAGAACCTAATGACTAAATCTTGTCAGTCGTATGGAGTAGATGATTTACAGTTGATTTAAGTCAGCGTGGCCTGTTTTAGGCTGAAATTTAAGTCAAAGTCATGTAACGTGAACAAGTACAATGCCAAACATTGTAAATGCATTGCAAACGCTATTCAGGAGCTGAAAAGCACTTAAAGCAATAAAAGAATGAAAGTCTCAAAACTCGGAATCTAATGGCTCATTGAGTCAGTGTGGCCAGTTTTAGGCTGAAATTTAAGTCAAAGTCATGTAATGTGAACTAGTACAATGCCAAACATTGTAAATGCATTGCAAACGCTATTCAAGACATGAAAAGACTTTAAAGCAATAAAAGAATGAAAGTCTCAAAAACAGAACCTAATGACTAAATCTTGTCAGTCGTATGGAGTAGATGATTTACAATTGATTTAAGTCAGCGTGGCCTGTTTTAGGCTGAAATTTAAGTCAAAGTCATGTAACGTGAACAAGTACAATGCCAAACATTGTAAATGCATTGCAAAAGCTATTCAGGAGCTGAAAAGCACTTAAAGCAATAAAAGAATGAAAGTCTCAAAACTCGGAATCTAATGGCTCATTGAGTCAGTGTGGCCTGTTTTAGGCTGAAATCTAAGTCAAAGTCATGTAATGTGAACTAGTACAATGCCAAACATTGTAAATGCATTGAAAACACTATTCAGGAGCGAAAAAAACACTTTAAAGCAATACAAGAATGAAAGTCTCAAAATTCGGAATCTAATGGCTCATTGAGTCAATGTGGCCTGTTTTAGGCTGAAATCTGAGTCAATGTCTTGTAATGTGAACTAGTACAATGCCAAACATTGTAAATGCATTGAAAACGCTGTTCAGGAGCTGAAAAGCACTTTAAAGCAATAAAGAGATGAAAGTTTCAAAACAGAACCTAATGACTAAATCTTGTCAGTAGTATGGAGTAGATGATTTACAGTTGATTTGAGTCAGCGTGGCCTGTTTTAGGATGAAATCTAAGTCAAAGTCATGTAATGTGAACTGGTACAATGCCAAACATTGTAAATGCATTGCAAACGCTATTCAGGAGCTGAAAAGCACTTTAAAGCAATAAAAGAATGAAAGTCTCGAAACTCGGAATCTAATGACTCATTGAGTCAGTGTGGCCTGTTTTAGGCTGAAATTTAAGTCAAAGTCATGTAATGTGAACGAGTACAATGCCAAAAATTGTAAATGAATTTAAAACGCTATTCAGGAGCTGAAAAGCACTTTAAAGCAATAAAGAAATGAAAGTCTCAAAAACAGAACCTAATGACTAAATCTTGTCAGTCGTATGGAGTAGATGATTTACAATTGATTTAAGTCAGCGTGGCCTGTTTTAGGCTGAAATTTAAGTCAAAGTCATGTAACGTGAACAAGTACAATGCCAAACATTGTAAATGCATTGCAAACGCTATTCAGGAGCTGAAAAGCACTTAAAGCAATAAAAGAATGAAAGTCTCAAAACTCGGAATCTAATGGCTCATTGAGTCAGTGTGGCCTGTTTTAGGCTGAAATCTAAGTAAAAGTCATGTAATGTGAACTAGTACAATGCCAAACATTGTAAATGCATTGAAAACACTATTCAGGAGCGAAAAAAACACTTTAAAGCAATACAAGAATGAAAGTCTCAAAATTCGGAATCTAATGGCTCATTGAGTCAATGTGGCCTGTTTTAGGCTGAAATCTGAGTCAATGTCTTGTAATGTGAACTAGTACAATGCCAAACATTGTAAATGCATTGAAAACGCTGTTCAGGAGCTGAAAAGCACTTTAAAGCAATAAAGAGATGAAAGTTTCAAAACAGAACCTAATGACTAAATCTTGTCAGTAGTATGGAGTAGATGATTTACAGTTGATTTGAGTCAGCGTGGCCTGTTTTAGGATGAAATCTAAGTCAAAGTCATGTAATGTGAACTGGTACAATGCCAAACATTGTAAATGCATTGCAAACGCTATTCAGGAGCTGAAAAGCACTTTAAAGCAATAAAAGAATGAAAGTCTCGAAACTCGGAATCTAATGACTCATTGAGTCAGTGTGGCCTGTTTTAGGCTGAAATTTAAGTCAAAGTCATGTAATGTGAACTAGTACAATGCCAAACATTGTAAATGCATTGCAAACGCTATTCAGGAGCTGAAAAGCACTTTAAAGCAATAAAAGAATGAATGTCTCAAAACTCGGAATCTAATGGCTAAATCTTGTCAGTCGTATGGATTAGGTGATTTACAGTTGATTTGAGTCAGCGGGGCCTACTTTAGGCTGAAATTTAAGTCAAAGTCATGTAACGTGAACAAGTACAATGCCAAACATTGTAAATGCATTGAAAACGCTATTCAGGAGCTGAAAAGCACTTCAAAGCAATAAAAGAATGAAAGTCTTGAAACTCAGAATCTAATGACTCATTGAGTCAGTGTGGCCAGTTTTAGGCTGAAATTTAAGTCAAAGTCATGTAATGTGAACTAGTACAATGCCAAACATTGTAAATGCATTGCAAACGCTATTCAGGAGCTGAAAAGCACTTTAAAGCAATAAAAGAATGAATGTCTCAAAACTCGGAATCTAATGGCTAAATCTTGTCAGACATATAGAGTACATGATTTACAGTTGATTTGAGTCAGTGTGGCCTGTTTTAGGCTGAAATTTAAGTCAAAGTCATGTAATGTGAACGAGTACAATGCCAAAAATTGTAAATTAATTGAAAACGCTATTCAGGAGCTGAAAAGCACTTTAAAGCAATAAAGAAATGAAAGTCTCAAAAACAGAACCTAATGACTAAATCTTGTCAGTCGTATGGAGTAGATGATTTACAGTTGATTTGAGTCAGTGTGGCCTGTTTTAGGCTGAAATTTAAGTCAAAGTCATGTAACGTGAACAAGTACAATGCCAAACATTGTAAATGCATTGCAAACGCTATTCAGGAGCTGAAAAGCACTTAAAGCAATAAAAGAATGAAAGTCTCAAAACTCGGAATCTAATGGCTCATTGAGTCAGTGTGGCCTGTTTTAGGCTGAAATCTAAGTCAAAGTCATGTAATGTGAACTAGTACAATGCCAAACATTGTAAATGCATTGAAAACGCTATTCAGGAGCGAAAAAACACTTTAAAGCAATAAAAGAATGAAAGTCTTGAAACTCAGAATCTAATGACTCATTGAGTCAGTGTGGCCAGTTTTAGGCTGAAATTTAAGTCAAAGTCATGTAATGTGAACTAGTACAATGCCAAACATTGTAAATGCATTGCAAACGCTATTCAGGAGCTGAAAAGCACTTTAAAGCAATAAAAGAATGAATGTCTCAAAACTCGGAATCTAATGGCTAAATCTTGTCAGACATATAGAGTACATGATTTACAGTTGATTTGAGTCAGTGTGGCCTGTTTTAGGCTGAAATTTAAGTCAAAGTCATGTAATGTGAACGAGTACAATGCCAAAAATTGTAAATGAATTGAAAACGCTATTCAGGAGCTGAAAAGCACTTTAAAGCAATAAAGAAATGAAAGTCTCAAAAACAGAACCTAATGACTAAATCTTGTCAGTCGTATGGAGTAGATGATTTACAATTGATTTAAGTCAGCGTGGCCTGTTTTAGGCTGAAATTTAAGTCAAAGTCATGTAACGTGAACAAGTACAATGCCAAACATTGTAAATGCATTGCAAACGCTATTCAGGAGCTGAAAAGCACTTAAAGCAATAAAAGAATGAAAGTCTCAAAACTCGGAATCTAATGGCTCATTGAGTCAGTGTGGCCTGTTTTAGGCTGAAATCTAAGTCAAAGTCATGTAATGTGAACTAGTACAATGCCAAACATTGTAAATGCATTGAAAACACTATTCAGGAGCGAAAAAAACACTTTAAAGCAATACAAGAATGAAAGTCTCAAAATTCTGAATCTAATGGCTCATTGAGTCAATGTGGCCTGTTTTAGGCTGAAATCTGAGTCAATGTCTTGTAATGTGAACTAGTACAATGCCAAACATTGTAAATGCATTGAAAACGCTGTTCAGGAGCTGAAAAGCACTTTAAAGCAATAAAGAGATGAAAGTTTCAAAACAGAACCTAATGACTAAATCTTGTCAGTAGTATGGAGTAGATGATTTACAGTTGATTTGAGTCAGCGTGGCCTGTTTTAGGATGAAATCTAAGTCAAAGTCATGTAATGTGAACTAGTACAATGCCAAACATTGTAAATGCATTGAAAACGGTATTCAAGAGCTGAAAAGCACTTTTAAGCAATAAAGAGATGAAAGTCTCAAAAACAGAACTTGACTAAAACTTGTCAGTAGTATGGACTCGATGATTTACAGTTGATTTGAGCCAGTGTGGCCTGTTTTAGGCTGAAATCTAAGTCAAAGTCATGTAATGTTAACATGTACAATGCCAAACATTGTAAATGCATTGAAAATGCTATTCAAGACCTGAAAAGCACTTTAAAGCAATAAAAGAATGAAAGTCTCAAAACTCGGAATCTAATGGCTAAATCTTGTCAGTCGTATGGATTAGGTGATTTACAGTTGATTTGAGTCAGCGGGGCCTGTTTTAGGCTGAAATTTAAGTCAAAGTCAAGTCAAAGTCATGTAATGTGAACAAGTACAATGCCAAACATTGTAAATGCATTGAAAACGCTATTCAGGAGCTGAAAAGCACTTTAAAGCAATAAAAGAATGAAAGTCTCAAAACTCGGAACCTAATGGCTAAATCTTGTCAGTCGTATGGACTCGATGATTTACAGTTGATTTGAGTCAGTGTGGCCTGTTTTAGAATGAAATCTAAGTCAAAGTCATGTGATGTGAACTAGTACAATGCCAAACATTGTAAATGCATTGAAAACGCTATTCAGGAGCGAAAAAACACTTTAAAGCAATACAAGAATGAAAGTCTCAAAATTCGGAATCTAATGGCTCATTGAGTCAATGTGGCCTGTTTTAGGCTGAAATCTCAGTCAATGTCTTGTAATGTGAACTAGTACAATGCCAAACATTGTAAATGCATTGAAAACGCTGTTCAGGAGCTGAAAAGCACTTTAAAGCAATAAAGAGATGAAAGTTTCAAAACAGAACCTAATGACTAAATCTTGTCAGTAGTATGGAGTAGATGATTTACAGTTGATTTGAGTCAGCGTGGCCTGTTTTAGGATGAAATCTAAGTCAAAGTCATGTAATGTGAACTAGTACAATGCCAAACATTGTAAATGCATTGAAAACGGTATTCAAGAGCTGAAAAGCACTTTTAAGCAATAAAGAGATGAAAGTCTCAAAAACAGAACTTGACTAAAACTTGTCAGTAGTATGGACTCGATGATTTACAGTTGATTTGAGCCAGTGTGGCCTGTTTTAGGCTGAAATCTAAGTCAAAGTCATGTAATGTTAACATGTACAATGCCAAACATTGTAAATGCATTGAAAATGCTATTCAAGACCTGAAAAGCACTTTAAAGCAATAAAAGAATGAAAGTCTCAAAACTCGGAATCTAATGGCTAAATCTTGTCAGTCGTATGGATTAGGTGATTTACAGTTGATTTGAGTCAGCGGGGCCTGTTTTAGGCTGAAATTTAAGTCAAAGTCAAGTCAAAGTCATGTAATGTGAACAAGTACAATGCCAAACATTGTAAATGCATTGAAAACGCTATTCAGGAGCTGAAAAGCACTTTAAAGCAATAAAAGAATGAAAGTCTCAAAACTCGGAACCTAATGGCTAAATCTTGTCAGTCGTATGGACTCGATGATTTACAGTTGATTTGAGTCAGTGTGGCCTGTTTTAGAATGAAATCTAAGTCAAAGTCATGTGATGTGAACTAGTACAATGCCAAACATTGTAAATGCATTGAAAACGCTATTCAGGAGCGAAAAAACACTTTAAAGCAATACAAGAATGAAAGTCTCAAAATTCGGAATCTAATGGCTCATTGAGTCAATGTGGCCTGTTTTAGGCTGAAATCTGAGTCAATGTCTTGTAATGTGAACTAGTACAATGCCAAACATTGTAAATGCATTGAAAACGCTGTTCAGGAGCTGAAAAGCACTTTAAAGCAATAAAGAGATGAAAGTTTCAAAACAGAACCTAATGACTAAATCTTGTCAGTAGTATGGAGTAGATGATTTACAGTTGATTTGAGTCAGCGTGGCCTGTTTTAGGATGAAATCTAAGTCAAAGTCATGTAATGTGAACTAGTACAATGCCAAACATTGTAAATGCATTGAAAACGGTATTCAAGAGCTGAAAAGCACTTTTAAGCAATAAAGAGATGAAAGTCTCAAAAACAGAACTTGACTAAAACTTGTCAGTAGTATGGACTCGATGATTTACAGTTGATTTGAGCCAGTGTGGCCTGTTTTAGGCTGAAATCTAAGTCAAAGTCATGTAATGTTAACATGTACAATGCCAAACATTGTAAATGCATTGAAAATGCTATTCAAGACCTGAAAAGCACTTTAAAGCAATAAAAGAATGAAAGTCTCAAAACTCGGAATCTAATGGCTAAATCTTGTCAGTCGTATGGATTAGGTGATTTACAGTTGATTTGAGTCAGCGGGGCCTGTTTTAGGCTGAAATTTAAGTCAAAGTCAAGTCAAAGTCATGTAATGTGAACAAGTACAATGCCAAACATTGTAAATGCATTGAAAACGCTATTCAGGAGCTGAAAAGCACTTTAAAGCAATAAAAGAATGAAAGTCTCAAAACTCGGAACCTAATGGCTAAATCTTGTCAGTCGTATGGACTCGATGATTTACAGTTGATTTGAGTCAGTGTGGCCTGTTTTAGAATGAAATCTAAGTCAAAGTCATGTGATGTGAACTAGTACAATGCCAAACATTGTAAATGCATTGAAAACGCTATTCAGGAGCGAAAAAACACTTTAAAGCAATACAAGAATGAAAGTCTCAAAATTCGGAATCTAATGGCTCATTGAGTCAATGTGGCCTGTTTTAGGCTGAAATCTGAGTCAATGTCTTGTAATGTGAACTAGTACAATGCCAAACATTGTAAATGCATTGAAAACGCTGTTCAGGAGCTGAAAAGCACTTTAAAGCAATAAAGAGATGAAAGTTTCAAAACAGAACCTAATGACTAAATCTTGTCAGTAGTATGGAGTAGATGATTTACAGTTGATTTGAGTCAGCGTGGCCTGTTTTAGGATGAAATCTAAGTCAAAGTCATGTAATGTGAACTAGTACAATGCCAAACATTGTAAATGCATTGAAAACGGTATTCAAGAGCTGAAAAGCACTTTTAAGCAATAAAGAGATGAAAGTCTCAAAAACAGAACTTGACTAAAACTTGTCAGTAGTATGGACTCGATGATTTACAGTTGATTTGAGCCAGTGTGGCCTGTTTTAGGCTGAAATCTAAGTCAAAGTCATGTAATGTTAACATGTACAATGCCAAACATTGTAAATGCATTGAAAATGCTATTCAAGACCTGAAAAGCACTTTAAAGCAATAAAAGAATGAAAGTCTCAAAACTCGGAATCTAATGGCTAAATCTTGTCAGTCGTATGGATTAGGTGATTTACAGTTGATTTGAGTCAGCGGGGCCTGTTTTAGGCTGAAATTTAAGTCAAAGTCAAGTCAAAGTCATGTAATGTGAACAAGTACAATGCCAAACATTGTAAATGCATTGAAAACGCTATTCAGGAGCTGAAAAGCACTTTAAAGCAATAAAAGAATGAAAGTCTCAAAACTCGGAACCTAATGGCTAAATCTTGTCAGTCGTATGGACTCGATGATTTACAGTTGATTTGAGTCAGTGTGGCCTGTTTTAGAATGAAATCTAAGTCAAAGTCATGTGATGTGAACTAGTACAATGCCAAACATTGTAAATGCATTGAAAACGCTATTCAGGAGCGAAAAAACACTTTAAAGCAATACAAGAATGAAAGTCTCAAAATTCGGAATCTAATGGCTCATTGAGTCAATGTGGCCTGTTTTAGGCTGAAATCTGAGTCAATGTCTTGTAATGTGAACTAGTACAATGCCAAACATTGTAAATGCATTGAAAACGCTGTTCAGGAGCTGAAAAGCACTTTAAAGCAATAAAGAGATGAAAGTTTCAAAACAGAACCTAATGACTAAATCTTGTCAGTAGTATGGAGTAGATGATTTACAGTTGATTTGAGTCAGCGTGGCCTGTTTTAGGATGAAATCTAAGTCAAAGTCATGTAATGTGAACTAGTACAATGCCAAACATTGTAAATGCATTGAAAACGGTATTCAAGAGCTGAAAAGCACTTTTAAGCAATAAAGAGATGAAAGTCTCAAAAACAGAACTTGACTAAAACTTGTCAGTAGTATGGACTCGATGATTTACAGTTGATTTGAGCCAGTGTGGCCTGTTTTAGGCTGAAATCTAAGTCAAAGTCATGTAATGTTAACATGTACAATGCCAAACATTGTAAATGCATTGAAAATGCTATTCAAGACCTGAAAAGCACTTTAAAGCAATAAAAGAATGAAAGTCTCAAAACTCGGAATCTAATGGCTAAATCTTGTCAGTCGTATGGATTAGGTGATTTACAGTTGATTTGAGTCAGCGGGGCCTGTTTTAGGCTGAAATTTAAGTCAAAGTCAAGTCAAAGTCATGTAATGTGAACAAGTACAATGCCAAACATTGTAAATGCATTGAAAACGCTATTCAGGAGCTGAAAAGCACTTTAAAGCAATAAAAGAATGAAAGTCTCAAAACTCGGAACCTAATGGCTAAATCTTGTCAGTCGTATGGACTCGATGATTTACAGTTGATTTGAGTCAGTGTGGCCTGTTTTAGAATGAAATCTAAGTCAAAGTCATGTGATGTGAACTAGTACAATGCCAAACATTGTAAATGCATTGAAAACGCTATTCAGGAGCGAAAAAACACTTTAAAGCAATACAAGAATGAAAGTCTCAAAATTCGGAATCTAATGGCTCATTGAGTCAATGTGGCCTGTTTTAGGCTGAAATCTGAGTCAATGTCTTGTAATGTGAACTAGTACAATGCCAAACATTGTAAATGCATTGAAAACGCTGTTCAGGAGCTGAAAAGCACTTTAAAGCAATAAAGAGATGAAAGTTTCAAAACAGAACCTAATGACTAAATCTTGTCAGTAGTATGGAGTAGATGATTTACAGTTGATTTGAGTCAGCGTGGCCTGTTTTAGGATGAAATCTAAGTCAAAGTCATGTAATGTGAACTAGTACAATGCCAAACATTGTAAATGCATTGAAAACGGTATTCAAGAGCTGAAAAGCACTTTTAAGCAATAAAGAGATGAAAGTCTCAAAAACAGAACTTGACTAAAACTTGTCAGTAGTATGGACTCGATGATTTACAGTTGATTTGAGCCAGTGTGGCCTGTTTTAGGCTGAAATCTAAGTCAAAGTCATGTAATGTTAACATGTACAATGCCAAACATTGTAAATGCATTGAAAATGCTATTCAAGACCTGAAAAGCACTTTAAAGCAATAAAAGAATGAAAGTCTCAAAACTCGGAATCTAATGGCTAAATCTTGTCAGTCGTATGGATTAGGTGATTTACAGTTGATTTGAGTCAGCGGGGCCTGTTTTAGGCTGAAATTTAAGTCAAAGTCAAGTCAAAGTCATGTAATGTGAACAAGTACAATGCCAAACATTGTAAATGCATTGAAAACGCTATTCAGGAGCTGAAAAGCACTTTAAAGCAATAAAAGAATGAAAGTCTTGAAACTCAGAATCTAATGACTCATTGAGTCAGTGTGGCCAGTTTTAGGCTGAAATTTAAGTCAAAGTCATGTAATGTGAACTAGTACAATGCCAAACATTGTAAATGCATTGCAAACGCTATTCAGGAGCTGAAAAGCACTTTAAAGCAATAAAAGAATGAATGTCTCAAAACTCGGAATCTAATGGCTAAATCTTGTCAGACATATAGAGTACATGATTTACAGTTGATTTGAGTCAGTGTGGCCTGTTTTAGGCTGAAATTTAAGTCAAAGTCATGTAATGTGAACGAGTACAATGCCAAAAATTGTAAATTAATTGAAAACGCTATTCAGGAGCTGAAAAGCACTTTAAAGCAATAAAGAAATGAAAGTCTCAAAAACAGAACCTAATGACTAAATCTTGTCAGTCGTATGGAGTAGATGATTTACAGTTGATTTGAGTCAGTGTGGCCTGTTTTAGGCTGAAATTTAAGTCAAAGTCATGTAACGTGAACAAGTACAATGCCAAACATTGTAAATGCATTGCAAACGCTATTCAGGAGCTGAAAAGCACTTAAAGCAATAAAAGAATGAAAGTCTCAAAACTCGGAATCTAATGGCTCATTGAGTCAGTGTGGCCTGTTTTAGGCTGAAATCTAAGTCAAAGTCATGTAATGTGAACTAGTACAATGCCAAACATTGTAAATGCATTGAAAACGCTATTCAGGAGCGAAAAAACACTTTAAAGCAATAAAAGAATGAAAGTCTTGAAACTCAGAATCTAATGACTCATTGAGTCAGTGTGGCCAGTTTTAGGCTGAAATTTAAGTCAAAGTCATGTAATGTGAACTAGTACAATGCCAAACATTGTAAATGCATTGCAAACGCTATTCAGGAGCTGAAAAGCACTTTAAAGCAATAAAAGAATGAATGTCTCAAAACTCGGAATCTAATGGCTAAATCTTGTCAGACATATAGAGTACATGATTTACAGTTGATTTGAGTCAGTGTGGCCTGTTTTAGGCTGAAATTTAAGTCAAAGTCATGTAATGTGAACGAGTACAATGCCAAAAATTGTAAATGAATTGAAAACGCTATTCAGGAGCTGAAAAGCACTTTAAAGCAATAAAGAAATGAAAGTCTCAAAAACAGAACCTAATGACTAAATCTTGTCAGTCGTATGGAGTAGATGATTTACAATTGATTTAAGTCAGCGTGGCCTGTTTTAGGCTGAAATTTAAGTCAAAGTCATGTAACGTGAACAAGTACAATGCCAAACATTGTAAATGCATTGCAAACGCTATTCAGGAGCTGAAAAGCACTTAAAGCAATAAAAGAATGAAAGTCTCAAAACTCGGAATCTAATGGCTCATTGAGTCAGTGTGGCCTGTTTTAGGCTGAAATCTAAGTCAAAGTCATGTAATGTGAACTAGTACAATGCCAAACATTGTAAATGCATTGAAAACACTATTCAGGAGCGAAAAAAACACTTTAAAGCAATACAAGAATGAAAGTCTCAAAATTCTGAATCTAATGGCTCATTGAGTCAATGTGGCCTGTTTTAGGCTGAAATCTGAGTCAATGTCTTGTAATGTGAACTAGTACAATGCCAAACATTGTAAATGCATTGAAAACGCTGTTCAGGAGCTGAAAAGCACTTTAAAGCAATAAAGAGATGAAAGTTTCAAAACAGAACCTAATGACTAAATCTTGTCAGTAGTATGGAGTAGATGATTTACAGTTGATTTGAGTCAGCGTGGCCTGTTTTAGGATGAAATCTAAGTCAAAGTCATGTAATGTGAACTGGTACAATGCCAAACATTGTAAATGCATTGCAAACGCTATTCAGGAGCTGAAAAGCACTTTAAAGCAATAAAAGAATGAAAGTCTCGAAACTCGGAATCTAATGACTCATTGAGTCAGTGTGGCCTGTTTTAGGCTGAAATTTAAGTCAAAGTCATGTAATGTGAACTAGTACAATGCCAAACATTGTAAATGCATTGCAAACGCTATTCAGGAGCTGAAAAGCACTTTAAAGCAATAAAAGAATGAATGTCTCAAAACTCGGAATCTAATGGCTAAATCTTGTCAGTCGTATGGATTAGGTGATTTACAGTTGATTTGAGTCAGCGGGGCCTACTTTAGGCTGAAATTTAAGTCAAAGTCATGTAACGTGAACAAGTACAATGCCAAACATTGTAAATGCATTGAAAACGCTATTCAGGAGCTGAAAAGCACTTCAAAGCAATAAAAGAATGAAAGTCTTGAAACTCAGAATCTAATGACTCATTGAGTCAGTGTGGCCAGTTTTAGGCTGAAATTTAAGTCAAAGTCATGTAATGTGAACTAGTACAATGCCAAACATTGTAAATGCATTGCAAACGCTATTCAGGAGCTGAAAAGCACTTTAAAGCAATAAAAGAATGAATGTCTCAAAACTCGGAATCTAATGGCTAAATCTTGTCAGACATATAGAGTACATGATTTACAGTTGATTTGAGTCAGTGTGGCCTGTTTTAGGCTGAAATTTAAGTCAAAGTCATGTAATGTGAACGAGTACAATGCCAAAAATTGTAAATTAATTGAAAACGCTATTCAGGAGCTGAAAAGCACTTTAAAGCAATAAAGAAATGAAAGTCTCAAAAACAGAACCTAATGACTAAATCTTGTCAGTCGTATGGAGTAGATGATTTACAGTTGATTTAAGTCAGCGTGGCCTGTTTTAGGCTGAAATTTAAGTCAAAGTCATGTAACGTGAACAAGTACAATGCCAAACATTGTAAATGCATTGCAAACGCTATTCAGGAGCTGAAAAGCACTTAAAGCAATAAAAGAATGAAAGTCTCAAAACTCGGAATCTAATGGCTCATTGAGTCAGTGTGGCCTGTTTTAGGCTGAAATCTAAGTCAAAGTCATGTAATGTGAACTAGTACAATGCCAAACATTGTAAATGCATTGAAAACGCTATTCAGGAGCGAAAAAACACTTTAAAGCAATACAAGAATGAAAGTCTCAAAATTCGGAATCTAATGGCTCATTGAGTCAATGTGGCCTGTTTTAGGCTGAAATCTGAGTCAATGTCTTGTAATGTGAACTAGTACAATGCCAAACATTGTAAATGCATTGAAAACGCTGTTCAGGAGCTGAAAAGCACTTTAAAGCAATAAAGAGATGAAAGTTTCAAAACAGAACCTAATGACTAAATCTTGTCAGTAGTATGGAGTAGATGATTTACAGTTGATTTGAGTCAGCGTGGCCTGTTTTAGGATGAAATCTAAGTCAAAGTCATGTAATGTGAACTAGTACAATGCCAAACATTGTAAATGCATTGAAAACGGTATTCAAGAGCTGAAAAGCACTTTGAAGCAATAAAGAGATGAAAGTCTCAAAAACAGAACTTGACTAAAACTTGTCAGTAGTATGGACTCGATGATTTACAGTTGATTTGAGCCAGTGTGGCCTGTTTTAGGCTGAAATCTAAGTCAAAGTCATGTAATGTTAACATGTACAATGCCAAACATTGTAAATGCATTGAAAATGCTATTCAAGACCTGAAAAGCACTTTAAAGCAATAAAAGAATGAAAGTCTCAAAACTCGGAATCTAATGGCTAAATCTTGTCAGTCGTATGGATTAGTTGATTTACAGTTGATTTGAGTCAGCGGGGCCTGTTTTAGGCTGAAATTTAAGTCAAAGTCAAGTCAAAGTCATGTAATGTGAACAAGTACAATGCCAAACATTGTAAATGCATTGAAAACGCTATTCAGGAGCTGAAAAGCACTTTAAAGCAATAAAAGAATGAAAGTCTCAAAACTCGGAACCTAATGGCTAAATCTTGTCAGTCGTATGGACTCGATGATTTACAGTTGATTTGAGTCAGTGTGGCCTGTTTTAGAATGAAATCTAAGTCAAAGTCATGTGATGTGAACTAGTAAAATGCCAAACATTGTAAATGCATTGAAAACGCTATTCAGGAGCGAAAAAACACTTTAAAGCAATACAAGAATGAAAGTCTCAAAATTCGGAATCTAATGGCTCATTGAGTCAATGTGGCCTGTTTTAGGCTGAAATCTGAGTCAATGTCTTGTAATGTGAACTAGTACAATGCCAAACATTGTAAATGCATTGAAAACGCTGTTCAGGAGCTGAAAAGCACTTTAAAGCAATAAAGAGATGAAAGTTTCAAAACAGAACCTAATGACTAAATCTTGTCAGTAGTATGGAGTAGATGATTTACAGTTGATTTGAGTCAGCGTGGCCTGTTTTAGGATGAAATCTAAGTCAAAGTCATGTAATGTGAACTAGTACAATGCCAAACATTGTAAATGCATTGAAAACGGTATTCAAGAGCTGAAAAGCACTTTTAAGCAATAAAGAGATGAAAGTCTCAAAAACAGAACTTGACTAAAACTTGTCAGTAGTATGGACTCGATGATTTACAGTTGATTTGAGCCAGTGTGGCCTGTTTTAGGCTGAAATCTAAGTCAAAGTCATGTAATGTTAACATGTACAATGCCAAACATTGTAAATGCATTGAAAATGCTATTCAAGACCTGAAAAGCACTTTAAAGCAATAAAAGAATGAAAGTCTCAAAACTCGGAATCTAATGGCTAAATCTTGTCAGTCGTATGGATTAGGTGATTTACAGTTGATTTGAGTCAGCGGGGCCTGTTTTAGGCTGAAATTTAAGTCAAAGTCAAGTCAAAGTCATGTAATGTGAACAAGTACAATGCCAAACATTGTAAATGCATTGAAAACGCTATTCAGGAGCTGAAAAGCACTTTAAAGCAATAAAAGAATGAAAGTCTTGAAACTCAGAATCTAATGACTCATTGAGTCAGTGTGGCCAGTTTTAGGCTGAAATTTAAGTCAAAGTCATGTAATGTGAACTAGTACAATGCCAAACATTGTAAATGCATTGCAAACGCTATTCAGGAGCTGAAAAGCACTTTAAAGCAATAAAAGAATGAATGTCTCAAAACTCGGAATCTAATGGCTAAATCTTGTCAGACATATAGAGTACATGATTTACAGTTGATTTGAGTCAGTGTGGCCTGTTTTAGGCTGAAATTTAAGTCAAAGTCATGTAATGTGAACGAGTACAATGCCAAAAATTGTAAATTAATTGAAAACGCTATTCAGGAGCTGAAAAGCACTTTAAAGCAATAAAGAAATGAAAGTCTCAAAAACAGAACCTAATGACTAAATCTTGTCAGTCGTATGGAGTAGATGATTTACAGTTGATTTGAGTCAGTGTGGCCTGTTTTAGGCTGAAATTTAAGTCAAAGTCATGTAACGTGAACAAGTACAATGCCAAACATTGTAAATGCATTGCAAACGCTATTCAGGAGCTGAAAAGCACTTAAAGCAATAAAAGAATGAAAGTCTCAAAACTCGGAATCTAATGGCTCATTGAGTCAGTGTGGCCTGTTTTAGGCTGAAATCTAAGTCAAAGTCATGTAATGTGAACTAGTACAATGCCAAACATTGTAAATGCATTGAAAACGCTATTCAGGAGCGAAAAAACACTTTAAAGCAATAAAAGAATGAAAGTCTTGAAACTCAGAATCTAATGACTCATTGAGTCAGTGTGGCCAGTTTTAGGCTGAAATTTAAGTCAAAGTCATGTAATGTGAACTAGTACAATGCCAAACATTGTAAATGCATTGCAAACGCTATTCAGGAGCTGAAAAGCACTTTAAAGCAATAAAAGAATGAATGTCTCAAAACTCGGAATCTAATGGCTAAATCTTGTCAGACATATAGAGTACATGATTTACAGTTGATTTGAGTCAGTGTGGCCTGTTTTAGGCTGAAATTTAAGTCAAAGTCATGTAATGTGAACGAGTACAATGCCAAAAATTGTAAATGAATTGAAAACGCTATTCAGGAGCTGAAAAGCACTTTAAAGCAATAAAGAAATGAAAGTCTCAAAAACAGAACCTAATGACTAAATCTTGTCAGTCGTATGGAGTAGATGATTTACAATTGATTTAAGTCAGCGTGGCCTGTTTTAGGCTGAAATTTAAGTCAAAGTCATGTAACGTGAACAAGTACAATGCCAAACATTGTAAATGCATTGCAAACGCTATTCAGGAGCTGAAAAGCACTTAAAGCAATAAAAGAATGAAAGTCTCAAAACTCGGAATCTAATGGCTCATTGAGTCAGTGTGGCCTGTTTTAGGCTGAAATCTAAGTCAAAGTCATGTAATGTGAACTAGTACAATGCCAAACATTGTAAATGCATTGAAAACACTATTCAGGAGCGAAAAAAAACACTTTAAAGCAATACAAGAATGAAAGTCTCAAAATTCTGAATCTAATGGCTCATTGAGTCAATGTGGCCTGTTTTAGGCTGAAATCTGAGTCAATGTCTTGTAATGTGAACTAGTACAATGCCAAACATTGTAAATGCATTGAAAACGCTGTTCAGGAGCTGAAAAGCACTTTAAAGCAATAAAGAGATGAAAGTTTCAAAACAGAACCTAATGACTAAATCTTGTCAGTAGTATGGAGTAGATGATTTACAGTTGATTTGAGTCAGCGTGGCCTGTTTTAGGATGAAATCTAAGTCAAAGTCATGTAATGTGAACTGGTACAATGCCAAACATTGTAAATGCATTGCAAACGCTATTCAGGAGCTGAAAAGCACTTTAAAGCAATAAAAGAATGAAAGTCTCGAAACTCGGAATCTAATGACTCATTGAGTCAGTGTGGCCTGTTTTAGGCTGAAATTTAAGTCAAAGTCATGTAATGTGAACTAGTACAATGCCAAACATTGTAAATGCATTGCAAACGCTATTCAGGAGCTGAAAAGCACTTTAAAGCAATAAAAGAATGAATGTCTCAAAACTCGGAATCTAATGGCTAAATCTTGTCAGTCGTATGGATTAGGTGATTTACAGTTGATTTGAGTCAGCGGGGCCTACTTTAGGCTGAAATTTAAGTCAAAGTCATGTAACGTGAACAAGTACAATGCCAAACATTGTAAATGCATTGAAAACGCTATTCAGGAGCTGAAAAGCACTTCAAAGCAATAAAAGAATGAAAGTCTTGAAACTCAGAATCTAATGACTCATTGAGTCAGTGTGGCCAGTTTTAGGCTGAAATTTAAGTCAAAGTCATGTAATGTGAACTAGTACAATGCCAAACATTGTAAATGCATTGCAAACGCTATTCAGGAGCTGAAAAACACTTTAAAGCAATAAAAGAATGAATGTCTCAAAACTCGGAATCTAATGGCTAAATCTTGTCAGACATATAGAGTACATGATTTACAGTTGATTTGAGTCAGTGTGGCCTGTTTTAGGCTGAAATTTAAGTCAAAGTCATGTAATGTGAACGAGTACAATGCCAAAAATTGTAAATTAATTGAAAACGCTATTCAGGAGCTGAAAAGCACTTTAAAGCAATAAAGAAATGAAAGTCTCAAAAACAGAACCTAATGACTAAATCTTGTCAGTCGTATGGAGTAGATGATTTACAGTTGATTTAAGTCAGCGTGGCCTGTTTTAGGCTGAAATTTAAGTCAAAGTCATGTAACGTGAACAAGTACAATGCCAAACATTGTAAATGCATTGCAAACGCTATTCAGGAGCTGAAAAGCACTTAAAGCAATAAAAGAATGAAAGTCTCAAAACTCGGAATCTAATGGCTCATTGAGTCAGTGTGGCCTGTTTTAGGCTGAAATCTAAGTCAAAGTCATGTAATGTGAACTAGTACAATGCCAAACATTGTAAATGCATTGAAAACGCTATTCAGGAGCGAAAAAACACTTTAAAGCAATACAAGAATGAAAGTCTCAAAATTCGGAATCTAATGGCTCATTGAGTCAATGTGGCCTGTTTTAGGCTGAAATCTGAGTCAATGTCTTGTAATGTGAACTAGTACAATGCCAAACATTGTAAATGCATTGAAAACGCTGTTCAGGAGCTGAAAAGCACTTTAAAGCAATAAAGAGATGAAAGTTTCAAAACAGAACCTAATGACTAAATCTTGTCAGTAGTATGGAGTAGATGATTTACAGTTGATTTGAGTCAGCGTGGCCTGTTTTAGGATGAAATCTAAGTCAAAGTCATGTAATGTGAACTAGTACAATGCCAAACATTGTAAATGCATTGAAAACGGTATTCAAGAGCTGAAAAGCACTTTGAAGCAATAAAGAGATGAAAGTCTCAAAAACAGAACTTGACTAAAACTTGTCAGTAGTATGGACTCGATGATTTACAGTTGATTTGAGCCAGTGTGGCCTGTTTTAGGCTGAAATCTAAGTCAAAGTCATGTAATGTTAACATGTACAATGCCAAACATTGTAAATGCATTGAAAATGCTATTCAAGACCTGAAAAGCACTTTAAAGCAATAAAAGAATGAAAGTCTCAAAACTCGGAATCTAATGGCTAAATCTTGTCAGTCGTATGGATTAGGTGATTTACAGTTGATTTGAGTCAGCGGGGCCTGTTTTAGGCTGAAATTTAAGTCAAAGTCAAGTCAAAGTCATGTAATGTGAACAAGTACAATGCCAAACATTGTAAATGCATTGAAAACGCTATTCAGGAGCTGAAAAGCACTTTAAAGCAATAAAAGAATGAAAGTCTCAAAACTCGGAACCTAATGGCTAAATCTTGTCAGTCGTATGGACTCGATGATTTACAGTTGATTTGAGTCAGTGTGGCCTGTTTTAGAATGAAATCTAAGTCAAAGTCATGTGATGTGAACTAGTAAAATGCCAAACATTGTAAATGCATTGAAAACGCTATTCAGGAGCGAAAAAACACTTTAAAGCAATACAAGAATGAAAGTCTCAAAATTCGGAATCTAATGGCTCATTGAGTCAATGTGGCCTGTTTTAGGCTGAAATCTGAGTCAATGTCTTGTAATGTGAACTAGTACAATGCCAAACATTGTAAATGCATTGAAAACGCTGTTCAGGAGCTGAAAAGCACTTTAAAGCAATAAAGAGATGAAAGTTTCAAAACAGAACCTAATGACTAAATCTTGTCAGTAGTATGGAGTAGATGATTTACAGTTGATTTGAGTCAGCGTGGCCTGTTTTAGGATGAAATCTAAGTCAAAGTCATGTAATGTGAACTAGTACAATGCCAAACATTGTAAATGCATTGAAAACGGTATTCAAGAGCTGAAAAGCACTTTTAAGCAATAAAGAAATGAAAGTCTCAAAAACAGAACCTAATGACTAAATCTTGTCAGTCGTATGGAGTAGATGATTTACAGTTGATTTAAGTCAGCGTGGCCTGTTTTAGGCTGAAATTTAAGTCAAAGTCATGTAACGTGAACAAGTACAATGCCAAACATTGTAAATGCATTGCAAACGCTATTCAGGAGCTGAAAAGCACTTAAAGCAATAAAAGAATGAAAGTCTCAAAACTCGGAATCTAATGGCTCATTGAGTCAGTGTGGCCTGTTTTAGGCTGAAATCTAAGTCAAAGTCATGTAATGTGAACTAGTACAATGCCAAACATTGTAAATGCATTGAAAACGCTATTCAGGAGCGAAAAAACACTTTAAAGCAATACAAGAATGAAAGTCTCAAAATTCGGAATCTAATGGCTCATTGAGTCAATGTGGCCTGTTTTAGGCTGAAATCTGAGTCAATGTCTTGTAATGTGAACTAGTACAATGCCAAACATTGTAAATGCATTGAAAACGCTGTTCAGGAGCTGAAAAGCACTTTAAAGCAATAAAGAGATGAAAGTTTCAAAACAGAACCTAATGACTAAATCTTGTCAGTAGTATGGAGTAGATGATTTACAGTTGATTTGAGTCAGCGTGGCCTGTTTTAGGATGAAATCTAAGTCAAAGTCATGTAATGTGAACTAGTACAATGCCAAACATTGTAAATGCATTGAAAACGGTATTCAAGAGCTGAAAAGCACTTTGAAGCAATAAAGAGATGAAAGTCTCAAAAACAGAACTTGACTAAAACTTGTCAGTAGTATGGACTCGATGATTTACAGTTGATTTGAGCCAGTGTGGCCTGTTTTAGGCTGAAATCTAAGTCAAAGTCATGTAATGTTAACATGTACAATGCCAAACATTGTAAATGCATTGAAAATGCTATTCAAGACCTGAAAAGCACTTTAAAGCAATAAAAGAATGAAAGTCTCAAAACTCGGAATCTAATGGCTAAATCTTGTCAGTCGTATGGATTAGGTGATTTACAGTTGATTTGAGTCAGCGGGGCCTGTTTTAGGCTGAAATTTAAGTCAAAGTCAAGTCAAAGTCATGTAATGTGAACAAGTACAATGCCAAACATTGTAAATGCATTGAAAACGCTATTCAGGAGCTGAAAAGCACTTTAAAGCAATAAAAGAATGAAAGTCTCAAAACTCGGAACCTAATGGCTAAATCTTGTCAGTCGTATGGACTCGATGATTTACAGTTGATTTGAGTCAGTGTGGCCTGTTTTAGAATGAAATCTAAGTCAAAGTCATGTGATGTGAACTAGTAAAATGCCAAACATTGTAAATGCATTGAAAACGCTATTCAGGAGCGAAAAAACACTTTAAAGCAATACAAGAATGAAAGTCTCAAAATTCGGAATCTAATGGCTCATTGAGTCAATGTGGCCTGTTTTAGGCTGAAATCTGAGTCAATGTCTTGTAATGTGAACTAGTACAATGCCAAACATTGTAAATGCATTGAAAACGCTGTTCAGGAGCTGAAAAGCACTTTAAAGCAATAAAGAGATGAAAGTTTCAAAACAGAACCTAATGACTAAATCTTGTCAGTAGTATGGAGTAGATGATTTACAGTTGATTTGAGTCAGCGTGGCCTGTTTTAGGATGAAATCTAAGTCAAAGTCATGTAATGTGAACTAGTACAATGCCAAACATTGTAAATGCATTGAAAACGGTATTCAAGAGCTGAAAAGCACTTTTAAGCAATAAAGAGATGAAAGTCTCAAAAACAGAACTTGACTAAAACTTGTCAGTAGTATGGACTCGATGATTTACAGTTGATTTGAGCCAGTGTGGCCTGTTTTAGGCTGAAATCTAAGTCAAAGTCATGTAATGTTAACATGTACAATGCCAAACATTGTAAATGCATTGAAAATGCTATTCAAGACCTGAAAAGCACTTTAAAGCAATAAAAGAATGAAAGTCTCAAAACTCGGAATCTAATGGCTAAATCTTGTCAGTCGTATGGATTAGGTGATTTACAGTTGATTTGAGTCAGCGGGGCCTGTTTTAGGCTGAAATTTAAGTCAAAGTCAAGTCAAAGTCATGTAATGTGAACAAGTACAATGCCAAACATTGTAAATGCATTGAAAACGCTATTCAGGAGCTGAAAAGCACTTTAAAGCAATAAAAGAATGAAAGTCTCAAAACTCGGAACCTAATGGCTAAATCTTGTCAGTCGTATGGACTCGATGATTTACAGTTGATTTGAGTCAGTGTGGCCTGTTTTAGAATGAAATCTAAGTCAAAGTCATGTGATGTTAACTAGTACAATGCCAAACATTGTAAATGCATTGCAAACGCTATTCAGGAGCTGAAAAGCACTTTAAAGCAATAAAAGAATGAAAGTCTCAAAACTCGGAATCTAATGGCTAAATCTTGTCAGTAATATAGAGTACATGATTTACAGTTGATTTGAGTCAGTGTGGCCTGTTTTAAAATGCTTTTCAGCTGCTGAATAGCGTTTTCAATGCATTTACAATGTTTGGCATTGTACTAGTTCACATTACATGACTTTGACTTAGATTTCATCCTAAAACAGGCCACGCTGACTCAAATCAACTGTAAATCATCTTCTCCATACTACTGACAAGATTTAGTCATTAGGTTCTGTTTTTGAAACTTTCATCTCTTTATTGCTTTAAAGTGCTTTTCAGCTCCTGAATAGCGTTTTCAAAGCATTTAGAATGTTTGGCATTGTACTAGTTCACATTACATGACATTGACTCAGATTTCAGCCTAAAACAGGCCACATTGACTCAATGAGCCATTAGATTCCGAATTTTGAGACTTTCATTCTTTTATTGCTTTAAAGTGTTTTTCAGCTCCTGAATAGCGTTTGCAATGCATTTACAATGTTTGGCATTGTACCAGTTCACATTACATGACTTTGACTTAGATTTCTGCCTAAAACAGGCCACACTGACTCAAATCAACTGTAAATCCACTAATCCATACGACTGACAAGATTTAGCCATTAGATTCCGAGTTTTGAGACTTTCATTCTTTTATTGCTTTAAAGTGCTTTTCAGGTCTTGAATAGCGTTTTCAATGCATTTACAATGTTTGGCATTGTACAAGTTCACATTACATGACTTTGACTCAGATTTCATCCTAAAACAGGCCACATTGACTCAATGAGCCATTAGATTCCGAGTTTTGAGACTTTCATTCTTTTATTGCTTTAAAGTACTTTTTAGCTCCTGAATAGCGTTTGCAATGCATTTACAATGTTTGGCATTGTACCAGTTCACATTACATGACTTCGACTTAGATTTCATTCTAAAACAGGCCACACTGACTCAAATCAACTGTAAATCATCGAGTCCATACGACTAACAAGATTTAGCCATTAGGTTCCGAGTTTTGAGACTTTCATTCTTTTATTGCATTAAAGTGCTTTTCAGCTCTTGAATAGTGTTTTCAATGCATTTACAATGTTTGGCATTGTAATGGATAAAGAGTTGATGAAGTTCTGCGTGTGATATAGACGCATTTTCTGCCGATAGAAATGAATGGGAGGAATTTGCGTATAAACTGCACGCAAAACAGCTATTTGGCGTATATATGGCACGCAAAATAGATGTGTAAACCCGTTTCGTAGATACGCAGAAGTATGAGACTGGGTTGTCGGCACACATTAGCAACGTTGCTAACGTGTGCCAACGTTGTGACGTAGGCTAGCACTGAGTACCCTTCGTTGACATAAGACACTTTTTTGCCCAAAAAACGTAATTTAAAAACTTAAACCATGCAACGGAACGTAAATAAAATTACAAGCAACTCAATCGCTACCAAGACGAAACCTTTGACACCTACGTTGTCTATGTAGGATAAATATTGACTGAGGCTTAGGGGTGGGAAAAGAAAGAATAATAATAATATATATGTGAGAGATCAAAGGTTGTGCCCTTGCCGAAGGCAAAGCACACCAAATAATAATAATATATATGAGAGAGAACAAAGGTTGTTCCCTTCCCGAAGGCAAAGCACACCCAACTAGAGAGAGTACAATTTCTGGGGAAATTGTAGGGTGTGCTTGCTGGCGTCGGTTGCAGGTGGGTCCGTCCCCTTACGTTTTTCCCTTCTAGTGAAATTTTTCAAGCATTTAGCCTACTCATATTGCATAATTAAGAACCCCCTTTGAAACAAGCTACTGTAACAACGTTGTCACCGGCAGTATTTCAGATGGAATCGCAATTCAAACAGTACATGCTAACTGAAAATATGCCCCCAAAATCGTAAATAAGCTTGACATTTATTGAGGGGGAAATGGCTAAAGCGCCGGAAATGAGAATGTTTCTTTTGACATAAAGTTTAGGCTGTGGCATTGAAGACAGCGATGCACCACACAACTTTGAGTTTAAATACATTATTTAATGTGACATTACTTACTGTACATGCAAGTCTTGATTTGCTTAAATGTACATTTGCTGCTAGTACACCACGGCACAATACGATACTCGCTGTGCAACAGCACATCTATGCACGTTGTATCCATGCGTCGTTGCTAACGTGTGCTGACGTTGTAGGCTAGCACCGAGTTCCCTTTGTTGACAAAAGGCACTTTTTGCCACAAAAATGTTGTAATCTCCTTAACCGTGCAACGGAACATGAATAAAAATACAAACAACTCAATCGCTAACAAGACGAAACTTTTGACACCGACGTTGTCTATGTAGTCCAAATATTGACAGATCCTTAGGGGTGGGAAAATAAATAAAAATAATAATATATGTGAGAGAACAATGGTTGTGCTCGCCGAAGGCGTGAGCACACCCAATAATATATATGTGAGAGAACAAAGGTTGTTCCCTTGCCGAAGGCAAAGCACACCCAATAACCAAAACCCTTCCCAAAAGCTACAAAAAAGCTGAGATTAGTTTATGCCCTGGAAAAGAGCATCAATACAAGAGAAGCAGTGTACACACAGCCTCCTTCCCTTCTTGAGAGTCCCTGTTAATTTGCTTACTCCTTACCACGTTGTCAACTACTCTTTCTTCCAACTTTTCCTCACTCGCTCCCATGGCCCTGTCATGGTCACTATCCTCCTCGGCTACTTCCCTGACCCTGTCAGTATGTTTCGGCCTCTCTGAGCCAGCCACCTCTCCTCCTTACTGTACAGGTGCTGATGTTGAAGCAGCTAAAGCCCCCCAAACATGTTTGAAATTTTTGCACATTTTGTGGCATTCGCCTGTAGATTTCTTTTTATCTTTTTCTCACGTAACTTTTCTGCGCCTCCCTTGCGCTTTGGTGGTCGTTTCTTCATTTTAGCGATGCTAAACTATGGCAAGCCGTTTTATAATTTAACCAATGAATTCTTGATATCCAAAATTCGAATTTTTGATATCCAAAATGCAATTCTTGATATCCAAAATTCGAATTTTTGATATCAAGAATTGAATTTTGGATATCAACAATTCGAATTTTGGATATCAAGAATTGCATTTTGGATATCAACAATTCGAATTTTGGATATCAAGAATTGCATTTTGGATATCAACAATTCGAATTTTGGATATCAAGAATTGCATTTTGGATATCAACAATTCGAATTCTTGATATCCAGAATTGAATTCTGGATATCAACAATGTATGCTAATGACTTTCATGTGGGCGGGAGTAGGCAGGCTACGTAAATTCTGTTTGCAAAGGCGTAACATTTTCTACGCTAAGAGCGTTGCCCACTGCGGCCATTGTAGACTTTGCCATCCGTTGGCGTTTGGTTTAGTTCAACATTGATTTTGAAAATGGATGAAGTTGGATGTTTTGAGACCCCAAAAAACGTAATAATTGTCCTTTTTTTATTTTTATGAATGTATTGTATGTGTAACATCGTTATCTGGGTTCAGATTAAATTCCACTAAATTGGCAGAACTACGCCATCTACTGTTCAAATGTGTACCTGCTCCGAGTAGCAGGTACACACGAGTAACATACGCACGAAAATTTATGAGACTATACCACCCAATAATTTGAAGCACTACTGGCATACATTAAGCTTTCAATTATTTGTAATAAAACTACTAAACTTTCCTCTTGGAGCTATAGATGCAAAACCGTCCAACACAATCCAAAACCAGCTCATTTTACATAAGTATGGCCTATGTTGTTCATGTGGGAGGGAAAAAGCAGGCATTGTGTTTTATTATTTCACAAATATGTTGAAATGATGCAGTTCATAACAAAAGATGCAGTCATTAATTCCTAGGACTGGCATTTCCAATGGGTGTTATTAAGTGCTTTGAGCGGCTGTCAAATCATTCATCTGCTCCTCGCTGCCCCCCACCCTGGTCCAACAGGTCTACAGACGATGCCATCGCTCTGACTATGCACACCGCTCTCTCCCACCTGGACAAAGGGAATACGTATGTGAGGATGCTGTTCATTGACTACAGCTCAGCATTCAACACCATCATCCCCTCCAGACTGGTCTCCAAGCTTGTGGACCTGGGACTGAGCACCTCCCTCTGCAAGTGGATCTTCCACTTCCTGACGGGGAGGCCACAGGTGGTGAGAATCGGTGACCGCACCTCATCCGTACTGATCACCAACACAGGCACCCCCCAGGGCTGTGTGCTCAGCCCTCTCCTGTTCTCCTTGTTCACTCACGACTGTGCGGCAAAGCACAGCTCCAACCTCCTTGTTAAGTTTGCTGACGACACAACCATCGTGGGCCTCATCTCTGACAGTGACGAGTCAGCCTACAGAGAGGAGGTTGACACCCTGACATCATGGTACATTACATTTACATTTAGTCATTTAGCAGACGCTCTTATCCAGAGCGACTTACAGTAAGTACAGGGACATT
Source organism: Osmerus eperlanus (assembly GCF_963692335.1). Taxonomy (NCBI): domain Eukaryota; kingdom Metazoa; phylum Chordata; class Actinopteri; order Osmeriformes; family Osmeridae; genus Osmerus; species Osmerus eperlanus. The sequence goes on along the minus strand of NC_085039.1, from coordinate 4,569,820 downwards.
CCCCCCGAAGCAACTAGGGTGAAGTGCCTTGCCCAAAGACAGGGCCGGGAATCGAACTGGCAACCTTCAGATTACTAGCCCGACTCCCTCACCGCTCAGCCATCTGACTCCGGTACCAGGACAATAACCTCTGTCTCAACATCAGCAAGACCAAGGAGATGATTGTGGACTATAGGAGGCGGCAGGAGGAGGAGCATGCACCCCTACTCATCAACGGATCTTAAATGGAGAAGGTCAGCTGCTTCAAGTTCCTCGGGGTGAACATCAGCAACAACCTCACCTGGTCTGTTCACACGGACAAGGTGGTCAAAGCGGCCCGTAAACGCCTCTTCTTCCTGAGGAGACTGAAGAAGTTTGTTATGGACTCAGTCATCCTCACTAACTTTTACAGATGCACTATAGAGAGCATTCTGACTGGTTGCATTACAGTGTGGTATGGGAGCTGCACAGACAGGGACCGCAAGGCCCTACGAAGTGCGGTCCGTTCTGCTGAGTTCATCATCGGCAGGAAGCTCCCAGCCCTACAGGACACCTACCACACACGTTGCCTCAGGAAAGCTGGCAGGATTCTAAGAGACTGTTCCCACCCATCCTTCAGTCTCTTTACCCCGTTGCCTTCTGGCAGGCGTTACCGCAGCATCCGGTCGCGCACACGCAGACTGGACAATAGTTTCTACCCAAGGGCCATCAGGCTTCTGAATGGACACTGATATGGACATTGATTCACTGCACACTAGTCACTTATACACTGTCACTTTCAGTACTGGTTGCACTATCAGTAACACTGCACTACTGTACCTCACTGTACTTCGCCATCAGGCTCCTGTATGGTCATTGACATAGTCACTGATCTGCAATTTTGCACTATTGTACTGTACTCCACCTAGGTTAGAATAGGTTATAGGGTTGTAATAGGTATTATGTGCATTTAGGGTTAGTATGGTGTATTATTTATTGTTATCTGTATATTTAGGAAGTTTTTGTATTAGGGTTAGTATAGTCGATTATTTATTGCTATCTGCATATTTAGAAAGTTTCACTTATTTAAGCTCAGCATAGATGTAAATTATGATCTGTGTACTTATATGTTATGTTATGCCAGGTGCTTGCGTTGTCTTGTCTTAAGAATTTCAGTGCCCAGTCTGACCTTGTGTTGTTCTGTGTACCTGACAAATAAAAGACTTGAACTTGAAGCATTCCAATTACAGTCCTAACTTGGACACACATTGCATCACTGTGTCTGTCTCACTGTACATGCATGTATGGGATTTCCCATGTACTTAAGTTATACACTAATCAATAGAACTTTCACAAATCAATAGAACTAGTCATTGGATACTTAGTATGTTGTCATGTGAGTTTGTTATTGATAAGAGTAGATTGTGTGTAGTCAGGTTGAATAGATGTTCAGGGTCACGAGAAAGTACTGGGTGAACGTCCCTTGTGATGGCGGGGAGAGCTCCACCTATGATCTCTCTCTGCCCTGAGTGGTCATGGGCTGGGAGCTGGGAATCTTTCTCTGTGACTGTTGTAACACCATTAATACCTGACTATCAATATCCATGTTGAATTTATTTGACCCTATAAAACACGTTCCCCCGACCTTTGAAGCTGGGAAACATGATTGAGACCTAAGCCTGGTGTTGTGCCGTCATTTATTGTCAGAGGTCTGTTTTCTCTCCCAATCTGCAGATCAATAATACATCTAGTCATTTATAAGAATACAAAAATACAGAACTGAACTTAAGTCTCCGTTAATGAAGACGAACAAGACACTTTCTTCATCAAAGGTGAGTTCTCTGCTGGGGATCATGCTGGACAGCTTGGAGAAGGAGGCTGAGAGTAGCTGATGGCCATCATGGACAACCCATCTCATCCCCACAGTGATGATGCAATGGAGAACCCGCAGCAACAGAATAGACAGCCCCAATAATTAGAGGCCACACTACAATTCATTAGCTAGTAAGATAAATGCAGATATGATCAATTTTATGAATACAATGAAATAAACACAATGGAGATGGTGTATTGCAAACAAACTTTATTAAAAGAAAGTGATTATAATTCGTACAATATAAATGTGACTTTGGATTTATTTAATAGCTTCACATAAAACATTACATTGATACCTGCCCCCTCTAATAACTACTTATCCCTAGCACATGAGATGTAAAGGTAAAAGTTTGTACACAATATGGGCACATTCCTCTGATCTAACGTTGCTGACATATCAAATATCAATCAAATAGTAGTCGGAGTATGAGGTGTTGTCTTCTGCTTTTGCTGGTGAGATCAGATTGGATTACCTTTAAAGTCACATTCATATTTGTGCATGTTCAGAAGACCAGCAGCTCAATAAACATAGGTGAACTGTGTCCTTTCTTCAGACTGAATCCAGACGAGCTGTTCAACCAGGTAGACAAGGTCCACCATGTGGGCTGTGGACAGCGGCTTTGGACAAGGTCAGCTTGGTGTTGTCAGGCCAGGTAGTCATGATCCAAGGACTCTGGGCCACCTACAATTCAATAGGAAACCAGAGAAATAAGAGGGAACATTTTTTAGATCAGGGGTATTCAACTTCTATGGAGTCTTGAGTCTGCAGTCTTTCTGTTTTACCTCATCACCGTCACTCACCCTCCCAGCAGTGTCACAGATAAAATGTATGCCCTGATTGGAGCCTTCAAATGAATAAAAAAAACTAGCTTGTCCAGAGTTACATATTAAAGGACTTAGATTAAAAACAATACCATCATCAGAATTGTGACTGACCCTAGTTCCACATCCCACACATCAAGACATGTCTGGGGAAATTAGGACGTTGTGTCTACACCGTAGGCTACCAGAGAATGTCTCCTTAGACAGGCTCTGGCATTACTTTTCGCAAGCTACTAGTCTGTATAGTCCAGCAGTCTCCAAACCTGTTTCTGAAGAGCTACTTGCCTGTAGGTTTTTGATCCAACAACACTCATTTTGACCTGATACGAGTTACCTGATCAACCAGATAATAATTAGAATCAGGCGTGCTAGTGTTGGACCTTAAACCTACTGGCAGGTAGCTGTTCAGAAACAGGATTGGAAACTCGTATAGTCTATTATATTCATATCTTTTCACGTTTCATGATGAGCTAGCCTAGCTAGCTAGAGTACAGTAGCATTAACGTGTGCTTGCTAGCTCGACTGTAGTGCTAGTTATCGAACAAAACAAAACAAAGTATAAAAGCCAAAACTAGTACAGTACCTCTTTTGTTGGGTGGTCCACGTAGGTTTCTTATGAGATTATGAGACTTTTTCATTACAAACACTTGTACAGACATCTTCCAACCCGTCTGCTACGGTACGAGCAGACTAAACCCAACAGAATCCCAACTCTTGCGTAGTGTACGAAACGTTTTTTTAATCCCAAATAATGGGAGTTTGTTTGATCTACTGAACATGAAATTATGAACAATCGATAGAATGGTGTAAATTGGGGGCCAGAAAGATCCACAACAATTACAAAGGGTTGACTGTGTTCAGAAAGACCCCGAATCATTTAACCAGACAAAGCAAAAAGTGGTCAGATGAGTGAGGCCATGCGTTACAAGCGACTTCACAATTAATGGACAAGTTGAAATATAACTTAATACACATAATACATGTGTATTTCCTTACATGACATATCATGTGGTCAGCCTGTTTGTATTCTAGAAAGGTCATACCTGACAGTATCGTAACTCATTGAACCCTGTTCCCTGAAACAAGTCAGGCCCTTATGTGGACTGGGGTGAGCTCCACAGCATGACCTCTTGGCTTAGAAGGAGAAAAACCTCTTTCTCACAGAAATTCTGCATATCAATAATATGAAGTAATTATGTAATTATTTTACAACAGATGTCAGCAGCAGCATCAATGGAAAATTCATTAGAGAGAGACATGTCATTTCAGGTAAACTCAAATTAATGTTGTGTCATCATTGGCCGCGTTTCCCAGATTCGTTAAGAAGCTCTTAAGCTAAGAGCTTCTTAGGAGCGCTGTAAGAGCGTTCTAGAGCGCTCTTAGAACACTCCTAAGAAGCTCGTAGTGTTAAGAGCTTCTTAACGAATCTGGGAAACGCGGCCATTAACTGTTATTGTCTTACTTAGTTAATTTAATGAAATGAAAATGGAAGAAATTGTTTATATTCTTCTTATAGCTGGAGACGTTGGACCCACTAGAGTGGCAGAATGCAGGAACGCCTGATGTGAGATATTTACGTGGCGTATGTTATCATGAACAACAGAAAGCAGGCACTCTGGATTGTTTTAAGTTTAAGAACATCTTTATAATTGTAATCGATTGAAGGGTTATATATGATAAATTCTGTAAACTTAAAGTACCTTAGCTTGTTTGCATTTTCATAGATTTTCGTATATTTATGTACAGTTTGTATCAACAAAACTTTTTTTTGTAGGTGTTTTACAAAATTCCAACAAGCTCAGCAGTGGATGCTTCTCAAATTGTAGACAGGTACTTGCTGTTATTGATAAAGATATTACATTATGTATTTGTAAATGTATTTATTTGTGCCTGAATTTAAATCACCTCCTTATTTTGTGAGCTCCTCGGCACTGCTTACTAGTCAGCATAAACACATGGCATTGGGTCTCATGTTATACTACCCTATAATACTTTGTAATTGTGGGTTAGAATGCCCCAGGTTTATTATAATTGTGTATTAGGGTGAGTGAGGGTTAATTTGAGTTATTTTACACATTTGTAGAAATGACTTCATGCTGGCTGAAAACAATGACGATAATGACAGCAGTGATCATGACAGCAGTGGTCATGACACGAATGACGAAAATAATTTCACCACAGTAAGTCTGCTTCATGCTATGGTAGGTTGGTCTTTTAATGAATAATAATCCTAAACCCCTCAGTGTAGCGGTCTAAGTCACTTGCTAAAACTGTTGTAGCACACGGTGCCCAAGCCTTTTTTTGAATCAGTCACAGAGAAACTTTGATCAATCCTGGAGAATTTGTCAGGGTGTTGGACGTGGTTACCATGCACCTCCTAGCATGAAGCTGCGGGAGTTATATTCTCTAACAAAAGGTTCTGTAGTTGGTCTGCAAAGTTACACCCAAACCATTATCTAAACAGTGCACTGCTGAACTTGCGTGAATGAATAGAGCCTAAATCAGTTTTTCTATTGTGGTACTGTCCCTTCAACTCTTAGCTGTGATATTAGAATACAGGTGTGCTGGACCCCAAACACATTTGTAGCAAGGAAAGAATATTTAGGAAATGTTTCAAAAGGTCAGCCATCAGCTCTGTTTTTAACCCTTGTGTTATCTATCAAAAACAAAGTGAAGCATTTTCGATCGTCCATGGGGAGCCCTCGACAAAACACTATTCACTTGCATGCGTGGCCACAACCCATCCTTTAGAGATTTCCGTTGGCAAAATCTTGATGAAGATGTACAGAGTAAAATCAAGAAGGTATGAGCAAGCAGTATAACATTTGATTGACACAAGTAACACAGTAGTGTACAACTAAGAGGTTGATCTGTGTCTTCTAGTTGAGAATTGCATTAAAAACTTAAAAAAGTATATTTGTCTTTGTCAGAATCTCAACTGCAAAGATGAAAATGAGTTTGCTGCATTGCTCCAGCCCGAAGTTCTAGGCAACTGGTTAGCTGAGTGTGGCATATACTACATGTCAAAGAGAGAGGAGATCCCCAACACAATTGCATACATATGCAAACATTATGTGTTCATGAGGTAGTGACACATCATAATGACACATACATATTTTTTAGTTGATGACACTTTGAAGCTGACTTTACAAACATGTATGCAATCATCTCTGGAGGTTTAGAAATAATACTGTACTGTAACTATGTCTGATATTGCCCTTGTTAAGTAATTACATCTATTGACCGAGTTGCAAACATCATCAAACAATTCACTGATGGATTGAACTCATGGGGCAATTTGTGGGATGTGGTGAAAGCCACTATGCTGCCTTCCTGCCAGTCTTCACCGACATGTCCTCCCCTCTCAAGATGGTAGAAGGTAAGATTATTTGCTGTTGTCTTGAAACACATTGACAGTGTCAATAGTTTTGGATTACCCTAAATTAAATGCTAAATAGAACCTAGTAAATGTATACAAATGTTAACAACCGGTTCAGATGGTTAGATTTCTGATCCCTTCTCAACACAGTCAAGCAGATGTTACTTTTGAGGACATCCTCATATTCATCACCTCAGCAGACATGATTCCTCCACTTGGATTCCAGGAACAGCCAACCATTGAGTTTTATGACCAGGAACAAGGCAGGTCACGAATGCCATATGCATCCATGCATCACTCACCTTCTACCTTCCCAGAGGCCTTGATAGCGAATATAGAATGAAGGAAATGGTCACTTCAGCCACAAAAAACAGCTTAGGTTTTGGAAAACCTTAAGTTACTGACAAATGACATGTACCTATGCTTTGATATTCAGTTAATTTTCTTATCCCATCACTTTGATAATTGCACTTTTGTCTCCCCTGTTCATAAAACTCTGTTCTAAAACTGGTACTTTAGGAAACATTTTATCTGGCCTTTCTGGTTTTGATCTCAGTGTAGCCTGTAATTTGGCTGCTGATTTCAGACCCTTCACACGTTCAATTGTTTTTCTTAACTTTGGGTTTTATGTAATCCGTTAATGTTTGATCTTTTAATGGTATTTTCACAGACTACATTGTGTACAGAGTTTATGGCATATTGATTTGACTGTAGGCTATAAAAATAAGTTCTCAAAATGATGTATTTAGGTTTGTTGAAAAGAAAGTGTTGGAATGGATGGCTTTTAAATCACCTCCTATAATTAAACAGATTACCTCAGTGCTACAACTTGAGCTACAAGTCTGAGCTTTTCGAGTTTCTCATGATAGGAATAATCAAATTTAAAAAAGGATAACATATCTTGTCTCTCCCAAATGCAATTGTTTTTCAAACTGTCTGCACGTTGGTTAAAGGTACATTCTCCATCTGAGCCTGTTGACATGTTGATGCATACTTGAATAAACACTGTGCAACTGAGTTATTGGTTTATTTGATTGCAAAATACACCCATCATTGTAGGTACATGTAGGATTACAGTTGCCACATTACAGTGCACTAGGTTCTCATTTACAGACAAAACACAACATGGTACATCATACAAAGTATTACTGATGCTTCCCATTTCATTAATCACACTTGATGTGAAGTATTCAAACATGTTGCACTCGGGGATCCCTCAGCGTGCCCGCAAACCTTTGCCACGCTGCTACTGTACACATATGAAGCCTAGTTGCTAAACTTACATTATAAAACATGGACAATTTTCCTTATCTATATAGCTCTCACAATGCTACATGTGTTTCCTTATTCCTTTGATATTTCAAAGTATTTCAGTTTTAAATCTGTGATCCCTGTCAAGGCATCCTGAAGAGCCTGCTCTTGTTCAGGCGTCAGAGCAACCGGAGGTGGTTCTACGATGACAGCCCGGTCTAGGTCATCATTATCAGCTTCAGCTTGCAACCGAGGTAGCTGAATATCATATCTTCCCAACATTGTTTCCAAGCTTTCCTCTGTGTACGGATCCTCCCAAAGACTCTCTGCACAGCTGTGGCATATTGGTGAATGTTTCCAAGCATGCCGTCCATCCAGATTTGATTGGGTGTGCAGTTGTGCTCTGTGCGTAGACTGTGACTGTTCCATGCAACTCTGAAACAATCCAAACTATTTTGGATTTCAGGCAGGTATGTCTTGTGCAGTGAAAACCTATGGATGTTGTCATTTGGATCCAAAATTAGGTCTTCCTCAAAAGAGTAAAAGAGATTATAGAAACTGTGGATGACCTGAATGAACACATCTCTCCAAAAACGTTCAATCCGCTGGTTATGAACCGATCTGCCAGTGATGTGGCTACCACGACCCTGTCCATTTAACAAAGTCATTAGCAGTGCAACCAAAGTGTTTTCACCTCCGCAATCTGACCTCACTCTTGATGGGACTCCATATTGACAAGTGGCTCTGACAAAATGTGAAAGCACAGTTGTAGCAGTGTTGTTTGTACTGCATCTCAGGAACGTGATCACACGAGAACGACCATCAATTCCAGCGTGGGTCACAAATCCCCATCTAGAAGTGTTGTTACCAAAAAAGGAAAAATGTATTAAATTGTACAGTCAACTTAATGTGTATAACAGATGTGTACATGCGGGCTTAATTTATGGACTGCTATTTAAATGTTCCTGTGGTTATACTACCATAATTCTAAATCAAGTTTCTCTATACAAATCACAAGAACATGTTATGTGGTCACTAACACATTGACACTAAGATAACTGAGAATATGCACTTGAAATGTTAAACTCAATAGCGTTAACTAATCATTTGTGATTACCGTATGAGACGCATGTGGCCATCTATGTGCCATAAACTGTTTGGAAATGGCACATGATAACTGCGTCTTGCAACAACGTTGCTCCACCTCTGGGCTGCTGCAGCTGGGTCCACCCTGGTCAGCATCTCACGAACCCTTCTTCTTTGAACCGTTATCCCCTCAGCCCGAAGGTATCCCTGCATCATCTGCATTTGAGAAATCAAATTTATTTAACAGGCAAAATCATACCGTCAAGACTCATCTGGGTTATTTTGTGGAGTTGAAGGCTCAGTTGTGCGATTGCCAATTGTGGCCAGGTCCCATGGAGCCTCAACCTGGCCAAGCTTAAGACAATGTGGCCAAGTTTGTCCTAAATTCTGTTTGCTCAGATTTACTTTCTGGTTAAGGAAATTAGTGTAAAAAAGCAGTCTGGCTATTTGGACAAGTCTTAGACTAGAGGATGGCTGACGCAAACTTTTCTGAAGCTGTAAGACTGTAGCAGTGACAAATTCATATAGAATAGGACACTGGAAAAGCTCTTAGTGTAAGACAATATTAAATGGTGTATTAATCAAATAGGTTTCATATTATTTATAAATGTTTTATGTAATGAATGTTGTCAGGAATTATAAAAGGCCTAATAATAATTACCGTTAAGCCTGATTGTGGACACTGTTGGTGTAGTCTGCTTATGTGTTGCTCAAGCTCATCATCGCCAATAGTTGTGAATCGATGACGCAAAGAAATACCCAACAATATGGATTTTTTGTACAGATAGGAGGATGAACAATCCAAGTTCCTGGCCATTAATGGTAAAACCCTGTCTTTGGAGCACTTGTATCTGAGCTCTGGTGACATGAATAGATGGTCTCCCTCTTTGGCCTAAAACACAAAACATGTTTTACTTAACAGAAAAAAACATATTTTAGAAATATTCCGTAGTTACACTTCTGTATCAAAATAAGTTAAACTGAACCTATCTAGCTAGCCTACTGCTAGCCATAATGGTCCTAGAAAATTCATGAGGCTTAGGAAGTGCTGCAAAACTTGCATTATTTTAACTATTTATTACAAAACACAGCAGTTATTAGACTACTACTATCTGCAACAAATACATACAATTCATTTTTAACACTTGAACACATACCTGTTCGACTGCGTGGAGCTTGGTAAGACAAGCTAGCTGGTTCTGGTGAATCGATGCATGTCTTCAACTCATTCAAACTTTCTATAAGCTCACGAAACGTTACAGGTCTTAAATGGTGTTCTACTCGATACAAGTTTGCAATTACTAAAGAAACTAGAGAGGGTACAATTTCTGGGGAAATTGTAGGGTGTGCTTGCTTGCGTCGGTTGCACAGGGGTCCATTTTTGAATGACATTTTTAAAACTGATATTTCTGTATATTTTATATAAAAATGCATACTTATTATTTATAAAGATTACATAGATTTAAAAGCATTTTTTTTTTGCTGCTCATTTACAACTGAAAATACGAGTGAAGTGTAGAATGAAATAGATCTTCTCATTTCCCCTGCAAAAGGCATCCTCATCGTTGAATCAAAACGAATAAATTTGGCAGACCGGTGTAAAAATTGACCTAATCTCTATGACGTAAACGTCCTTTTAAGTTTTTCCCTTCTCGTGATATTTTAAGGCATTTAGCCTACTCATATTGCATTCATTCATGAATAAAGAACCCCCTTTGAAGATTATTCTACGACGTTACCGGCAGTAGAACATTGAATCGCGATTCAAACAGTACCATCTTCTAACTGAAAATAAGCCCCCAAAAACGTAAATAAGCTTGACATTTATTTAGTGGAAAATCGCTTTCATAAAAAGCTCACTGGTAGCGATCATTGTAGGGAGGACAAACGTTCTGCTCTCAATGTAATCACAACGGAGAGTTCCAAGCGTCAACAAATGCTAAACTGAACTTATTGCTCATTTAAAATTGTCATAAAAAACACACTTGTGAGATTTAATGTACAATACGATGTACGATGATATTATTAGTACATTTACTTTCGAAAACAGTAGTCAATTTTCGCTTGTTGACTGAGACGTTAGCATAATTAGCCTCTGTTGGACGACATATACGATAGCGGTCTGTGATACATCCGTTTTCAATCGTTAAAATAATAAACATGGCTCACATATCAATGAACGTTTTATGATTTATTATGAGATAATGTTACTAGGAAACAGTTAATGGGTACAATTATCATTATATACCTGTAGTTTTAAGCCAGTGTAGCTCACTGTTATGCTGTACGCGACGCGGTTTAGAGAAACTTCTAATTATATTGCTGTTTAGGAAGCCAAACGGCGACAGTAAAATCTCGTCCCTCCCCTTACAAAAATCAAAATTCCCAGATGAGTTTTTCAATTGGTGAATCAACCTGTCACTCAAATTAGAGCCAATCCCTGTGCGAATACCATCCCGTATGTGGCACAGTTGTTTTCCCATTTTAAGACGTCTGTAATGGGCTGAGAGTACTTTGAGCCATTGGCTACTAACCTGAACTTCAATGCCACAGCCTCAATTTGATGCCATTCTGTTCATGAAGGTCTCCTCTACAGGACTGTGAAAACCGCTAACATTTCCCAGCTGGGGGATTTTTATAATCGAGCTTATGTCCGAGGAGTGCCCCTCTTTAGAGCTACATTTTGAGTGCTAACAAACTCCCCATCGCTCTATCCAGCTAGTTAGCTTGCCACGAGCATTCCTCTCCCTGCTTCACTAACAAAATATGGACAGATGTGCCTTGTTTTCGCTCATTTAATCGGTTCGACCTCAAAATCCGTATACATATAGTGGAAACGTACATCTACGAATGTGTGGTCTCAAATATTCAGAAAGATAAACATTTTTTAATTCCAGCGCGTTTAAACAGTCCCCTCAGTTAAGGTTGGCTAGCAAGTTACAGCAGCAGCCTGGCCCTGTGACAGGTGGGGGGAGGGGCGCAAAGGGCACACTTAAGTGGTATTTTGCTTCCAACTCATTTTGTAGACAACCCATTCATTTGTAGCAGATAAACATCTAAAAACATGCAAGCTAGTAGGCCCGAAAACTAGGATTGAGAGAGGTTGATATAAAAGGAGTATAAGAGAAGCTGACAACGCTGAATGAGTATTTCATTTGTTTTATGTGCAAGGCAACTAAACACCTCTCTGGGAAAGTGTAAAAGGGAAAACAAACATTATGGAGATCCAAAATTACTGAAGAGCTCTGGCAGTAGTGCAATGCTTTGATAATGGTTTACTACATCAGAACTTGATGACTAACTAAATTAAAGAAGCCAATGACAAAAGGCTCTCACAAACAAGCTAGAAGTGGGTAGTAGCTTACTTGTGCTTTCCAATCAGTATCTAGTTTTGATTGCTGTAACCAAGACTTGTTTTGATTGCTGTTACCAAGACTTGTCCTGCTTAAAAAGCACCAAACTCTAGTCTGCTGTTTTTATACCTTGGTTCTATGAGAAGCCTTTAAAAAACATGTAAGTCACATTCACTGTTGACCATTCTCCTTAGAAGTTGAGGCAAACTGACCATCCACATCCTCAAACACCGGACTGGCATCCATGGGCTCATAACTGCTCATCTGTAAATGTAACTGTGTTTCCTCTGTGTATATGTAAAAACCACTGTGATTTCCCACACTGACAATAAGACTTACATTTGTCTAACATAAGTCTTACAATAACTTTGATCAGTGCATCAAGCATCTTACTGACAGTGTGGGAAATGTACACAGTACCGTTTACATGTACACAGGGTGAAATGTATTGTGCTATAACATGTATAGTAGGCCCACATAATGATGTAATTAGTATGTGGATACAAGAAAGTATGTATGTGGTACGTAATAAGATGGCTCAACAAAATAAGTCAAGTTGTGACCATCCTTGTCTGGCTCATAGAAACGACAAGAAGACAGGGGACAGTTTCATGGTTTGCAGATGAGCAGTACTAAGTCTACAAATGTTGTTCAGATGTATGAGGATGTAGTTGATCGGTTTGCCTCGAAGAACGACAACTCAACAGTGACTGTGACTAGTTTTCTTTTTAAAAGGCTTCTCAGAACAATGGCAACAAAAATAGAGACTGGAAGGTTGGATGCTTTTCAAGCAGGACCAGTCTTGGTATGGCCATCAGAACTAGACACTGACTGGAAAGCACAAGTATGCTACTATAACTAGAGCTTGTTTTTGGGAGCAGAGATCATTTTGTCATTCTCCTTTTTTAATTAAACCTAATCAACACAATAAAGTAGGCTTGTTTTGTCCTTGGCTAATGCATGGACCAGGGGCGTCGTTAGACCCTTTTTACTGGGGCACAGCACAGCGCACTTCAGGAGTAGCTGTGTACAGGATCATGAAAGCGACATTATCAGCGGTGGAGCCTACATGTGAAGATGTGTTATGCCAAAGCAGTATCCCAATTAAAGCAGTTAAACCGAAAACTCAAACCGATGCCCGCAGAATTCCATGTCCGTGTGCTCTTCTGAGCTTGCCAAATAGCCACTGCAGCACGCACACAGAAGTCCAGGTGTCGGACTCGGCACACAAGTCAGAATTGAGGTAGGCTAAGAAAACATTACAAAACTAAAGAAAGTTTCTAAATGATAGGCCTACCCATCTTATTTTGACTAAAACATAAAAACAATATTACATGAAGCTCCAAAAAAAGTATTTGCGCTCAAATGAATGCGAAAAAATGTATGCGCTCGCATTAACTATTGATGTCCCTGCTAAAGCTGATATCAAACTTGCGTATCTGAACTGTTGTATAGTGGGTTAAGCAAGGGGAGTTTCTATAGCCGAGTAGTGTATTGTGCGCAGCAAGCTTGGAAGAAAAAAAGGGATATGAATAGGGGCCTGTGCCCCAGTAGAGTTTTATGTCCAACAACGCCCCTGGCATGGACATTGTCAATAAGATGCTTGCATTTGCCTTACTGTACTGATCCAAGTTATCAACTATTGTATGTCTGGCAGAATAATGTCTCGGAGCCCAAATCTCAATCAACCTCCTCCCTTGATGTATCATAGGCTACTCACTCATCATGTCTTTGCTTTATCAAATCTTTCTCAAAAGATTGCTACCAGTGCTATAGGCCTGTTGTAGATGTTGACAACACCTGTCTTGTGTCTTAGAAGAGGTAACTTAAACCTTAGAAATGTGTACTGTATAGGTACCATCACTACAGTTACACTGGTGTCTGTCTAGTGTGTGATTTAAAGTGTAAATGAGAGTCGTTTCCTAAGCAAACTAATACACAGATGTACTGTGTCACTATTTAAGCAAATCCACCAAAAACCTCAAACGTAGAATTCCATGGTTGTTTAGGAAGCTATAGCACGGACAAGCTAGCACCCCCACTACTTGAGTCAAAAGTCCCAGATCAGTTTTTCAATTGATGTAACAAACTATCACTCAAATTAGAACCAATGCCCGTGTGAATACCGTCCCGTATGTGGTACTGGGGTTTTAACAGTTTAAGACGTCTGTAATTAGCCAAGTGGTCTTTACACCCATGGCTACTAACCTGAACTTCAATGCCACATCCTTAACTTGATGTCAATCTGTTCAGGAAAATGTCCTCTACAGGACTGTAAAACCGCTAACATTTTCCAGTTGGGACTTCTGAGATATTTGAGTTTATGCCAGATGAGTGTCCGCACCCATTCACTGCAATGAAAAGCTTAATGGAACTCCGACTCGGAATTTGAGCTTCAGGGACGCTTGACAAAAAATGACAACATTTGGCGTGTCGGACGTTTTAGAATTGTTTATGTGATGTGTTCCCATCGTATTTAAGACTACGTATTTTACAAACAAGAGGTTTGTTAATGTAACTGTATACATATGTCACTCGTAACGGCTAATCAGCTAACATGTTAAAGTAGGCTACATCCAAAGTCACTGTCGTAAAACTAGCCTTTTTTTCACAAACTGCTGATTAACGGAAGTAGCTTCGGGGTAAAATTAAAAACCTTTAAAAACGTCTAAATTGAGCAAATATTGTTGATATTATTTTGCACACGTATTTCAGTATAGTTAATATGTAATTTAATTCCATAATTTCCCCAGGAATAACTATTAAAACGTATTTCAGGAAAAACGCTCAAACGGGTTTGTCCTCCCTAATCATTGTCAGTAACAACGCAACATGCGATATAGCCCTGTGTGGAGAAGCTGCCCTATGGCAAGCCGTTTTATCATTTAACCAATGAATTCTTGATATCCAAAATTCGAATTTTTGATATCAAGAATTCAATTTTGGATATCAAGAATTCCAATTTTGGATATCAAGAATTGCATTTGGGATATCAAGAATTCCAATTTTGGATATCAAGAATTGCATTTTGGATATCAACAATCCAAATTTTGGATATCAAGAATTGCATTTTGGATATCAACAATTCGAATTTTGGATATCAGGAATTGCATTTTGGATATCAACAATTCGAATTTTGGATATCAAGAATTGCATTTTGGATATCAACAATTCGAATTTTGGATATCCAGAATTGCATTTTGGATATCAACAATGTATGTTAATGACCTTAATGGGGGCGGGATTATATTTGCATGTTCTATGTTATATCTTGGCAAGCCGTTTTATCATTTAAACAATGCTAGTTAACATGGCTGCGCGTGTACTGAATGGTCCGTGTACCTTGTGGCCATTGGTTTTTCTATTTTGCAACCCGTGTTGACAAACGCAAAATAGGGCCGTAATATTGTTTTGTCACTTTAGTAAGTCAAACACACATTTAAGTATAACGGCTTGTTATACTTATTATGCATACTGGCACAAGTGAAAAAGAGAGAGAAGGGGGAAAATGCGAATCTATTGGGGGTGTTATTACTTGCGAACACCAGAGGGCAGCAACGACTAGCTTTTAAAAAAATGTTCCTGTGATCTGCAGGCCTACAATCTTGACGACATGGCAGCAGGTTCTTTAGTAGAAGACACACACACCAAACTGAAGGCACATGTTGACCGCGTTTGCTAGTTGCTACTTAGTTAATAAATCTTTGATGAACCCAAGTTTCTTTAATATATATTAAGTTTCTTTAATATATATTAGAAACATTACAAGACGGGGCTCCAGTGTGTGTTCAAACAAGGCCAAAAGTGCCAGACGGTATCAATCACATCCGTGCAAGTAACACTCCACGCCCCAACCCTCCCTCCCCCCACCTAAATGATGCTTTCAGTTCTGTTGTAAGTCTTAATGAAGTGCATTGAGGCAATCATAGTAAGAAAGTTGAGGTCATGTGGGCTACCTTTGCAGTTTACATAGAAACACAACTGACAGAGGCACTGTTGTGGATACTTTTTTCAAAGTTCTGATCATATTCCAAATTCAACTTCTTCAAAGTCCAAAAACAGCACGGAGCAGCAACGAGAGGGTTCCAAGGAAAATCTGATTTCCCTTTTGTCTGTGCTTCACCTTTTATATCCAATAAATTACACCCCTGAACTTTTAAAACAGATCTATTGGCCTACTACAATTGTAAATATCCTATGACTTCTGCTCCAATTGGGCCTTGATGCAATGCCATCGAATAGTTTCTGCTGTTTCTGCCACGTTTTTGGGGACTAATCAGGGACCAAACCAGTAACTTGTGCCCAGTTCCTCTATTCTGCCCCACTACATGTGTTTTCCAACACCAGTTGCAATCAACCCTGGGTTATAGCCCTTCACCATTGCATGGTGCCATTCATTCTTCATAGGTCACACCCATCAAGTCAAAGTGAAAAGTAACTGGTCCAACTCCATGTCCAAGCCCATGGTATCTGTGGAGGAATACAGTCATCACATTTGTCAAACCCTCCCCACACAAGTCCAATGACTTAATAACTTTCGTGTAGGCCCATACTATAGCAGTTTGCAGACATACAACACAGATGAGACTCAGGAGAGTGAATTAGAGATAATGGTAATGGGAGGGTGTTGCACTTTTCTGCTTCTCTTTTCTCCACTCCACTTGGATATCAACAATCCAAATTTTGGATATCAAGAATTGCATTTTGGATATCAACAATTCGAATTTTGGATATCAAGAATTGCATTTTGGATATCAACAATTCGAATTCTTGATATCCAGAATTGAATTCTGGATATCAACAATGTATGCTAATGACTTTCATGTGGGCGGGAGTAGGCAGGCTACGTAAATTCTGTTTGCAAAGGCCTAACATTTTCTACGCTAAGAGCGTTGCCCACTGCGGCCATTGTAGACTTTGCCTAGGACTGGCATTTCCAATGGGTGTTATTAAGTGCTTTGAGCGGCTAGTCAAATCATTCATCTGCTCCTCGCTGCCCCCCACCCTGGTCCAACAGGTCTACAGACGATGCCATCGCTCTGACTATGCACACCGCTCTCTCCCACCTGGACAAAGGGAATACGTATGTGAGGATGCTGTTCATTGACTACAGCTCAGCATTCAACACCATCATCCCCTCCAGACTGGTCTCCAAGCTTGTGGACCTGGGACTGAGCACCTCCCTCTGCAAGTGGATCTTCCACTTCCTGACGGGGAGGCCACAGGTGGTGAGAATCGGTGACCGCACCTCATCCATACTGATCACCAACACAGGCACCCCCCAGGGCTGTGTGCTCAGCCCTCTCCTGTTCTCCTTGTTCACTCACGACTGTGTGGCAACGCACAGCTCCAACCTCCTTGTTAAGTTTGCTGACGACACAACCATCGTGGGCCTCATCTCTGACAGTGACGAGTCAGCCTACAGAGAGGAGGTTGACACCCTGACATCATGGTACCAGGACAATAACCTCTCTCTCAACATCAGCAAGACCAAGGAGATGATTGTGGACTATAGGAGGCGGCAGGAGGAGGAGCATGCACCCCTACTCATCAATGGATCTGAAGTGGAGAAGGTCAACTGCTTCAAGTTCCTCAGGGTGAACATCAGCAACGACCTCACCAGGTCTGTTCACACGGACAAGGTGGTCAAAGCGGCCCATAAACGCCTCTTCTTCCTGAGGAGACTGAAGAAGTTTAGTATGGACTCAGTCATTCTCACTAACTTTTACAGATGCACTATAGAGAGCATTCTGACTGGTTGCATTACAGTGTGGTATGGGAGCTGCACAGACAGGGACCACAAGGCCCTACGTAGTGTGGTCAGGTCTGCTGAGTTCATCATCGGCAGGAAGCTCCCAGCCCTACAGGACACCTACCACACACGATGCCTCAGGAAAGCTGGCAGGATTCTAAGAGACTGTTCCCACCCATCCTTCAGTCTCTTTACCCCGTTGCCTTCTGGCAGGCGTTACCGCAGCATCCGGTTGCTCACACGCAGACTGGACAATAGTTTCTACCCAAGGGCCATCAGGCTTCTGAATGGACACTGATATGGACATTGATTCACTGCACACTAGTCACTTATACACTGTCACTTTCAGTACTGGTTGCACTATCAGTAACACTGCACTACTGTACCTCACTGTACTTCGCCATCAGGCTCCTGTATGGTCATTGACATAGTCACTGATCTGCAATTTTGCACTATTGTACTGTACTCCACCTAGGTTAGAATAGGTTATAGGGTTGTAATAGGTATTATGTGCATTTAGGGTTAGTATGGTGTATTATTTATTGTTATCTGTATATTTAGGAAGTTTTAGTATTAGGGTTAGTATAGTCGATTATTTATTGCTATCTGCATATTTAGAAAGTTTCACTTATTTAAGCTCAGCATAGATGTAAATTATGATCTGTGTACTTATATGTTATGTTATGCCAGGTGCTTGCGTTGTCTTGTCTTAAGAATTTCAGTGCCCAGTCTGACCTTGTGTTGTTCTGTGTACCTGACAAATAAAAGACTTGAACTTGAAGCATTCCAATTACAGTCCTAACTCGGACACACATTGCATCACTGTGTCTGTCTCACTGTACATGCATGTATGGGATTTCCCATGTACTTAAGTTATACACTAATCAATACAACTTTCACAAATCAATAGAACTAGTCATTGGATACTTAGTATGTTGTCATGTGAGTTTGTTATTGATAAGAGTAGATTGTGTGTAGTCAGGTTGAATAGATGTTCAGGGTCACGAGAAAGTACTGGGTGAACGTCCCTTGTGATGGCGGGGAGAGCTCCACCTATGATCTCTCTCTGCCCTGAGTGGTCATGGGCTGGGAGCTGGGAATCTTTCTCTGTGACTGTTGTAACACCATTAATACCTGACTATCAATATCCATGTTGAATTTATTTGACCCTATAAAACACGTTCCCCCGACTTTTGAAGGTGGGAAACATGATTGAGACCTAAGCCTGGTGTTGTGCCGTCATTTATTGTCAGAGGTCTGTTTTCTCTTCCAATCTGCAGATCAATAATACATCTAGTCACTTATAAGAATACAAAAATACAGAACTGAACTTAAGTCTCCGTTAATGAAGACGAACAAGACACTTTCTTCATCAAAGGTGAGTTCTCTGCTGGGGATCATGCTGGACAGCTTGGAGAAGGAGGCTGAGAGTAGCTGATGGCCATCATGGACAACCCATCTCATCCCCACAGTGATGATGCAATGGAGAACCCGCAGCAACAGAATAGACAGCCACAATAATTAGAGGCCACACTACAATTCATTAGCTAGTGAGATAAATGCAGATATGATCAATTTTATGAATACAATGAAATAAACACAATGGAGATGGTGTATTGCAAATAAACTTTATTAAAAGAAAGTGATTATAATTCGTACAATATAAATGTGACTTTGGATTTATTTAATAGCTTCACATAAAACATTACATTGATACCTGCCCCCTCTAATAACTACTTATCCCTAGCACATAAGATGTAAAGGTAAAAGTTTGTACACAATATGGGCACATTCCTCTGATCTAACGTTGCTGACATATCAAATATCAATCAAATAGTAGTCGGAGTATGAGGTGTTGTCTTCTGCTTTTGCTGGTGAGATCAGATTGGATTACCTTTAAAGTCACATTCATATGTGTGCATGTTCAGAAGACCAGCAGCTCAATAAACATAGGTGAACTGTGTCCTTTCTTCAGACTGAATCCAGATGAGCTGTTCAACCAGGTAGACAAGGTCCACCATGTGGGCTGTGGACAGCGGCTTTGGACAAGGTCAGCTTGGTGTTGTCAGGCCAGGTAGTCATGATCCAAGGACTCTGGGCCACCTACAATAAATAAATAAGAGAAAGAAATAAGAGGGAACATTTTTTAGATCAGGGGTATTCAACTTCTATGCATTCTTGAGTCTGCAGTCTTTCTGTTTTACCTCATCACCATCACTCACCCTCCCAGCAGTGTCACAGATAAAATGTATGCCCTGATTGGAGCCTTCAAATGAATAAAAAAAACTAGCTTGTCCAGTTACATATTAAAGGACTTAGATTAAAAACAATACCATCATCAGAATTGTGACTGACCCTAGTTCCACATCCCACACATCAAGGCGACATGTCTGGGGAAATTAGGACGTTGTGTCACCATACACCATAGGCTACCAGAGTATGTCTCCTTAGACAGGCTCTGGCATTACTTTTCGCAAGCTACTAGTCTATATAGTCCAGCAGTCTCCAAACCTGTTTCTGAAGAGCTACTTGCCTGTAGGTTTTTGATCCAACAACACTCATTTGACCTGATACGAGTTACCTGATCAACCAGATAATAATTAGAATCAGGCGTGCTAGTGTTGGACCTTAAACCTACTGGCAGGTAGCTCTTCAGAAACAGGATTGGAGACTCGTATAGTCTATTATATTCATATCTTTTCACGTTTCATGATGAGCTAGCCTAGCTAGCTAGAGTACAGTAGCATTAACGTGTGCTTGCTAGCTCGACTGTAGTGCTAGTTATCGAACAAAACAAAACAAAGTATAAAAGCCAAAACTAGTACAGTACCTCTTTTGTTGGGTGGTCCACGTAGGTTTCTTATGAGAGTATGAGACTTTTTCATTACAAACACTTGCACAGACATCTTCCAACCCGTCTGCTACGGTACGAGCAGACTAAACCCAACAGAATCCCAACTTTTGCGTAGTGTACGCAACGTTTTTTTAAACTCCCCCCACTCCCCTACCCATTGGTTTACAGCTTTAATTACGCAAATGTATGCTAACTTGATATCAAGAATTGCATTTTGGATATCAAGAATTCGAATTGTTGATATCCAGAATTGCATTTTGGATATCAAGAATTCGAATTTTGGATATCAAGAATTTCATTTTGGATATCAACAATTCGAATTTTGGATATCAAGAATTGCATTTTGGATATCAACAATTCGAATTTTGGATATCAAGAATTGCATTTTGGATATCAACAATTCGAATTTTGGATATCAAGAATTGCATTTTGGATATCAAGAATTCGCATTTTGGATATCAAGAATTGCATTTTGGATATCAAAAATTCGAATTCTTGATATCCAGAATTGTATTTTTGATATCCAAAATTGGAATTGTTGATATCCAAAATGGAATTCTTGATATCCAAAATTCGAATTTTTGATATCCAGAATTCAATTCTGGATATCCAAAATTCGAATTGTTGATATCCAAAATGCAATTCTGGATACCCAAAATTTGAATTCTTGATATCCAAAATGCAATTCTGGATATCCAAATTTGGAATTCTTGATATCAACAATTCAATTCTGGATATCCAAAATTCGAATTGTTGATATCCAAAATGCAATTCTGGATATCAAGTTAGCATACATTTGCATCAAATTTGCGTACTTAAAACTAAACCAATGGAGTTGAAGAGTGAACACATGCGCAAACGCCGACAGTGAAAATCTTTGAGTTCTTTCCATGTTGCAAGAGATGGGATAGCAAGGCTACTGCAAGGGCGATTTGTACAGGAATTTTTTTGTAATAAGCAGGTTTATTAACATGGAAGAGGTTGTGGAGAACAGCGAGATCGGATTGGACGCAACATCTGAGATAACTATCCCTACTAGCAATAGTACGAGTAATAGTACTGCAAGTGCCCGGGTCATTCAACGTGTTCATCGTGCCATTAACCTAGCAAGGAGGGAGCTGGAGAATGAAGACAACAACAACTTGTTGTCTTCAGTCAGGGAGTCTTTTCGCTACAACAACCACGGTTAAACTATAGCAACAGGCCTTTCTCAAAATTCTGATATTAAAACTTTTCTATAGCAATGTGATGAGAAAAGGCCATAGATCCTGTAGGGATAGGCGATTTTACCGTGGGTGCATTTGCACCCCCTACTGTTGGGATGAAAACATTAGAATTTTCAAATTAATGCAAAAAACGATAACATGATTATTTTTGATCATTTTTTTGTAAGCAATTTTTTTTACTACCCTTTGCACCCCCATTTTTAAAACTTAGAATCGCCTATGCCTGTTATCCTACACAAAGTTTATATACTTATAGAGAATAGTGCTTAACTAGATTACTACATAGCAGCCCTTCGTGACCAGAGTGACCAGTGTCATAGTGAAACCTTTTGGGTTCATAACATAAATTGTTGTTTGTTATTGTATTTCCATTTTTGTATTATGTTAACTTGACATGAAAGTTATATAATGTAACTAATTCCTATCTACAATTTTATGAATAACAGACACTGCGAGAAGAGGAAGGCGGCCAAGGTCAATGACAGTACTGAATCTTTTTCTTGTGGACCGAATGGACTGCAGTAGAGTTCCCACAGATGGCCAAAAATCTTGCTTAACCCAAGCTGGTCTTGGTAAGTGCTGTGATAAATTACAGAGAACAATAATGTTTATTGATTTCCATTTAGATGTCAAATCCTAAAGAAAGTGTAACTACAACAACCTGTTTCCAAATTACTTTTTGTTAAAGGTTTTGCGAGGAACAAGTTGGTCAACCTAACCTGGGACTTGCGTGAATTTTATGCATTTGTGTGTGGGAGCTTTCCGTCTGTGAACCTGAACTTAATAGGTTTCACTGTGGCCAAGGCAAATAAACAATGAAGGTTGATGACACTTCATGCCAACTCTTTGAAGGATCTGAAGCGTCAGTTACGAAAAAGCCATCTTTATATAATTCCACGTGGAAACCTCTTATCTGGAAGTCAGGTGTGTTCAAAGTATGTGTTTTGCATTTGAAATAATATTTTATGAAAGTTACACTCTGGAGTCTCCCAGCACTCCACATTTGTATGATGCTATGAATGTGAAGTGTTTCTTTTTTGCGTGACATTTGAAATTGGTGATGGAGTACACATTGGAATGAGGTATAACAAAGTTCCTATTACATTAAACTAGACTGAAGGCACATAAGTGTGGAATGTATTTTCAACAGATGTCTGCAGCAGTGGTCAAACCCTCCACCACACCTGCTCAGTCCAGCCAAGTAAGTTGCGTTCACTTACTCCAGTTTAGTTTTAAGGCTGACATGAACATCAAATTCAGATTCTCAAAGTTCCTATTACATTGGACTAGACTGAAGGTACATAAGTGTGGAATGTATTTTCAACAGATGTCTGCAGCAGTGGTCAACCCCTCCACCACACCTGCTCAGTCCAGCCAAGTAAGTTGCGTTCACTTACTCCAGTTTAGTTTTAAGGCTGACATGAACATCAAATTCAGATTCTCAAAGTTCCTATTACATTGGACTAGACTGAAGGTACATAAGTGTGGAATGTATTTTCAACAGATGTCTGCAGCAGTGGTCAACCCCTCCACCACACCTGCTCAGTCCAGCCAAGTAAGTTGTGTTCACTTACTCCAGTTTAGTTTTAAGGCTGACATGAACATCAAATTCAGATTCTCAAAGTTCCTATTACATTGGACTAGACTGAAGGTACATAAGTGTGGAATGTATTTTCAACAGATGTCTGCAGCAGTGGTCAACCCCTCCACCACACCTGCTCAGTCCAGCCAAGTAAGTTATGTTCTTTTAAAGGACAGTTAATCCCCAAATAATGGCAGTTTGTTTGATCTACTAAACATGAAATTATGAACAATCGATAGAATGATGTAAATTGGGGGCCAGAAAGATCCACAACAATTACAAAGGGTTGACTGTGTTCAGAAAGACCCCGAATCATTTAACCAGACAAAGCAAAAAGTGGTCAGATGAGTGAGGCCATGCGTTACAAGCGACTTCACAATTAATGGACAAGTTGAAATATAACTTAATACACATAATATTTCCTTACATGACATATCATGTGGTCAGCCTGTTTGTATTCTAGAAAAGGTCATACCTGACAGTATCGTAACTCCTTGAACCCTGTTCCCTGAAACAAGTAAGGCCCTTATGTGGACTGGGGTGAGCTCCACAGCATGACCTCTTGGCTTAGAAGGAGAAAAACCTCTTTCTCACAGAAATTCTGCATATCAATAATATGAAGTAATTATGTAATTATTTTACAACAGATGTCAGCAGCAGCATCAATGGAAAATTCATTAGAGAGAGACATGTCATTTCAGGTAAACTCAAATTAATGTTGTGTCATCATTGGCCGCGTTTCCCAGATTCGTTAAGAAGCTCTTAACGCTAAGAGCTTCTTAGGAGCGCTGTAAGAGCGTTCTAGAGCGCTCTTAGAACACTCCTAAGAAGCTCTTAGTGTTAAGAGCTTCTTAACGAATCTGGGAAACGCGGCCATTAACTGTTATTGTCTTACTTAGTTAATTTAATGAAATGAAAATGGAAGAAATTGTTTATATTCTTCTTATAGCTGGAGACGTTGGACCCACTAGAGTGGCAGAATGCAGGAACGCCTGATGTGAGATATTTACGTGGCGTATGTTATAATGAACAACAGAAAGCAGGCACTCTGGATTGTTTTAAGTTTAAGAACATCTTTATAATTGTAATCCATTGAAGGGTTATATATGATAAATTCTGTAAACTTAAAGTACCTTGGCTTGTTTGCATTTTCATAGATTTTCGTATATTTATGTACAGTTTGTATCAACAAAACTTTTTTTGTAGGTGTTTTACAAAATTCCAACAAGCTCAGCAGTGGATGCTTCTCAAATTGTAGACAGGTACTTGCTGTTATTGATAAAGATATTACATTATGTATTTGTAAATGTATTTATTTGTGCCTGAATTTAAATCACCTCCTTATTATGTGAGCTCCTCGGCACTGCTTACTAGTCAGCATAAAACACATGGCATTGGGTCTCATGTTATACTACCCTATAATACTTTGCTTGTATTACACTTGTGTAATTGTGGGTTAGAATGCCCCAGGTTTATTATAATTGTGTATTAGGGTGAGTGAGGGTTAATTTGAGTTATTTTACACATTTGTAGAAATGACTTCATGCTGGCTGAAAACAATGACGATAATGACAGCAGTGATCATGACAGCAGTGGTCATGACACGAATGACGAAAATAATTTCGCCACAGTAAGTCTGCTTCATGCTATGGTAGGTTGGTCTTTTAATGAATAATAATCCTAAACCCCTCAGTGTAGCGGTCTAAGTCACTTGCTAAAACTGTTGTAGCACACGGTGCACAAGCCTTTTTTTAAACAGAGAAACTTTGATCAATCCTGGAGAATTTGTCAGGGTGTTGGACGTGGTTACCATGCACCTCCTAGCATGAAGCTGCGGGAGTTATATTCTCTAACAAAAGGTTCTGTAGTTGGTCTGCAAAGTTACACCCAAAACATTATCTAAACAGTGCACTGCTGAACTTGCGTGAATGAATAGAGCCTAAATCAGTTTTTCTATTGTGGTACTGTCCCTTCAACTCTTAGCTGTGATATTAGAATACAGGTGTGCTGGACCCCAAACACATTTGTAGCAAGGAAAGAATATTTAGGAAATGTTTCAAAAGGTCACCCATCAGCTCTGTTTTTAATTAATCATTTTATTTTCATATATTTCCTCAAGGATGAAGATCTTAATCTTGCCACAGTCCTCAAATGTTTCCGGAAACAACACTTCTGCCAAGATGAAGAGGACAGCCAAAGCAGCTCTTCCGACTCTGGCAATGAACTCCATGTTGTTGTCCATAGGAGGAAAGTCCTATACAGTGCTTTTAAAGCAATGTCATCACCATCATTCTGCTGGAAGAAATCTCCAAAGGTGGAATTTGTTGGGGAGGAAGGAGCAGATTACGGGGGGCCACAGAGAGAGTTTTTCCGGTGGGTGATAAGTAATGCAATGATATTAAGAATTATATTATATTTTTATCCCATATTTTTCCCCTCCCAACTTGGTCATGTCAATCTCACTACTGACCTTGACTTGGCAACTCTAAAATTAAATAGTCTGAAGGCCAGAGAATCTTTTTTTTGTAACTCATTATTGATGCTTTGTGAAATTGTATTTTCTCTGTCAAAGACTCTTGATGCAGGATGTGCAACAGTCCGGTGTGTTTGAGGGTCCATCTAAGGAGCTACTGTTCACCTACAATCAGGGCCAGGAACAAAAGTACCTAAAGGTTGGAAAATGCGTTGGCTGGTCGATCGTCCATGGGGGACTGGGATTAAGAGCCCTCGACAAAACACTGTTCGCTTGCATGTGTGGCCACAACCCATCCTTTAGAGATTTCCGTTGGCAAAATCTTGATGAAGATGTACAGAGTAAAATCAAGAAGGTATGAGCAAGCAGTATAACATTTGATTGACACTGAACTAACACAGTAGTGTAAAACTAAGAGGTTGATCTGTGTCTTCTAGTTGAGAATTGCATTAAAAACTTGAGTATATTTGTCTTTGTCAGATTCTCAACTGCAAAGATGAAAATGAGTTTGCTGCATTGCTCCAGCCCGAAGTTCTAGGCAACTGGTTAGCTGAGTGTGGCATATACATGTCAAAGAGAGAGGAGATCCCTAATATAATTGCATACATATGCAAACATTATGTGTTCATGAGGTAGTGACACATCATAATGACACATAAATATTTTTTAGTTGATGACAACACTTTGAAGCTGACTTTACAAACATGTATGCAATCATCTCTGGAGGTTTAGAAATAATACTGTACTGTAACTATGTCTGATATTGCCCTTGTTAAGTAATTACATCTATTGACAGAGTTGCAAACATCATCAAACAATTCACTGATGGATTGAACTCATTGGGCAATTTGTGGGATGTGGTGAAAGCCAACTATGCTGCCTTCCTGCCAGTCTTCACCGACATGTCCTCCCCTCTCACTCGCCAATCCCTCAAGTCACTCTTCAGTGTCAACTACAGTACAAGGGGCACCAACCGACGAGAGCAGGAAGAGGACACCATCTTCAGCTGGGAGGTGTTTCTCAAGATGGTAGAAGGTAAGATTATTTGCTGTTGTCTTGAAACACATTGACAGTGTCAATAGAGTTTTGGATTACCCTAAATTAAATGCTAAATAGAACCTAGTAAATGTATACAAATGTTAACAACCGGTTCAGATGGTTAGATTTCTGATCCCTTCTCAACAGACAGTCAAGCAGATGTTACTTTTGAGGACATCCTCATATTCATCACCTCAGCAGACATGATTCCTCCACTTGGATTCCAGGAACAGCCAACCATTGAGTTTTATGACCAGGAACAAGGCAGGTCACGAATGCCATATGCATCCACTTGCGCACTGACCTTCTACCTTCCCAGAGGCCTTGATAGCGAATATAAAATGAAGGAAATGGTCACTTCAGCCATAAAAAACAGCTTAGGTTTTGGAAAACCTTAAGTTACTGACAAATGACATGTACCTATGCTTTGATATTCAGTTAATTTTCTTATCCCATCACTTTGATAATTGCACTTTTGTCTCCCCTGTTCATAAAACTCTGTTCTAAAACTGGTACTTTTGGAAACATTTTATCTGGCCTTTCTGGTTTTGATCTCAGTGTAGCCTGTAATTTGGCTGCTGATTTCAGACCCTTCACACGTTCAATTGTTTTTCTTAACTTTGGGTTTTATGTAATCCGTTAATGTTTGAGCTTTTAATGGTATTTTCAGACTACATTGTGTACAGAGTTTATGGCATATTGATTTGACTGTAGGCTATAAAAATAAGTTCTCAAAATGATGTATTTAGGTTTGTTGAAAAGAAAGTGTTGGAATGGATGGCTTTTAAATCATCACCTATAATTTAACATATTACATCAGTGCCTCAACTTGAGCTACAAGTCTGAGCTTTTCGAGTTTCTCATGATAGGAATAATCAAATTTAAAAAAGGATAACATCTTGTCTCTCCCAAATGCAATTGTTTTTCAAACTGTCTGCACGTTGGTTAAAGGTACATTCTCCATCTGAGCCTGTTGACATGTCGATGCATACTTGAATAAACACTGTGCAACTGAGTTATTGGTTTATTTGATTGCAAAATACACCAATCATTGTAGGTACATGTAGGATTACAGTTGCCACATTACAGTGCACTAGGTTCTCATTTACAGACAAAACACAACATGGTACATCATACAAAGTATTACTGCTGCTTCCCATTTCATTAATCACACTTGATATAAAGTATTCAATACTTTATATCAATAATTCATATATAATTTTGGATATCAAGAATTCCATTTTGGATATCAACAATTCCAATTTTGGATATCAAAAATACAATTCTGGATATCAAGAATTCGAATTGTTGATATCCAAAATGCAATTCTTGATATCCAAAATGCGAATTCTTGATATCCAAAATGCAATTCTTGATATCCAAAATTTGAATTGTTGATATCCAAAATGCAATTCTTGATATCCAAAATTCGAATTGTTGATATCCAAAATGCAATTCTTGATATCCAAAATTCGAATTCTTGATATCCAAAATGCAATTCTGGATATCAACAATTCGAATTCTTGATATCCAAAATGCAATTCTGGATATCAAGTTAGCATACATTTGCGTAATTAAAGCTGTAAACCAATGGGTAGGGGAGTGGGGGGAGTTAAAAAAAAACGTTGCGTACACTACGCAAAAGTTGGGATTCTGTTGGGTTTAGTCTGCTCGTACCGTAGCAGACGGGTTGGAAGATGTCTGTGCAAGTGTTTGTAATGAAAAAGTCTCATACTCTCATAAGAAACCTACGTGGACCACCCAACAAAAGAGGTACTGTACTAGTTTTGGCTTTTATACTTTGTTTTGTTCGATAACTAGCACTACAGTCGAGCTAGCAAGCACACGTTAATGCTACTGTACTCTAGCTAGCTAGGCTAGCTCATCATGAAACGTGAAAAGATATGAATATAATAAGACTATACGAGTCTCCAATCCTGTTTCTGAAGAGCTACCTGCCAGTAGGTTTAAGGTCCAACACTAGTACGCCTGATTCTAATTATTATCTGGTTGATCAGGTAACTCGTATCAGGTCAAATGAGTGTTGTTGGATCAAAAACCTACAGGCAAGTAGCTCTTCAGAAACAGGTTTGGAGACTGCTGGACTATATAGACTAGTAGCTTGCGAAAAGTAATGCCAGAGCCTGTCTAAGGAGACATACTCTGGTAGCCTATGGTGTATGGTGACACAACGTCCTAATTTCCCCAGACATGTCGTCTTGATGTGTGGGATGTGGAACTAGGGTCAGTCACAATTCTGATGATGGTATTGTTTTTAATCTAAGTCCTTTAATATGTAACTCTGGACAAGCTAGTTTTTTTATTCATTTGAAGGCTCCAATCAGGGCATACATTTTATCTGTGATACTGCTGGGAGGGTGAGTGACGGTGATGAGGTAAAACAGAAAGACTGCAGACTCAAGACTGCATAGAAGTTGAATACCCCTGATCTAAAAAATGTTCCCTCTTATTTCTTTCTCTTATTTATTTATTGTAGGTGGCCCAGTCCTTGGATCATGACCACCTGGCCTGACAACACCAAGCTGACCTTGTCCAAAGCCGCTGTCCACAGCCCACATGGTGGACCTTGTCTACCTGGTTGAACAGCTCATCTGGATTCAGTCTGAAGAAAGGACACAGTTCACCTATGTTTATTGAGCTGCTGGTCTTCTGAACATGCACACATATGAATGTGACTTTAAAGGTAATCCAATCTGATCTCACCAGCAAAAGCAGAAGACAACACCTCATACTCCGACTACTATTTGATTGATATTTGATATGTCAGCAACGTTAGATCAGAGGAATGTGCCCATATTGTGTACAAACTTTTACCTTTACATCTCATGTGCTAGGGATAAGTAGTTATTAGAGGGGGCAGGTATCAATGTAATGTTTTATGTGAAGCTATTAAATAAATCCAAAGTCACATTTATATTGTACGAATTATAATCACTTTCTTTTAATAGTTTGTTTGCAATACACCATCTCCATTGTGTTTATTTCATTGTATTCATAAAATTGATCATATCTGCATTTATCTTACTAGCTAATGAATTGTAGTGTGGCCTCTAATTATTGTGGCTGTCTATTCTGTTGCTGCGGGTTCTCCATTGCATCATCACTGTGGGGATGAGATGGGTTGTCCATGATGGCCATCAGCTACTCTCAGCCTCCTTCTCCAAGCTGTCCAGCATGATCCCCAGCAGAGAACTCACCTTTGATGAAGAAAGTGTCTTGTTCGTCTTCATTAACGGAGACTTAAGTTCAGTTCTGTATTTTTGTATTCTTATAAGTGACTAGATGTATTATTGATCTGCAGATTGGGAGAGAAAACAGACCTCTGACAATAAATGACGGCACAACACCAGGCTTAGGTCTCAATCATGTTTCCCAGCTTCAAAGGTCGGGGGAACGTGTTTTATAGGGTCAAATAAATTCAACATGGATATTGATAGTCAGGTATTAATGGTGTTACAACAGTCACAGAGAAAGATTCCCAGCTCCCAGCCCATGACCACTCAGGGCAGAGAGAGATCATAGGTGGAGCTCTCCCCGCCATCACAAGGGACGTTCACCCAGTACTTTCTCGTGACCCTGAACATCTATTCAACCTGACTACACACAATCTACTCTTATCAATAACAAACTCACATGACAACATATTAAGTATCCAATGACTAGTTCTATTGATTTGTGAAAGTTGTATTGATTAGTGTATAACTTAAGTACATGGGAAATCCCATACATGCATGTACAGTGAGACAGACACAGTGATGCAATGTGTGTCCAAGTTAGGACTGTAATTGGAATGCTTCAAGTTCAAGTCTTATTTGTCAGGTACACAGAACAACACAAGGTCAGACTGGGCACTGAAATTCTTAAGACAAGACAACGCAAGCACCTGGCATAACATATAAGTACACAGATCATAATTTACATCTATGCTGAGCTTAAATAAGTGAAACTTTCTAAATATGCAGATAGCAATAAATAATCGACTATACTAACTCTAATACTAAAACTTCCTAAATATACAGATAACAATAAATAATACACCATACTAACCCTAAACGCACATAATACCTATTACAACCCTATAACCTATTCTAACCTAGGTGGAGTACAGTACAATAGTGCAAAATTGCAGATCAGTGACTATGTCAATGACCATACAGGAGCCTGATGGCGAAGTACAGTGAGGTACAGTAGTGCAGTGTTACTGATAGTGCAACCAGTACTGAAAGTGACAGTGTATAAGTGACTAGTGTGCAGTGAATCAATGTCCATATCAGTGTCCATTCAGAAGCCTGATGGCCCTTGGGTAGAAACTATTGTCCAGTCTGCGTGTGCGCGACCGGATGCTGCGGTAACGCCTGCCAGAAGGCAACGGGGTAAAGAGACTGAAGGATGGGTGGGAACAGTCTCTTAGAATCCTGCCAGCTTTCCTGAGGCAACGTGTGTGGTAGGTGTCCTGTAGGGCTGGGAGCTTCCTGCCGATGATGAACTCAGCAGAACGGACCGCACTTCGTAGGGCCTTGCGGTCCCTGTCTGTGCAGCTCCCATACCACACTGTAATGCAACCAGTCAGTATGCTCTCTATAGTGCATCTGTAAAAGTTAGTGAGAATGACTGAGTCCATACCAAACTTCTTCAGTCTCCTCAGGAAGAAGAGGCGTTTACGGGCCGCTTTGACCACCTTGTCCGTGTGAACAGACCAGGTGAGGTCGTTGCTGATGTTCACCCCGAGGAACTTGAAGCAGTTGACCTTCTCCACTTCAGATCCGTTGATGAGTAGGGGTGCATGCTCCTCCTCCTGCCGCCTCCTATAGTCCACAATCATCTCCTTGGTCTTGCTGATGTTGAGAGAGAGGTTATTGTCCTGGTACCATGATGTCAGGGTGTCAACCTCCTCTCTGTAGGCTGACTCGTCACTGTTAGAGATGAGGCCCACGATGGTTGTGTCGTCAGCAAACTTAACAAGGAGGTTGTAGCTGTGCGTTGCCACACAGTCGTGAGTGAACAAGGAGAACAGGAGAGGGCTGAGCACACAGCCCTGGGGGGTGCCTGTGTTGGTGATCAGTACGGATGAGGTGCGGTCACCGATTCTCACCACCTGTGGCCTCCCCGTCAGGAAGTGGAAGATCCACTTGCAGAGGGAGGTGCTCAGTCCCAGGTCCACAAGCTAGGAGACCAGTCTGGAGGGGATGATGGTGTTGAATGCTGAGCTGTAGTCAATGAACAGCATCCTCACATACGTATTCCCTTTGTCCAGGTGGGAGAGAGCGGTGTGCATAGTCAGAGCGATGGCATCGTCTGTAGACCTGTTGGACCAGGGTGGGGGGCAGCGAGGAGCAGATGAATGATTTGACTAGCCGCTCAAAGCACTTAATAACACCCATTGGAAATGCCAGTCCTAGGAATTAATGACTGCATCTTTTGTTATGAACTGCATCATTTCAACATATTTGTGAAATAATAAAACACAATGCCTGCCTTTTCCCTCCCACATGAACAACATAGGCCATACTTATGTAAAATGAGCTGGTTTTGGATTGTGTTGGACGGTTTAGCATCTATAGCTCCAAGAGGAAAGTTTAGTAGTTTTATTACAAATAATTGAAAGCTTAATGTATGCCAGTAGTGCTTCAAATTATTGGGTGGTATAGTCTCATAAATTTTCGTGCGTATGTTACTCGTGTGTACCTGCTACTCGGAGCAGGTACACATTTGAACAGTAGATGGCGTAGTTCTGCCAATTTAGTGGAATTTAATCTGAACCCAGATAACGATGTTACACATACAATACATTCATAAAAATAAAAAAAGGACAATGATTACGTTTTTTGGGGTCTCAAAACATCCAACTTCATCCATTTTCAAAATCAATGTTGAACTAAACCAAACGCCAACGGATGGCAAAGTCTACAATGGCCGCAGTGGGCAACGCTCTTAGCGTAGAAAATGTTACGCCTTTGCAAACAGAATTTACGTAGCCTGCCTACTCCCGCCCACATGAAAGTCATTAGCATACATTGTTGACATCCAGAATTCAATTCTGGATATCAAGAATTCGAATTGTTGATATCCAAAATGCAATTCTTGATATCCAAAATTCGAATTGTTGATATCCAAAATGCAATTCTTGATATCCAAAATTCGAATTGATGATATCCAAAATGCAATTCTTGATATCCAAAATTGGAATTCTTGATATCCAAAATGCAATTCTTGATATCCAAAATTGGAATTCTTGATATCCAAAATTGAATTCTTGATATCCAAAATTCGAATTTTGGATATCAAGAATTCATTGGTTAAATGATAAAACGGCTTGCCATACTGCCCCGGTAAATTGTACAGTAGACTACTGCTGTGTTCGTCTTGGTAGCTATTGCGTTGGTTGAATTGGATTTAACGTTCCGTTGTACGGTTTAGGCTGAAATTAATTATTTTCATGAACAGATTGACAAAGTTTAGGCTGTGGCAATGAAGTTAAGGTTAGCAGTTAGATAGACTTTTGATTTAAGTAAGGGGAGTGCCGAACATGTTCTGTCGCCGTTTGACTTCCTACAGCTGTGTAGATGTTTTTGTAGTGTCTCGCGTAGGCTACAGCGTTGCAGTGAGCAACACTGGTTTGAAACCACAGGTAATGATAATTTCACCCACAAATCGTTTACTTGTAATGTCATAATAAATCCTACAACGAAAATGTATTTGTGAGGAATGTTTATTTTAAAGATTGAAAACAGATGCATCATAGACCACTGTAGTATGTGTTGCCCGGGCAACAGAGGCTAATGCCATGATGCTAATGCTTCAGTGAAATAGTAGACTAACGTTTCCAAAAGTAGATGTGGGCCTACTTCCTTAATAATATCAGCTAATATTTTACATTACATTTCATAATTGTGTTTCACATCACAAAGTAAAATGAGTAAATAGTTATCACCCTGGCCTCTTTGCTTGTGGCGTTTCTGCAGCTGCCTTGCAGTAAAGCTATAGTTAGCCTAGCTATCCCCCAAGTTAACAGACGTGAAACGAATGTTCTGCTACAGGTAGTCACGCGTGTTTTCGTGACGTTAGTGACGTAGTGACGTTAGTAACGTCAGTGACTGTGGCTAGCAAATTAGCCACCGTTAGCTTCACTTTTCACCACAAAAACGCAATTTCTACTTAAACCATGCAACGGAACGTAAATAAAAATACAACCAACGCAATCGCTACCAAGACGAACCTTTTGACACCGCCGTTGTGTATGTAGTCCAAATATTGACTGATCCTTAGGGGGGCGAAAATAAATAATAATAATAAATAAATATATATGTGAGAGAACAAAGGTTGTGCTCTCGCCGAAGGCTTGAGCACACCCAATAATTTGCAATTCACGGTGTCCTGCGGATCCTTGGTTCAATGCTCTTTCAATTGTTAAAATTCTCCTTCTGACTTGATTCAGTACACGCGCAGCCATGGTAACTAGCATTGTTTAAATGATAAAACGGCTTGCCAAGATATAACATAGAACATGCAAATATAATCCCGCCCCATTAAGGTCATTAACATACATTGTTGATATCCAAAATGCAATTCTGGATATCGAAAATTCGAATTGTTGTTATCCAAAATGCAATTCTTGATATCTAAAATTCGAATTGTTGATATCCAAAATGCAATTCTTGATATCCAAAATTCGAATTGTTGATATCCAAAATGCAATTCTTGATATCCAAAATTCGAATTCTTGATATCCAAAATGCAATTCTTGATATCCAAAATTGGAATTCTTGATATCAAAAATTAGAATTTTGGATATCAAGAATTCATTGGTTAAATGATAAAACGGCTTGCCATACTAAACTAAACTTTAACGATGCTAAACCGGCATACGCATTAGCCAACAGCTCGTGTCTCAGGGCCTGCGGGAGGCGATATTATGAATCAGGGGAAGGGGCCGGGTTCCTGGATTTGATTGGGTCAGGCCAGTGCCAATAAAGAAAATTAACCAATGCGCCGCAGTCAGTTCTCTATGGGCCGGCCCGACCAAAACAAATTAACCAGTGATAATTGTTCCACAAACACCTTGTAAAATCCAACTCAAATCTTAACTCAAAATTCAGCGCTGTCTCAACATCACATTGTCCACTATGGGTGCAGGAGGAGATGCCCTGACTGCATGGAATACAGGATAACCTCATCCTACCTTTAGATAACTGCAGAACACATTGAACTAAATATATTTATTTAATAATGTGCATATATTATCATATGTCAAAAAATGGAAATACAGTCCTAAGCTCCCACGCAATCGCTATACACTCTACGTCCTAGTTATCAGTCCAAACTTTAATACTGTTCATAACAAAACGCTTTTGTTTTCAAATTGTATCTCGACTCGGGCTATCACTTGCACAGTTGATGGCAGCAGCAATATGCTGCAACTCGAACTGTTTTTATTGGTGATCCACCAGCCACCAAATAATGTGGTTTTCGAGCCTCCAACTCGCCTACAAGTAACAGTGTCTGAGAAGATACTTTCTCGTGCGCACTAGAAAGTATCTCATGCGCACCGGAAAGTATCTTGTGCGCACCAGAAAGTTTCTCGTGCCCACCAGATTTTGTTTTTCTTCTCCATGTCCCTTTAGGGGCTCCGTAGGATCATACCCACAATTGTAACTTAAATGTACAAACTTGCGTTCCATGCTGACAAGTAGCTTGGAAACAAACTTTTCCCAATGTAGGTGAATCGTCACAAATAATTTTTCAACTAAGACAGAGATTAGGTCACAACTTTATTTGTATTTCCCTTTCGAATCATTCTATAAATATGGCTTTGCATTTATCTAATTCAACAAAGCCAACAGACTGAAACCAAGTGATTGTGAAGACAACAGTATCAACATGAATAAATTCTGTATATAGGAAGAACAGCATGAATAAAGTTCATAGTTCTTCAGTCAATATACATTACATTGCATTTAGCAGACACTCTTATACAGAGTGATTTACAGTAAGTACAGGGACATTCCCCCGAGGCAAGTAGGGTGCAATGCCTTGCCCAGGGACGCAACGTCATTTTGCACGGCCTGGAATCGAACCAGCAACCTTCTGATATGTAGCCCGATTCCCTAACCGCTCAGCCATCTGTAGGGCTTCTCTCCAGTGTGAGTCCCTCATGTTAACTTTTAGACAGCTTTCCTTTCTGCTTTTGGCAACAGCAATGGTGTTGCTAATAGCGTAATTATATTGTAAAAATTATATTTGGTGGCCAAGCCGCGAAGCGGCGCAGCCACCTCAAGTGTTTCTACCTTTTCTTATAATTGGGTGTGCTTTGCCTTCGGCAAGGGCACAACCTTTGTTCTCTCACATATATTATTTATTATTGTTTATTTTCGCCCCCCTAAGGATCAGTCAATATTTAGACTACATACACAACGGCGGTGTCAAAAGGTTCGTCTTGGTAGCGATTGCGTTGGTTGTATTTTTATTTACGTTCCGTTGCATGGTTTAAGTCGAAATTGCGTTTTTGTGGTGAAAAGTGAAGCTAACGGTGGCTAATTTGCTAGCCACAGTCACTGACGTTACTAACGTCACTACGTCACTAACGTCACGAAAACACGCGTGACTACCTGTAGCAGAACATTCGTTTCACTTCTGTTAACTTGGGGGATAGCTAGGCTAACTATAGCTTTACTGCAAGGCAGCTGCAGAAACGCCACAAGCAAAGAGGCCAGGGTGATAACTATTTACTCATTTTACTTTGTGATGTGAAACACAATTATGAAATGTAATGTACAATATTAGCTGATATTATTACGGAAGTAGGCCCACATCTACTTTTGGAAACATTAGTCTACTATTTCACTGAAGCATTAGCATCATGACATTAGCCTCTGTTGCCCGGGCAATACATACTACAGTGGTCTATGATGCATCTGTTTTCAATCGTTAAAAGAAGTTGTGAAATTTGGCACACTCTTTCGGACCTGTCCCCTCATCACTTTCACCAAGTTTCATGTCTCCCATTCCAACCCTCTAGCGCCACCAATGGGTCAAAGTTGAAGGTGTGTTTACACACGTTACCTTTGAACCATATGCCGCATTTTCAAAAATGAGGTATCATTGGATTCCCTGGATCAAGACAAGTTCAACGCACTCTATGACGTCATACCCAGTCATATAGATTCTCCGCCATTTTGAATGTTAAGGAGAAACGTTTTTTCGCTACTCCTCCTACAATTCTTGTCGAATCTTATTCAAAATTGCCACAGATGATCTTCAGACCAAGCCTCACAAAAGTTATCCCCTGGAGCTTTGATTTTCGCAACCGTTTGTTAGTTACAGCCAATCAAATTGATGTGGCTGAATTGATGTGGCCGCCATTTTGAATTTAACGTTTTTTCGCTACCTCTCCTATAAAGTTTGTCCAATCTTCACCAAATTTGGCACAGATCATCTTCAGACCAAGCCTCACAAAAGACATCACGTTTTTTGATTATCTAAACCTTTTGACTGGAACAGCCAATCAAAGTCGTCAACCAAGCCACCATAAAAGTAGTGAGGTCATATCTCAGCACCTCTTTACTGCATTGACACCAAATTTGGTATAAGGACTAGGGACCCTGTTCTAAAGAGGTCCAAAATAGGTCATGCCATTTCACCTCTAGGTGGCGCTGCAATAAGCAAAAATTTGGCACAATTTATCTTCAGATCAAGCCTCACAAAACTTTTCACATTCCGGTAAAGCTGATCAAAGTCGGCGATGAAGATCATATCTCAGGAAATATTCGCTGAATTGACATCAAACTTGGTACAGGTGCTCGGGACCCTGTTTCAAAGAGGTCCACAAAAGGTTGTGTCATCTAACCGCTAGGGGGCGATCCCGTGTCTGACACATGTTAAATTGTGATACCAGCTGAATTGATGTGGCCGCCATTTTGAATGAATGAATAAAACGTTTTTGGTGAATACCAAATATTCACCTAATTTGGCACAGATTATCTTCAGACCACAGTCACCTTGACGTCAAAATAGAACTAAATTACAGCTGTTTAAACTTGGGACAAATCTGACAACCGCTTGCCACAGGAAAAATTCCTTATATTTTTACGCAGTCACTGAAATCTGATTTCCAGCACTGAGAATAGCTCACTAGGATAAATTGGTGTCCTGGCTACGTCAACGTCAGAGGTTCCAGCCAAAGCTGACAAGCTTGTCATTTCTCTGTTTAGCGAGACTATAAGCCACTGCAAAGGAAGCCAGTTACACCGCAGTCACTAGATGTCGAAAGTTTCTTCTGGTTTATCTGACCTGCTTGGCCACCACATTGCTGCTTGCAGCTATATTTGTTTAATGTTATTGTTTGCTGTTGTTAGGCTTAGTGAAGACAGCCAAATACAATATATACCAAGTATATTGAACTTGCTTAATAGTATAGGCCTCAGCCTCACAGTAAAAGATCTGTTACATTGTTTACATTGATACGTTTTTTCACCTGTGAGTCTTCATGTGATTATACAGAGAACCACTTTGAGAAAAGAGTTTGCTACATTCCTGACATTGAAATGGTTTCTCTCCTGTGTGTGTCCTCATGTGTTGTTCCAGATAACAACTTAGAGAAAAGAGTTTGTTACATTCCTGACATTGATATGGTTTCTCCCCTGTGTGTATCCTCATGTGCTTTTCCAGAGAACCACTTTGAGAAAAGAGTTTGCTACATTCCTGACATTGATACGGTTTCTCTCCTGTGTGTGTCTTCATGTGTCCAACCAGATTACCCTTCTGAGAAAATCGTTTGTTACATCTTTGACACTGATATGGTTTCTCTCCTGTGTGTGTCCTCATATGAATAATCATATTACCCTTCTGAGAAAAACGTTTGTTACATTGTTGACACTGATGTATTGTTTTTCCTGTGTGACGTCTCTGTGGCATATTTTCCCTTGGCTGAGCCTCATTGATTCTGTTCCGAAACAGCAGCACTCCTCCATGTTCCTCCTCCTCCAAACTCTGAGCTGTAGGACAGTCTGGAGCTACAACAGAGAGGGGCTGAGAGTCACTGCCTGGTTCTGGTGCTGCATAGTATTGTCCATCAGGCTCTGCTTTGATTTGCTCCTCAGTTGTGTTGCTGGGTAGAGAGTCTCCTTCTCTGTTCTCCACTTTAACAGTTTGGTCAAGATGTGAACATTCAGAAGAGCCCTCCTGATCAGAGTCATGTTTCACACTGGTAGAAGTGAACACAGAGTCTGTAGTTTCAGACTGCAGTCCTTGGAGCTGCTCAACCTCCTGACTGGTCCACAGCTCCTGTTCCTCTTTAATCTGTGGGGGCTCTGGGAGAGAGAGCTGCTGCACATCTGGGGGGAAGAAGAGGCAAGACAACAGTTAGATGTGGCCTGCTTCATTGTTCTGCTACCTAGATTGACATCTAAAGAGACCAATTAAAACTAAAGTATGTAGATAGAGGTCTCAGCATGAGGTCTGTGGGATGGTCTTCCAAATAGGGAACACTACACCCAAACCTGATCCAAGGATGTTCTGACTTCACAATAAATTTCACCACCACTATTGTTTACAGCACATTGTACAACTGGTAGTTCTGATGTCATATAACATATTACTTT
This sequence comes from Osmerus eperlanus, assembly GCF_963692335.1. Lineage (NCBI taxonomy): Eukaryota > Metazoa > Chordata > Actinopteri > Osmeriformes > Osmeridae > Osmerus > Osmerus eperlanus. The sequence continues at coordinate 4,530,554 of NC_085039.1, read as the reverse complement.
TTCAAGGTTAGGGATAACACATATCTGAACATTTATCTAGCCTTCTGAGAAGCTCATGAGTGACTGTCATTATTCATAGATTCAACTATGTAGGTTCATTCAATGTTTTATCTACTTCCCTAGCCAGGACGGATGCCAGATCTCCTATGGTTTCTGTTGTAGAGTGGGATACTTACATCTGACCACTAAGGGCAGTAGTGCCATGGCTGGCACTACTTTACCGAGTAAGCGACGGAGTAAACTAGTAACAGACTAGTTCACTAAGAAAAGCTAAGAGTGTGAAGCTATCGACGTTGGCAAGCTAGCGAAGGCTTCGCTCTCTCTTTGGCAGCAGTGACATGACGACAGACAGGATGGCAGGCACATTCGGTGGCACCATTTGACATAAGACACAAGAGTGGGAAGAATATTGTGAAATTCTGCATTTTTTTGTTGCAAATGAGATTGATGATGCTGTATGGAAAAGGGCCATCCTATTGAGCTGTTTGGGCGTGCAGACCTACAGGAGAAAAGTTGTATGAAATCCCATTTCAATCCTAAACCGAGTGAAATAGTACAAAGATGGAAATTCAACTCAAGAAATAGGAAACCTGAGGAAAGTGTAAGTGAATATGTGGCAGAACTGAAGAAGCTCACGCAGAACTGCAACTATGGGGACACTCTCACAGTGATGCTACGTGACAGATTAGTGTGTGGCATAAATGACGATAGAATACAGCGGAGACTTTTGTCAGAGGATGGTTTGACATTTGACACGGCGCTAAAGAAAGCGCTGGCCATGGAAGCGGCCAACAAGGACATAAAATAATTCTATGATAAAATAATTCTTCTTCTAACACACCTTCTAAATAATTCGATGGAAAAGGGAGCCGACCTGTGGAGGGGACCGTTTACAAAGTGGACGCCCGCGCAAAAGATGCAGCAGTGGGGGAGCACCGAATGACACAGATGTGTCGGGAACAGCCACTTGGAAAACGAGTGCAGGTTCGCGGAAGAAAAATGTCACAACTGCAGTAAGACAGGGCACATAAACAGGGCCTGCAAACTGACATTGAAAGAGAAATTGAGCGTGCAGGGACCTACAAAGATTAAAGGGGGGAGAGAGAGATATTCAAAAAGTGCACATTTCATACAGGAAGAGGAAGGGAGTAGTGAGCAGAGTAGTGAAGATGTATTTACTATTCACAGTATGAACACTACCATTCCCAAAGAACCTCCTCTCAGGCAATATTTAACAGTAAATGGATGTAAATTAAAATATGAGATAGATACCGGCTGTAGTGTAACAGTAATGTGACAGTCAGCTAAGCTATGGAAGAAGGCAAATGTGGCAGAGCTAGGTACATGTCCTATCAGTCTGAAAACATATACGGCACAAAAAGTAGACATTCTAGGGTCAGCTAATGTGAAAGTTGAAAAATAAAGGAATGGTCAAAGAGTTACCAGTTGTAGTTGTAGCAGGGACCAAACCTGCTTGGGCGAGTGTGGATCAGCAAGTTGGAAGTGGATTGGCGTACAATGAATAAGATAATGGGCAGCAAAGATGCTTTACAGGAAGTGTCATAGAAACATGAGCAGGTGTTCATGGATGAGCATGGCACGTTAAAAGGAGCCACAGCAAAGATACATGTAGCCAGTGATGCTACACCCCGCTTCTTCAAACCAATGTCAATGCCTTTTGCAATGAAAACTAAGGTAGAGGCTGAGTTAGATCGTCTCTTGAAGAACAAGATCATAGAACCAGTGAAGTTCTCAGACTGGGCCGCACCAATAATCCCGGTGGTAAAACCGGACAATACAGTGAGATTGTGTAGTGACTATAAAGAAGATGCTTACCAACAGATAAGGCTAGATGAAGACTCAAAGAAATATGTCACAGTGAACACACACTAGGGACTTTTCACCTATGCAAGGTTACTCTTCGGAGTCAGCTCCATCCTGCAATCTTTCAGCGCACTAGGGCTGTCGAAATTGCTCAAAAATGACGTTCGAATATTCCCTTTAAAAAAACACATTCGAATATATTCAAATTTCTGGTTGCGCATTAGGCACGTCAATAACAGGACAAATTAATACAACGAGACATAACTACTTGTATAGGTAATTTATTTAAGTTTAAACATATTTAACAACATATTACCTACACAAATATAAGTAAATGAACTAATGGCCAAGACCGCAGACCTTGGTCTCTCACTTGCACACACACACTCTTTCTTCCTCTCACTCTCGCGCACCGTCGCGCTCTCTGCGCATAGCGGTTTAAATGAACAACAACAACTAGAGAGGGTACAATTTCTGGGGAAATTGTAGGGTGTGCTTGCTTGCGTCGGTTGCACAGGGGTCCGTTTTTGAATGACATTTTTACAACTGATTTCTGTATATTTTATATGAAAATGCATACTTATTATTTATAAAGATTAAATAGATTTAAAAGCATTTTTTTTTTGCTGCTCATTTACAACTGAAAATACGAGTGAAGTGTAGAATGAAATAGATGTCTTCTCATTTCCCCAATCAAACGAATAAATTTGGCAGACCGGTGTAAAAATTGACCTAATCTCTATGACTTAAACGTCATTTTAAGTTTTTCCCTTCTCCTGATATTTTCAGGCATGTAGCCTACTCATTGCATTCATTCATTAATAAAGAACCCCCTTTGAAGATTATTCTACGACGTTACCCGGCAGTAGAAGATGGAATCGCGATTCAAACAGTACCATCTGCTAACTGAAAACATGTCCCCCAAAACGTAAATAAGCTTGACATTTATTTAGTGGAAAATCGCTCATTCATAAAAAGCTCACTGGTAGCGATCATTGTCAGTAACAACGCAAAATGCGATATAGCCCTGTGTGGAGAAGCTGCCCCGGTAAATTGTACTACTACGGTACAGTACTAGTAGACTACTGCTGTGTTCGTCTTGGTAGCGATTCAGGGCCGGATTAACCATTAGGGCAACTGGGCATTTGCCCAGGGGCACATTACATCTAAGGGGCCCTGGACAATGTCAACTAAAATGTTACATCACGTTATGAACGCAGTCCTAACTTTCCTTAATGTGAGTACTTTATTACAACTCGTTCGATCAAAATGTTATGTTAAATCACGTCAAAAACAGTGTTTGTGTAGTCTAGTAGACAGTGCCGCCGCTCCCATAACGCTCACTACGCGCTGTGCGTAGGGCACCAACTCCTGAGGGGGCACCAAAAAATAGCCAACTGAAAAATCATCATAGTTATAATACCGATATTATTTTAGTATAGAAATATTAGACAAGTATATTACAAAACAGGCAGAACAAGAGATGTAGCCTATTTAAATGCTCACAAAAAGTTACGATGGTGCCCCCCCCCCCCCAAAACAAAACAAATACGCTACACACTCAACTTCCCAAGCTCGCTGTGGGTGCCCTTCCTCAGTGGGCTGACGAACTTTGACAGTAGGCTAGGTCAACTTTTCTAAGATGGGCTTAAAACGATAACAGGAGTCAGGGGAAGGAAAAAAGAAAGAAAGAGACTGCGAGATGGTGCCCGTGCATCACTTTCAGGTAAGTCCATGTTTAATCATTGTTAAATACGGGAAATGTGCTGCTAATTTAATGGTTAGCCTGCATACACCTCAAACTTGCTGACGTTATTGCTAATGTTAGCACACTCAAATATGTTAACTTAGTTAGGTGCAAGCAAGATTGAGATTTTACTGTTAAACATTATCTATGCATTTTACAAGTAACTGACGCCAGCTAGCTGTTACTTTCTTACCTACTGTCTGACAAGATTTTACCAATTGAAAAACGGCTTGTAAAATTAATTAATGAATTCATTCATTAATAAAGAACCCCCTTTGAAGATTATTCTACGACGTTAACAGCAGTAGAAGATGGAATCGCGATTCAAACAGTACCATCTGCTAACTGAAGATATGCCCCCAAAAACGTAAATAAGCTTGACATTTATGTAGTGGAAAATCGCTCATTCATAAAAAGCTCACTGGTAGCGATCATTGTCAGTAACAACGCAAAATGCGATATAGCCCTGTGTGTAGAAGCTGCCCCATAAATTCTACTACTACAGTACAGTACTAGACTACTGCTGTGTTCGTCTTGGTAGCGATTGCGTTGGTTGAATTCGATTCAACGTTCCGTTGTACGGTTTAGGCTGAAATGAATTATTTTCATGAACAGATTGACAACGTTTAGGCTGTGGCAATGAAGTTCAGGTTAGTAGTCAGATAGTTTCACCTATTGAAAGACTTTTGATTTAAGGGGAGTGCCGAACATGTTTTGTCGCCGTTTGACTTCCTAAACAGCTGTGTAGATGTTTTTGTAGTGTGCCTCGCCTACTGTAGGCTACAGCGTTGCAGTGAGCAACACTGGTTTGAAACCACAGGTAATGATAATTTCACCAACAAATCGTTTACTTGTAATGTAATGTCATAATAAATCCTACAACAAAAATGTATTTTTGAGGAATTATTTTAACGATTGAAAACAGATGCATCATAGACCACTGTAGTATGTGTTGCCCGGGCAACAGAGGCTAATGTCATGATGCTAATGCTTCAGTGAAATAGTAGACTACCATTTCCGAAAGTAGATGTGGGCCTACTTCCTTAATAATATCAGCTAATATTGTACGTTACATTTCACAATTGTGTTTCACATCACAAAGTAAAATGAGTAAATAGTTATCACCCTGGCCTCTTTGCTTGTGGCGTTTCTGCTGCTGCCTTGCAGTAAAGCTATAGTTAGCCTAGCTATCCCCCATGTTAACAGACGCGTGTTTTCGTGACGTTAGTGACGTAGTGACGTTAGTAACGTCAGTGACTGTGGCTAGCAAATTAGCCACCGTTAGCTTCACTTTTCGCCACAAAAACTTAACTTGAGCCTAAACCATGCAACGGAACGTAAATAAAAATACAAGCAACTCAATCGCTACCAAGACGAAACTTTTGACACCTAGGTTGTCTATGTAGGCCAAATATTGACAAAATTTAGGGGGGCAAAAATAAATAATAAATATATATGTGAGAGAACAAAGGTTGTGCCCTTGCCGAAGGCAAAGCACACCCAATAATATATATGTGAGAGAACAAAGGTTGTTCCCTTGCCAAAGGCAAAGCACACCCAATAATATATATGAGAGAACAAAGGTTGTGCCCTTGCCGAAGGCAAAGCACACCCAATAAACAAATGTTGAGTGCTGATCAAGAGTTTTGTGCAAGCAATTTAAGGTCGCGATTCTTGTCCCAAATATGGCAGGCTTCATTCAGTGATTGAAACAAATATTATTAACATTAATTGAAGTTTTACAGTATAGAACCGACATTGAACGCTCCGAGCGAGATGTGCTGTGGTAAACATGGAACTTTTCCTTGGCATGAAACGGCAAATAATCAAACCAGTGCATGAATCTGTTGTAGCCTATCTAGTCTATTTTATTCATGCAATATACAGTCAGTACAGGCGCACTATGGAAGGGATTCTACAGGGGATTCCCCAGTGTGCAGTCTATCTCGACGACATCCTTCTGACAGGAACTGATGATCAGGACCACATCCGTACACTCCAGCCGTTGTAGTGTTACAACGGCTGGAGGAGGCAGGGCTACGATTGAAATGGAGTAAGTGCAACGTCATGGAGAAGGAAGTGACATTCCTTGGACACAGGGTGGACGCTACTGGGCTGCATCCATTGCCAGAGAAAGTGAAGGCGGTCCAGAACGCACCAGCGCCTACTACAGTCACGGAATTGAAAGCGTATCTGGGACTGTTAAACTACTACCATAGGTTCCTACCAAATTTGTCTACACTATTGGCTCCTCTGCACCAGCTGCTTACATTTACATTTAGCAGATGCTCCTATCCAGAGCGACTTACAGTAAGTACAGGGACATTCCCCCGAGGCAAGTAGGGTGAAGTGCCTTACCCAAAGACACAACATAATTTTTCACGGCCGGCAATCGAACTGGCATCCTTCAGATTACTAGCCCGATTTCCTAACCGCTCAGCCACCTGACTTCTTAGGAAGGACGAGCCATGTTGGGGGTCAGAGCAAAAACGCGCCTTCAACCAGTCAAAAGAAATGTTACAGTCGAGCAGTGTTGGTACATTATGATGAAGGAAAAGTAATGATACTATCCTGTGATGCCTCGCCCTGCGGGTTGGGAGCGGTATTGTCTCACTATATGCCAGATGGGGCTGAGAAGCCTATAGGGTTTGTATCGCGCACACTCTCACCTGCGGAAAATAACTATTCACAGCTTGATAAGGAGGGGTTAGCTATAATATTTGGCGTGAAGAAGGTTCATAAATACTTATATGGGAGGAAGTTTGAAATCTGTACTGACCATAAGCCTCTTATCAGCTTGTTGAATGAAATGAAAGCAGTGCCACAATAGCATCTCCCAGAATAATGAGATGGGCAGTAGCATTACGAGCATATGAGTGTCATTACTTACAGAGCAGGCAAGGACAACGGTAACGTTGATGCTCCCTCGCGGAGCATCAACGAGCATCAACGACGGTCCACCTCCTGAGGAACGAGTGCTGATGCTGGATCAGGAGAACAGCCCAATGATGATGTTGCAGCAAATCCAGAGCTGGACAGTCAAAGATCCAGTCCTGTCGAGGGTCCTTGAGTACCTACTGAGAGGCTGGCCAAATCACAATGATGGACAGGAGTTTGCTGCTTACAAACAGAGACAGCATGAGCTCAGTGTCCAGGACGGCTGTGTGCTGTGGGGAGCCTGTGTCGTCGTTCCAGAGAGAGAGGACGCACAGCAATGATGGAACAACTGCATCAGTCATCCCGGCATGACCAGAATGAAAGGCTTGGCCAGGAGCTACGTGTGGTGGCCTAATCTGGAACATTGAAAAGAAGGTAAAATCATGCACCACATGTCAAGAGCAGAGAAAAGCACCTGCTAGTGCCCCACTCCATCCCTGGGAGTGGCCCAGTAAGCCATGGAGAAGGCTATAGACTATGCAGGTCCTTTCATGGGAAAGATGTTTTTGGTAATAGTAGACGCTAGGGGTGGAACGGTACACTGAAGTCACGGTCCGGTTCATACCGCGGTTCAGACATCATGGTTCGGTATGAGTTCGGTACAATGGAGGGAAAAGAAAAACAAACCAGGTTCCTCTACAAGTGAATACGGGCACATGGAAGATGACATGTAAATTCCGATTGCGTCAGTGATTTTTTTTGGCCCTATTTGTATGTGTATCTAAAGGCTGGTTAAGCACTGTAGGGAGGAGAAGTTGGACAGTTTTTTTGTCTTGTTCCAGTGATTGGCACACCTGGGTGATGGCGTCGGATATTTTTAGTCATTTTGCACACGCTCTTATCCAGATGCGTTATATGCGGTAGCATGTTAGATGTATTTCTCACATACCCCAGAACTGCTGAACAACTCCGACACACAGTGCTTGTCTTATCCACCACTCTCTCGCCTGTACTACTGTAACTGAATGGGAAACCAAAGTTTTACAAAACTTGCGATCTTAAAGAGGCCGGCGGGTCTTCTATCTCTTGTGGATCGCCACCACTCGCCATACTCGTCCTTAGTGCTGCTAGCTATCTCTGACTCACGGCAATCAGAGCTTCAGAGGTAAAGCGGGGTAACATATTAGGTGTCCCTAAAGAACACGAGTATCTAACAGTAGTTCCGCATTACATTAATTAATTTGCACGCAAGTTTTATTTATTTTTATACTGTGTATTCTCCGTGTAATTTCATGCACCGAACCGTGACGCCCGTACCGTTTCGGTTCAATACGAATACATGTACCGTTCCACCCCTAGTAGAAGCTCACTCAAAATGGATGGAGGTTAGGGGTGCAAAACCGAACCTTATTTTTTTTTATTGTTCAACGCACAAACCACAGTTCGGTTTTTACATGTAAACCGCGGTTTTTCGGATCTACGAGAAAACACAACCTAACACCCTTTGTCCTTCCCTTTTCCCATAACCTTTCCCGGAGAGTAGCTGTCCAATTAACTGTCAGTATATCAATGACGAGTCACGTACTGGAAGGAACTGGAGAGCAGTGTTGCCAACTTCGTGACATTCTCGCTATATCTGGCGACTTTTCAAACCTTCCTGGCGACTTTTATTGTCAAAAGCGACTACCGACAAATCTAGCGACTTTTTCCGGTGTTGTTGGAGACTTGCTGATGTTTAAGAGACTCTGACGTAAAAGCACGGATCGTTTTGCAGTACTGTTCTCAACGAGCAGCGGGTGCTGCCGTGAGCTCCTCCGCCGTCCCAAAGCACTCACAGGCGGTCAGTCTCACTATAGCCTCGCGCAGCACTGCTACTTTCCTTACTGAGGAGATGGCAACACTGCTGGAGAGAGGCAAATCATACGAAGCTAGGCACCTGTAAAGTATGCTAACCAGGGCTGCCAACTCAAGCATTGGCCGTGAGACACACGTATCTCAACCAGTTCACACGCTCTTACGCCACACCTTGTATTTCTCAAACTGAGAAGGCAACGCCAATCATGTAGTCCTGCTAACGTTGTAAACAGTAATGGAGGAGGCGCAGGCACATGGTGTGAAGCAACCAGTGTTGCCACAGTTACTTTGAAAAAGTAACTTAGTTACGTTACAAATTACTTGATTTTAAAAGTAACTTAGTTACTTTACAAGTTACTGTCAGCTCCGCCGGTGCTGCATGAAGTCGAACACACTTGACAACCGGCTCTATAAGTTTGACTGTGCAGTGCTGCGACCCCAAATGTTTCTTCAAATTTGACGTCGTGTTTTTGTAGCTTGATAGCACTTTGTCGCCACCAGCACAGAGTGTACAACGAACCTTGATATTTCCATCTTTAGCTGACAAATACTCAAAATAGTATTTCCAACTCGAAAATGCCCAAAATACGCAAGAAGAAATCAAATATATATTTTACTATTAATGACAAAATAGTAACGCACAGTGACTTGGACAAGTAACTTTAATCTGATTACTGGTTTGGAAATAGTAACGCGTTAGATTACTCGTTACTGAAAAAAGTGGTCAGATTAGAGTCATCACTGGAAGCAACATAGATGCGCGAACACCCGTGAAAGGGGTTGGAGGGGGGTTAGAATGCGGCAAAATTTGGGTTGGCCTCACAAAATCTCACTGAAAGGTTTTTTGAAAAGTTAGCAGCCCTGTGCTAACGGTAATACATCTAACATGATGGGGCATCTACGCCGGATATACAGAAAATACAGAGAGAACACTGAAATGGTAATGTTTTTTTCTTCCCCCTAATGTGCTAAACAAAACCGAACCAAAACCGTGACCCATAAAACCGAACCGAACCGTGGGCTTGTTAAATTGTTGAACCCCTAATGGATGTATACCCATTGAGCTCAGCTACATCAGCTGCTACCGTGGATAGTCTCAGGAACAGGTTCAGTAGTCAGGGCATTCCAGAGATGATTGTTTCAGATAATGCTCAGTGTTTTGTGGGTGAGAACACCAAAGAGTTCATGACAAAGAATGGAATCACACGTCAACTCAGCACCCCACCACCTTTCTTCTGATGGGCTGGCGGAGCGGGCCGTTCAAACTTTTAAAGAGCTAATGAAAAAGAGCTCAGGAGACACATAGGAGACATTGGAGTTTTGTTTAGTTATCGTATAACTCCACAGTCCACCACTGGACTTTCCCCTGAAGAGATGATGATGGGAAGGAAGTTGAGGTGTATATTAGACCTGCTACTAGGGCTGGGTGATATATAAAACAACATTTATTTATCTCGATATGTTTGCATTTGCCTTTAAATAATTAAAAAACATGATTTTCTTTTGCCCCCATTAGGAAACAACAAAAACAAAGTACAAAATGTGCAGTGCAAATTTAAAGGTGACATGACATGAAAACTTCACTTTAGGAGGTTATTTAACATTAATATGAGTTCCCCTAGCCTGCCTTTTGGTCCCCCAGTGGCTAGAATTTTCGATACGTGTAAACCAAGCCCTGGGTGTTCTTCTCCATCTTTGAGAAAATAAAGGCTCAATTGCTCTGTTTGAAAATCTCCTCCTTGTGACGTCACAAGGAGGAGATTTTAGGAGGAGATTTTCAAACAGAGCAATTGAGCCTTCAGGTTACCTCCCCTCTCTCTGCTTTTACCGCCCAGAGAATCTGGCCCGCCCATAAGAAACTGAGCTACTACCGTGCAAGTGTTTTTATCCTTGAGAGACATCATGGCTTGCAAACGAACGAAGCATTACATTTCCTCAGTTTGGATGTACAAAGCAAAACAAAAATCTTTTTCCAGTTCATTCATCCGAGCCTCTGAAGACCCAGTGTCTTAATTTTATTTTCTCTGGAAATGCGCCTACACAACTTCTGTTGTAGGCGCATTTGTTTTGTATGTCTGCGCCAAACACTTAATCCACGACTGTTTCCTCAACTTGAGCTAATACAAAACTGGCCTTGCTGAAATTAAATTCTGGATCAGTACTAACTCTCCTTCGTCCAGCTACTAACCTCGGACAAGTAAGTTAACTAACGCTATATCATTTTGTAGCTTTACTGTATATTAGGGATGTCACGAGAACCGATACTACCGATACCTTCCGGTTCTAAAATGTCAAAACACCGACAATGCCCATTTTTTTGAAGCACCGTAGGCACCGTTAGCGACGATGCCAGTGTTAGCAGCATCGGTTCCGGAATTGATGGGGGCAGCATACGCTTCAGTGTTCCAGTATTTGTTGCACTATAAGCATTAATTGCACTTTATTATGTTGTTCTATGCTATATTGCACGTTTTTATGTATTGTTATGACATTTTGATATTTTTCAAGTATTTTAGACGTGTGAGTTCTAAATATTTCCGACGGTCCACACAGTGCAAGTTATTTATCCGAAACGGTACAGTAGCTAGCTAGCTTTCGTTAGCTTCCTGGCTAAATTAGCTAGCATAATACTCGTAGCAATTCTACTAACTTGCTAGTGTTACTTGTTAATGCCGAATTATACTTCTCCGACTCCGTTACGGACAGACTCGGACGGATTGGTTGAATTAGCCTTCTCATTAGTACATTTTGAAGCCATACTAAAACGTTTGTCGCATAGTTTTTGTCAATCGGAAAATATTCAGTTGGAATGTTCGAAATCGCATATGTGAGACCCGCATTCGAACGACCACATGTGCGACGCTACTCCTTTACGGGTTAATAAAGAAGTTAAAGTACATGGAATCTTAAAAAAAATCGAAATCAGCATCGAGAATCGTGTTATTTTACTGGTATTGGCACCGACTACTGAATTTTTGGTATTGTGACACCCCTACTGTATATTGTTACCTAGCTTGCTACCCTTAGAATGTGGCTGTAACATTAGCTCTGCAGCTAACAGCTGAGTTACTGTACCTAATGTAAAGGTAGCATCAAGTATGTGTGTGAATACACATGCTGTAACGTGAGTGTTGTACACTTCTTTGTTATTTGGATAACCGTTCTGCTGTTGGTGTTATGGCGCGCGATATCCGCCTTTCCCCTCATTGAAATGACTGAGTGTGTACCTCTGCAAACCAGGGTTATCAGAAGATAATGGGCAAATTCGAGGCATCTTACAGCAACGGGCTACAGCCGTTGCGATACATCCATTGTAAACATTAGCGCATGGTGCCGCCCCTCCGCTCCTCATTAGCATGTAAAGCTACAGACACCAAAACAGCGCGTTCTGAGGAAAGCTCTGTGGGACTGCTAGTAGTGGCTGTAATTCTGCACCAAGGCTGAATTTCGGGAAAGGCTGCTTAAATAGGTAGCTAGCGCAACATGCTAGCAGACAAACTTTGTAGCACAATGGCGTGTGATGTTTTTGTCCCCTTGTGGGCCGGCCGCAAGCAATAAAGCTTTCTTAAACTTGTTCACCGACTGACTGCAATGCTTGATAGAATAATATTCCTGACACTCAAACAACTGAAATACTGTTTGTACACTTTTGATCCCTACTTTCTGTATGCACACTTTACATGTCGCATTGGATAAATGAAAGTTTTTTTTGTTTATTAGACTTTTGGTTCATAGACAATTGACTGCTGCCTATGCATTTTGGCATAGGAGGTCTACTAGTTAGAAGTTTAATTATAACCAGAAAGACAGATTAACACTTTTTAATATATCCCTCATGTAATTATATCGTAACAAATTCACCATTCAACTCTTGCCTAAATCGGGGATTAAACATTGTAGATCTTTTCTTTTGAATTTTGCTATACTCTACTGTACTGGACGTTCACTTGTCTCAAAGAGGTTATCAAGTCTGTTATTATGGTGGATATCACTCAGATAGCTAGCTAAGGACACAGCTGGGGGGTGTTCCATCAACGTCGCTAACGCAAGTCGCGCTTACACGAATAAGTCTCACTTGGGTAAACGTCAACTTAGACTTAAGCCTCACGCCGTTCCACTAACGTTACGTTCCACTAACAGCCAACGCTAATTCAAGCTAGACCTCAATAAGTGACTGTGACTTGACTGTGCAGCCCAGATCAGGCAATCGTCGAAAAGAGAAGTTATGTTGCAAAAAGCAAAGCGTAAACCAGCAAAATTGTGTTGTTTTCTGCAGCGTAAATTGATGTTTTGAGTTTTTTTGGAGTTGTCCCCAAAAAAAGCAATGTTGCCGCAATTAACACGGCAAGGGAGATTTTTGTCAATTACGTCCGTTAAAATGCGTAAATTGTAGGCCTACAAAATCTACTTAACATAACAATATGCATTTAGGCCTACTGATAATTAGTGTAATTTGATGAGCTGTCTTAAAATCGTTCTGACAGTAGCCTATGGCTCAATATTGAGATTGAGAATAATAGCCCCCCAAAAAACGTAGCAGCAATTGAAAATTGTAGGATAACATTCAAAACACTGAAGAAGGTCATGGTTAATTTCACTTGATGTGGGCTAATAATGTTTTTGTCTTTACATCTTGAACAAAATTAATAAATTACTTCAAAATAACTTTGCCACACACATTTATTAACTGATAGGCTAAATGCTGAGCTTTAAGATAAAAGGGAAAGATAACCATGACTAAAATGGAGATCCAGCACAAACGTACAGATAAGAAGGTGACTGTAGCACACTTTGCTTGGCAGAACAGTCATTTAAAATTGCTCAGCATGACTAAGAATATATCATTATTATATTACGCGTGCATATTTAATCCAAATCCAATTATTACTATTCTGGCTGACAGTGTATGGACAGCTGCCCCAGATTTCCAGATTTCCAATTAACATAGTCTGCCTCCACAGATCCAGAGGGGGCTTGGACAGCGGCAGACTGTGGCTGTTTGAAGGGCGGGGACGGAAAAATTTAAAGGGCTGCTACTGCACGACATGGGCTCTCACCAGTGTAACAATTGGAATGGCACGACACCCCAAGTGTCGTCACAGCCTCACTTTCGGAAAGCATTCCCTAGTGGGCACATTGTAGGGGAGACTGTTTCTAATCGTCTTCTTTGGAAAGGGCACCATTTTGGACACTGTCATGTAGGGGCAGCATAAAGGGCACTTCATAACAGCACCCTTTTCCATTGGAAGTAAGGGCACAGGAACAGTCAAATGTAGACCATTGTAAGGGCACCTTATAGGGTACTGCATCACATTTTCTCTACTATAAAAAACTCATTAAGACATGTTTTGAAATGTATAGAGGGCACACTATCATTTATTGCGTTAAGGGGCACCCTGGACACTCAAGCATATTTCACAATGTGAATGGCAGACAGTGCACTTGGTCTAATTTTTTCCACTCTAGAGAGCATTTTAGAAACTCTTTTTCAACCCTTGCAGCACCAGGCAGTCACCCCCTGAGTCTTCCAGTGGGCCTGAATACACCATGGGGACAGTATATTGCACCTATAATATTGGGGAAGCCAGAAGGAGAGGATGAAGTAATATAGAGGCTTATAGTAATATATATATATATAGTAATATAGAGGGAACCAATAGGCTACTTTAAACAATGAAAATGCTTTATACAATTGAATAAAAAGTCTCCTTGATTCTCTGTTTCAAGATTACCTGGAAAACTGATGATAATATTCAAGTACTGCTTTGGAGCAAGGTATACCCTTCATATTTCCTGGCATAGTTGCCTTTGCTAAACCTTTTTAAGTCACCAACCCTGTTCAAGAATGTCCCACACAAGACACACAGAGATGCAGACAGACTGAACAGTGGTCAAGGTTTGGCTACAGTGAGTTTGCTTCCTTGTGTGTGATTCCAGCAGACTACATTGTGTAGGCCTACCTACATAGACTGCAGTCTACTACCCTCATTTCTACTATTATAGTCTACTACTCTCTTTTCTACTACTTTCTACAAAGGATGGTAGGCTGCTCTTATGTGTTCATTGCCATCCTTGAGAGTTGCTAAAGTGTTTTTCTATGTACCTATATATTTTTTAAGAATGACAATAAAATATATAAAGATAAACTATGCTGGGCCTGCTGAACCTATACCTCTTCCACATATACTGGTCAGGGAAGCATTACTTCTGTCTCTGAAGACCCTTGGGGCTGGTGGGATAAACGCTCTTTGTATAATCTGAGCTCCTTCATCCACAGGGTTGTCAAAGAACGGATACGCCATAATTGATTGTAACTTGTCTAGATGCTTTACTTAGTTTCTATGGCCTTATTTTATGTAAATTAACCAATGGCTTTTGAAAACAGTTAAAGTGACTATTTCTTAACTTGTTTATTTAAATTAATATTCTTTGGAGATGAAGTAAACATCACACACACATCACACAAGCTTTCAATTTACGAAATATTGGGATTCATCATTCTAAGACCACACCTGCGAACAATTCTGCTGTTTAGGAACACGTCATGAATCACACGTAGATTTTTTTTAGGAACTTTCTTAAGAACAAATTTAAGAAATAACTTAGGAAGATATTGGTGAATGAGGTCCAAAGTGCTTTGCACGCAGGAATTTACTTGATGGAAGTGTCTTTTGAAATTCTGTTTCTGCCTGTTTGAAATTATTTGCAACACATCTTAGCCAG
Source organism: Osmerus eperlanus (assembly GCF_963692335.1). Classification (NCBI taxonomy): domain Eukaryota; kingdom Metazoa; phylum Chordata; class Actinopteri; order Osmeriformes; family Osmeridae; genus Osmerus; species Osmerus eperlanus. The sequence continues at coordinate 4,515,529 of NC_085039.1, read as the reverse complement.
AGCCCGTCTGTTTAGCTCGACTTTTAGCCTGACACTAGTTCCGTATAAGTATAAGTTACCTTGGTTACGTAGCTACACTGTAAAAAAAAAAAACTAGTAAAGAAAGGCAGCTAGGAAAAAAGGCTTTTGCAGGCTTTTGTAGTCTTTGATATTGACTGGTGCATGCTGGGATTGCATGACGTCAACTACCCGAGCTCAATTCACAATTCAAGGTTCCTATGTCTAAACCAAAAATTATGTTATTAAGAAGTTATTTGTCCGTGGGATGAAAGTAAATATCTTCAAAATAACTGTTAAAATAGCTAGTTTTGAAATGATGTGTTTTAACAGAACATTTTGGTGAAAAAGTTATTAGTATGAAATGATGTGTTTTAACAGAACATTTTGGTGAAAATGTTATTAATATTTGTAAAAACCAGACATTTTAGTGTATTTTTAAGTAACAACATTTGGCTGTAATTTTTATGTAAAAATATGAATTTACAGTTTGCCATTGTCTTTCTATCTGTATTTCCTGTAATTCAGAAATACAGAAAAAAATACGTATAATTTACAGAAAAAGTGCGGTATTTTTTAATGTATTTTTTACAGTGTAGAACAATAAGCCACTTTAATGGAACGGAACTCTCGCTGAAGTAAGCAAAATAAGTCTTGCTTTTCTTTAATCTACGTTAATGGAACACCCCCCTGGTGTCGTACTAGTTTATACTAATAGGGAGGACAAACGTTCTGCTCTCAATGTAATCACAACAGAGAGTTCCAAGCGTCAACAAATGCAAAGCTGAACTTTTTGCTCATTTAACATTATGATAAAAAAAAACACAATAGTGAGATGTAATGTACAGTAGGCCTACGATGTAGCCTACGCTGATATTTGGGTGTGCTCAAGCCTTCGGCGAGAGCACAACCTTTGTTCTCTCACATATATATTATTGGGTGTGCTCAAGCCTTCGGCGAGAGCACAACCTTTGTTCTCTCACATATATATTTATTATTATTTATTTTTGCCCCCCTAAATCTTTGTCAATATTTGGCCTACATAGACAACCTAGGTGTCAAAAGTTTCGTCTTGGTAGCGATTGAGTTGCTTGTATTTTTATTTACGTTCCGTTGCATGGTTTAGGCTCAAGTTAAGTTTTTGTGGCGAAAAGTGAAGCTAACGGTGGCTAATTTGCTAGCCACAGTCACTGACGTTACTAACGTCACTACATCACTAACGTCACGAAAACACGCGTGACTACCTTTGACAGAACATTCATTTTGCATCTGTTAACTTGGGGGATAGCTAGGCTAACTATAGCTTTACTGCAAGGCAGCTGCAGAAACGCCACAAGCAAAGAGGCCAGGGTGATAACTATTTACTCATTTTACTTTGTGATATGACACACAATTGTCATGTGTAATGTACAGTATAAACTGATATTATTAAGGAAGTACATCTACTTTCGGAAACAGTAGTCTACTATTTCACTGAAGTATTAGCATCATGACATTAGCCTGTGTTGCCCGGGCAACACATACTACAGTGGTCTATGATGTAGCGTTATCTGTTTTCAATCGTTAAAATAAACATTCCTCACATATACATTTTCGTTGTAGGGTTTATTCTGACATTAGTAAACGATTTGTTGGTGAAATTACCATTACCTGTGGTTTCAAACCAGTGTAGCTCACTGCAACGCTGTAGCTTACGTGAGACACACTACAAAAACATCTACACTACACAGCTGTTTAGGAAGTCAAACGGCGACAGAACATGTTCGGCACTCCCCTTACTTAAATCAAAAGTCTATCTAACTACTAACCTGAACTTCATTGCCACAGCCTAAACGTTGTCAATCTGTTCATGAAAATAATTAATTTCAGCTTAAACCGTACAACGGAACGTTAAATCCAATTCAACCAACGCAATCGCTACCAAGACGAACACAGCAGTAGTCTAGTACTGTACCGTAGTAGTACAATTTACCGGGGCAGCTTCTCCACACAGGGCTATATCGCATTTTGCGTTGTTACTGACAATGATCGCTACCAGTGAGCTTTTTATGAATGAGCGATTTTCCACTAAATAAATGTCAAGCTTATTTACGTTTTGGGGGGCATATTTTCAGTTAGCAGATGGTACTGTTTGAATCGCGATTCCATCTTCTACTGCCGGGTAACGTCGTAGAATAATCTTCAAAGGGGTTTTTTATTAATGAATGAATGCAATGAGTAGGCTAAATGCCTGAAAATATCATGAGAAGGGAAAAACTTAAAATGACGTTTAAGTCATAGAGATTAGGTCAATTTTTACACCGGTCTGCCCAATTTATTCGTTTTGTTTCAACGATGAGGCTGCCTCTTGCAGGGGAAATGAGAAGACATCTATTTCATTCTACACTTCACTCGTATTTTCAGTTGTAAATGAGCAGCAAAAAAAAAAAATGCTTTTAAATCTATGTCATCTTTATAAATAATAAGTATGCATTTTTATATAAAATATACAGAAATATCAGTTGTAAAAATGTCATTCAAAAACGGACCCCTGTGCAACCGACGCAAGCAAGCACACCCTACAATTTCCCCAGAAATTGTACCCTCTCTAGTTGGGTGTGCTCAAGCCTTCGGCGAGAGCACCTTTGTTCTCTCACATATATATTTATTATTGTGAGAATGCTGTTAAGCATTCTCACTATTGTTTTCCTGTTTCTCTTTATTATTGTGAGAATGCTGTTAACCCTCGTGCTGCCTTCGGGTCACATGACCCAAAGGTTCATAACGAACCATCGTTGTGTTTACCCAATTTTACCCAATACAAAAACAAATTAAAATAATTTTCTTTTAACCATCGCAATGTGGGGGGTCTGAGACAGCCTAGCTGTTAAAATAAAATGCTTCACTTTGTCTTTGTATGCGGTAAATTTGTCGCAATACGACGGTGGGTCACAATGACTGATGGGTCAGAATGACCCGAAGATAACACAAGGGTTAAGCATTCTCACTATTGCTTTTCAACTTCTCAGTTCTTCCGCCGTTTTTTGGCCTTTAACTCGTTCTGCATACTTTAACCGATTCCTACAACTTTTGTATCAAAACGTTCAGCTCCTTCAGGAGATGATGGCTATGACTTTTGGTATTTCTCACTTTTATACTTTTTAACCCTTGTGCTGCCTTCGGGTCACATGACCCAAAGGTTCATAACGAACCATCGTTGTGTTTACCCAATTTTACCCAATACAAAAACAAATAAAAATAATTGTATTTTAACCTTTGCAATGTGGGGGGTCTGAGACAGCCCATCAGTTAAAAGAAAATGCTTCACTTTGTTTTTGTATGAGGTAAATTTGTCGCAATACGACGGTGGGTCACAATGACTGATGGGTCGGAATGACCCGAAGATAACACAAGGGTTAAGACATTAAGGTTTTTGTGCAAATTATTCTCCCATTAAAAGTAATGGTAAATCCTTTCAAATCATTAAAAAGCTTCCTCCTCTTTCAAACGTAACTACTTCAGCTTACTTTCAGCTAGAGACACCATTCAACCTTTAAAATGTTCACAAGACATTCAGCTATTCCCAAATGATTCAGCTTTTTCAAATGTTCAGCCAATTTTGAATTATGACAGTTTGAAATACATTAAAATGTTTGCTCCTTCTTGATTTTTATGAATGAACTCTGCTTGCTGCTCTTTTTCTGATATTCAACTAATTTGTCAAACAAATTCCTCTAACGTTCATATAGTTTAACTTACAGAAACAAGTTATACCTTAAAATGTAGGAAAAATTGTCCTCTTTCAGCCAATGTAACTACTAAAGAGCTCACATTTACAGATTTTCAGCTATGAGCCTTGAAGCGAGAGCAGCCTTTCAAATTCTCTCACTAACTTCAATGGAGAGGTGAGTAAAATCAGTCAGAGAAAGCAAGAAGGAACAAGATTTTGAAACTGCCGATAGAGTCGTATTTCTGACCGCACAGACATATAAAGGACATCTCTGGTTTCGGCAGTCTTGGGTCTCGGAAAATATCCTTATATTTTGGATTGGACGTATAGTTTTGCGTCTAGGTCAACTTGTTTGAGGTGTGGATGCTAGGTAAATGTTCGTTTTTCTCTCTGCCTAGCTCGTTAGCTATCACAGCTGCGCCATCACCGTGGCAACCAAACAAACAAGCACCAGGAAAGCAAAAGGAACACGTTTTTGAAACTGCAGGTAGAGTCGTATTTCTGACTGCACAGACATATAAAGAATATCTCTGGTTTCGGCAGAGTCTTGGGTCTCGGAAAATATCCTTATATTTTGGATTGGACGTTACTAACGTCACTACGTCACTAACGTCACGAAAACACGCGTGACTACCTGTCGCGGAACATTCGTTTCGCATCTGTTAACTTGGGGGATAGCTAGGCTAACTATAGCTTTACTGCAAGGCAGCTGCAGAAACGCCACAAGCAAAGAGGCCAGGGTGATAACTATTTACTTTGTGATGTGAAATACAATTGTGAAATGTAATGTACAATATTAGCTGATATTATTAAGGAAGTAGGCCCACATCTACTTTCGGAAACGATTTTCAATCGTTAAAATAAACATTCCTCACAAATACATTTTCGTTGTAGGATTTATTATGACATTACATTACAAGTAAACTATGTTGTGGGTGAAATGATCATTACCTGTGGTTTCAAACCAGTGTTGCTCACTGCAACGCTGTAGCCTACGCGAGACACTACAAAAACATCTACTGTAAACAGCTGTAGGAAGTCAAACGGCGACAGAACATGTTACTCCCCTTACTCAAATCAAAAGTCTATCTAACTACTAACCTTAACTTCATTGCCACAGCCAGGAACGTTAAATCCAATTCAACCAACGCAATCGCTACCAAGACGAACGAACACAGCAGTAGTCTAGTACTGTACCGTAGTAGTACAATTTACCGGGGCAGCTTCTCCACACAGGGCTATATCGCACTTGGCGTTGTTATAGTACTGACAATGATCGCTACCAGTGAGCTTTTTATGAATGAGCGATTTTCCACTAAATAAATGTCAAGCTTATCTACGTTTTTGGGGGCATATTTTCAGTTAGCAGATGGTACTGTTTGAATCGCGATTCCATCTTCTACTGCCGGTAACGTCGTAGAATAATCTTCAAAGGGGGTTCTTTATTCATGAATGAATGCAATATGAGTAGGCTAAATTCCTTAAAATATCACGAGAAGGGAAAAACTTAAAAGGACGTTTAAATCATAGAGATTAGGTCAATTTTTACACCGGTCTGCCACATTCATTCGTTTTGATTCAACGATGAGGCTGCCTCTTGCAGGGGAAATGAGAAGACATCTATTTCATTCTACACTTCACTCGTATTTTCAGTTGTAAATGAGCAGCAAAAAAATGCCTTTAAATCTATGTAATCTTTATAAATAATAAGTATGCATTTTTATATAAAATATACAGAAATATCAGTTGTAAAAATGTAATTCAAAAACGGACCCCTGTGCAACCGGCGCAAGCAAGCACACCCTACAATTTCCCCAGTAATTGTACCCTCTCTAGTATTAGTACATTTACTTACGGAAAAAGTAATTCTTTTCATGATAGCTAGCTAGGGTCGAACACAGCTGGTGTTACATAATAAACTACTCCATCGTCCATTCACAAAAGTAACGGGACTCACTAAATTCTGACTTTATTTACTCCCCAAATTTTGACAAGACATCTGGGTCTGACTGTGCAACATCAAATAAGATATAATTACTATAAACACAGCAGATTATAATCAACTGTAATTATTATATCGAACCTTTTCGGTGAATCTTGATTTCAGGTTGAGAAACAATGTCCAACAACCGCTGCAGTCGAGCACTCTCCTCCTTCGAACGAGAAATCTCCCCTTCGAACTCGGCAAACGATTTTTCGGCGGCTGCGAAAATCTCCAAAACTGCTGTTTTTAATCGCTGGGTGATAAAATCCATGAACACCTCTAGTTTGGACATTTTGATGGTGAAAAATTCGGATAGTTTACGAAATTGTAGCTGGAGGAAGTTGGCTTTCTCCCTCAAGCTCTTTCTTTCCAGCCGGATGTAAACAACTCAAGCTGATCCGGTGATCAGTTCCCTGGCTTCTTATAACCTTCGAACCATCTGTTGTGGTGGAGCTTGATCATTCGTGGCTTGACTGCATATAGGCTACTGTAGACCATACGCTGTATGATATAGACACAGCATCAAAGCTGTGGTCCCAATGGTTTCTATGGAAAGAGTTCAGTGGTAAAGCATGTAATTAACTAGAGAGTGTACCATTTCTGGGGAATTTCTAGGGTGTGTTTGCTTGCGTCGGTTGCAGAGGGGTCAGTTTTTTACTGACACAACTGATATTTCAGTATATTTTATATAAAAATGCATACTTAGTATTTATAAAGATTACATAGATTTAAAAGCATACATTTGTTGCTGTTCATTTACAACTCAAAATACTAAGAGTGAAGTGCAGAATGAAACAGTTGTCTTCTCATTTCCCCTGCAAGAGGGAATGGTGATCGGCTATATAGCCTCATAGTTAAATCAAAACAAATAAATTGGGCAGTCCGGTGTAAAAATGGTTCTAATCTCTATGACGTCCTATAAGTTTTTCCCTTCTCATGATATTTTCAAGCATTTAGCCCAGTCGCGGTAGCCTGGGTGCCAGCCAAACTTAGCCCCGCCCACAAAAAATGTTGGTCGGGAAGTTGGGTCTGGGGTCGCTTGGTTGGGGAAAAACTATGTCCGAACAAGAGCTGTTCGGACCAATCAAATTGTTAGGGCGGGCTTTATACGATGATGGACAGATGATCAACAGTAACGTAATCAACACGTCACCAAAGAGCGCTTGGGTTGAATTAGTTTTCAACAAAGAACATACTACTGCTCTGATTGGTTGTAGGTCTATCCAATTGAGCGAAGAGGCATTTTTTTTCCGGGTTCGGTTGAAACACGCCCCATAGTCACAGCCCAACGGAGCGGTATCAGACTCATATTCTGACTAGAATTATGAGTATGACAATGTCAGGCTATAGTCACAGAGCCAGAGGGGTGACCAGGGTGGCACTGGACCCCCCTGATATCGGACTGGCCACCCCAGGTGCCACCCCAAAATGTAATTCGCTATCCCTGGCAATTGGATGCTGATTGACATTTAATTTATCTAAAAAAAGAAGAAGTGTTTCTTTTGACATATGGCAGCGCAATTTTCCAATCGAGGATATTTCCACAGTTCACCAATCAGTCACAAATCACTACGCCAGCGTCTGATACAGCGCCAGCGACGGAAGACAAGAGCATCATATTAGTTATCGTTTTAAGGTTTAGCATTGGGTTTGAGGCTTCCTGAAAAAATGTTATGAAAGTTGAGTTGCTGGGCCACAGAGCCATAGAAAAAGATTCATATTGGCTATTTGGTTCCATAACAGATTCAGATAAGAGAAATGTCTCTGTTTTTGTTTAGCACTTAGCACTACCTTAGTAGCTAACAGCGCAGTTCCTACTGTGGTGTAGTTGATTCAATTTCATTTTCATTTATATAGCACACTTTTAAAACAACAGTATCATTTAGCCATTTGAAATCTATTGTAATGACCTGACTAGGTCATAAAGGAACAATCGTCCAGGCATAAGATGAAGTTCAAGAATTTACGTTTATTAATCACACTGTACACAAGCTACTAGTAAGGCAAACAGCTGTTTGGCCCTAGCCCACGCTAAATAAAATAAAGGTAGCCCACAAAACAATAGTGACCGTCTCTTGTGAAACCCAGACGTAACAGAAAGAACAGACGCTAAACCTGGTCTAAACTTCGAATGCGCCATCCCCCCTCAATGCACCTTCGCCAACCACCAAGATGCCCGGCATTTGAACATTCCGGGCATTCCCGTGATTGGCAGACAGCAGGTTGATTGGCATGTCGGACCCCGCGCACACTACTGGTAAACAACCAACTAACAGCCTAACATATAACACACGTCTTTCTGTGTGGGTCGCTACACTATTTTTGTACTTAACTGCTAAGATTCCTTGATGAGATGCCTTATCAATCTATTCACGTTACAAAAGATTAACACTGCAGGCACTACCCTGTTTGCTATTGTATAATGCCTGTTTGAAATACGTATTTCAGAGTAGGGCTAGCCATGATCTAGTAACTTAAAGGCTAGTATTTTGATTGAAGATAATAATGGGGATATGTTTAAGATTGAGTTTGGACAACTGCGGGGAGAATCATTGGGACGACTCTCCCCGAGATCAGTACCGTCTACGCCACCCGCTGTCTGAGGAGAGTGCACAACATCCTGCGGGACCGTCACCACCCAGCTCACCATCTGTTCCACCTGCTACCCTCAGGTAGAAGGTACAGGTCCATACGGGCCAGAACATCCAGACTGACCAACAGTCTGTACCCACAGGCTGTGAGGCTTCTGAACAGTGCCCACCCCCCCTTCTGCCTCCCTCTCATGGACAGTAACCACACCCACCAATTTACAATAATAATGAACTGGACTTTGCATTGTTGCACAAATAACAAAATACTCCACATATCTTGACTGTTCCGCCCTTGTTATGTTTCTGTTAGGTCGTCCATGTTGTTAAAAGCCCTTCACGATGCTGCTGAATATTGTTATTGTTACGTGTATTGATTGTGCTAAGGTTTACACAGGGGTTATTTATGGGAAGTTTATTGGAGGGATATTGCACTTTGTATTGCACTTTTTATGTCAAACTATGCAGTGTTTTGAATGCTCTAAACAGAATTTCGTTGTTTTCTATGACAATGACAAATAAATATATTGAACATTGACTCAAATGTGGGTAATTGGATGTGTAGGCCTACATGTTCTTTTTTTGCTTCTACATTTTCTTTTTCTTTTTTTGCTTCACTTTTTCACTTCAAACATTAAAAGAAAGGGTGACATAGCAGACTTCTTCAAAAAGCTAAGCAAACAGGATCAGGTGGAAATAGACCCCAGTCCTTGCACCACCCCAAGACCTCAGAGCAGCTCTGTCCCCGAGGCTACAGGCACAAGGTCAGAGCATACTAGGCAGTCAGTCACATGCCAAGTTCAGCTTGTGTTTGTAGGCCACACATGTAAGCCTACACAAAAGTTTTTTTCTGATTAAGTCTCACTTTAAAATGTTGGTTGTTGATTCATGAGTGTTCTTGTGTTGATGGCTATGGCATTTTTTTGTGTGAGTATACACTAATAGTTATGTTTTAATGTAAAAGAAGTATTCTAACCTCTAACCTGGTTAGACCCATATTATATATTCATGAAAACAAAATGACGAAAGTCTCTCCAGTTTGTGAATAGCCTACAGTACAGTGTGTGTAAGAAAGAAATTAGTTGCAATTCAGATGTAGAGACACAGTCTATTCATAGTAAATGTAGAATTTGATTAAAGTAACCCTAGTGGACCATGCTAGGCCACACTGAAGGCTTAAGTGAATTTGAATTTCTATTTCTGAACAGCAATCATATGAATAATTTACACTTCTTAGATGCCAGGCTAAGGTTACACACACATTTTCAGTCTTGGTCCGTGGACCCCCTGAAGTAGCCCTGGCCACCCCTTGGCCACCCCATAAATAAAAGTCTGGTTCCGCCACTGGGTCTACGCTGTGATAAGCTAAACGTTGAAAGAGGCATTAAAGTAAAGTCTTGAGCAGATGTTTCCCAAGGACTAATAACGAACTGCATCGTATGAATCATAGTCATTATAAGGCCAAATTTATAAGTGAATAAATTTATAGAAATAAGTGAATCAGAAAACAATAGGTTTGACTTCGGATATTAGTTTTCTAATAGTGTTTTACAAAAAGTGCATACAAAATGGGGTGCCAATAAGAGCCATAGCTAATTCAGGTACAGGATTGGCCCCCCATGAAGTTTTAATGGCTAGACCTTTTCCTTTAGGTGTGCTGATGAACGAGAAAGTGATTTAACTTCTTTTCTTTTTTTTACTTACAGGAGACTAAACAAAATTATGTTACGAATTTGTGGTCCTTTGCGTCTCAAAATAATCAACAAGTAAAAGATTATCTTCCCACTCCAGGTGACCAGAATATTAATAGTTTTAAGCCAGGTGATTATGTTTTAGTACTCAGTTTAAAAACATTGGCTCAGCAGGACCAGCCACGGGTTGGTCCTCCAACTCAGGTTATTTTGGTAACCAGAACAGCTGTTAGGGTTAAAGGCCAACCGCAATGGATCCATGCATCTCGATTTTGACGAGCGCTTCCTACAGTCGATTTAGAATAGAACTGACGCAGCCAGAACATCAAAGGATGGGTAATATTTCTCGAAGCAGCATAAACAGTTTGTTATGAGTATGGATATGGTTTTGTTCTTCTCTCTCTGTTTCACGATATATAATTAGAAGGGGGAATGTATTAGTAATATCTACCCCCAAAACACAGTCCATGAACACAGAACATCTATATTTTGAGCCCTGTTGATGAAATCTTTGCACTCTATCACTAACATGCCTGTGATCACTACGGGGAATATAGCGATTAACATCAGGTCCAGTAGAGGACGTTGTAACACTTATTCTGAAAGTTCATTCTCATTCATAGATTCCAAAGACAATGTGGATTAAGGAAAATAGAGTTGCATGTCATGCAATGTCTAATCACAAGGGCAAACTGAGTTGAACAGATGGAAAGAGGAAAGGAGAAGGAGATGCCATACCAAAAGAGGAATTCGAGTTTGGCTGAACCACGAATGAAGACATCTTCTTTACTGAAACTTGATTGCGTGAAGTTAATTTTGATTCATAAGTTCATAACCTTCCTTCTGTTAGGAATTTAAAAGTAGTTTTATTCATTTATTATAAAGAAATTGAATTTGAATGTTATATATTTAGCATGGGAGTGTTGTTAATTTAGTATTGTTACGCAAATGATAACACTTCAGATTTCATCCTTATCATGAAAAGATTTTGACCGAGTGATTGTCTGATTACGCACGTAAACGCCGTTTACTCACCTCCCGAAATTGGGAAATAGCGTTTATCCACCTCTAAATTGCGGAAATTGCGTTTATCCACCTCTACATAGCGTTTATGTGCGTTTACTAACATGTAAGTTCCCTGCGCCTCGTATTCTGCCGCTGGAATAATCCGAAATAAATTTGGTGTAATTTTAAAACGCCCAAAACTAAATTTCATATTGTTGAACATATAAACGCTGTAGTCGGAATCATTTCAACTGCGCTGTATATGGTCTGTGACACTCCAATAAATGCGTTGCGGCTGCGGCTGCAAAACCAATCAGGATCCACGAAGTACTATGTAAACACATACACGTTGTGGATTAGCATACCTGTTCGGAATGGATTAATTAGCCATGGATATCGGGCAATTTTTTAAGAGACCATCGAGTGATCCCACTCCCACAGATGCCCGCAAAAGGCCTCATGTACAGAGTAAGATCAATTCACGTTTGTAAACGTTGTTTTGGTTCGCACAACATCGCATTAAGACAGGGACAAACGATAAACAGCCTAATAACGTGCTTTCAAATACGATGATGCAGGTACAAGCCAACCTTACTGGTTCCATCTAAATAGGCCTAATGAAACGTAATAATAAATAAATAATAAAATTCATAGTTTACCCACCTCTAATTTTACAACTACACCACTGAGAACATGGAATGCACTATGTCCAGACTCTTGGGAGACAGTAAGGAGGAAATTGTATAAACCGGGCTAACATGAGTTGTCATCACCTGTTTGCCTGTTCTACTCTATCCATGTGTTGACCATGCAAGGAAACGACTCGTTGCATTCTTTGAACTTGTCCATCGATTGTATTCAAGTAAGGTTGTGAACCCTGTTCCTTACTCATGCTTACCACTGCAGTGGAAGGTCACATGATACGAGCTCAACTAATAAACGAAGTGAACCCTTTTCCCATGTTGTGAATCCGTCTGGCCTGCCTGACAGAATCTCATCAGATCGTTTTATTTGACTTTCTTCAAATCAAAACACAAGTGACCCCATGCTGGCTATTGAACCTGTTATTTACTTACCTAGGCTACTACATTGGCCTACATTGTTACACTTATTCCAATTTACAACACTGGGAATCCAAGTTTGGTAATCTTGAAAAGTTTTTATCTGGATCAGGGTGATCCAATCCAATGTTATTTTGAAAAACCAGTACAAATGTAAAATGGATTACCTGATCCTGGATAGCAAAACATGGGATTTCAAAATCCAGATAATTCTGATCCAGATCAAACTTTTTGAACAACTGGCCCCAGTGCATTCAGTAGAGATACTATTCATAACTGTCTTGCACTAAAGACAGGTTTGTGCCCCTGGTTTGGGCATGGTTGATGCCCCTTGGCTGCACAATGGGTTGTGGTCAGAATAGCATGCTAACTCACTACAGGACCGGAACATTTACATTTCGCTCTGGAAAAGAGTAAGTACAGGGACATTACCCCAATGCAAGTAGGGTGAAGTGCCTTGCCCAAGGACACGTCATTTGGCACTGCCGGAATTGAACCAGCAAGTTTCTGATTAATAGCCTGATTCCCTAACTACTCAGCCATCGGACCCACTGTACATAGGAACATACTGTTAGTATGGGTTTTGGGATGCAGCCCAAGTCTTCATTAGCCATTAAACAGTAAATTTGTCCAGAAGTGAAATGGTAAAGTCAGAAAATACTTCTGAGCCACAAATTAAAACTAAAATTTTATTCAAGTTCAAAGAGTAGAATAGGTCCTGAGGAAAGTTGTTCACTTTGCACCTGGTAGTCGATATTTCTGGACCCTGGAACAAGAAACATGGGGTTAATGTTTCAGTGGTTCTCAGTCATCCATCCCTTTCCCTCCATCCCACTTTACCTTTAAGATCAGCTGTCCAGGATGTTTTGGCACCAGTCTTTGTGGGGTTCACGCACTGGCTACTACATACTCCATAAGATGGATTGTTGGAGTCGCAAAGAACAGCATTGCAATGTACAAAAATCTACAGGGATGAAACAAAATTACATTACCAAAACATCTAGTTGCAAGTAAGGCCTTAAGTAAGGTCTCTTACATTTTCTTTCAGAACCACCTCATCTGTAACGAAGGTAAACATGTTGACAGAAAAGCGCTTCACATGAGCAGGGATGTTAACCCTTGAGTCAGACTCCACAGGATGGAAAACTGTCAAGTAGGGGTCATCGAGGTTCGCACAACTGAAAGGAAAAGACAGTCACTAAGGAATCAAAGATATGATTAGGACTCAATTCGGAATTTTAAATTTAGGAATTGCCTGTCAACAATGAGGTTCCATCTAGGCAGAGAGCTCCTGTCTTCGTGTTGGGTTGCCCAGCAGTTCTCCAAGACAAGCGCCATTTTGAGGTCCATGGACTGCATTAATGCAACCTCAAAGTACAGGGGCTGTCTCAAATACTTAGCCACTGGGTAGTCCTCCACTTGATAAAACAGCTTATATGACTCATCTGAAAAGTAGACAAGTAATCAGACAGGGGTCTACAGAAGGCAACCCTTAAGGAAACCCTTATGTTCCATTACCCTGAGCCAATCTCATTTGGACAATCAAATATCCCATTCCAATGTCAGCAGATGGATCCTTTACCCTCGACCGGGTACGGAATGCCATGGTCTCGGTGACATTGACCAGATAGTAGCAGGAAATTGTTTGCCTAGAAAGTTTTACAGCAGTGAATTCTGCAACAGAGGAACCTCACCCACCCAAACAAATCAATGAGGCATTCTTACTTGTAATATTTGCTGGTGTATCTCTTGAGATCCAAGGAAATGTCATTCTCATACACCATAATGTCGCCAAGCATCTGAAAATAAAGAGTTATTCCCGGCAGTCAACAAGTCCATTATAAATAAACCCTTAGCCATTTTACCATTCTTGTGGTTCCGCAACTGTTCACACCAAAGGAAAAGTAAGCAAAGTGGTTGTTGCTATAGTTCGGTTTACAGGAATCATCTCTCAGGGTCAGATGACTGAGGATCATATTGGGAACAGACTCCACCTTCATAGCCAAGGCAGTCATTGTGCCATTAGAGTAACACTCTACAAAGGAACAAAGAGTTAATAACTATCCATCATTGAAGGGTAACATGTTTTGATGAACTTAGAACATACCAGTTGTGGTCAAGGGAAAGCTGCAGGACAACGACAAGTCATTAAGCTTCCAGTTATTGGAGGCCACCAGCTCCAAATCAATTCTGGCTCTGACTGAAGTAGACATAACCATCTGTAAAAGCAAGATGGTGTTGTAACAGCAATATTTATCAGGAATTATGCGTTAATCTCAAGGCAGAAAGTTCACTGTACCTCAAATATGGAATCGGCACTACTGTATGGCACCACAAAACTGAAGTGAGTGCTGTTGCTTATTAGCCCATACGTCTCACCCAGCTTACTGGTGAGATCCCTCTCGCCAATCATGGTTCTAAAGTTGTGGCCTTGGCTTCCATACCCAACAGTGACATAGAAGTACCCCGGGTCACATGTACCAGTAATCGCAGGGGGAACTGAAGGAGACAAGTCAACAAAACCATGAATGCAGTAAGCACATTGGCCTCGTCAACAAATAAAAGTTGAAGGGGCGTGAATTTCTCACCAACATCCCGCAAAGACACCTCTGCCTTTGCTACATGGAAGAATGGAGTTTCTTCAGGCAGGATGAGCATTCCAAAGGTCATAGGCAGGATGTAGGTTGTAAAAAAAGGTTCAGGATTCTGCATATATTGGGAAGACACCACTCAGAAGACCAAACAAGACAACCCTTTATATTAACTTCAAATTACTTGGCCATACATGCACAAGGACTGAATCCTCAAAGAAGGGCACTTTCAGGTAGAAAGACTTTGAGCCATTTGGAAATCTGTGCTCTTTAACATTGAACCCTTTCGAGTTGCACTCTGCCACAGAAAAGACCCCAGTGTTGAAGGTGATGCTGATCAGCTCCACATCAGGGAGAAAAGTACCCAAGAAGATTTCAAATAACCTTTCCTCAGAAACTGCATCTGAAATGTATTGAAAAGGATTTCAAATGTACATGTTGACATCGTAAACAGAAAGCCTAAATTTAAGATGATCAATGATTCAGACTCACTGCCTGTGAACTGAGTAGGCCAGGACATCAGGGGAGTTGTAATAGGAAAGAGGACCTTATATTTTGTGTCAGTTTGAGTACTTTCTTCACGCCACACCAGTTCCAACATGGGCTCAACGGTAAAGGTGATGTGATACTGATCATCTGGGGCAAGACTCTGCAGTGCAAGCAAATTAGTGAATAATAAGCAAAAACATGCAATAGGCTGAATTAAAGGAGTACACTGACCAACCTTGTAGTACCCATCAGGTGTTCCTATTGGGAGCTCAATGACGATGTGAGATTCTGTGGATGACAAGGTGTATTTTCTGGCAGCCATCTGGTATTTGTCCATTCTCTCTCCATCAATGCCCATGTACATCTTCAATATCTTAATTGCACCTTTGATTACAGGTGTGATGCGGCGGGGTACATGCCAAGTGATTGTCTTGTCAGTGAAAATCAAGCCACCTGTGAAAGACTCACTGTCAGTAAGTACAAAAATGTGAATTTTGTATTCAACATTTATATAAAGAAGCACACTTACCAGTAGGACAGGCAGCATCAGAATCCACAATATTCAAGCCATAAATGGGTACATAGTAAGTGCTAACACTAAACACTTCCATGGGAACCCCAGCCACCTAATGGAATAAATATTTAGATGGATAACAATTGCAGGAACCAATTGCTGTGGACAGTTACTAACATTCTCTATGTAAGTCTCTGCTGAGTTGAAGGGACTTCGCAGCACCAAGCGATTCTCTGTAGACTTGACACCATAGCCAGCCGCCATAGCCTCATTGAGCAGCATGACTTTTGGTTCAGGAGTAAAGAACATCAACTTCCAGATGTCATTTGGTGAGGCACTGGCCTGTGGTATGGGGATAAATGTTAATACAACTGCGCATAAGTGTCAAAATAAATAATAATAATAATAATAATAATAATAATAATAATGTACGTAATATTTGACTGAATCCTGCTCAGCATCATCAGTGAAGTCATCATCATGACTCATTATGTTCTTTGCAATCTGAGGCTTGAACAACTGGGTTGACACCTGAAAGACAGGGACATACACTGGAGACAAAAAATTGTAACCCTTATCCATTGATGCAGATGTTTTAAGTAGCCTAATTAGATGTGAAACCTTTATATGACCCACCTCTATATAGTTCCTTTCACAGAGAATGTGCCGTGTGGCCAATGAACGATAGTTGCATGTTTTTGTCACAACATAAGTAGCCTCATCCAACTTAAGATCTCCTGACATTCTGAGATTCAGTCCAAGGCTGAATGTACCAGCCTCCTATAAAACCCAAGTCTGGATCAGCTTTAAATTCATTTAGTCAAAGCAAAATGGCTAGAGGGAAGATTTAAAATTACCTTGCTTCCAGCATAACAGCCAAACAAGGAGGAATAGATTTGAGTGTTGCCCCATGGGTCAGACTCCATGCTGTATCCACACTGTGCAGCCAGTCTGGGTGTAAGCGGTATGACATCAGTGCCATCTGAAAGAATAGCATACAGGGGTGAAGCTCTCAAAACAAAACTACATTATAAAAATGCAAGATACTTACTGATAGCATCAACTTCAAGAAGATTCCCAACAGCCAGAGACTTATCCAAACTCAGCCGCATAACATTTCCAAGACAGTTGGACCGTAAACCACTGTCTGAAGATTGTTGGGTTAGATACAAATATAGCCACCATGGTGTATGTGATAAGTGTGCAGCTTCTTAAAATACACCCTTACTTGGTTGTGAAGATTGACTTAAATCTGGCTGTTTCTGACCAGAAACTGCAACAGCTAGCATCACAATCCATGTTGTGCTAAGAAAGTACAAAATACATAAGATATATTCTTTGTAGAGAGAATAAAGGTCATTTTAAAGTTACTTACAGATATTCAAATGCATGCATCCTATCAAATTAGAGACAGAGCAAGTTGCTTGTAAGAGATAGAGCTCTAATCAGAAATACCAAAACTGCCCCACACAAAATTCACCACACTGATTGCTACAGTGACTCACTAACACTTTATTCTGGCAGCAGTTCAAGTCATACAGGTGACGATCATTAGCAATTAGAAACCTTGATTTTGTTGTTAACTATTAGAGGACTGACTAAGGTCACATCCAAAACCTTTTCCGATTCCTCTTAATTTTTTACTACTACCCAGAAATAATATACTACCCAGAAATATGATTATCTGAAAGGAGAGAACGAGAGAACGGGAATTTAGAAAACGAGGGACCAAGGTAGGCCCATTATGGAGGTCCAGTTTTGGCATTGCTGATATGCCAACCATTACAGACTTACATGTTACCGATGAAATAAGCAGTCTTCAAGATAATTATTATTACCTTTTGCATCCATATTAGTAGCATGCCCTATTACGTCATAGGCTACATCTCAAAAGAGTGTTAAAAGGAAAGCATACACACATACCCTACGTGCCTCTGTTGTTGTTTAAAGTATGAAAGTACTTTAACACACCTCCTTCAGTACTGGGACAGGAAGCACTATTAATATGGACGATGATCTATAAGTATATGTTTGGAGGACATGAGAAGAATACATTTTTCAACTAATGGGTTGAACCATGTGAAATGCAACCAAATGTTATATTTCGACGCACTGTAAGGGCATCCTTTGTCGAACGTACTATAGGATGGTAGTACTGTAACCTTTACCTTTTAAGACATTACAGTAGCACTCAAAACTTGGCTTGGTCTACATCACTCCAATCTTCCTTCAGTTTTTTTTTCTTTCCTACTGTGAGGCGCAATGTGTTACCTCCGTGTATGCAATGCGCCATACAAATACAGTTTGATTTGATTTGATTAAGTCATTGAAAAACATATTTTCAATTGTCAAAGGAACAATATCTCTCCCACACAATTCTATAAAATCTACATGGTTGTATCTCATTCCTGACAATGTAACCAATAACCAACCACATTATCTAAATCAAACATGCAAATGTGACTGAATGTGTAACTATTAGTTGTCTCTTTAACATGATTACAGACCTCAGTGTCTCCAGTTTGTAGAGTGGATCCTCCAGTGCAGAGAGCAGCTTCATGCCGGCATCCTTCAGATCATTGTGACTTAGCTCCAGTTGTCTCAGGAAGGAGGTTGACTTCAGAGCTGAGCTCAGAGAAGCACAGCCTTCCTCTGTGACGTGACAACCTGACAGCCTGTAGAATGTTGTCGTTAAAAATAATTACAAAATATCAGTCTGATTATTTTCCTCTTAAACACCAAGACGGTTTGATTAGTCAGATGACTGTCCATCCTGGTTGGTTGACTTCCCTCTATCCCAAACTGAATCCTACCATCTTATAGTATGTCAGAAATTGTATATCCAGTTACATTTACATGTATTCATTTGGCAGACGCTTTTATCCAAAATGACTTACAAGAAAGAGCTTTACAAAAAAGTGCATACGTCAATGATCATGAACAACGAGTTAGCCAAAACATGAAGCATACATTGTGAAAAGCAAATGGGTGCAGTGGGTAGAACCAGAAGAGCATGTAGTTAAACAAATTACAATTAAACAACGTGATCCTCGAAAGTGCTAGAGTGTACCTGGAGGAAAGCAAGCAACAATAATATAATTCACAGCGAGTACAAGTAGTTAAATCAGTTACAACTAACCAACAAGTGCAACAAGTCCCTCAATATGTGTCATTGTGTTCCTGGAGCAAATAAAACAACATCTGATCCAACAAATCTTTCCTAAGTACCGTTGTAGTACCGGAACAAGTGCGTCCTTAGCCTATTCTTGAAGGTGGAGAGACAGTCAGAATCTCTGATGGAGGTGGGGAGATTATTCCACCATTGGGGGGCCACACAGGAGAAGAGCTTGGACAGTTACATAGCAGTACAAGATACCAAGAATGTATTACATACTGCAGCCAATAGCAGGTCTGTCAGTATACAAGGCAGCACACTTTTCTGGCTATTTCAGATTCACAACCCTTGATGCAGGGATGGTGGTGTTGACCACAGGGACAGATACAAAACATACTGCCCAAGCCATTCTACCATAAGGTACTTATGGTAGAACCATTCTACCGTATGGTAAAATAGTAGTATGTCTTAAATAGATTCCTGTCCCACCCTGATCTGTTTCACCAGTCTCATGTTTGTCTCCACCCCCTCCAGGTGTCTCCCATCTTCCTTTCTACCTTCATTTATCCCTGTGTTTTCTGTTTGGGGCCAGATCTTCTTGCTTGTCAAGCCCACAATACCAGCGAGTTTTTCCCTACCTCCTTTTGTCTTTTCAACCTCTTAGTTCCCTGGCAGTGTTGTAGTACACGAGACGGGTGTCACAACTGCGAGAATATCCATAAATTGCCTGTGCATTGTTTAATTTATTTGTTAATGTCATTACTGTTATTAGATGTAAAACGTCACGCTTCAAATACAACCAATAATTTAACTCTTTTCTAATTTGAAATTACCCATCACCCTTGCACCCCAAAAGTGAATGAGGAAAATAGGTGAAACAGTGGCTGTCTGAAGATGTTGGCCAAATCAGCTATAATTACATTTGGTTACCTGAACCACAAATAGTTTACAATAACGTCCAAAAGAAAACACACACCTTGGGTAATTATGAAATGCTCACTGATGAGGCTGGGACTAGGCCTACATAAAACTTTTACCGGCATTTAGAAAGAAAACATTAAAAAACGGTAACCTAGGCGTAAATGAAGCTAGCAAAGCTACCTACCTAATAATAATAAATATTAATACATTTTATTTATAATGCACTTGTTGTGAAAAATATTCAACATTTTCATCCAATTCTCAAAGTTTTAAAACAGCACTGAAATTCGCCTGAAAGTGTGATGCAAAGTGTTTATTCGAATTCAGAATGACAGAGATTCCAACAAACTTGAGTAGACCCTGGGGTCTGACTGGAATTTTTCTCCGGACATTTCACTTATATATTTACTCTCTATTATTTTGTGATATTTTGCCATTGGTACGTTATAGTTGGTCACAGATGCATAATGCATTTCTCACACCATTGGTCTCATTCTAGGGGCTTCAGAATACAGTTGCATAGAACTCAGGCCTGCTCTGGCCTTGAAGACCAGCTGCACTAGATTCCTGGGTGTAGGGTCGTAAATCTGTCCCATGATATCTGGGCCTTGTAGTCCTTGATATCTGGGCCTTGTAGTTTTCTATGGAAGGAGCCTATACACACAGTCTTCTCTCGCCCTGAGCCCCTAAATATCCAGATTTGCACTTTGGGCTTAATATCGTCTACATATTAGTGGCAATACTAATCAGTCAACAGCTTTGCATCTGGTTTTCAGTAATATACCAAGTGGTTGGAGGACATCCTACCGCCAGAGGAGTTACATCCTCCACAGCCAATGCATCTCCTTTGGACTACAATCACTTGTACTCATAATAAGCTTGTGCTGGTGGAACCATTGGGTGCACTGGTTGATATTCACTCCAACGTCGCTGCAAGTTATCCAACTTCATACTCAGCCTCTCATTCTTGCAAGTCAGCACCTGTTTCTGGTGCTGAAGTGCCATCACCTCATCTCGCTGACGCTCTTTTTCCTTGTAATGACGCCCCCTCCCTAGAAGTGCGCGTCCTCTTAATGCAGTATTGAAACGTTGTGATATCTTCTTGGACACTCGTCTCTGGAGGCTCTTAAACTTAGCCAGTGACACGTCTCCAATCCGCCGTGTGGTCTCAGCGGTTCAGGGTCCGGTGAGCGGCTTGTCGTGTCTTCATCTGTGTCTCCATCTGGGATTCTCCTCCCGTTGGATCCTCTGCTTCAACTTCCATGCTCTGGACTCCTGGAGGTGATGGTTGGTCATTGGATCTTAGCCTGGTGGTTCCTGGGTCATCGAGCCGCTGGATCCGGTGTGATGGTCCTGGTAAACTGAAAGGTGGTGGTCACACCGGGCTTGGACCAGTAGGGCTGGTGGAGATGGCTCTCTGCCGGCGGTTGGGATCATCACCTTTACGTAGACTCAATCTCCAGGAGCCGGGTGCACCAGCTGGGCGTAAAAAAGTTGGTCTTAACTCCTACGTCGGTCCTAGCTACGTCCGACTTTGTGATTTGAATTTACACCGAGTGCACCAAGCTTGACAGGCCACGGTCGTAGCTACGCCTGGTTTTAAGATGCGCATCCTTGTGAAAATGCGAAAGCGTCGATCTTTGCCAAGAAACACATTTAAGAGCCACTTAGCTAGCCTATCTCCCTTCAAAACAAGCCATGATTTAAAAAAGAAGAAAAAAGAAAAGGAAAATACATTTTACTGATAGAGAAATTAGAAAACCTCTAGAGTTGTTTACTCAGTATAGAAGTGCTCACGGGGAAATGTAATAATATCAACACAAACAAACAAACAGAAACAATCAGCTTGGAAATAGATCACCAATAAAATTAACAGTGGATTTGTG
Organism: Osmerus eperlanus; assembly: GCF_963692335.1. Lineage (NCBI taxonomy): Eukaryota > Metazoa > Chordata > Actinopteri > Osmeriformes > Osmeridae > Osmerus > Osmerus eperlanus. The sequence goes on along the minus strand of NC_085039.1, from coordinate 4,493,978 downwards.
CGCTCACGGACAACTTTTTCTCGCCTTAATGCCCTTTCCATATGTTGCCTATAAACAAGACGCGCTGCATGTGCGATCAAACTGTTGTACATTATAATTACCATGGATATTAGTCCGATTTTCAAACTTAGGCCTGCTCCCCACTAGACGTAAAATGTACACCCAGGTGCAGCACATAAAGAGCTTAAGTCTAACTGGTGCACTAGTCGTAACTTTAAGTTAGTCGTAACTTTCAGTTCTACGTCGGACGTAGCGTTACACCCAGGCGTACGCCCAGCTGGTGCACTCGGCTCCTGGTGCAAGCGTCTGCAGGTTCTCTGGAATCTCTGCTTCCCTTTCCTTGGTGGCACCTTTCGCCTGTTGAAACTACCTCCCTTTCCAATTCCTTTGAGGGGAGGACCCTCAATGGGTCTTCTTAAATAAGGAACTGGAAGAAGTCTTCCAGTAGCCATCTCATGCAGTGTTAGAAATGTCAGGTGGTTAGTTGGCTACTCAGGTGGTTAGTACTCAGGCGGTTAGTAATCGGGCACATTTCCATTAGTGTCGGCAGTAAGGTCTGTACCCAGTTTAACTTACCATCAGCCATGACCTTTGCTACCTTGGTTTTCAAGGTACCGTTGGCTCTCTCGACTGTCCCTTGTGACTGGGGATGATAAACACAGCCAGACCTTTGTCTGATTCTAAACAATTTTTTATGACAATTTAAATGTTTCGGTCACAAAATGCGGCCCATTGCTCTGACCTTATGCTTATCCTTATCCTTATGCTATGCCAGGAGTCAGGTGGCTGAGCGGTTAAAGAATCGGGCTAGTAATCAGAAGGTCGCTGGTTTGATTCCCGTCTGTGCGAAATGACGTTGTGTCCTTGGGCAAGGCACTTCACCCTACTTACCTCGGGGGAATGTCCCTGTACTTACTGTAAGTCGCTCTGGATAAGAGCGTCTGCTAAATGTAAATGTATCCTGGATCCCAAATCTTGGAAAGACCTCTACAATATTTTCTCTACACAGAAAATATTGCTACTGATCGGGAATCTGGATCTGCAGTTGGTACTGCCTCTTTACCCATCTACTGAACCGACAGATCACGTAGTACCAAGATGTATCTCAGTCTTCCTATAGGCTTGTTGCATCTTGTCTACACAGTCTATAGCAGTGACTCTCAAATGGGGTACGCTGCGGTAGGGGTACACGAGATTTATATAAACAAGTTTATTTAAAAATAGATCATCCATGATGACTAAAATTTTACTACAATATTTTGGACAAGAAGACTAACTAGCTAACCAGCCATGCCATTGTCCCTGAATCACGATATTTATGAACAAAATAATCGGCGTGTCGTGCAGCAGCCTTTCTGAAGTAGATTGACTAGTGCAGTGAATAGTGAATGGGATGTGAGATGAGCGGTTACGTGACACTGACACCGTAAATTCAGAAAAGGTTAAAAGAAATGTTGAAGTCACTCATTGTTGTAATTACAGGTTAGCTTGCTAAAGTCTTTCAAAATTGTAAACGTAGGCTTTTTGGCCCTGTTGTTATGGTTACTTATTTCAGACACTTACAGGCTCATACTATGTAGCCAGCGCAATTAATTTAGAACTGTGAAAAAGATTGAGAAGCACTGGTCTATAAGATGCCTAAATGGTCCGTCTAGTGTTGGACTATGTGAAATGGGAGCAGAAACTGTTTTCCTAACATTATAATGTGCAAAGTTCAGTATCAACTGTGGATTCTAAATATGGTGCCCCAAATACGACCTAAAGGTGACATATAATTATCCCCCTGGCTCAATGGTGACCACCATGCGCATCCCTAATAGCAAATACATCAGTTACATGAACACAGGTGTGTGGTAGTTGCCAGGTTCACCGTGCCACACCCTTGAATGGTTAGTTCTGGTGCAGACAGTATGACCTCGTAATCAGGTCTTCCGGCCTGTGTTAAGACAAAATGTGGGTTTGTGAGTAAGGCGTATAGTTGATGGGATGTGTAGAAAAGTTACTGGGTGTCCCATCGTCAGTGTTGATGCTTGTTTGAAAACAAAAGCAGCGGCTGCCAGTCCCTGATAGCAGGGTGGCAGTCCTGCCTCTATCTAGTTATGTACTGTAATAGGCTAAGGTTGTTTCCCCATGGGCGTGTCCTGTAACAATACAGCAGTAGCATATTCAGATCGTTCTGTAACATATAGATGAAATGGTTTTGAGTAATCGGGATTGCCAAGGGCGGAGGCGGATTGCATGTCACTTTTGAGAGCTAAAAAGCTCCCTCTGCCTCTTTGGTCCACTGCAATATAGCAGCATTACTTGTCTGCCCTGCAGCCCTAGTAAGGGCTCGCAAAGGTGATGATTTGAGGGCATAATCACAAATCCATGGTCTGCTGTATCCCGCCATTCCCAGCAAGGTAAGCATTCGCCCTATCGTCTGAGGTTTCGGAGCCTTGGCTATGGCTTCTATCTGTGACAGTGCTCTCTGTCTCTTATCCCCACTAAGCCAACTGCCTAGATAATCAACTGTCGTCTGACAAAATTGTAACTTGTCTGTACTTACTTTATGTAGCCTACTGGATAACGGTACTGGTAACCTGCAGATTCTGCATGTCCTGGGCCAACATTGATCAAACACAGCTGGGCTGTCCAGGAGTCCCTGGGGTAATAGGGTTTAAGTATTGTGTTTACCTTCAAAGGTGAAAGCAAACAGGTATCGTGAGTCTGGATGTACTGAAACATAAAAATGCATAGCACAGGTCAACAACTGTTTATCATTTTGTGCCTGGCGGAATGTTGGAAAGTAATATGTGTGGATCAAAAACAATCACCTCTGGAAAGTCTCCAGTGGAGTTAATGGCCCGCAGATCATGTACCAATTGATAATCATTAGTGTGGCTTCTGTATTACAGGAGCTTTTTGTTTCTATCGGTGCTCCTGCAGTCACTAGACCCTTAAGTGGGTCTAATCCCGTCTATAGCGTGGTGTCGGAGTGGGTACTGTCTCTGGTAGGGTACCATAATGTTGGGGATACCTGTCCTAACAAATTGACAACAAAAAGTTTACGTTACTTTATATTTTTACATTTACATAGTTTTGTTGGTATTTTTATATTCACTAACACTGTCTCAGCTGTCCCTATGTCGTAACTTTCCTGAAATTCTATATTAACGTGTGTCAGGGGATATGTGTATTATTTGTGGGCCTCCATTCTAATACCTGTAAAGCTACTTTTATTATTGGTCGTAATTCACGAGATCTATGTCCTTCAGTTGCCATTTAATGTAACATGGGGGCAGAGTCCTGTACTTGTTACCATTCTTGTAATTCTGGTGGGAGTGTTATAGCTCCGGCAGCTCCTTCGGGGCCTACAAAGATATCCTGGTTGATGATAGAGTACAGTTTTTTTAATCAACTCTATCCAACAGTCTGCATAATTTTAGGCTGCCTTCAAACATCTGGCAGGGGACGGCAGATGAAAATTAGCCTCTCAGAATAACTCTGGCTAATATACAGTTTTGCTGTTGATTGGTGTGCTATGTCCCTGCAAAATAAATGAATAAATTAAAATAAAATAGTCTGTGTGACTTTGATATTCGTCCTATAGAAGAGTGCAGTGGAGCATTATCTGTTGTGGTCTTGGTTTCCCTACTAATGCTTGGACCCAGGCTCCCACTCTTCCCATGATTGGGTCTGAAGATTCTTGTGGTGCCAATTGTAGCCAGGACGCTGGTGGTTATACCTGGCTGTGGGGGTCTTCTGCTGTTACAATCATTAGTGGACTTATGACATATTGTAGTTCCTTTTCAACCGTCACTGGGATTATCTGGTTTGCTGAGGGATTTTCATGGAACTCCACTCGCAGGTCGTTTTGGGTACACACAATATTGGCTTTTAATATGCAGAGAATGTCTCTTCCTATTAGATTGATGTGAGTGTGTGCTCAGTACAGTAGAGGCGCCACAATAGTTTTTCCTTCAATTTGCATTGAGAGTGGCTCCGTAATTGGTATCAATTGTGTTTTACCAGAAAAGTCTACAGTTCGGATGGATGAACTTGAGAGGGGGAGATTGAAGCCTTTTCTTCCCCTTCCCCTTTTTTTTTTTTTTTTTTTGGGTGGTAGTGAGTGTATTGGTGACATTTTTTCCCCCTCAGGCTCCTCTGGAAACCTCTACTGCCAGCCTGCAGCTGGCGCCAAATACGGATTGGTTTGACAGTTTCTTCTTATATGTCCTTGATGTCCACATCCTTGTTTGCTGATTGTCAGTCAGATTGGGGTTGGGCTGCGCTCGTCTGTCCTGCTGTGGGGGTGGGCCTCGTCCTTCTTCCCAAAGGGCTATCCCTCCACATTGCATAGTTCCACCTCTTCCCTTCCAGTATTGATAGTTGTCATCTGAGGGGCCACCATGCACTTGGATTGGTGGCAGTCTGGGATCTGGGGGGTTGACTGGTGCTGCCTGCATTGGTCCTGGTGGAGCAGGAGGTTGGGGTGGTGGCTGGAACATCACTGGGGCCTGGGGTTCCTGTTTTTCTTCTCTGCAGTTATCGACGTGATGCACTACGTGTCCTGGCCAGTCCATTCTCATCAGGCCTAGCACACCATCTAGACACTTTTGTACATCTTGAAGCATTGCCTTCATCATCATCAGCATAAACAGTCTGTGTGGTGTTGTTTGCGTTCCAGGCACTCCCAGTCTCATTTCTCCACTTGCCCCAGTCTTCCTCCATCTCTCACCCAGTGCTGCTGTTGTATGACTTAAGTGCAAGGCCCCTCTGCCTCTGAGCTGTTGCCATGCGCTGTGGGGGTCCTCGTTTGGTCTGACTTCAGATGTTGGCCTGGGTGTGGACATCTTATCACAGCGGTTTCTTAATTTTATCATCAGGTTGTTTATTTCATACTCCATCCTTTGCATTGACTCCTCCCAGTCTTGGCATTTCTGATTGATGTTGTCCCACTCTTCCAGCGATCGCTCTCTGCTTTTTAGTTTGGGGCATTGTTGCATTGGAGGTGCTGCGTCAGTTTCTTTAGAATCAGAATCGGAATGGGGTTTTAATCCCATGAAAGTTTGCACAGACAAGGAATTTGCTTTGGCAGGAAGGTGCATACATTAAACATATAGGAATCTTAAAAATTTAAATATGAGGTCTAAACCAGGGGTGTGTCCAGGGAGTGGCCAGGGGAAAATTGATTGGCCACCACTGGTGCCACCCCTACCATGCGATCGGCTATTTGCTGACAGTCTTGTCCATATGCATGAATACTGGCCAATGAAAAAACATCTAAAATATGAGGGGCGGGAGTTCAGGCTGAGCGGCATGTTCAACAACTACACTGGAGAAGCATGAGATAAGACGCTGATGATAGTAACGTCGATTTTTCCATGTGTGCTGGGAGATATTCGTAAGGAAACATTCAGAAACTAAACATGAGCTAGAAATTTGTATGACGTTATTCAGGGAGGGAGTCGGGTGGCTGAGCGGTTAGAGAATCGGGCTAGTAATCAGAAGGTCGCTGGTTCGATTCCAGGCCGTGTCAAATGACGTTGTGTCCTTGGGCAAGTCACTTCACCCTACTTGCCTCGGGGGAATGTCCCTGTACTTACTGTAAATCGCTTTGGATAAGAGCGTCTGCTAAATGACTAAATGTAATTCAACACCATGCAGCCCGTTTACTTTCGGTGTATGGAATACAGTCCAAAAATAGCCTGATGTAAAGCTACAGTCTCTACAGACTGTAGCTTGCTTTGCTAAATAGCATGCTAGCTAGCAAGCATTCACGATATGTGAGACATTTTATTTATAAGATGTTAAATACCCATGCCATTTGTCTGTAAGTGTTTCAATTGGTTTGTAGAGTAGTTAACATAAGTAACGCAATGCATTGTATTGTTATTCTGCCAAGCTTACTATATTAAATGGAAATCATGATCCTAGCTTACTTCGGTCAAAAGATGAGCGAGGTGAAGTTAGTTTAATATTTCGACATTCGTCTCAGATTCGGAAGACGCTACTTTGCAGCGTCGCGTTAGGGACCGGGTAAAAACTACTCATACAATTCTGAAAAATGATGACTTATAATATTTTTATTAATATAAAACCTCAAACGGACACCAGAGTATTATAACAATTTCTGCAGTACTTCACAACGACCCGCAGACAGCACTAGGGATAGACCTCCAGCCCGCCGTCCTGATACATCATCTATACATCCCATGCATGTGGTGGTGGTAGCGGTAGCGGGTAGCGGTAGCAGCACTGTGCTGTGGCTTGAGCAAAGTCCTCTTCTGCACTCGACTGAGTTGTTCAGTCTTCTGCACACACTCCCGCAGGTCGTCCAGGGTCAACGGGAACCTCTCCTTGGCCGAAGCCCAGCTCAGTGGGGCATGTGGGGCAGTATACATGCGAACAGGAGTCGCACCGACACGGCGGTGGCAGTGTTAATACAAAAATAATAATTTTTTTATTAGGTAAAGGTATCGCTACACGACGGTGGGTCACAATGACCCGAAGGTAGCACAAGGGGTAGGTATAGTTATCGCAACACGACGGTGGGTCACAATGACCCGAAGGTAGCACAAGGGTTAATAACTTTTTCAAAATTGTGTCAAAAAATGTCAAATATACACCAGATTATTCTAATAATGTCTGGCCTACTTCCACATACAATACAAAAGAAAAAATCTTTGGAATTCTACATAGGGCTGTGAGGTGAATATAATATTATTGAACAATGTGAACTTTCTGGGGGGTATTCCAGGTAGCGGGTTTAGTGAAAACTTTGAGTTGTTTAACCCTGAAAAGAGGCTTACTCCAAGGATTCCGTTCCAGAAAGAGAGGTAACAAAACCTTTTGGTAAGTTTCCATGATAACTTACTGCTCGCTAGCAGGTTTTCCATGCCAAACTCTGCGTTTCTACCTATCCCCTCCCACTCTCTGAGCCTGCTAGCGTTGGCAGACATGGGATATCCTTTCCTGGTTCAGCCGAGCGATCTCGAACAAAATTTAATTCGCTTATTTAAAATGAAAATTCACCACCGCGGCCCAGCCCCGCATTAGCGGACTGGCCATCGGGAGCACCGGGAGAAGAATAACAATGGAAAACCAGGCTAAGAAACGTAAGGGTGGGGCTGAAAAATTAAGAGACAAAAAGACATCACCTTCACTAGACAAGGTTTTACCAATTGAAAAACGGCTATGTTCATTTTACATAAAGCTCAAAAAACTATTTTGTGCTCAAATAAAAGCAAAAAAAATAGTCTTGCGCGCCACGTGCTCTCGCATTAAGTATCCTAGCGTTCTAACGAACTAGCATTACATTAAACATAGAATGTGCATGCCTTATTTTTACTCCCAGTCCGTCCCTACCGCCCCGCAACATTAAGCACCCCCCCCCCCCAGCAGCACCCCCCTGATATGTTCCCACGGCTATGGTCACTATGACACAAAGCATGGACACTTTGAACAAAATTACCCCCAGAACTCTGAGGTAAGGGCCAGAAAAATAAACCATAATTGTTCCGGACCCTGGACTGAATACAAATTTGGTTAGTGGACCTTTTGGGTTTCTAATTGAGTACCCCTGTTCTAAGCCCTTGGGCCTTCATCGCTAATGTTACACTCAGAAGTCATAACTGACCAAATGCTTTTTCGCAATGAAATAAAGACAAATCATTGAAATTGTATTTGGTATTTGGTCTTCTTCATTGCCTACAAATAGAAATCTAATGAGTATTTGTATTGGCTATTGTTACTACAATTTACATGATTCACCATGTACCGTCCTGTAACTGGTGTTTCAGCAAATCTATTTCAAGATTGTAGGGGGTCAATATTATATTATTAACCCTTGTGTTAGAGCCATCAAGTTGAGACTCCATCAAGTATCTCCATATTTTATCAAGCATTTTCTTTTAAAGATCCTGTAAAGTGGAATTAAAAACGAGTTTCAAGTTCACCACACCACAGAATGTGTTATTAACTACCCATACAAATTCGAATGAAAAAAAACACAGACAAGTATGTTAAATTAGGCTTTGAAATCGTAAGAAAATCAGCAGTCTTCTCTGTTCGAGACTGGGGGGGCGTGTCGCCTGAAGGAGCTGAAGCTCGGCCCCCTCGCTGGAAGGCGCTGCCTCTCTCAAGTAACAGTGCGTTCACACTGCAGCGTTTTTTAACGCTTTGCATCGCTTGCCTTCCCACAGTACACCACGCTCGGGGGCGTGTTAGACAAGTTAATACAGAGTTGTAGTTCTCTAAGGTCACTGTTGTAGTCATGGCCAAGCGTGCAGATTTGGGTTAATGTACTCACAATATCGATCAAAATACCACTTTTACACAACATTTATGTAAGTGCAAGATTTTACTAGTGCAAGATTACAGTAGAATACATGTTACGCCACCGGTCACTCAACCAGTCGTTTGTAGGCTGGGCTAGCGAGCTAGCAGTGGCACAGAACAGTCACGTAATGTGACGACTACATTTAAAAGTAGGCTATAAAAACACACTAGGAACAATGACGACATCGGCAACCATGCACCATGCATTATTAGTTTAATGTAATCTTTAAATTCAGGCTCATCACATTAGTAACTTTGTTCTGAACAGAACTGGGTGTGCAGACACACACAAAAAGTTTCTCCTCCATCTTGAAATTGTCAAACCTAGAAATGTTTACCATGACGAACAGTTGCTACGTTACAAGAAACAAGAAACCAATCCGATTGGCCAACGCTAGCGTTTTCACGCTCCTCATTTACATAAAGTTGAGAAAATCCAACTTGCAACGCTCCGCTCCGCTCGCCTTCCCACAATGCCCTACGCGAGCGTCAACGCCTGGTTTCATTGAAAATGAATTGGAAGCCGACGCCGCGCGCCACCCGCTCCGCTGCAGTGTGAACGCACTGTAAGCTACCTACGACCCAGATAATGGACGCTACGTCAAGCCGAACAAAACAGTATAGAATTAGTATTTGTTCAATGAGTGAAACATACAGATGCATATAAATGAAATATTCCCCTGAGCTGTAACACAGGAATAAACATTTACAGCAGAGACAGCAGACAGTGAGCTCTCCAACTACTTCTAACACATTAGCAACCATTTCACCAAAATACCATCATTCTACACCGAGTAGCCTAATATCAAGTTAGCGGTTTGCACTAATTATAGCAGAGATACCTCTGGAAAAGTTATCTAGTATAATTATAACAAGCACACAGAACTGAGTGATGAAGTGCTGGCGGCGGTGGATGGTCCAGGTGCGACCGGAGGATGAACGGCCGGGGGGGGCGATGCTCGGTACGGCTCCGCGCTGCAAGAGAAGCCGTGTGTTGGTGAACCCCGTCTGTCTCTGGTCCATGTTAAAACTGTCCGCCGTGAAATGGTCAGTGGCGCAGAGGCGGCTGTTGGAGTTTATCCGAAGCTTTCCATGAGCGTGGCTCTTCACAAAATCTATCCACCTATTTTTCCTTTCATTATCAACAGGGAACTTAAATGGCGTTGCAGCGCAGCTGGAGTTCTTGCATCCAGGGAAGATGCAGTTGCGGGTGGTGGGAGACATCCTGAAGCTAGCTAGCTAGCTGATGTAAGCTACAATAACAGTACAGCAGAAGGAGCCATTCAGTGATCTGACGTAGAAGGGGCAAAATGACGTAGATAGGGCATTTTTTGGCTCCGCCCATTAAAACCTGATCTGAAAACAGAACAGAAACTGTTCTTCGGTCTAACTCCACATTTCAGTGCGACAAAGTTTTAGCGCTTTGCACATGCTTTCAGGAACTCATTTCACACGTATATAATGTACTTAGAAGCAAAACATGGAATTTACTTTACAGGATCTTTAACCGTTGGGCTGTCTCAGACCCCCCACATTGCAAAGGTTAAAAGAAAATAATTTTTATTTGTTTTTGTATTGGGTAAAATTGGGTAAACACAACGATGGTTCGTTATGAACCTTTGGGTCATGTGACCCGAAGGCAGCACAAGGGTTAATCATATTGCAAATGAATGAAATCAATGAAGGTTAACTCTTACCTACTCTACCATGATTATTGTAAACCAGAGATAGAAAGCAAGAGGTGAGGAAGAAGGAGTAGGACAAGCCAGAGCTGAGGAGAACGTCTCAGGAGATCAAGAATCCACAGAACAATGCTTCACAATTCCTTTTATACCCAAGAACAACTACAATCACACCACAATCTTGACCCTTACTTATCAACACGACTAGCAATGCTACAGTAAGTTACACAATGATGTGTGAGAGCCATCAAGTTGAGACTCCATCCAGTATCTCCATATTTTACCATATGAGAGGTGGGGGCAGGTTGATAGCCTTACAAGATCAGCCTTTCTTCTGCCCTAAGTACACCATCTCTTGGTCAAAATAGAAATTCGGAAAATTCAACAATTAATATTCATATAGGTTATTGTTCCTACTATTAACATCACCTCAGTGTGCGAATTACGGGGGGGTTTGGGGGGGTCTGACCCCCCCGATTAAGGCTTGGACCCCCCCAAAAGAGGTAAAAACCACAGGTCGGGGGGTCGATATATTTATATATCGTTCTTACCTGTAATCGTAAATATTACAATATATTTACCATATTCATTCAGTAACAGTTTGGCGACTTTATGGCAGGGAATATCACACACAGTATTACACTGACTGCCATCTAGTCAAAATTCACTCAATAAACACAGCATGAGTGACAAGTGCCCAATACAACTCAAGAAACAGCGCAAGTGACCAGGCAGTGTGCTGGTTCAATCACCTCAGTGTAGCTACGTAGCGGTACGTTCTGCGTCGTGAGAAAGTTCAAGAAAGGCAAGTTAGCTATCTAATACCCCCAAAAAATCTGTCACGAATGTATTTGTAATGGCAATTATCTGTAGAATATTCACAAGAATGTTAATGATAGAAACATGGTTAACCACCCACCAACTTAAAAGATAGCTATCGCTAGCTCTGTATCAAGCAAGATAGCTTAATTTATCTGTCTCATTGCTTGTCAGATATGTTCCTCTGGTAGTTTTGTAAAGATCAACTTTTTTATTTCAGAAAGAAATGAATACAATATTGTTTGTAGTTTTAGTTTGTGTGTGCCATTGCCGTTTACTTGGTTGGGGCGGCGGCAGGGGTGGGTGGGTGGGTGGGGGGGTAGGGGGCACTGAGTTGACCCCCCCGATTGTCATTGTATAATTCACACACTGCATCACCTGTGACCATGCATCCTCCTGTAACTGGTGTTCCAGAAAATATTTTTCAAGATTAGCCTTTATTCTTCTACCCTAAATAGGCCTACACATCTCTTGGTCAGTTTTCGACACTTTTCATGAGATGCAGTTTGTACAACTCATTTACTTGTAACTGGGAATACATGAGATTACATTACATTTCACAGTTCCACATGTAGAATTCACCTGCCATTAAATGAACATCTCACTGTATACAGCATCCATGCCCTGTTGTCAGAATGTGCAAATCGTTTTTATAGTCATTATTTTCATAATGTCAGTGAAACTGACAATTCCACACAAGCCTGTAAATAAAAGTACATGGAGAGACTACCATACATAATTCTCTGCATCCATTTCTGCGGCAGCAGTCATTAATGTCTCTTCGTCATCTTAATCATCATCATCATCCTTTGATGAAAAGCATTCTGTTGAGGGAAACTGCTACTACAAGTTGAAATAGGCACCAATTGATATATAGACTTTGTATCATGTCGAATATGATTAAAACCATGGTGACGTCGAGGCTACAATCACAAGCATGTAGCCTAAGCAAAATATGCATTACCTGTTAGTAGTATGTTTTTATATGTAATATAACATTGAACATGCTATTTTATTAAATCCACCACTTTTTCTCCTGTAATATTAACGGACAGTGGGGTTAAATGTTCAATGTATGGACTGGCTATTGCATTAAAATACTCGGCAGCAATTGTCTCCCACGCCAATTGTATAGGCTACGCTTCTCCAGCCGTGTTGCTTTTTTCCGGAATATGTGCTCAGATTGACCATAAAAACGAAATATAACATATCTAAAGTGTGGTGAAGTAGGACAACGTTTTTTGTCGTCGGGTGCCATGGTGAATCCTAGTATCGGAGCTCCATAGATGTTGGCTTTTGGTAGTATTCATGCACGCGCTAAACTCAGAGTTGCCGTACTCCGAGTTGAAATAACTAATTCATATCAGCTGTTCTGGAACCAAGTTTTCTGAAATTCCCATTTCAAAGTAACTCAACTCAGAGTTCAGGGTTAGGATCAGAGTTTGTTGAACACTCTACCTGGAATACCCCCCTGAAGAACAAAGAAAGTAAGATTTAATAAGTACGTAATACAGTAAAGGTTTGATATCAGTTATATTGTTTATGTTTGTTATTACTCTAGGAATCTATAAATAATGGTAAAAAGACTGAATAAATAGTTCTAAATGTATGAGTAGGCCTACAAATAATAAATCTGTCATTTCAAGTCTGCAGTTGGAATTTTTCTGACAGAGTCACCACCTTACTGCGGTGGAGGGGTTTGCGTGTCCTAATGATCCTGGAAGCTAGGTTGTCGGGGGCTTTATGCCCCTGGTAGGGTCACCCAAGGCAAACAGGTTCCAGGCGAAGGACCAGACAAAGCGTGGCTCAAAAACCTACCATGAAGAAAAAGAACAATGGTTCTCAGTTGCCCCTGCCCGGAAGCAGGTCACCGGGGCCCCCCCCTGGAGCCAGCCCCGGGGGTGGGGTTTGATGGCGAGCGCCTGGTGGCCGGGTCTATTCCATGGAGCCTGGCCGGGCACAGCCCGGAGAGACAACGTGGGACCCCCTTCCAGTGGGCTCACCATCTGCAGGAGGGGTCATTGGGGTCGGGTGCAGTGTGAGACGGGCGGCGGCCGAAGGCGGGGGCCTTGGCGGTCCGATCCTCGGCTGCAGAAGCTAGCTCTAGGGATGTGGAACGTCACCTCGCTGGCGGGAAAGGAGCCTGAGCTGGTGCACGAGGTAGAGAGGTTCCGGCTAGATATAGTCGGCCTCGCCTCAACGCACAGCATCGGCTCCGGAACCGGTCTCCTTGAGAGGGGCTGGAGACGGTGAGAGGCGTCGAGCTGTTCTGGCCCTTACCTCAGAGTCTTGGGGGTAATTTTGTTCAAAGTGTCCATGCTTTGTGTCATAGTCTTTGAGTCATATTCTTAATGTTGCGGGGCGGTAGGGATGGACTGGGAGTAAAAATAAGTCATGCACATTCTGTTTGATGTGATGCTAGTTCGTGAGAACGCTAGGATACTTAATGCGAGCGCGCATAGCACGCAAGATAATTTTTTTTTGCCTTTATTTGAGCACAAAATAGTTTTTTGAGCTTTATGTTAAATTAACATAGCCGTTTTTCAATTGGTAAAACCTTGTCTAGTGAACGTGATGTATTTTTGTCTCTTAATTTTTCAGCCCCACCCTTACGTTTCTTAGCCTGGTTCCATTGTTATTCTTCTCCCGGTGCTCCCGATGGCCAGTCCGCTACTGCGGGGCTGGGCTGTGCCGCGGTGGTGAATTTTCAAGTCATATCATTGGAAATTCTCGTGCTGTCAGGGGGTGCTACAGCACTCCTAGTTCCCACGGCCATGATAGTGACGTTTCACATTAGCTACCACTATTGACAAGGGCAACCGTCTCATCAAACACATCGGTTTTGTGCGCCCCACCGGCAGCACAAATGCATACTTGTCTAAAATTAGGTATTTTTGGAATCAACTTTTCGCCGGGTTTAGAGCACGCCTTGTTTTTCGCTAAGGAAGAAACAGGTACTGTTAGCAAATCGATTAGCCTGCGTTGTTGCGAATGACACACACAACCTGACCCACAGAGGTTGCAACCAACTTTCAGTGAGTGAGTTGTCATGGTGATTACAGTTATTAAAGCTCCTGATTGGACCTTTGTATTGGACAAGTAAGATAGAAACCACATTTAGTTGGAACAAAAAGATGTGCCGGTTAAAATGGAAACGTTCCGTCAAAATGAATTAATTCCATAATAATATATCGGTTATAGGCAGTGGCGCCTTAATGCACAAGCTTACCTGGGCTTATGCCCGGGGCCTCGACCAATCAGGGGCCTCTTAATAATAACACAAAATAATAATGATGATAAACGTCCGTATTCGTGATGTCATTACTCTGCTCTACAGTGGCATCTGGTGTTGTATGTGGAGGCAGGGGAGGCCCCCCCCCCCTCCCCCTTATCTAAACAAAATGTAACAAAAACTAGAGCGGGTACAATTTGTAGGGTGTGCTTGCTTGCGTCGGTTGCAGATGGGTCCATTTAATATGAAACAAGCTGAACCCCCTTTGAGACAAGCTATTCTAACAACGTTGTCACCGGCAGTATTTTTCAGATGGAATCGCGATTCCATCTTCTACTGCCGGTAACGTCGTAGAATAATCTTCAAAGGGGGTTCTTTATTCATGAATGAATGCAATATGAGTAGGCTAAATGCCTGAAAATATCACGAGAAGGGAAAAAACTTAAAAGGACGTTTAAGTCATAGAGATTAGGTCAATTTTTACACCGGTCTGCCAAATATATTTGTTTTGATTCAACTATGAGGCTGCCTCTTGCACTCGTATTTTGAGTTGTAAATGAGCAGCAAAAAAATATGCTTTTAAATCTATGTAATCTTTATAAATAATAAGTATGCATTTTTTAATAAAATATACAGAAATATCAGTTGTAAAAATGTCATTAAAAAACTGACCCCTGTGCAACCGACGCAAGCAAGCACACCCTACAATTTCCCCAGAAATTGTACCCTCTCTAGTTTATCATTGTTACAACAAAACCAAAGACTTTTAAGTTGTGTTATTGCTGTTAACATGTTTAACCATTTATTAAACACATCCTGGATATAAAAAGAACAAAAATGAAATCACATTTCTAGTGATAAAAAATAAAAAGGTAATAGTCAGCAAAACAATTGACTTTTAACCTCAAACATGACGTGCTCTCTTCCCTGCTGACAGCCATCTCTGCACAACTCTGTCTGGCTGAAACTGAAACCTCTGGTCCCTCAATGCTAATATATAAAAGCTTCCATAGCATTTCATCAGTATGATACTAAGTACCCAAGTCGACACCATTCTTCTGCTGCGGTTCAATAGCCTGGGGCATCTACATTTAAATTCCTCACCAGCATGGTCAACGGCCTGGAAGATGGATTGTCAACCATCCGCTTAGCCATGGGCGGCGCTAGGGAGGGGCTAGCAGGTGCTTCAGCACCCCCAAGAAAGACAAAAGCACCCCGATAGCACCCCCTAAAATATTGCTCATTTAGTAATAGTATTCAGGCCCGGAGTGGCCATCGGGAGAATCGGGAGAATTCCCGGTCTGCCCGCTCTGCCGCTCATAAATTGTGCCAGCAGATCGCCTGCTTTGTCTTTGTTTTTTAAAGAATATATTGTGCTTATTAAAGTTATGCATTGTGCTTATTAAAGTTATGAACTTAGAAGTGTGCCCAGGCTTAAACATTGGGTCTCACACTGAGTGTGGGAAGCAGGCTGTTCTTTGTGTCTCTATCTCTTCATTTTCAGAAACAACCTTGAAACCGGGTGGAGACGGCACCCGAGCAGGTGGGACGCGTAGGCAAGAACAACTCCCTGATGCACGAGAGAACAAGCTCAACCCTTTTTTGATACTTGTGTTTCAATTGCACTGTATAAATATATGCTGGGGAGGGACAGATAGCCAGTTGGACTTCGTGAACCAGCCCAAACTCTGTTGCGGGTAGGGAAACTTAGACAACTCCAGAGCTCTGTACTTAGTTGATTTCCAACTGCTGCATTAAAGCTGATATTATCGGACCTCTGCGACTCCAGACCACTCTTTCTAGAACACAGATTTGTGTCATTGAATACTATCATTACATATTGGAATAGACACATAGATTTAGAATCCTTCATTTTTCACACACCGAATAAAACGATTTGTGTTAAGTTTGTTACTGTGTGACTGATAAGTAAGCTAATAGGCTACACTAGGTTTTAATCTAAATAAACGCATGATCAGACCGTGCATTAAAAAGTGCCGTTTTCAGTTGTCGCGCATGCTCTCTTTCTCAAACACAGGTGCGTGTACCAAGACCCTAAACCATCATTTATTGTTGTGGAGGGAGTTGGCAAGATTAAGATGATGTCAAAATAATAAAATGGATGGGAAAAAGATGCCAGGAGGAACTGAAAAAGACAGGTAAAAAAATAAAGATCTGTCACTTCAGAAATCTAGGTTCCTGCAAGTGTGGGAACATTTTTCTCAAAAGCCCCAAATCTTTCAGGTAAAAATTTGGGTTGTAATTTCGAGAAAGTATAACAAAGAGTCCAACGTAATGTTTATATTACATAAAGCTCAAAAACCTATTTTGCACTGAAATTAATGCAAAATATCTCGCTTGCGTGCTCGCATTAATGTGAAGTTCCGATTTCAGCTCACATCAAAACCTTGACTAGGTCCTAAATTTGGGTTAAGCCCCGAATGTTAAACGTATGCCTCGGCCCCTGGTGGGGATGGGCTGGTTTTGGCCTTTACACTCGCGGGCTGAAAATGGGTCCCACTCTGGCCCTGATAGTATTTATATAATATAAAGCCTATATATATAATTGCGCAGCTCCCCCTGTCAATGATCTAGCACCCCCTCAGCACCTGCATGAAAAATTATCTGGCGCCGCCACTGCGCTTAGCTGTCACGCAAACCAGGTGCTGTCTGCTTGGCTGGTCAGGTATTGTTTTCGAAAATTGTCGGTGCCTCTGTAAAAATATCCACTTTTGTCTGTTTTAGACGGAAACATACGACAGACAACACAGTGCATCTTCGTTCCATAAAAAAAGTTGCTTCCGTTTGAGCTCGTAGCTCTACTTTGCTGCCATCTTCACTTTATTGACTGGCGCAATACATTTTTTAACAACTGCAGTTGTTAATTTTTTTTAATCAAGATTAGAGAATTACAATTTGACAACCACTCTTCACTCACTACTACTACTACTATTGATTTGCCAACTGTGCGCCCCACGAGCTGCAAAGTTATTTATGCATTTACCAGATAGCAAAACATGCAATGCATTTTTTTTTTTTTCAATCAATAATTTGCAGTGGCCCGATCTGGCCAGTTAGTTGCTAGTTTAACTGTCCCGGCGTTACTTTTTACTGGCCCCGGGCCATTGGGCCATCGTTATTGTCGAGCCCTGTGTTTTGATTGTGGGTACATCTAAACCTCATGTGGGTGCTGCATTTCTGCTTTGGCGTGACCTGCGCTGGGAGAGAGGGAAACAGCATGGATGGGGATAGTGGGTAGGGACGGTAGGGACATGTCCCCACCAATGTTTAGGAAACGTGTAATTGTCCCCACCAATAATTGCGAGTCTAAAAAATGTTTTTCCATTCTTTTAACATTTTCTGCTCTTAATTCTCTCAAGGTCAATGTTACTCCTGATTGGCAGGAGAGCGCTGATCACAATGTGTAGCCTATCAGCCTGTCAGCTAACAGTGGCCAGGTGAGCGTCAAAGCTAGACTGAGTATTGGCTGTTTGTCAGGCTACTCCTGTAGGTATACGTTAACATTGAGTGGATAATAAACTATAAAATCGAATTATATAACACTCCTGTATATTATTGTTGAAAATGTATAGTATGCCTATTTCTAACGTTAACGAGCCTTTGCTAGCTCAGGAACACAACTACGGAATTGTCTGCTTGCTAGCTTTCGGACATTCTTTGTCTTGAATGAAGAGTTGTAGACTATGCCGTAGTTGCGGTCGAAGCCATGCTAGCTATACCTGCAAACTAAAAGGATTTGTTAATATAGTCATACCAAACTGCATATTTAAATGTTTTTTAGATGTTAATAGAATGGCACCAAAAAAAAGAATGACTGATATAAGGTCCTTCTTCACAAAAAGACAATGTGTAAGTAGTATTAATTGGGGTTATAAATTGGGGTTACCATGGACGACGAGCTCTCCCTCATGGCCCACATTGCTGCAGTCTCCCGGTCGTGTAGATTCACCCTCTACAACATCCGGAAGATCAGGAGATACCTGTCCACCTCCACCCAGCTGCTAGTCCAAGCACTTGTCCTCTCCAAGTTGGACTATTGCAACTCGCTGCTCGCTGGTCTCCCAGCATGTGCAACCCGCCCTCTTCAGAGGATTCAGAACGCAGCGGCCCGCCTGGTCTACAATCTACCCAGACGCTCCCATGTTACCCCGCTCCTCATCTCTCTCCACTGGCTACCTATCATGGCCCGTATCAGATTCAAGACCCTGGTACTGACCTTCCGAGCAGTGAACGGGACTGCACCCGTCTACATCAAGTCTCTCCTGCAGCCTTACACCCCCACCCGTCACCTACGGTCTTCTTCAGACAACCGCCTGGTGGTCCCACTGCTCAAGACTGCCCGGTCCCAACACAAGCTCTTCTCCTGTCTGGCCCCCCAGTGGTGGAATCAACTCCCCACCTCCATCAGAGACACTGACTGTCTCTCCACCTTCAAGAAAAGTCAGGTGGGGAGTCAGGTGGCTGAGCGGTGGGGGAATCGGGCTAGTAATCCGAAGGTTGCCAGTTCGATTCCCGGTCATGCCAACTGACGTTGTGTCCTTGGGCAAGGCACTTCACTCTACTTGCCTCGGGGGGAATGTCCCTGTACTTACTGTAAGTCGCTCTGGATAAGAGCGTCTGCTAAATGACTAAATATAAATATAAGAAAAGGCTCAAGACACACTTGTTCCGGGAGTACAACGGTACTTAGGAATGGTTCGCTTGACCCGTTGTTAGTTTCATCAAGGATCACAATGACTCTTGCTTAGAGACTTGTTGCTCTTGTGGTTAGTGGTAACTGATTTAAATGTTTTGTACTCGCTGTGATATATTGTTTTTATTATTGTTGCTTGTTTTTTCCACAGGTACACTTGTACTTATATAGCGGTTCATGTTGTTTAATTGTAACTTGTTTAACTACATGCTCTTATGGTTCTTCCCTTTGGCACTTACTTTGGTTGTTCACAATGTGTGCTTCATGTTTTGGCTACTCGCAATGTTTTTGTGGCTATCTTGTTGTTATGATCAGTGACCTATGCACTTTGTAAAGCTCTCTCTTGGAAGTCGCTTTGGATAAAAGCGTCTGCTAAATGAATAAATGTAAATGTATAAATGTCTAGTTTTACATTGTTACAGCTAGTTTACACAGTTATAAATGATTATAACTTATTGTACTGTATACTGTGTCATTTATCAGACAAATGAAGTGCCAGTTGATCCAAGCAGCTGTAAAGACAAAGAAAGAGATGGACAAACAGGCTTCCAGGTGAGGTCTTAAAAATAGTCTAGTGATTATGAAAGTAATGATTGACATCAGCAAAGTAAGTCCCACCATCATGCTGTCACAATTAATGCTCAAGAGGCAAGGCCCATAGACGTACAGCTGTCAAGTGCCCTGGCAATAAAACAGCAAGAGGCAAGGCATTGTCTTGAGCAGATAGCAGGTTCAATACAGTACCTTGCTAGACAGGGCTTAGCCTTTCGAGGACATGAGGCAAATGATGGGAATTTATACCAGCTTTTACTATTCCAGTCGAAGAATGATCCCACCCTCACCACTTGGTTATCCCATTGTCATGATTATGTCAGCCCCAATGCTCAAAATGAGTTTTTGACCATGATGGGCAATACAATTGTAAGAGGAATTGCAACATCTATCAGAACTTTGCCAGTTGTGCAGTATTCCATAATAATTGATGGCACTCAAGATGTAGAGGGGAAAGAGCAAGAGTCAGTATGTTTGAGATATGTGGACCATGACCTGGTACCACACGAGGTATTCATTGGTCTGTATGCAGTATCAGGGACCACTGGAAAGGAGATAGCTCAGGTAGCTGTTGATGTCCTTTTGAGATTGAATCTTCCAATGTCTGGCTTACGTGGTCAGACGTATGATGGAGCTGCCAATATGTCAGGCAAGTACACAGGAGCACAGGCTGTCCTGAAGAGACAGCACCCATTGGCTCTTTATGTTCACTGTGGTGCACACTGTTTAAACTTAATCACACAGTTCTCCCTTAACACGTGACTCCTTGCTTTTGATTCATGAGCTGTGGATTCTGAGCAAGCAATCAGGGAAATTCAAGGCAGTATTTGAGGGAATAGCTAAATCAGGAGAACACCACACAACCCTGAAACCACTATGTCCAACTAGGTGGACAGTCAGAGGAAAGGCTGTTAACTCAGTTCTCAATCAGTATGACAGTGTGTTGTCTAGTTTGGAAGAGATGTCTTCTAATGGTTCAGACACAGGTGTCAGGGCCAATGGTCTCTTAGAACGATTCCAGAAAGGGAAAACTGTCCTTGGACTCCTGATAACATTAGAAGTGATAGGGGAGCTTGAGTGTTTGAACAAGTCTCTACAGAAACGAACACAGACCATTGCAGGGATGCAAGCTGCAATAGAGTGTGTAAAATCTACCATCCAAGCCAAAAGAAATGAGGAACACTTTCAGGATGTGTTTAACAAGGCAGTGGCAATGGTTGACTCCCTTGGTATTGAGCCCATTCAAATACCTCATCAAAGACAGCCACCCAAACGGTATACTGGTGGGGCAAGCCAGCATGTCCCAAAGACACCTAAAGAATACTACAGAATTGAATTCTTTAAAATGTTACTGACACAGTGGATTTGCAGTTTAATGAGCGGTTTAACCAGACAGACTTAAAAATCCTTCTTAAACTGGAGGAAGTTCTCCTTACTGGGGAAATGGGTGAGGTTATAGATCAGTACCCAGAACTGAACAGGGAGAGTTTGAATGTGCAACTGCGTATGTTTCTATCAAAATACACCTACAAGTCCAGCACAGAAGTTGCAGATATTCTTAGAGGAATGCCTGTTGAGGTTAGAGGCTTGTTTGATCAGGTGGAAGTGCTTGTTAGGTTGTTGTTAGTTATTTCCGTGTCCTCAGCAGAAGCTGAAAGAAGCTTCAGCGCACTAAGGAGATTGAAAACGTGGCTCAGATCCACAATGTCACAAATGCGGCTCAATAACACAGCAGTGTGCCATGTCCATCGGGACAAACTGGACATTCTTGATATCATAGAGATCTTCCAAAAATATGTTTCTGCCAATGACCGACGTAGACATGTGTTTGGGTCTATTACATAGGAGCTACTGTAGAAGAATAAGGTTGAACGTTCTAGCAGGTGGAAGCAAATTAAACATAATGTAATGTTTATATAACAACAAAGCAATTAATGTGATAAAACCTGTACCTTTTGTTTGTATAATAGTTTCACTATGTTACTTTTCTAAGCACAAATAATCAGCAATATATTGTTGGAAAAACAAAACTTACAAAGTGTTCACTTTTTGAAAAGTAGCTTTAAAGCACACTAGATATTTTGTGCCTGCAGACTTGAAGAAATCATTATTCAATTTAGCTAGCTAATATATCAGCTTAAGAAATAAGTTTAGTTAACTACTGGATGTACGTACTGTTACAGAACTCTGAATAAACCTGAATATATTTTGACACTTCTGACCTACTCTATGTAATGCAGTATCTTGTGTATGTGAGTGTTTGTGTGTGTGTTTGCACAAACGCTTTCTGCTCATGCTTTTAGCAACAGGCAGGAGCATCGATAGCAAATAGAATGGTAAAACTGTGTCCCAACCAATGTTCAAATCAAACCTACGCCCTTGGGCGGGCAGATGTATCTTTATATAGGGTGAAATGGAATGAGAAATGCAATACAAAATGTATGAAAGGGGTGTATTTATGTAAATGTCCACATTGCCTCAAAACCTTTTGTCAATAAATCTAATATAATTTTGACTGATGGTTTTTCAAGCCTTATTGGCTTCAAGGTAACATCATTCTGATGTACCATGCGCAATTTCATGCAATTTTACCTTGAAATGTCAACCGTTTCTTAACCTTTGTCCCAAAGCTGACCAAAGCTCTTCATAAAATCTCAACAGTTGGTGTGTAGCAGAGAGGATAAAGAGACTGACTTGTAACCAGGGGCGTAGCCACGGGTAGGCCTGGGTAGGCACAGGCCTACCCAATTTGTTCTAAGGCCTACCCAAAGACGAAAATATCTCAGAAAAAGTATGCACCGAGTGCACATCGCAAAGTAAATAAGAAAAAAAACTGAAAAGATGCCTATCCATATTTTTCTAGGCCTACCCAAAAATATATTTCTGGCTACGCCCCTGCTTGTAACCTTATGCTAATGAGTTTAAATCCCCATTCAGCCTATTGTTGTTGGCCAACTACATGAAGTAGTTTTGCTCTCTTGTCCAACTCTTGATCTTGTACAATATACATTTTTATAATATTTTCCCATCTTGCGGAGGAACCCGCATCGCTACTTGCAGCTATATTTAGGGTTCCTCCGGTAGGAGGAAACCTATTGTTTTTTTTAATATTCTTATTAGGATTCCTCCGGTAGGAGGGAACCTATTGTTTTTGTTAGTATTCCTATTATTATTATTTTTCCTCTTCTCCGCTAAATGGCTCAATAGCTCAAAAAGTCCTTGACCCGATTTTTTCAAATTTGGCCCAATGATACAATAGGTCACTCACTACTCCCAGACGACTAGAGGCCCACGTACGCCCATAGGTGGCGCTATAAGCCACGCCCAAAGTCTACATGATTTCCCCAGCGCCTCATTAGTCCAAAATGCCTGTAAATTGGTAGACATGCCTTATTTCTTATGGGGAACAAAAAAGCCTCAAAGACCCATATTGTCAGACTTATGAACTTTCTTGTACTGTCTAAATTTGGTACAACCTTCAAAAACTTTCTCTTCATGAACCATAAATCTAATCGACTTGAAATTTGTTACAGATGTGTAGAATACATGTCTTCATATAAGGTGACATGGAATAAGAAATGCAATACAAAATGGCTGAAAGAGGTGTATTTTTGTAAATGTCCACCTCAATATCTTTGTGTCAATAAATCAAATATAATTTGGACTCATGGTTTCTCAAACCTAATAGGGTTTAAGATGACATCACTCATCACAAGTACCATAAACAATTTCACCTTGGTATGTCAATATATGATTGAATTCAATTGAATTGCTCCAGAGCACGCGCGCTCCAAATTCTCACAAACTCATCCTGCCCCTTGACACTCAACCTGACCTCACAGTCTATTCGTAATAGTGTACGTCTTTCTGTGTCCCTCAATTTCGTATATTATGTTACGAAAAACTGAACCACAAGGTGGCGCTTCACCCGAAATGTCACCTAAAATTTGTGTAGCTTATCGTAAATTAATATTCAAATACTGCATTCATATCCACAATAACAATTATACAAATATAAAATATGTATTACTGTACAATATTTACATATTGCACTCTGCTTTAAAGCTCAATTCTGAAGTGCTTTGCGAGCACCCGTTTGTGGCATTTTAACGGGACGGATCTTCAGTATTTTCAGTATGGAATTACGCCATGACCTTCATCAATCGCCTGTCAATCAAAATGTGACATCCTTGGTTACGGCGCTGACAAGTGACGTCCATTGTTTTAGAAGTTGGCGGTAAGTATCTACCTAAAGATGTTTTTTGTAATGCAGCCTTTCAGGCCGAAAATGTGTAATAATTATGTAATAGTTAAGCAAGTAAACTCAAGGTAACCATGGGGATGCTCCAAAGTGGAGTTCTAGCTTAATTTTGTGAAAGTGCATGGTAATAAATGCATGTTAGCCATGCAACGTTAGTAAAATGGCTAATTAAAGGTAGGCTAGCGTGGTCAGAGCATTCATGAAGGCATTCAGTTATTTAATTTAAATGAAAATACTAATAATATATATTTATGTCTCTCCTGTCCTTCCCCTGTGTGTGTGCACCTTCCCCTTCTTTAATTGTACGTTTTGCTCCTTCCCAATATCCTCCCCTGTCTTTGCCCCCCCCCCCCCCCCCCCCCATCAACACACACACACGTCTCCTCAGATTCATTTGTCATCTCTCTCTAACATTGACCTCCATAGTCTATTTGTCTACTTGTCTGCCTATCGTCTCATTGCCTGTTGTCCATCTGTCTGTCTGTCTTCCTGTACTGTATATTTATTGTCTGTCTGCCTTGTCCTTTTGTCCTTCTCTGTGCCTGCCATTTCTGGCCCGCCCCAACGGTTCTTTTAAGAACCAAAGTTCTGCTGTCAAGTAAGTTTAACATTGAAACAATAGTAGGTACCATAATATGACCATCCTTTATGCTACCAATATGTAATACATATACAATAGAAGTCCCCTGATATGTGTAGTGACCTACATTTTTGTAAATTATTTTTTGACACAAATATTACAACTATCTAAGATATCAGTTAAGATTGTAATATGTTGGCCTGTAATTTACTTTTCCATAGTATGGCTTCAAAGGAAGATGCTGAGGATGCTCATCTTAGGGAGTTTCTGAAACAAGGTCAAGCTTATGCCAAGGACCTTAATCCTCAACCGGTAATAATGATGATGAAACTAAAACTGTTTGAAAAATACACTAGTACCTTAACTTGGTCATTATTCCAGTTAATTACATATATTGTTTTGTAGGCTAAGAACAAAAAGAGGACCTGTTGTGGAAAAAACATCACACTGCTGTAATTATGAAGATGGACAAATGATTATGGATTATATGATTGAAACTGAACCTCTTAATCACCTTTATTACTTTTATATGCTATTTTACTCAAAACCAGATGCAAAGCTGTTGACTGATTAGTATTACCACTAAAACATAGAAGATATAAAGGCCAAACTGTGGAAGTCCAGATAGATTTTGAGTGTATGTGTGTAGGCCTTTCCCATGAAGGACTACAAAGCCCAGATATTGAGAACTACAAGAGCCAGACATCAGGGGACAGATTTATGTCCTTAAACTCAGTATCCCTGTGCAGCTGGGCCGCAAGTCCTCATGAGGGCCCTGGAAGGGGAAGATAGAGGAAAAGTACTGGCAATGTAAATTCTGTGACAATTGACCAACTGGGTGTGAATGCATAAATGCATCTGTGACCAGTTATAATGTACCAATGACAAAATATCATAAAATAATGGAGAGTAAATATATAAGCAAATGTCCGGAGAAAAATTCCAGTCAGACTCCGGGGTCTACTCACGTTTGTTGGAATCAATCTTTTGTGTTGGATTCGAATAAACACTTTGCATCATACTTTGCTGCCATTTCCGTGCTGTTTTACATTTTGATATTGGTTAAAAACTTAGCTTATTCTTTCCCCGACAGACCCCAAAAAACAGGTCCAGGATTAGTTGGAGAAAGAGAGATGTGCGGGGAGCATTAGTCCCACAAACTACCAAATGTCGATCTTCAACTGGTAAGTTGAATATCAAAGGTTCTGGAGTAATGCAGCATTATAGGATGCATTTATTCTGAATAATTGTTCTCTCAGCACCCAGGGCTGGAACGAAGAAAAGCAAGGACACTGTCAGTGACACACAGGACCTTGACCTTCCAACAGATTTATCTACCCCTGTTTTATCTGTTAATACCCCACAGATGAAACTGGCCCTTCTAAATGTTAGATCACTAAATAACAAAACATTTCTAGTTAATGATCTGGTCAAAGAAAACAACTTAGACTGCATCTGTCTAACAGAAACCTGGCTAAACAATGACACGGCAACAGCAACTTTGATAGAAGCGTGTCCGCCCGATTACAGCTTTCACCAAGTTTCAAGGACATCAAAAAAAGGTGGAGGAGTCGCAGCTATTTTCTCCTCTAAACTGTTGTTCAAAATCACTGAGCTAGGTGAATTCACATCATATGAATATCTTGCTAGAGAGCTAAAAACCGAATCAATACTTTTTGTTATTATATATCGGCCACCCAAGCACTTGCCAATATTCATACAAGAATTCTCTGAACTATTATCACTATGTGTCACTAGATATGACAAAGTAGTTTTAAACAGAGACTTAAATATCCAAGTAAATAAAAAAGCAGACCCAAGAACTATTGAGCTCTTAAATCTCCTTGACAGTTTCAATCTAACTCAACACATAACAGACCCAACACACCGGCACGGAAACACACTACATCTAGTGATAACAACTGGACTAAATATCAATAATATTTCAATAACTGATCTACCCCTCTCAGACCATCATTATATACTTTTTAATGTGGAAATTATCCTAACAAAAAACAAAAAAGAATTCTTAGTCCATAGAAGATATTTAGACGATACAGCTATGATGACATTTTCTGAACAATTTGCTCTATATGAGCCGACTAACCATGATTGCTCTCTGAATGAAATGGTAGAGAACCATTATTGCATTATTATCTGTGTTAGACTCTGTTGCACCACTGAAAACCAAAAAGAAGTGCACAAGCATAACTTCCCCATGGCTGAGAAATAAAAATGTTAGTGAAACGAAAAGAAAATGCCGTGCAGCAGAGAGAAAATGGAGGAAAACAAAGATCACTATCAACTACAATATCTACAAAGATACACTAACCACCTATAACAAAACCATCCGTCTAGCAAGGAGAGAATATTTCTCCAACATTATTACAGAAAATGCCAGAAATTCCAGAGTTCTTTTCTCCACCATTGACCAGCTGCTAAACACTGTCCCTGCCCCACCTCCATCCTCAGCAGTTAAATGTGAAGAGCTTGCTTTGTTCTTCAAGAACAAAATAACTTTGATCAGAGCGAGTATTATTAATAGTGGGGTCGAAACTGACATCAGTAGATTCTGCAACATAACCATGAGCACATTTACTTGTATCACACTTAGTGAACTTTCCAAAATTGTCAGCGAATCTAACTCCACAACCTCAGATATTGATCCTATACCCACAACATTCTTTAAGCGAGTGTTTGATAGTGTCTCAGGTCCGGTGCTAGAGATTATAAACACATCCCTTAGAACTGGCGTCTTCCCAGATGCCTTCAAAACAGCTGTTGTAAAGCCGCTATTAAAGAAACCCAAATTGGATAACAGTCTACTTGCAAATTACAGACCAATATCAAACCTTCCATTTATTAGTAAAGTACTGGAAAAGATAGTTTTAGTCCAATTAAATTCTTTTCTTGAAGAAAATAACATCCTGGAAGTCTCGCAGTCAGGTTTCAGGAAATATCACAGTACTGAAACTGCTCTCACCAAAATAATTAGCGACCTCAGACTAAACTCTGATGCAAATAAAGTCTCTATCCTTATCCTGTTAGATCTCAGTGCAGCATTTGATACAATTGATCACGACATCCTAATCAATAGACTGGAAAAGCTTATTGGGTTCACGGATAGTGTATTGAACTGGCTGAAATCATATATCACAGGAAGGAAGTTTTATGTTAGTTTAGGTGACCATAGGTCCAAGAAACATGAGAACTGCTACGGGGTTGCTCAAGGAAGCTGCTTAGGTCCATTACTTTTTTCTCTTTATATGTTACCACTCAGCGACATAATCAGAGAACATAACATAGATTTCCATAGCTATGCGGATGACACACAACTATATATATCCACTGAACCCAACGATGCAACGGCCATCAATTCCATTACCAACTGCCTGTTGGCAATAAACAAATGGATGAATGATAACTTTCAATTAAATGAAGACAAAACCGAAGTCCTACTATGTGGCCCCAAATCCAAAAGAGACATGCTTATTAAGAATCTTGGAGTCTTAACCCCCTGTCTTAAACCAGAGGTGACGAGTCTCGGTGTAATCCTGGACTCAGATTTGAATTTCAACTCTCACATTAATAAAGTGACCAAAACAGCTTTCTTTCACCTGAGGAATATAGCAAAGGTACGACCATTCATAAACCAAAATGATGCAGAGAAGTTAATTCATGCTTTTATATCCAGCCGGCTGGACTACTGTAACGCACTTTTCACTGGTCTTCCCAAGAAAACCACTGAAAGACTACAGCTCATTCAAAATTCTGCAGCTAGATTATTAACCAAAACTAAAAGGAGAGAACACATTAGTCCTGTCCTAGCTACTTTACACTGGCTCCCTGTTACCTTCAGAATTGACTTTAAGGTCCTTTTCGTCACATACAAAGCTCTACACGGACAAGGACCTAGCTACATTGCTAACTCCTTTATAAACTACACACCAGCTAGAACACTGCGATCATCAAATGCAGGCCTATTAGAGGTCACCAGAAGCAGTCATAAGAAGATTGGTGATTCGGCCTTTGTCAATTACGCCCCAAAACTATGGAACAAATTACCCATAAATATTAGGGAAGCAAACACTCTAGACATTTTTAAAAGACAGCTTAAAACCTACCTTTTTACCGAAGCATTTAAGTAATTTTATCTCAAAAGGGTTTTCCTACTTTTATTGGTGGCCAAGCCGCGAAGCGGCGAAGCCACCTTAAGGGTTTCTACCTTTTCTTATAATTGGTAGCCAAGCCGCGAAGCGGCGAAGCCACTTAAGTGTTTCTACCTTTTCTTATTGGTGGCCAAGCCGCGAAGCGGCGAAGCCACTTAAGTGTTTCTACCTTTTCTTATTGGTGGCCAAGCCGCGAAGCGGCGAAGCCACTTAAGTGTTTCTACCTTTTCTTATTGGTGGCCAAGCCGCGAAGCGGCGAAGCCACTTAAGTGTTTCTACCTTTTCTTATTATTATTGGGTGTGCTCAAGCCTTCGGCGAGAGCACAACCTTTGTTCTCTCACATATATATTATTATTATTATTTTTATTTCTTTTTGCCCCCCTAAAACTCAGTCAATATTTGGCCTACATAGACAACGTAGGTGTCAAAAGTTTCGTCTTGGTAGCAATTGAGTTGCTTGTATTGGGATTTACGTTCCGTTGCACGGTTTAAGTAGAAATGACGTTTTTGTGTCGAAAAGTGAAGCTAACGGTGGCTAACTTGCTAACCACAGTCAATGACGCTACTTACGTCACTAACGTCACGAAAACTCGCGTGACTACCTCTAGCAGAATATTAGTTTAGCAGCTCGTTAACTTCTGGGAGATAGCTAGGCTAACTATAGCTTTACTGCAAGGCAGCTGCAGAAACCCCACAAGCAAAGAGGCCAGGTGATAACTATTTACTAATTTTACTTTGTGATATGACACACAATTGTGATGTGTAATGTACAATATAAGCTGATATTATTAAGGAAGTACATCTACTTTCGGAAACAGTAGTCTACTATGTCACTGAAGTATTAGCATCATGACATTAGCCTGTGTTGCCCGGGCAACACATACTACAGTGGTCTATGATGCATCTGTTTTCAATCGTTAAAATAAACATTCCTCACAAATACATTTTCGTTGTAGGATTTATTATGACATTACATTACAAGTAAACGATTTGTGGGTGAAATTATAATTACCTGTGGTTTCAAACCAGTGTTGCTCACTGCAACGCTGTAGCCTACCCGAGACACTACAAAAACATCTACACAGCTGTACAGTTGGAAGTCAAACGGCGACAGAACATGTTTGGCACTCCCCTTACTTAAACCAAAAGTCTATCTAACTACTAACCTTAACTTCATTGCCACAGCCTAAACTTTGTCAATCTGTTCATGAAAATTATTAATTTCAGCCTAAACCGTACAACGGAACGTTAAATCCAATTCAACCAACGCAATCGCTACCAAGACGAACGAACACAGGAGTAGTCTAGTACTGTACCGTGGTAGTACAATTTACCGGGGCAGCTTCTCCACACAGGGCTATATCGCACTTGGCGTTGTTACTGACAATGATCGCTACCACTGAGCTTTTTATGAAAGCGATTTTCCACTAAATAAATGTCAAGCTTATTTACGTTTTTGGGGGCATATTTTCAGTTAGCAGATGGTACTGTTTGAATCGCGATTCCATCTTCTACTGCCGGTAACGTCGTAGAATAATCTTCAAAGGGGGTTCTTTATTCATGAATGAATGCAATATGAGTCGACTAAATTCCTTAAAATATCACGAGAAGGGAAAAACTTAAAAGGACGTTTAAGTCATAGAGATTAGGTCAATTTTTACACCGCTCTGCCAAATGTATTCGTTTTGATTCAACGATGAGGCTGCCTCTTGCAGGGGAAATGAGAAGACATCTATTTCATTCTACACTTCACTCGTATTTTCAGTTGTAAATGAGCAGCAACAAAAAAAGCTTTTAAATCTATGTAATCTTTATAAATAATAAGTATGCATTTTTATATAAAATATACAGAAATATCAGTTGTAAAAATGTCATTCAAAAACGGACCCCTGTGCAATCGACGCAAGCAAGCACACCCTACAATTTCCCCAGAAATTGTACCCTCTCTAGTTACACTTCTTCTGCCATTGGAGTCTATGGCAGCCCCTAGAACCGTATGGTAAAAAGTTGTGAAATTTGGCACACTCATTAAGCACAGTCCCCTCTTTATATTCAGATGGATTCGCACCAAACTTGCTGCGTGTACTCGTTACCCTCTTCTGAGGATGTCTAAAATGTTTTATGGGTCATTCGACTGCTTGGCCACCTCATTGCTGCTTGCAGCTATATTTATTATTACACTTCTTCTGCCATTGGAGTCTATGGCAGCCCCTAGAACCATAGGGTAAAAAGTTGTGAATTTTGGCACACTCATTAAGCACAGTCCCCTCTTTATATTCACCAAGTTTCATGTCTCTCATTGGAGCACTCTAGCGCCACCAACTGGTCAAAGTTGGACTTGTGTTTACACACGTAACTTTTGAACCGTATGACCGATTTTCAAAAATGAAGTACCGTTGGATTCCCTGGATCGAGACGAGTTCAACACACCCTATGACGTCAATTTCCGGTTATATAGATTTTCCGCCATTTCCGGTTTTAGCAAAAACCTTTGAAAGCCTACTCCTCCTACAAATTTTCTTCAATCTTCCCCAGAATTGGAACACATCATCGTCAGAGCAACCCTCACAGAAGATATCCAAAGATTTTTGATTTTCAAAACCGTTTGTCCGGTACAGCCAATCAAAATCGGCAGCAAAGACACCAAACAGGAAGTTGGGTCATATCTCAGCCAATCCTTGAGAAATCAACACCAAACTTGGTATGATGACTCGGAACCCTCATCTGAGGATGTCCAAACAATTTGGTGTCATGTAATCATTGGGCGTGGCCGCAGGATGCAAAAATGTGTTTTGGCCAATAACTGTTGATTCGTTTGCCTTTATTAAGTGATTCCTTTGTCTCATGATATCTTGGGACATCCCGTGTGTGACACATGATAACTTGTGATAACAACCAGAGATCATCTTCAGACCAAGCCTCACAAAAGCCATCATATGTTTTTTGGATTTTCAAAACCGTTTGCCCGGTACGGCCAATCAAAATGTGCCGTTAAGCCAGCAAACAGGAAGTTGGGTCGTATCTCAGCAAATCTTTGATGGATTCGCACCAAACTTGTTGCGTGTACTCTTAACCCTCTTCTGAGGATGTAAAACATGTTTTATGGGTCATTCGATTGTTTGGCCACCTCATTGCTGCTTGCAGCTATATTTGGTGGCCAAGCCGCGAAGCGGCGAAGCCACTTAAGTGTTTCTACCTTTTCTTATTGGTGGCCAAGCCGCGAAGCGGCGAAGCCACTTAAGTGTTTCTACCTTTTCTTATTATTATTACACTTCTTCTGCCATTGGAGTCTATGGCAGCCCCTAGAACCGTATGGTAAAAAGTTGTGAAATTTGGCACACTCATTAAGCACAGTCCCCTCTTTATATTCACCAAGTTTCATGTCTCCCATTGGAGCACTCTAGCGCCACCAACGGGTCAAAGTTGGACTTGTGTTTACACACGTAACTTTTGAACCGTATGACCGATTTTCAAAAATGAGGTACCATTGGATTCCGAATTGATGCGGCCGCCATTTTGAATTACTGAAAAAACGTTTTTTCTGTACTCCTCCTACAAATGTTTTCCAATCTTCACCAAATTTGGCAGAGATCATCTTCAGACCAAGCCTCACAAAAGCCATCATATGTTTTTTGGATTTTCAAAACCGTTTGCCCGGTACGGCCAATCAAAATGTGCCGTTAAGCCAGCAAACAGGAAGTTGGGTCGTATCTCAGCAAATCTTTGATGGATTCGCACCAAACTTGTTGCGTGTACTCGTAACCCTCTTCTGAGGATGTACAACATGTTTTATGGGTCATTTGATTGCTTGGCCACCTCATTGCTGCTTGCAGCTATATTTGGTGGCCAAGCCGCGAAGCGGCGAAGCCACTTAAGTGTTTCTACCTTTTCTTATTAGGGGCGAAGCAGCGAAGCTGCGAGGCACCTATTGTTATTGTTAGTATTATTATTATTATTATTATTATTATTATACTTCTTAAGACTGGGTGTCTATGGCAGGCCCTAGAAGCGCTTGGTCGAAAGTTGTGAAATTTGGCACACTCATTGGGGACAGTCCCCTGGTCCAATTCACAAAGTTTCATGTCCCATACTTGGGCACTCTAGCGCCACCAATGGGTCAAAGTTGGACTTGTGTTTACACACGCAACTTTTGAAACGTATGACCAATTTTAAAAAATGAGGTACCATTGGATTCCCTGGACCAAGACGAGTTCAACACACCCTATGGGGTCAATTTCCGGTTATATAGATTTTCCGCTATTTCCGGTTTTATCAAAAACCTTTAAAAGCCTACTCCTCCTACAATCTTTGTCAAATCTTCTTCAAAATTACCAGATATGCTCTTCAGACCAAGCCGCACAAAAGTTATGGTAGAGCATTTTGATACCTACAACCGTTTGTCCGTGACAGCCAATCAAAATCAGCAGAAAAGCCGCCAAACAGGAAGTGAAGTCATATCTCAGCAGTTGTTTGAGGCAGTGAAACTAAATATGGTGCGCCGCCTCGGAACCTTATTCTGAGGATGTCCTCCAAAAATTGTGTCATGTGACTAAAAGGGGGCGTGGCCGGAAGCATAAACGCGTTTTGGCTAATAACGGTTGAAGTGTTTACCTTAATAAAGTAATTTCTTTGTCTGTTGATGTCTTGTGAGATATAAAGCCTGACTATTAATAACTTTTCATAAAATTCGAATGGACGTGGCCGCCATTTTGGATTTCATGGAAAAGTGTAAAAACCTTTTGCACGCCCCAATTTTTGTCCAATGTTTACCAAATTTGGCAAAGATGATCTTTAGACCCAGTTTCACAAAAGCAATCATATGAATTTTCAATTTTCAAAAACGTTTGTTCGGTAGAGACGATCAAAAGCGGTGGCGAAGCCGCCAAACGAGGCGCAAGAGCATATCTCAGCAACCATTTGCGCGATTGTCACCAAACTTGGGTTCCATCGTTCCCATGAGGAGCAGAGGAGGCCTGCAGTGTTATACCAGAAAAATAACTTTGAACTATCAGTACTCTTGAACGCAAACATATATTTCAACCAAACTTGGTGTGTTGCATGAGTGCAACAGGTTGTTGTGACTTAATTGTTGCACAAGTGCTATGGAAGCCATGTCCTGCTCTGGACTGCTTGGCCCCTCCATTGCTGCTTGCAGCTATATTCATTATTATTATTATACTTCTTAAGACTGGGTGTCTATGGCAGGCCCTAGAAGCGCTTGGTCGAAAGTTGTGAAATTTGGCACACTCATTAGGGACAGTCCCCTGGTCCAATTCACAAAGTTTCATGTCCCATACTTGGGCACTCTAGCGCCACCAATGGGTCAAAGTTGGACTTGTGTTTACACACGCAACTTTTGAACCGTATGACCCATTTTCAAAAATGAGGTACCATTGGATTCCCTGGACCAAGACGAGTTCAACACACCCTATGGGGTCAATTTCCGGTTATATAGATTTTCCGCTATTTCCGGTTTTATCAAAAACCTTTGAAAGCCTACTCCTCCTACAATCTTTGTCAAATCTTCTTCAAAATTACCAGATATGCTCTTCAGACCAAGCCGCACAAAAGTTATGGTAGAGCATTTTGATACCCACAACCGTTTGTCCGTGACAGCCAATCAAAATCAGCAGAAAAGCCGCCAAACAGGAAGTGAAGTCATATCTCAGCAGTTGTTTGAGGCAGTGAAACTAAATATGGTACGCCGCCTCGGAACCTTATTCTGAGGATGTCCTCCAAAAATGGTGTCATGTGACTAAAAGGGGGCGTGGCCGGAAGCATAAACGCGTTTTGGCTAATAACGGTTGAAGTGTTTACCTTAATAAAGTAATTTCTTTGTCTGTTGATGTCTTGTGAGATATAAAGCCTGACTATTAATAACTTTTCATAAAATTCGAATGGACGTGGCCGCCATTTTGGATTTCATGGAAAAGTGTAAAAACCTTTTGCACGCCCCAATTTTTGTCCAATGTTTACCAAATTTGGCAAAGATGATCTTTAGACCCAGTTTCACAAAAGCAATCATATGAATTTTCAATTTTCAAAAACGTTTGTTCGGTAGAGACGATCAAAAGCGGTGGCGAAGCCGCCAAACGAGGCGCAAGAGCATATCTCAGCAACCATTTGCGCGATTGTCACCAAACTTGGGTTCCATCGTTCCCATGAGGAGCAGAGGAGGCCTGCAGTGTTATACCAGAAAAATAACTTTGAACTATCAGTACTCTTGAACGCAAACATATATTTCAACCAAACTTGGTGTGTTGCATGAGTGCAACAGGTTGTTGTGACTTAATTGTTGCACAAGTGCTATGGAAGCCATGTCCTGCTCTGGACTGCTTTGCCCCTCCATTGCTGCTTGCAGCTATATTCATTATTAGGGTTCCTCCGGTAGGAGAACCCTATTGTTATTGGTGGTATTATTATTTTTTACCCATGGGAGTCAATGGCAGCCCCTAGACCAGTACCGTAAAAAGTTGTGAAATTTGGCATGTTGAAACTGCAGACCATTAGTAACTACCATACCAAACATGGGCCATGTGAGACAATAGGTGGCGCTACAGGCCACGCCCCAATATGTCAATTTTCAAATTGATGCCATTTGCAGGCCATAAGTCCCAAAATTCTGAAATTCATTACATATGCCTTATTTCTCATGAGGAATAAAAAAGCCTCAAGAAGCTATAACGGCCACCATATTGGATTTGTCTGTACAATAAAGATTAAGGAAACGCGTTTTTTCCCTACTCCTCCTACATTTTTGGTCGAATTTTCTTCAAAATTGCCATAGATGATATCCAGACTGAGCCTCACAAAAGTTATCGTAGGGATTTCTGATTTTCAAAACCGTTTGTCCGGTAGAGCCAATCAAAATCTGCAACAAAGCAACCAAACAGGACGTTTGGTCAAATCTCAGCAAATCTTTGAGATATCAACACCAAACTTGGTATGTCACGTGGAAGACACTACAACATGTTACCATGTGCAAAGGCAACTTCATACCTCTAAAAATGATTGATATAAAGCAAATTGAATTTATTGCTAATGCTAAAATAATGCTTTACACATCCGCCGGCCAAAAACTGATACTCTGATTCAATCACTAGTTCATATGAAGACTCTTGAGAATGTTGAGTACACAAATCTGAGAAAAAGTTGACTGTAACATGAAAACTCGATTTTTAGTGAATATTTGAAACATGCATGCTTGGCTAATTTCTAGGGCTGTTTCCCCAAATCCTCTCTCCCTTTGCTCCTGTGCGCGCGTGCTCCACATTCTCTCACACACAAGGGGCCAGAGCCCCTTGACACACGCATGCTTTCTTGAAAATGTGTGCTGACCAAGCCCCCACCCTCGTTTTTTAGCCCCTGTTTCATTTCGCTTCCAATCGCAGCTCGCTGTTACGAATACAAATTATTTTTCGGCGGCCATTGTTGTTTCCCGTGTCCCGTGAAAGTCGTCTCCCGTGAAAGCCGTGTTGGAGGCAGCCACTTTCGGTAAGTCCTGGTTTTACACATTTTAAGCTAGAATTAATGATTGGGTTTGTGAAAGTACACTACTCTTGAATTATGGTGAAGGTTTAGCACTTTTAGACCTTATAGATCGTGATTCTGAAGTGACAGAAAACCAAACTCGAAAAGTAGCTACTGTAGCTCTAGCTTTTTTCCTCTGTGTTTTTAATTAGTGAGTCATTTTGCATCTCGGCGAATTGTTCATCAAAAAGGTCGAGGAGAGCAGCCTTTAGGAGAAAAAGCAATTCCCCACAGACCTGTCGGCTCATAATGGTGATTTTTGGCGTGAAAGTCTTTGTAATAAGCCTATGCGGCAGGGAGACTTTTTCAAGG
Source organism: Osmerus eperlanus (assembly GCF_963692335.1). Classification (NCBI taxonomy): domain Eukaryota; kingdom Metazoa; phylum Chordata; class Actinopteri; order Osmeriformes; family Osmeridae; genus Osmerus; species Osmerus eperlanus. The sequence goes on along the minus strand of NC_085039.1, from coordinate 4,457,804 downwards.
CGAGCCTGTTTCATTCGTCATATGCCCTGAGAAAGCGACCTACGTTAGCCAGGCTAGTTTTGCCAATTTCGGTAAGTCAGGCTATTTAAAGGTCTCTTACAGTCAGAATCACTGTTTACAAGCAAAGGTCGAGCTGGTCTTTTGTCAGATGTGTATATATTGACCAGTTTAGAGGTAAATACTCTTGCCAGAGCCTGGAATCGAACCTGTGTTTTGAGTGACTGCATGGGTCTCCATGACGTCAACACATTTGGATTCAAGTTCAAGTAATGACACTGCATTTCACAGTCAAAACTGAAGTCTGTATCAAGTGTAGATGGGAAAAGCTTCATTTTTCACAACTGACATGGACCCTTTCTTCACTTTGACAGGTCTGGAGGGTCATGCAGAGGCCTGCTCAACAGAGTTCAACAGAGGATGCAACAGACTCGAGGATGGTGAGATCCACACAGACCCCTTGCTGGACTACCCCTCTCTAGCTGGACAGCTTCTCTTCAGCCCTGACCCCAGAACAGCTTGATCCAGCTGGCCTGCCTGCCTGCCTGCCTGCAGGCCCTGCTTGCCCCTGCCTGCCAGCCCTCCAGAGACAGTCACCCCACAGACACAGTAGCTCTGCAGCCTGCTTTTTTGAGGACATTGATGAAAAAGGACAAGCCAGCATTACTTTGATGAAAGTCTAAATGTTTAATCCTTTCCATGTGCCAGTATGCCAAGCTGCTGACTTTGTGTCTTAAGTGATGAAACTAGTTCAAGTGATAGACTTTTGACCTGAATCCAATGATTATTCATCTGAATAAAAACCACTCAAGAGAAGTACTGCTTCTTGGAGCATTTGTGCTCCACATCAGTACATCTCACACATTTGCCTTTGTTTCCATGGGATTCATGGAATTGTTAGTTTCTGCTCCACCATTTCCACCCTAGTGTAATAATAAGTATAATTTAGGACAGCAATTACATTTTTGTGTTATCCTTCCGCATTACACACATTTAGTCAATGTTCTTAAACTCAACCGATTATTGTCATTTTACCATACTGTTCATATTGAACAGACATCAGTGTTTACTTGGAAAGATGACTGTATATTTCCACTTTTGATTTGTATTTCCATCGTAAGTTTGGTCTTTAATTTCATTTGGAAGTGGTATTAAAAGGTCTTACATTTAACTTGTTTATACCTGTAGACACCCTGTGAAGCCCCCACTGCAGAGACAGTTGGTGACAGAGAGGTGCAGACATTAAGTTAAACATGCCTTAAGAATAGAGTAACAAATAGAGACTAAATGTGTAAATGGCTGTTGAAACTGAGTTGGTGCATGTCAGTTTAGGCAAAGGTAACCTTTTAAACCTCTAGGTTTAAAACAAATTCAGATTTGATTGGAACTCTCTTTTATACATTTATAGTTGGATTTGACATTTAATTCATTTAGCAAGTTGTTTAACTCAAACAACCATAACACGGTACATATGGTATACAATGCTGCAGTCAGATTTGGCGAAATTGTTAGCTTGGATGTTATCTTTACATATAGATGGGGTCTTGTTGATGCGCACGCAGCTTCAAGGCAGAAAGACGCGTTCCATTTCACTTTTACTGTACCTACACCTTTAATGTTCCCGCCATCCCCCCATTTCTGAATAAAGTTCGACTGATCTGATTTGTTGATTTCTGTTGCTATGAAAACCAGTTTAGCCAAGCTAACTAACATTGTTTTTAGCTAGCTTGCATTACCATTCAATTGCTAACAAAACATTAGTAAAAATAGCTTGCTAATCGGGCAGAACTTGAACTCGGGCAGGAGACTCTGAGACCTCAGCGCACCACTAGCATCTCGTCATATCACGCAGTCGGAGCACAGCTAGATAATCAGCGTCAGCGCTCTTGGGTACCCAGCATGCAGTGCGGCATGTTAAAAAAACAACAGCTACGCAAGGGATTTCAGTTGTTGTGTTCGTTCAGTTAGATGTTTGTAATGTTATTGGCCGGGTTTCCCAGATTCGTTAAGAAGCTCTTAACGCTAAGAGCTTCTTAGGAGCGTTCTAAGAGCGTTCTAGAGCGTTCGTAGAACGCTCTTAAGAAGCTCTTAGCGTTAAGAGCTTCTTAACGAATCTGGGAAACCCGGCCATTGTTTGTTAGTTAATATAATCTTGTTGGTCACCTTGAGTGTGCATGCTGTGTAGTTTAATGGGAACAGAGAGTCGGCCATTTTACTATCACAGGCTATACTTGCAAGGAGCTGAACGTGGGCTGTGCCCTAGACCAGACCAATTGCCTATGAGGCTAATCTTGATTCTGGATTGACTGAGATTCTGGAAAGAGATCTACTCAAGAAGAGAGTCAATATCTGTGGTTTTCAAGCCATCTTTGAGAAAGTTTGAAAACAATGTTGCGGTTAATATGTTTTGATTGTGGGAGGCAACTTTTGGTCTACACCTAAACCTCATGCGGCCACCGCACCACCCGCACTGGCAAAGAGGGAAACAGCATGGATGGGGAAAGTGTGTGGGCAGAGCAAGCAGTAGTAGTACATAAACTACACACGTCCTTTACTAAAGTGTATTCTGACTTTCATAAAGTTATTGTTGTAATCAAAGCTTTTAAAGAATGGATCTCTGCATGATGGGCCTGACCAGAGCACAGGTGGCCTGACAGAACACGCTTCAAAGTTGTCACTTTCAAAAGGGTGGCATTTTAACCCTGTCAGTCCAAAATGTCTAAAAGTTGGTACGCATGCCTTATTGCCAATGGGGAACAAAGAAGTCTCAAGAACCCATAATGTCGGCAGCATGGATATTTCTCTACAGTGACAATTTGTGAAGAATTTCAAAAAATGACTTCAAATCAGCCATTGATCCAATTGTATTGAAATGTTGTGTACATGTATGAAATACATGTCTGTGTCATGTCAATTTTGTAATGGTTTGCAATGCTGAGGAGGAACCCGCCATTGCTGCCTGCAGCTATATTTATTATTAGGGTTCCTCCGGTAGGAGAACCCTATTGTTATTGGTGGTATTATTATGTTTTACCCATGGGAGTCAATGGCAGCCCCTAGACCAGTACCGTAAAAAGTTGTGAAATTTGGCATGTTGAAACTGCAGACCATTAGTAACTACCATACCAAACATGGGCCATGTGAGACAATAGGTGGCGCTACAGGCCACGCCCCAATATGTCAATTTTCAAATTGATGCCATTTGCAGGCCATAAGTCCCAAAATTCTGAAATTCATTACATATGCCTTATTTCTCATGAGGAATAAAAAAGCCTCAAGAAGCTATAACGGCCGCCATATTGAATTTGTCTGTACAATAAAGATTAAGGAAACGCGTTTTTTCCCTACTCCTCCTACATTTTTGGTCGAATTTTCTTCAAAATTGCCATAGATGATATCCAGACTGAGCCTCACAAAAGTTATCGTAGGGATTTCTGATTTTCAAAACCGTTTGTCCGGTAGAGCCAATCAAAATCTGCAACAAAGCAACCAAACAGGACGTTTGGTCAAATCTCAGCAAATCTTTGAGATATCAACACCAAACTTGGTATGTCACGTGGAAGACACTACAACATGTTACCATGTGCAAAGGCAACTTCATACCTCTAAAAATGATTGATATAAAGCAAATTGAATTTATTGCTAATGCTAAAATAATGCTTTACACATCCGCCGGCCAAAAAACTATTCTCTGATTCAATCACTAGTTCATATGAAGACTCTTGAGAATGTTGAGTACACAAATCTGAAAAAAAGTTGACTGTAACATGAAAACTCGATTTTTAGTGAATATTTGAAACATGCATGCTTGGCTAATTTCTAGGGCTGTTTCCCCAAATCCTCTCTCCCTTTGCTCCTGTGCGCGCGTGCTCCACATTCTCACACACACAAGGGGCTAGAGCCCCTTGACACACGCGCGAGCTTGGTACACGCACAAGAAGACGACCATTTTATTTTATCGTTGGAGAACTCCTGCAGCCCTCAGAGATTTTCATTGTTACATTTGACAGTGAGTAATAAGATCCTACAATGGCAGTACAAAACATGTATTTTAGCGTTTGTATTCGTATGATAACTTGAAGACTTTTATACTGTCGTAAACAGGATAGCAGCTAATCTATCTAGGCTAGCTGAGCTAAGGATATCTCTTTGTACAGACAGTATTACAGGCTAGCAAGTCGTAAAATCTTTAACATTATACTTGCTTCTGTGAGACGCGTTTGAAATTTGTATACTGTGCGTAACTATGCGGTTGGGTTGTTCTATTTTTACATGTCATTGTTGATGTAATTTAAATTAGTACGGTGAGTTCCAAATGTGTCTTTCGATTAAACACTGCAGCGTGTATTACACAATGATCATTTGTGGTGCGGCGTTTATTCGAAGGCAACGTTTAATTAGTAAGACAGATTCAGTGAATTGTAGTTGCAGTGCGGCCATACACAAACAAATAGACAAGGAGGTCAAACAAATGCCGAGCAAGCTATAACCCTTAAGGCTAGTTTTTGCTTTTGTGGACGGCGTTTCAAATTTATGTACTGTACGTACCTACGGTTGGGTTATTCTATCTTTAGCTACATGTCATTGTTGATGTAATTTTGTTTGTTCGTTCCAAGTTTTTCTGACGGTCTTCACATCGTAAGTTATTCTTTTCCAAACTGTAGCTAGGTAGCCTAGTTTGCTGCACAGATAGAGCTACCTAGCATTAAACAAGTAGCAATGGTACCATGGTTGTTTTGCTTGCTAGCTTTGTTTGGGTTCATGGTTTGATCGTTTAGGAGTTCCATTGAAAGCCTATAGAGCTACAATACGTTTGTAATCGGCATGTTGTAACATGCTGCACGATTTCCCATCTCTTGATAACATTTTATATTTGTATCAATTTTATACACTAAATTGCCAAAGTATTCGCTCGGTTGCCTTTACACGCTCATGAACGTGAGTGACATCTCATTCTTAAACCATAGGATATGATGTCGGACCACCCTTTGTAGCTATAATAGTTTCAACTCGTCTAGGAAGGCTTTCCACAAGGTTTAAGAGGTTTATGGAAATGTTTTACCATTCTTCCAGAAGTGCATTTGTGAGGTCCAACATTGATGTGGAACAAGAAGGTTTGGCTCGCAGTCCCTGCTCTAATTCATCCCAAAGGTGTTGTATTGGGTTGAGGTCAGGACTGTGTGCAGGCCACTCAAGTTCGTCCACACCAATCTCGCTCATCCATGTGTTTATGGGCCTTGCTTTGTGCACTGTTGCACAGTCATGTTAGAACAGGAAGGGTCCATCTCCAAACTGTTCCCACAAAGTTTGGAGCATGAAATTGTCAAAATGTTGGTGAATTATTGCATTTCAGGAAATTAACTTATGGGTAGGAAATATTTAATGGATTGGGCTCGGCGGGGTATTTTGTCATCCATCCATTCCTACTCCATGCTCTTGATTATGTAATTGACCTACAGGTACATCTTCTAGGCTATGTTTATTTGTTTTAATTTTCTAATGTGAGTCAGTGGCTTGGCAGTATTTTAACAGTAAGGTTTGGTTATTTGTGTTAAACTGTGATGATTCTTTTGGTGAAACATGAATTTAAAGTAAAAACCATTTGCAAGATAAATTGTTCTCAATTGGTCTTAATTTGTATTTATAGTCGAGTCCGTTTCTCTGTTTACATTTTACAGACTTAAATTTGAATGTAGACAGTGTAAATTGAATAAAGGTAAATAATGGATGTCTAAATATTTTTTTTAAGTACAGAGATTGGTGTTTTGAGAATCCTAACCATTTCAATATTTTCTTAAAGGTCTGTATACTACAACTGTTGAGTATGAAGTTATGATAATGTAAGACTATGAAATTGTTAAGCAGTAGTGTGGTATGTTACATTTCATAGTTTTTGATGGTTTTTCTATGTGTTTTTTAGATGCCATGTTCCAGCAAGAGATCCAGGGACCAAGGATCCACTGTTGAGGTTAGACTTCCTTGTGGGAAAAAATGCTAAACCAGTGTGTTTAAGTGATAAGATTAATTGAGAAAAATGAATGTGAATGAGCATTTTTAACAACGTCTTTGTTACGGACCCATGTTTAAAATGTCCTAATTCAGTCTGTATAGTTGTGGTTGTGTGTTTTTTCTTTTCTCCCTTCTTTCTTTCTATTCGCTGCATGCAGGTATGGTCTAGTCAGCGTTTGTTGGCGGTTGGCTATCAGTCTCCCTATCTCGTGATTGGCAATCAGCTGCGCACTTCCAATCAGCGGTTTAGTTGTCAACATAAAATTACCACACTGGTTAGAGATTGCTTTTTGCTTTGGAAAGTTGCTTGTTTAGAGAGTTGTCAAGTCAGAGAGACTTCTTGTTGAAATCATTGTAAATGTTGTTATTATTTTGTTAGAATGGTTTGCTTCATAGTGAACCCTTTTAATAGAGCAGTTAGTGGTGCAGCGTTTATTCGAGGGTGGCGTTCATTCAAGGGCAACGTTTAATTGGTAAGAGAGATTCAGTGAATTGTAGCTGCAGTGCAGCCATAGACAAACACAGAATAGACAAGGAAGTCAAACAAAAGCCCAGTGTAAAATGTATGCCGCGCGTGTCTCTACTTTGTGTACAAATCTGACGCAGCATGCCGTAACATTCTTACAGCTTTCAAACAGAAACCTGTGCAGAAAGCACTCACCACCAGCAACAGATGTATAGCACGCAAACTTGGTGTTGATGAAAAGCACATTCAGGAATGGTTAAGTCAGCTACCTCGCCATATTGTATACAATATGTATAACTATCTATAGGCCTGAATGCAATTGTCGCAATTGCATTATAATAATGTATAATTTTTTTTCAAGCAATGTCTTAATTTAGAATTATATAATTGTATTCAGAATTATTACGTGACTTTATTTTGAAGGCCTTTTGGGACGCTCATGAGTGAGAGAGTCGACAACAGCAAGCGAAGCACAGACAATTTAAAGCTCTGATAAAAGTTTCAAGTTCAAGTTTATTATCATATACTCATAAACAGCATTTATAAGTAATGAAATTCTTTGTGCTCAATGTCCGTTCAACTTGCAGAAAAAAATTAAATACTAAAGAATGGAGAAAAAGGGTAGAAAAAATAAGAAAAATTGTAGTGCAAAAAGATATTTCAAGGACAGTTCAGCATCCTGATGGCATGTGTGAGAAAACTATCCCTGTATCTGCTGGTACAGGACCTTATACTCTTGTATCGCCTTCCAGAAGGCAGGAGGGAGAAAAGACTGTGGCAGGGATGACTAGGGTCAGAAATGATCCACTTGGCCTTTCTCCTGCACCGCTGGCTGTAAAGGTCCTGAATGTATGGTAATGCAGTCCTTGTAATACGCTGTGCAGATTTGACCACTCTTTGTAGTGTCTTCCTGTCCTGGGCAGTGCTGTTGCCAAACCATGTTGTAATGCCACCAGTCAGTATGCTCTCAATGGTGCACCGGTAAAAATTGGTCAGTATAGTGCAGTCCATGCCAAATTTCCACAGTCGCCGCTGAAAAAAGAGCCTCTGTTTCGCTGTCCTTGTAACCACACCAATATGGTGTCCAGCTCAGATCCTCACTGATGTTGAAGCCCCCATCCCCCACTCCAGAGACAATTGATGACAGAGAGGTGCTGACATTAAGTTAAACATAGTCATGCGTTAAAGAGTAGAGTAAAAAATAGAGACAAAATGTGTACATGGATGTTGAAACTCAGTGCTCTGAGTTTGTGCATGTCAGTTTAGACAAACGTAGCCTTTTCAACCTCTAGGTTTAATTCTCTCTTTTATACATTTAAAGTTGGATTTGACATTTAACAGACATTTAATCATTTAGCAAGTTGTTTGACTCAAAAACCATAACGAAGTACATATGGTGTAAAAAATCTGCAGTCAAATTTGGCGAAATTGCTACCTTGGATGTTATCTTTACATATAGATGGGTTGGTGGTTACAAACAATGAGGATGCGCACGCAGCTTCAAGGCAGAACAATGCCTACCATTTCACCTCTAGTTTATATGTTCCCACCCCCCCCCCCCCCTTCTGAATAAAGTTAGATTGATCTGATTTGTTGATATCTGTTGCTATGAAAACCATTTTAGCCAAGCTAACTAACATTGTTTTTAGCTAGCTGACATTACCATTCAATCACTAACAAAACACGAATAGAAATACTTTGCTAACAGTCCTCAGTCCCCCCCTACTGTTGGTCACCCTGATTGTGCATGTTGTGTAGTTTAATGGGATCAGAGAGTCTGACCATGACAAAGTATTGTTAAGCTGCTGTACCATCACAAGGTACACTTGCTAACAGCTGGACATTAGCTATACCTTGGTCCAGTTCCCTACATGACTCTTGACAGTTGTTTGACTGAGACTCTAGAGAGAGCTCAATTCAGGTAGAGTTCTAATAGCCATGGTCTTCTAACCAGTTTCAGTTTTGAAAACAGTGTGACTGTGTATGGTATGTTTTTTGGGCTACTTCTAATGGCATGACCTGCGCTGGGATAGAGGGAAACAGCATGGATGGGGAAAGTGTGTGGGCAGAGCAAGCAGTAGTAGTACATAACCTACACACTTCCTTTAGTGAAGTGTATCCTCACTTTCATAAAGTTATTGTTGTAATCAAAGCTTTTAAAGAATGGATCTCTGCATGATGGGCCTGACCAGAGCACAGGTGGCCTGACACAACACGCTTCAAAGTTGTCACTTTCAAAAGGGTGGCATTTTAACCCTGTCAGTCCAACATGTCTAAAAGTTGGTACGCATGCCTTATTGCCAATGGGGAACAAATAAGTCTCAAGAACCCATAATGTCGGCAGCATGGATATTTCTCTACAGTGACAATTTGTGAAGAATTTCAAAAAATGACTTCAAATCAGCCATTGATCCAATTGTCTTGAAATGTTGTGTACATGTATGAAATACATGTCTGTGTCATGTCAATTTTGTAATGGTTTGCAATGCTGAGGAGGAACCCGCCATTGCTGCCTGCAGCTATATTTAGGGTTCCTCCGGTAGGAGAACCCTATTGTTATTGGTGGTATTATTATTTTTTACCCATGGGAGTCAATGGCAGCCCCTAGACCAGTACCGTAAAAAGTTGTGAAATTTGGCATGTTGAAACTGCAGACCATTAGTAACTACCATACCAAACATGGGCCATGTGAGACAATAGGTGGCGCTACAGGCCACGCCCCAATATGTCAATTTTCAAATTGATGCCATTTGCAGGCCATAAGTCCCAAAATTCTGAAATTCATTACATATGCCTTATTTCTCATGAGGAATAAAAAAGCCTCAAGAAGCTATAACGGCCGCCATATTGGATTTTTCTGTACAATAAAGATTAAGGAAACACGTTTTTTCCCTACTCCTCCTATATTTTTGGTCGAATTTTCTTCAAAATTGCCATAGATGATATCCAGACTGAGCCTCACAAAAGTTATCGTAGGGATTTCTGATTTTCAAAACCGTTTGTCCGGTAGAGCCAATCAAAATCTGCAACAAAGCAACCAAACAGGACGTTTGGTCAAATCTCAGCAAATCTTTGAGATATCAACACCAAACTTGGTATGTGACACTACAACATGTTACCATGTGCAAAGGCAACTTCATACCTCAAAAAATGATTGATATAAAGCAAATTGAATTTATTGCTAATGCTAAAATAATGCTTTACACATCCGCCGGCCAAAAACTGATACTCTGATTCAATCACTAGTTCATATGAAGACTCTTGAGAATGTTGAGTACACAAATCTGAGAAAAAGTGGACTGTAACATGAAAACTCGATTTTTAGTGAATATTTGAAACATGCATGCTTGGCTAATTTCTAGGGCTGTTTCCCCAAATCCTCTCTCCCTTTGCTCCTGTGCGCGCGTGCTCCACATTCTCACACACACAAGGGGCTCGCGCGAGCTTGGTACGACGCACAAGAAGAAGACCATTTTATAGTTGGAGAAGACTTGAAGACAACGACTGACGAGACTCCTGCAGCCCTCAGAGATTTTCATTGTTACATTTGACAGTGAGTAATAAGAGCCTACAACGGCAGTACAAAACATGTATTTTAGCGTTTGTATTCGTATGATAACTTGAAGACTTTTATACTGTTGTAAACAGGATAGCAGCTAATCTATCTACAGTAGGCTAGCTGAGCTAAGGATTTCTCTTTGTACAGGCAGTATTACAGGCTAGCAAGCCGTACAATCTTTAACATTATACTTGCTTCTGTGAGACGCGTTTGAAATTTGTATACTGTGCGTAACTATGCGGTTGGGTTGTTCTATTTCTACGGTCTTCACATCGTAAGTTATTCTTTTCCAAACTGTAGCTAGGTAGCCTAGTTTGCTGCACAGATAGAGCTACCTAGCATTAAACAAGTAGCAATGGTACCATGGTTGTTTTGCTTGCTAGCTTTGTTTGGGTTCATGGTTTGATCGTTTAGGAGTTCCATTGAAAGCCTATAGAGCTACAATACGTTTGTAATCGGCATGTTGTACTATGCTGCACGATTTCCCATCTCTTGATAACATTTTATATTTGTATCAATTTTATACACTAAATTGCCAAAGTATTCGCTCGGTTGCCTTTACACGCTCATGAACGTGAGTGACATCTCATTCTTAAACCATAGGATATGATGTCGGACCACCCTTTGTAGCTATAATAGTTTCAACTCGTCTAGGAAGGCTTTCCACAAGGTTTTAGAGGTTTATGGAAATGTTTTACCATTCTTCCAGAAGTGCATTTGTGAGGTCCAACATTGATGTGGAACAAGAAGGTTTGGCTCGTAGTCCCTGCTCTAATTCATCCCAAAGGTGTTGTATTGGGTTGAGGTCAGGACTGTGTGCAGGCCACTCAAGTTCGTCCACACCAATCTCTCTCATCCATGTGTTTATGGGCCTTGCTTTGTGCACTGTTGCACAGTCATGTTAGAACAGGAAGGGGCCATCTCCAAACTGTTCCCACAAAGTTTGGAGCATGAAATTGTCAAAATGTTGGTGAATTATTGCATTTCAGGAAATTAACTTATGGGTAGGAAATATTTAATGGATTGGGCTCGGCGGGGTATTTTGTCATCCATCCATTCCTACTCCATGCTCTTGATTATGTAATTGACCTACAGGTACATCTTCTAGGCTATGTTTATTTGTTTAAATTTTCTAATGTGAGTCAGTGGCTTGGCAGTATTTTAACAGTAAGGTTTGGTTATTTGTGTTAAACTGTGATGATTCTTTTGGTGAAACATGAATTTAAAGTAAAAACCATTTGCAAGATAAATTGTTCTCAATTGGTCTTAATTTGTATTTATAGTCGAGTCCGTTTCTCTATGTTTACATTTTACAGACTTAAATTTGAATGTAGACAGTGTAAATTGAATAAAGGTAAATAATGGATGTCTAAATATTTTTTTTAAGTACAGAGATTGGTGTTTTGAGAATCCTAACCATTTCAATATTTTCTTAAAGGTCTGTATACTAGAACTGTTGAGTATGAAGTTATGATAATGTAAGACTATGAAATTGTTAAGCAGTAGTGTGGTATGTTACATTTCATAGTTTTTGATGGTTTTTCTATGTGTTTTTTAGATGCCATGTTCCAGCAAGAGATCCAGGGACCAAGGATCCACTGTTGAGGTTAGACTTCCTTGTGGGAAAAAATGCTAAACCAGTGTGTTTAAGTGATAAGATTAATTGAGAAAAATGAATGTGAATGAGCATTTTTAACAACGTCTTTGTTACGGACCCATGTTTAAAATGTCCTAATTCAGTCTGTATAGTTGTGGTTGTGTGTTTTTTCTTTTCTCCCCTCTTTCTTTCTATTCGCTGCATGCAGGTATGGTCTAGTCAGCGTTTGTTGGCGGTTGGCTATCAGTCTCCCTATCTCGTGATTGGCAATCAGCCGCGCACTTCCAATCAGCGGATTAGTTGTCAACATAAAATTACCACACTTGTCAGCTGTTTCAGAGATTGCTTTGGAAAGTTGCTTGTTTAGAGAGTTGTCAAGTCAGAGAGACTTCTTGTTGAAATCATTGTAAATGTTGTTATTATTTTGTTAGAATGGTTTGCTTCATAGTGAACCCTTTTAATAGAGCAGTTAGTGGTGCAGCGTTTATTCGAGGGTGGCGTTCATTCAAGGGCAACGTTTAATTGGTAAGAGAGATTCAGTGAATTGTAGCTGCAGTGCAGCCATAGACAAACACAGAATAGACAAGGAAGTCAAACAAAAGCCCAGTGTAAAATGTATGCCGCGCGTGTCTCTACTTTGTGTACAAATCTGACGCAGCATGCCGTAACATTCTTACACTTTAGCTTTCAAACAGAAACCTGTGCAGAAAGCACTCACCACCAGCAACAGATCTATAGCACGCAAACTTTGTGTTGATGAAAAGCACATTCAGGAATGGTTAAGTCAGCTACCTCGCCATATTGTATACAATATGTATAACTCTATAGGCCTGAATGCAATTGTCGCAATGCATTATAATAATGTATAATTTTTTTTCAAGCAATGTCTTAATTTAGAATTATATAATTGTATTCAGAATTATTATGTGACTTTATTTTGAAGGCCTTTTGGGACGCTCATGAGTGAGAGAGTCGACAACCTAACAGCAAGCGAAGCACAGACAATTTAAAGCTCTGATAAAAGTTTCAAGTTCAAGTTTATTATCATATACTCATAAACAGCATTTATAAGTAATGAAATTCTTTGTGCTCAATGTCCGTTCAACTTGCAGAATAAAAAAATTAAATACTAAAGAATGGAGAAAAAGGGTAGAAAAATAAGAAAAATTGTAGTGCAAAAAGATATTTCAAGGACAGTTCAGCATCCTGATGGCATGTGTGAGAAAACTATCCCTGTATCTGCTGGTACAGGACCTTATACTCTTGTATCGCCTTCCAGAAGGCAGGAGGGAGAAAAGACTGTGGCAGGGATGACTAGGGTCAGAAATGATCCACTTGGCCTTTCTCCTGCACCGCTGGCTGTAAAGGTCCTGAATGGATGGTAATGCAGTCCTTGTAATACGCTGTGCAGATTTGACCACTCTTTGTAGTGTCTTCCTGTCCTGGGCAGTGCTGTTGCCAAACCATGTTGTAATGCCACCAGTCAGTATGCTCTCAATGGTGCACCGGTAAAAATTGGTCAGTATAGTGCAGTCCATGCCAAATTTCCACAGTCGCCGCTGAAAAAAGAGCCTCTGTTTCGCTGTCCTTGTAACCACACCAATATGGTGGTCCAGCTCAGATCCTCACTGATGTTGATACCAAAAAAGGTATCAAAAGGGCACAGCTGTGCCCTCGATGTGAATGGGTGCATGTTCTCCCTGCAGCCGCCTGTAGTCCACTATCAACTCCTTGGTTTTTGCTACATTAAGCAACAGGCTGTTATGCTGACACCAGGATGTCATTGTTGCCACCTCTGCTCTGTAGGCAGACTCATCACCATTCTTGATGCAGCCGATAATGGTGGTGTCATGAGCAAACATAATGATAGTGTTGGAGCTGTTTGTGGCTGCACAACCATAGGTGAACAGAGAGTACAACAGTGGGCTTAACACACAACTCTGTGGGGCACAAGTGCTGAGTGTTAGACTGGTGGGGTGATGTTACCTAGCCGTACTGCCTGTGTCCTGTCCAGCTGCACATGGAAGGACTGATGTTCCGGTCCTGTAGTTTTATGATGAGCCTGGATGGTACTATGGTGTTGAAAACGGAGCTGAAGTCGATGAAGAGCATCCGCACGTATATGTTGTTCTGATCCAAGTGAAAGAGAGCAGTGTTCAAGGCCAAAGCTACAACATCATCTGTAGACCTGTTCGGCCTATATGCAAACTGGAGTGGGTCTAATGCAGGTGACAGGCAGGATGTAATGTGGTCTTTGACTAACGTCTCAAAGCATTTCATCACAACAGGGCGGTAATCATTGAGACAGCTCACTGATGGTTTCTTAGAGACTGGGATGATGGTGGCCCCCTTGAACCTATTGGGGACGACAGACTGCGACAGGGAGAGGTTAAAGATGTCAATGAACACCTCTGCCAGTTCAGGAGCACAGGCCTTGAGAACACAGCCAGGGATGTTGTCAGGTCCTGGAGCTTTATGCACATTCACTCTAAGTGATAAGTTTAAGGTTGTTATAGAGGTTGTTAGCAATCTAAGGAAACCTCTATTCCCTTGTGTAGGCTACAGCATGCAGCCAACAAAGTATGTTGTTTTGTGTCTGTATTTGACTTTGGTGAATGTTATTTACATGCTGCGCATGTCATTGCATGTTCATATTATGCTAATGTGGTCTTTATTTTCTCATTACAGCGTGAGTTTAGTTTTAACGGTGGATTTGGAGAAAAAGCTTCAAATAAATCTGTAGCAAGAAAGACACTTGTGCCTGCCAGTGTTTCATGGGATAATAGTATGCTACACTTGTAAATTACTTGTGTAATAAATACTGTTTTAATTTAACCAATTAAATAACCGTTTTCTGATTTTTTGGGGGAGGCGTTTAATCGAAGGTGCCATTTATTACACAATGTTCATTTTTGGTGCAGCGTTTATTCAAGGTCAACGTTTAATCAAAGAAAAACTGTAGTTTTCTTCCCAGCATGGGAAGGCCAAAGGATGTTTACAATTGTAGTAGGCCATTGATATGTTTTAAAAGTTCAGGGATGTAATTTGTTGGATAAGAAGCCCCCATCCCCCACTCCAGAGACAATTGATGACAGAGAGGTGCTGACATTAAGTTAAACATAGTCATGCGTTAAAGAGTAGAGTAAAAAATAGAGACAAAATGTGTACATGGATGTTGAAACTCAGTGCTCTGAGTTTGTGCATGTCAGTTTAGACAAACGTAGCCTTTTAAACCTCTAGGTTTGATTCTCTCTTTTATACATTTAAAGTTGGATTTGACATTTAACAGACATTTAATCATTTAGCAAGTTGTTTGACTCAAAAACCATAACGAAGTACATATGGTGTAAAAAATCTGCAGTCAAATTTGGCGAAATTGCTAGCTTGGATGTTATCTTTACATATAGATGTGTTGGTGGTTACAAACAATGAGGATGCGCACGCAGCTTCAAGGCAGAACAATGCTTACCATTTCACCTCTAGTTTATATGTTCCCACCCCCCCCCCCTTCTGAATAAAGTTAGATTGATCTGATTTGTTTATCTGTTGCTATGAAAACCATTTTAGCCAAGCTAACTAACATTGTTTTTAGCTAGCTGACATTACCATTCAATCACTAACAAAACACGAATAGAAATACTTTGCTAACAGTCCTCACGTGTAATCAAAAGCTTGTAGTGAGATCACATGCATGACCCCCCGAGACAAGCTTTCATGTTTGCATCGCTAGCATCTCGTCATATTACACAGCCGGAAGACAGCTAGATAATAAATATTGTAGCGTCAGCGCCCTTGGGTACCCAGCATGCAGTGCACACCAAAAACGCAAATAGCTGTGGAAAATAGTTTGGTTACAACAGCTGTGCAAGGGATTTCAGTTGTTGTGTTCGTTCACTTAAATGTGTGTAATGTTATTGTTTTTTACTTAAGATAAAACTGTTGGTCACCCTGATTGTGCATGTTGTGTAGTTTAATGGGATCAGAGTCTGACCGTGACAAAGTATTGTTAAGCTGCTGTACCATCACAAGGTACACTTGCTAACAGCTGGACATTAGCTATACCTTGGTCCAGTTCTCTACATGACTCTTGACAGTTGTTTGACTGAGACTCTAGAGAGAGCTCAATTCAAGTAGAGTTCTAATAGCCATGGTCTTCTAACCAGTTTCAGTTTTGAAAACAGTGTGACTGTGTATGGTATGTTTTTTGGGCTACTTCTAATGGCATGACCTGCGCTGGGATAGAGGGAAACAGCATGGATGGGGAAAGTGTGTGGGCAGAGCAAGCAGTAGTAGTACATAACCTACACACTTCCTTTAGTGAAGTGTATCCTCACTTTCATAAAGTTATTGTTGTAATCAAAGCTTTTAAAGAATGGATCTCTGCATGATGGGCCTGACCAGAGCACAGGTGGCCTGACACAACACGCTTCAAAGTTGTCTCTTTCAAAAGGGTGGAATTTTAACCGTCAGTCCAACATGTCTAAAAGTTGGTACGCATGCCTTATTGCCAATGGGGAACAAATAAGTCTCAAGAACCCATAATGTCGGCAGCATGGATATTTCTCTACAGTGACAATTTGTGAAGAATTTCAAAAAATGACTTCAAATCAGCCATTGATCCAATTGTCTTGAAATGTTGTGTACATGTATGAAATACATGTCTGTGTCATGTCAATTTTGTAATGGTTTGCAATGCTGAGGAGGAACCCGCCATTGCTGCCTGCAGCTATATTTATTATTATTATACTTCTTAAGACTGGGTGTCTATGGCAGGCCCTAGAAGCGCTTGGTCGAAAGTTGTGAAATTTGGCACACTCATTGGGGACAGTCCCCTGGTCCAATTCACAAAGTTTCATGTCCCATACTCGGGCACTCTAGCGCCACCAATGGGTCAAAGTTGGAGTTGTGTTTACACACGCAACTTTTAAACCGTATGACCCATTTTCAAAAATGAGGTACCATTGGATTCCCTGGATCAAGCCGAATTCAATGCACACCATGGCGTCAATTTCCGGTTTATAGATTTTCCGCTATTTCCGGTTTTATCAAAAACCTTTGAAAGCCTACTCCTCCTACAATCTTTGTCAAATCTTCTTCAAAATTACCAGATATGCTTTTCAGACCAAGCCGCACAAAAGTTATGGTAGAGCATTTTGATACCCACAACCGTTTGTCCGTGACAGCCAATCAAAATCAGCAGAAAAGCCACCAAACAGGAAGTGAAGTCATATCTCAGCAGTTGTTTGAGGCAGTGAAACTAAATTTTGTAGGCCGCCTCGGAAACTTATTCTGAGGATGTCCTCCAAAGATTGTGTCATGTGACTAAAAGGGGGCGTGGCCGGAAGCATAAACGTGTTTTGGCTAATAACTGTTGAAGTGTTTACCTTAATAAAGTAATTTCTTTGTCTGTTGATGTCTTGTGAGATATCAAGCCTGACTATTAATAACTTTTCATAAAATTCGAACGGACGTGGCCGCCATTTTGGATTTCATGGAAAAGTATAAAAACCTTTTGCACGCCCCAATTTTTGTCCAATGTTTACCAAATTTGGCAAAGATGATCTTTAGACCCAGTTTCACAAAAGCAATCAGAAGAATTTTCAATTTTCAAAAACGTTTGTTCGGTAGAGACGATCAAAAGCGGTGGCGAAGCCGCCAAACGAGGCGCAAGAGCATATCTCAGCAACCATTTGCGCGATTGTCACCAAACTTGGGTTCCATCGTTCCCATGAGGAGCAGAGGAGGCCTGCAGTGTTATACCAGAAAAATAACTTTGAACTATCAGTACTCTTGAACGCAAACATATATTTCAACCAAACTTGGTGTGTTGCATGAGTGCAACAGGTTGTTGTGACTTAATTGTTGCACAAGTGCTATGGAGGCTATGTCCTGCTCTGGACTGCTTGGCCCCTCCATTGCTGCTTGCAGCTATATTTAGGGTTCCTCCGGTAGGAGAACCCTATTGTTATTGGTGGTATTATTATTTTTTACCCATGGGAGTCAATGGCAGCCCCTAGACCAGTACCGTAAAAAGTTGTGAAATTTGGCATGTTGAAACTGCAGACCATTAGTAACTACCATACCAAACATGGGCCATGTGAGACAATAGGTGGCGCTACAGGCCACGCCCCAATATGTCAATTTTCAAATTGATGCCATTTGCAGGCCATAAGTCCCAAAATTCTGAAATTCATTACATATGCCTTATTTCTCATGAGGAATAAAAAAGCCTCAAGAAGCTATAACGGCCACCATATTGGATTTGTCTGTACAATAAAGATTAAGGAAACGCGTTTTTTCCCTACTCCTCCTACATTTTTGGTCGAATTTTCTTCAAAATTGCCATAGATGATATCCAGACTGAGCCTCACAAAAGTTATCGTAGGGATTTCTGATTTTCAAAACCGTTTGTCCGGTAGAGCCAATCAAAATCTGCAACAAAGCAACCAAACAGGACGTTTGGTCAAATCTCAGCAAATCTTTGAGATATCAACACCAAACTTGGTATGTCACGTGGAAGACACTACAACATGTTACCATGTGCAAAGGCAACTTCATACCTCTAAAAATGATTGATATAAAGCAAATTGAATTTATTGCTAATGCTAAAATAATGCTTTACACATCCGCCGGCCAAAAACTGATACTCTGATTCAATCACTAGTTCATATGAAGACTCTTGAGAATGTTGAGTACACAAATCTGAGAAAAAGTTGACTGTAACATGAAAACTCGATTTTTAGTGAATATTTGAAACATGCATGCTTGGCTAATTTCTAGGGCTGTTTCCCCAAATCCTCTCTCCCTTTGCTCCTGTGCGCGCGTGCTCCACATTCTCTCACACACAAGGGGCCAGAGCCCCTTGACACACGCATGCTTTCTTGAAAATGTGTGCTGACCAAGCCCCCACCCTCGTTTTTTAGCCCCTGTTTCATTTCGCTTCCAATCGCAGCTCGCTGTTACGAATACAAATTATTTTTCGGCGGCCATTGTTGTTTCCCGTGTCCCGTGAAAGTCGTCTCCCGTGAAAGCCGTGTTGGAGGCAGCCACTTTCGGTAAGTCCTGGTTTTACACATTTTAAGCTAGAATTAATGATTGGGTTTGTGAAAGTACACTACTCTTGAATTATGGTGAAGGTTTAGCACTTTTAGACCTTATAGATCGTGATTCTGAAGTGACGGAAAACCAAACTCGAAAAGTAGCTACTGTAGCTCTATCTTTTTTCCTCTGTGTTTTTAATTAGTGAGTCATTTTGCATCTCGGCAAATTGTTCATCAAAAAGGTTGAGGAGAGCAGCCTTTAGGAGAAAAAGCAATTCCCCACAGACCTGTCGGCTCATAATGGTGATTTTTGGCGTGAAAGTCTTTGTAATAAGCCTATGTGGCAGGGAGACTTTTTCAAGGCGAGCCTGTTTCATTCGTCATATGCCCTGAGAAAGCGACCTACGTTAGCCAGGCTAGTTTTGCCAATTTCGGTAAGTCAGGCTATTTAAAGGTCTCTTACAGTCAGAATCACTGTTTACAAGCAAAGGTCGAGCTGGTCTTTTGTCAGATGTGTATATATTGACCAGTTTAGAGGTAAATACTCTTGCCAGAGCCTGGAATCGAACCTGTGTTTTGAGTGACTGCATGGGTCTCCATGACGTCAACACATTTGGATTCAAGTTCAAGTAATGACACTGCATTTCACAGTCAAAACTGAAGTCTGTATCAAGTGTAGATGGGAAAAGCTTCATTTTTCACAACTGACATGGACCCTTTCTTCACTTTGACAGGTCTGGAGGGTCATGCAGAGGCCTGCTCAACAGAGTTCAACAGAGGATGCAACAGACTCGAGGATGGTGAGATCCACACAGACCCCTTTCTGGACTACCCCTCTCTAGCTGGACAGCTTCTCTTCAGCCCTGACCCCAGAACAGCTTGATCCAGCTGGCCTGCCTGCCTGCCTGCCTGCCTGCAGGCCCTGCTTGCCCCTGCCTGCCAGCCCTCCAGAGACAGTCACCCCACAGACACAGTAGCTCTGCAGCCTGCTTTTTTGAGGACATTGATGAAAAAGGACAAGCCAGCATTACTTTGATGAAAGTCTAAATGTTTAATCCTTTCCATGTGCCAGTATGCCAAGCTGCTGACTTTGTGTCTTAAGTGATGAAACTAGTTCAAGTGATAGACTTTTGACCTGAATCCAATGATTATTCATCTGAATAAAAACCACTCAAGAGAAGTACTGCTTCTTGGAGCATTTGTGCTCCACATCAGTACATCTCACACATTTGCCTTTGTTTCCATGGGATTCATGGAATTGTTAGTTTCTGCTCCACCATTTCCACCCTAGTGTAATAATAAGTATAATTTAGGACAGCAATTACATTTTTGTGTTATCCTTCCGCATTACACACATTTAGTCAATGTTCTTAAACTCAACCGATTATTGTCATTTTACCATACTGTTCATATTGAACAGACATCAGTGTTTACTTGGAAAGATGACTGTATATTTCCACTTTTGATTTGTATTTCCATCGTAAGTTTGGTCTTTAATTTCATTTGGAAGTGGTATTAAAAGGTCTTACATTTAACTTGTTTATACCTGTAGACACCCTGTGAAGCCCCCACTGCAGAGACAGTTGGTGACAGAGAGGTGCAGACATTAAGTTAAACATGCCTTAAGAATAGAGTAACAAATAGAGACTAAATGTGTAAATGGCTGTTGAAACTGAGTTGGTGCATGTCAGTTTAGGCAAAGGTAACCTTTTAAACCTCTAGGTTTAAAACAAATTCAGATTTGATTGGAACTCTCTTTTATACATTTATAGTTGGATTTGACATTTAATTCATTTAGCAAGTTGTTTAACTCAAACAACCATAACACGGTACATATGGTATACAATGCTGCAGTCAGATTTGGCGAAATTGTTAGCTTGGATGTTATCTTTACATATAGATGGGGTCTTGTTGATGCGCACGCAGCTTCAAGGCAGAAAGACGCGTTCCATTTCACTTTTACTGTACCTACACCTTTAATGTTCCCGCCATCCCCCCATTTCTGAATAAAGTTCGACTGATCTGATTTGTTGATTTCTGTTGCTATGAAAACCAGTTTAGCCAAGCTAACTAACATTGTTTTTAGCTAGCTTGCATTACCATTCAATTGCTAACAAAACATTAGTAAAAATAGCTTGCTAATCGGGCAGAACTTGAACTCGGGCAGGAGACTCTGAGACCTCAGCGCACCACTAGCATCTCGTCATATCACGCAGTCGGAGCACAGCTAGATAATCAGCGTCAGCGCTCTTGGGTACCCAGCATGCAGTGCGGCATGTTAAAAAAACAACAGCTACGCAAGGGATTTCAGTTGTTGTGTTCGTTCAGTTAGATGTTTGTAATGTTATTGGCCGGGTTTCCCAGATTCGTTAAGAAGCTCTTAACGCTAAGAGCTTCTTAGGAGCGTTCTAAGAGCGTTCTAGAGCGTTCTTAGAACGCTCTTAAGAAGCTCTTAGCGTTAAGAGCTTCTTAACGAATCTGGGAAACCCGGCCATTGTTTGTTAGTTAATATAATCTTGTTGGTCACCTTGAGTGTGCATGCTGTGTAGTTTAATGGGAACAGAGAGTCGGCCATTTTACTATCACAGGCTATACTTGCAAGGAGCTGAACGTGGGCTGTGCCCTAGACCAGACCAATTGCCTATGAGGCTAATCTTGATTCTGGATTGACTGAGATTCTGGAAAGAGATCTACTCAAGAAGAGAGTCAATATCTGTGGTTTTCAAGCCATCTTTGAGAAAGTTTGAAAACAATGTTGCGGTTAATATGTTTTGATTGTGGGAGGCAACTTTTGGACTACACCTAAACCTCATGCGGCCACCGCACCACCCGCACTGGCAAAGAGGGAAACAGCATGGATGGGGAAAGTGTGTGGGCAGAGCAAGCAGTAGTAGTACATAAACTACACACGTCCTTTACTAAAGTGTATTCTGACTTTCATAAAGTTATTGTTGTAATCAAAGCTTTTAAAGAATGGATCTCTGCATGATGGGCCTGACCAGAGCACAGGTGGCCTGACAGAACACGCTTCAAAGTTGTCACTTTCAAAAGGGTGGCATTTTAACCCTGTCAGTCCAAAATGTCTAAAAGTTGGTACGCATGCCTTATTGCCAATGGGGAACAAAGAAGTCTCAAGAACCCATAATGTCGGCAGCATGGATATTTCTCTACAGTGACAATTTGTGAAGAATTTCAAAAAATGACTTCAAATCAGCCATTGATCCAATTGTATTGAAATGTTGTGTACATGTATGAAATACATGTCTGTGTCATGTCAATTTTGTAATGGTTTGCAATGCTGAGGAGGAACCCGCCATTGCTGCCTGCAGCTATATTTAGGGTTCCTCCGGTAGGAGAACCCTATTGTTATTGGTGGTATTATTATTATGTTTTACCCATGGGAGTCAATGGCAGCCCCTAGACCAGTACCGTAAAAAGTTGTGAAATTTGGCATGTTGAAACTGCAGACCATTAGTAACTACCATACCAAACATGGGCCATGTGAGACAATAGGTGGCGCTACAGGCCACGCCCCAATATGTCAATTTTCAAATTGATGCCATTTGCAGGCCATAAGTCCCAAAATTCTGAAATTCATTACATATGCCTTATTTCTCATGAGGAATAAAAAAGCCTCAAGAAGCTATAACGGCCGCCATATTGAATTTGTCTGTACAATAAAGATTAAGGAAACGCGTTTTTTCCCTACTCCTCCTACATTTTTGGTCGAATTTTCTTCAAAATTGCCATAGATGATATCCAGACTGAGCCTCACAAAAGTTATCGTAGGGATTTCTGATTTTCAAAACCGTTTGTCCGGTAGAGCCAATCAAAATCTGCAACAAAGCAACCAAACAGGACGTTTGGTCAAATCTCAGCAAATCTTTGAGATATCAACACCAAACTTGGTATGTCACGTGGAAGACACTACAACATGTTACCATGTGCAAAGGCAACTTCATACCTCTAAAAATGATTGATATAAAGCAAATTGAATTTATTGCTAATGCTAAAATAATGCTTTACACATCCGCCGGCCAAAAAACTATACTCTGATTCAATCACTAGTTCATATGAAGACTCTTGAGAATGTTGAGTACACAAATCTGAAAAAAAGTTGACTGTAACATGAAAACTCGATTTTTAGTGAATATTTGAAACATGCATGCTTGGCTAATTTCTAGGGCTGTTTCCCCAAATCCTCTCTCCCTTTGCTCCTGTGCGCGCGTGCTCCACATTCTCACACACACAAGGGGCTAGAGCCCCTTGACACACGCGCGAGCTTGGTACACGCACAAGAAGACGACCATTTTATTTTATCGTTGGAGAACTCCTGCAGCCCTCAGAGATTTTCATTGTTACATTTGACAGTGAGTAATAAGATCCTACAATGGCAGTACAAAACATGTATTTTAGCGTTTGTATTCGTATGATAACTTGAAGACTTTTATACTGTCGTAAACAGGATAGCAGCTAATCTATCTAGGCTAGCTGAGCTAAGGATATCTCTTTGTACAGACAGTATTACAGGCTAGCAAGTCGTAAAATCTTTAACATTATACTTGCTTCTGTGAGACGCGTTTGAAATTTGTATACTGTGCGTAACTATGCGGTTGGGTTGTTCTATTTTTACATGTCATTGTTGATGTAATTTAAATTAGTACGGTGAGTTCCAAATGTGTCTTTCGATTAAACACTGCAGCGTGTATTACACAATGATCATTTGTGGTGCGGCGTCTATTCGAAGGCAATGTTTAATTAGTAAGACAGATTCAGTGAATTGTAGTTGCAGTGCGGCCATACACAAACAAATAGACAAGGAGGTCAAACAAATGCCGAGCAAGCTATAACCCTTAAGGCTAGTTTTTGCTTTTGTGGACGGCGTTTCAAATTTATGTACTGTACGTACCTACGGTTGGGTTATTCTATCTTTAGCTACATGTCATTGTTGATGTAATTTTGTTTGTTCGTTCCAAGTTTTTCTGACGGTCTTCACATCGTAAGTTATTCTTTTTGAAACTGTAGCTAGGTAGCCTAGTTTGCTGCACAGTTAGAGCTACCTAGCATAAGCAAGTAGCAATGGTACCATGGTTGTTTTGCTTGCTAGCTTTGTTTGGGTTCACGGTTTGATCGTTTAGGAGTTCCATTGAAAGCCTATAGACCTACAATACGTTTGTAATCGGCATTTTGTACCATGCTGCACGATTTCCTATCTCTTGATAACATTTTATATTTGTATCAATTTTATACACTAAATTGCCAAAGTATTCGCTCGGTTGCCTTTACACGCTCATGAACGTGAGTGACATCTCATTCTTAAACCATAGGATATGATGTCGGACCACCCTTTGTAGCTATAATAGTTTCAACTCGTCTAGGAAGGCTTTCCACAAGGTTTAAGAGGTTTATGGAAATGTTTTACCATTCTTCCAGAAGTGCATTTGTGAGGTCCAACATTGATGTGGAACAAGAAGGTTTGGCTCGCAGTCCCTGCTCTAATTCATCCCAAAGGTGTTGTATTGGGTTGAGGTCAGGACTGTGTGCAGGCCACTCAAGTTCGTCCACACCAATCTCGCTCATCCATGTGTTTATGGGCCTTGCTTTGTGCACTGTTGCACAGTCATGTTAGAACAGGAAGGGGCCATCTCCAAACTGTTCCCACAAAGTTTGGAGCTTGAAATTGTAAAAATGTTGGTGAATTATTGCATTTCAGGAAATTAACTTATGGGTAGGAAATATTTAATGGATTGGGCTCGGCGGGGTATTTTGTCATCCATCCATTCCTACTCCATGCTCTTGATTATGTAATTGACCTACAGGTACATCTTCTAGGCTATGTTTATTTTTTTTAATTTTCTAATGTGAGTCAGTGGCTTGGCAGTATTTTAACAGTAAGGTTTGGTTATTTGTGTTAAACTGTGATGATTCTTTTGGTGAAACATGAATTTAAAGTAAAAACCATTTGCAAGATAAATTGTTCTCAATTGGTCTTAATTTGTATTTATAGTCGAGTCCGTTTCTCTATGTTTACATTTTACAGACTTAAATTTGAATGTAAACAGTGTAAATTGAATAAAGGTAAATAATGGATGTCTAAATATTTTAAGTACAGAGATTGGTGTTTTGAGAATCCTAACCATTTCAATATTTTCTTAAAGGTCTGTATACTAGAACTGTTGAGTATGAAGTTATGATAATGTAAGACTATGAAATTGTTAAGCAGTAGTGTGGTATGTTACATTTCATAGTTTTTGATGGTTTTTCTATGTGTTTTTTAGATGCCATGTTCCAGCAAGAGATCCAGGGACCAAGGATCCACTGTTGAGGTTAGACTTCCTTGTGGGAAAAAATGCTAAACCAGTGTGTTTAAGTGATAAGATTAATTGAGAAAAATGAATGTGAATGAGCATTTTTAACAACGTCTTTGTTACGGACCCATGTTTAAAATGTCCTAATTCAGTCTGTATAGTTGTGGTTGTGTGTTTTTTCTTTTCTCCCCTCTTTCTTTCTATTCGCTGCATGCAGGTATGGTCTAGTCAGCGTTTGTTGGCGGTTGGCTATCAGTCTCCTTATCTCGTGATTGGCAATCAGCCGCGCACTTCCAATCAGCGGTTTAGTTGTCAACATAAAATTACCACACTGGTCAGCTGTTTCAGAGATTGCTTTGGAAAGTTGCTTGTTTAGAGAGTTGTCAAGTCAGAGAGACTTCTTGTTGAAATCATTGTAAATGTTGTTATTATTTTGTTAGAATGGTTTGCTTCATAGTGAACCCTTTTAATAGAGCAGTTAGTGGTGCAGCGTTTATTCGAGGGTGGCGTTCATTCAAGGGCAACGTTTAATTGGTAAGAGAGATTCAGTGAATTGTAGCTGCAGTGCAGCCATAGACAAACACAGAATAGACAAGGAAGTCAAACAAAAGCCCAGTGTAAAATGTATGCCGCGCGTGTCTCTACTTTGTGTACAAATCTGACGCAGCATGCCGTAACATTCTTACAGCTTTCAAACAGAAACCTGTGCAGAAAGCACTCACCACCAGCAACAGATGTATAGCACGCAAACTTGGTGTTGATGAAAAGCACATTCAGGAATGGTTAAGTCAGCTACCTCGCCATATTGTATACAATATGTATAACTATCTATAGGCCTGAATGCAATTGTCGCAATTGCATTATAATAATGTATAATTTTTTTTCAAGCAATGTCTTAATTTAGAATTATATAATTGTATTCAGAATTATTACGTGACTTTATTTTGAAGGCCTTTTGGGACGCTCATGAGTGAGAGTCGACAACCTAACAGCAAGCGAAGCACAGACAATTTAAAGCTCTGATAAAAGTTTCAAGTTCAAGTTTATTATCATATACTCATAAACAGCATTTATAAGTAATGAAATTCTTTGTGCTCAATGTCCGTTCAACTTGCAGAATAAAAAAATTAAATACTAAAGAATGGAGAAAAAGGGTAGAAAAAAATAAGAAAAATTGTAGTGCAAAAAGATATTTCAAGGACAGTTCAGCATCCTGATGGCATGTGTGAGAAAACTATCCCTGTATCTGCTGGTACAGGACCTTATACTCTTGTATCGCCTTCCAGAAGGCAGGAGGGAGAAAAGACTGTGGCAGGGATGACTAGGGTCAGAAATGATCCACTTGGCCTTTCTCCTGCACCGCTGGCTGTAAAGGTCCTGAATGGATGGTAATGCAGTCCTTGTAATACGCTGTGCAGATTTGACCACTCTTTGTAGTGTCTCCCTGTCCTGGGCAGTGCTGTTGCCAAACCATGTTGTAATGCCACCAGTCAGTATGCTCTCAATGGTGCACCGGTAAAAATTGGTCAGTATAGTGCAGTCCATGCCAAATTTCCACAGTCGCCGCTGAAAAAAGAGCCTCTGTTTCGCTGTCCTTGTAACCACACCAATATGGTGGTCCAGCTCAGATCCTCACTGATGTTGATACCAAAAAATCTGAAACTTTTGACTCTCCACAGCTGTGCCCGCGATGTGAATGGGTGCATGTTCTCCCTGCAGCCGCCTGTAGTCCACTATCAACTCCTTGGTTTTTGCTACATTAAGCAACAGGCTGTTATGCTGACACCAGGATGTCATTGTTGCCACCTCTGCTCTGTAGGCAGACTCATCACCATTCTTGATGCAGCCGATAATGGTGGTGTCATCAGCAAACATAATGATAGTGTTGGACCTTTTTGTGGCTGCACAACCATAGGTGAACAGAGAGTACAACAGTGGGCTTAACACACAACTCTGTGGGGCACCAGTGCTGAGTGTTAGACTGGTGGGGTGATGTTACCTAGCCGTACTGCCTGTGTCCTGTCCAGCTGCACATGGAAGGACTGATGTTCCGGTCCTGTAGTTTTATGATGAGCCTGGATGGTACTATGGTGTTGAAAACGGAGCTGAAGTCGATGAAGAGCATCCGCACGTATATGTTGTTCTGATCCAAGTGAAAGAGAGCAGTGTTCAAGGCCAAAGCTACAACATCATCTGTAGACCTGTTCGGCCTATATGCAAACTGGAGTGGGTCTAATGCAGGTGACAGGCAGGATGTAATGTGGTCTTTGACTAACGTCTCAAAGCATTTCATCACAACAGGGCAACAGGGCGGTAATCATTGAGACAGCTCACTGATGGTTTCTTAGAGACTGGGATGATGGTGGCCCCCTTGAACCTATTGGGGACGACAGACTGCGACAGGGAGAGGTTAAAGATGTCAGTGAACACCTCTGCCAGTTCAGGAGCACAGGCCTTGAGAACACAGCCAGGGATGTTGTCAGGTCCTGGAGCTTTATGCACATTCACTCTAAGTGATAAGTTTAAGGTTGTTATAGAGGTTGTTAGCAATCTAAGGAAACCTCTATTCCCTTGTGTAGGCTACAGCATGCAGCCAACAAAGTATGTTGTTTTGTGTCTGTATTTGACTTTGGTGAATGTTATTTACATGCTGCGCATGTCATTGCATGTTCATATTAAGCTAAAGTGGTCTTTATTTTCTCATTACAGCGTGAGTTTAGTTTTAACGGTGGATTTGGAGAAAAAGCTTCAAATAAATCTGTAGCAAGAAAGACACTTGTGCCTGCCAGTGTTTCATGGGATAATAGTATGCTACACTTGTAAATTACTTGTGTAATAAATACTGTGTTTTAATTTAACCAATTAAATAACCGTTTTCTGATTTTTTGGGGGAGGCGTTTAATCGAAGGTGCCATTTATTACACAATGTTCATTTTTGGTGCAGCGTTTATTCAAGGTCAACGTTTAATCAAAGAAAAACTGTAGTTTTCTTCCCAGCATGGGAAGGCCAAAGGATGTTTACAATTGTAGTAGGCCATTGATATGTTTTAAAAGTTCAGGGATGTAATTTGTTGGATAAGAAGCCCCCATCCCCCACTCCAGAGACAATTGATGACAGAGAGGTGCTGACATTAAGTTAAACATAGTCATGCGTTAAAGAGTAGAGTAAAAAATAGAGACAAAATGTGTACATGGATGTTGAAACTCAGTGCTCTGAGTTTGTGCATGTCAGTTTAGACAAACGTAGCCTTTTCAACCTCTAGGTTTAATTCTCTCTTTTATACATTTAAAGTTGGATTTGACATTTAACAGACATTTAATCATTTAGCAAGTTGTTTGACTCAAAAACCATAACGAAGTACATATGGTGTAAAAAATCTGCAGTCAAATTTGGCGAAATTGCTACCTTGGATGTTATCTTTACATATAGATGGGTTGGTGGTTACAAACAATGAGGATGCGCACGCAGCTTCAAGGCAGAACAATGCCTACCATTTCACCTCTAGTTTATATGTTCCCACCCCCCCCCCCCCCTTCTGAATAAAGTTAGATTGATCTGATTTGTTGATATCTGTTGCTATGAAAACCATTTTAGCCAAGCTAACTAACATTGTTTTTAGCTAGCTGACATTACCATTCAATCACTAACAAAACACGAATAGAAATACTTTGCTAACAGTCCTCAGTCCCCCCCTATTGTTGGTCACCCTGATTGTGCATGTTGTGTAGTTTAATGGGATCAGAGAGTCTGACCATGACAAAGTATTGTTAAGCTGCTGTACCATCACAAGGTACACTTGCTAACAGCTGGACATTAGCTATACCTTGGTCCAGTTCCCTACATGACTCTTGACAGTTGTTTGACTGAGACTCTAGAGAGAGCTCAATTCAGGTAGAGTTCTAATAGCCATGGTCTTCTAACCAGTTTCAGTTTTGAAAACAGTGTGACTGTGTATGGTATGTTTTTTGGGCTACTTCTAATGGCATGACCTGCGCTGGGATAGAGGGAAACAGCATGGATGGGGAAAGTGTGTGGGCAGAGCAAGCAGTAGTAGTACATAACCTACACACTTCCTTTAGTGAAGTGTATCCTCACTTTCATAAAGTTATTGTTGTAATCAAAGCTTTTAAAGAATGGATCTCTGCATGATGGGCCTGACCAGAGCACAGGTGGCCTGACACAACACGCTTCAAAGTTGTCACTTTCAAAAGGGTGGCATTTTAACCCTGTCAGTCCAACATGTCTAAAAGTTGGTACGCATGCCTTATTGCCAATGGGGAACAAATAAGTCTCAAGAACCCATAATGTCGGCAGCATGGATATTTCTCTACAGTGACAATTTGTGAAGAATTTCAAAAAATGACTTCAAATCAGCCATTGATCCAATTGTCTTGAAATGTTGTGTACATGTATGAAATACATGTCTGTGTCATGTCAATTTTGTAATGGTTTGCAATGCTGAGGAGGAACCCGCCATTGCTGCCTGCAGCTATATTTATTATTATTATTATACTTCTTAAGACTGGGTGTCTATGGCAGGCCCTAGAAGCGCTTGGTCGAAAGTTGTGAAATTTGGCACACTCATTGGGGACAGTCCCCTGGTCCAATTCACAAAGTTTCATGTCCCATACTCGGGCACTCTAGCGCCACCAATGGGTCAAAGTTGGACTTGTGTTTACACACGCAACTTTTGAACCGTATGACCCATTTTAAAAAATGAGGTACCATTGGATTCCCTGGGCCAAGACGAGTTCAACACACCCTATGGGGTCAATTTCCGGTTATATAGATTTTCCGCTATTTCCGGTTTTATCAAAAACCTTTGAAAGCCTACTCCTCCTACAATCTTTGTCAAATCTTCTTCAAAATTACCAGATATGCTCTTCAGACCAAGCCGCACAAAAGTTATGGTAGAGCATTTTGATACCCACAACCGTTTGTCCGTGACAGCCAATCAAAATAAGCAGAAAAGCCGCCAAACAGGAAGTGAAGTCATATCTCAGCAGTTGTTTGAGGCAGTGAAACTAAATTTGGTACGCCGCCTCGGAACCTTATTCTGAGGATGTCCTCCAAAAATTGTGTCATGTGACTAAAAGGGTGCGTGGCCGGAAGCATAAACGCGTTTTGGCTAATAACGGTTGAAGTGTTTACCTTAATAAAGTAATTTATTTGTCTGTTGATGTCTTGTGAGATATAAAGCCTGACTATTAATAACTTTTCATAAAATTCGAATGGACTTGGCCGCCATTTTGGATTTCATGGAAAAGTGTAAAAACCTTTTGCACGCCCCAATTTTTGTCCAATGTTTACCAAATTTGGCAAAGATGATCTTTAGACCCAGTTTCACAAAAGCAACGAGATGAATTTTCAATTTTCAAAAACGTTTGTTCGGTAGAGACGATCAAAAGCGGTGGCGAAGCCGCCAAACGAGGCGCAAGAGCATATCTCAGCAACCATTTGCGCGATTGTCACCAAACTTGGGTTCCATCGTTCCCATGAGGAGCAGAGGAGGCCTGCAGTGTTATACCAGAAAAATAACTTTGAACTCTCAGTACTCTTGAACGCAAACATATATTTCAACCAAACTTGGTGTGTTGCATGAGTGCAACAGGTTGTTGTGACTTAATTGTTGCACAAGTGCTATGGAAGCCATGTCCTGCTCTGGACTGCTTGGCCCCTCCATTGCTGCTTGCAGATATATTTGTAACTATATTTGTATGTATGCTGCTGCCTGTCTTGGCCAGGTCTCCCTTGAAAAAGAGATTCTTAATCTCAATTAATCTCAATCTCAGTTTTTTTTCTCCTGGTTAAATAAAGGTTATAATAATCATAATAAATATAGCTGCAAGCAGCGATGCGGGTTCCTCCGCAAAATGGCAAAATATTATAAACATGTACACTGTAGAAGATCAAGACTTGGACAACAAGAGAGCAAAACTACTTCATGTTTGGCCAACAACAATAGGCTGAACGGGGATTTGAACTCATGAGCATAAGGTTACTATTCAGTCTCTCTAGCCTCTCTGCTACACACCAACTGCTGAGATTTTATGATTAGTAAGGGCTGAGTATTAACTTTTTATAGGATACTGAAACTCTTCTTGAGTTGATCTCTTTCCAGACTCTCAGTCAATGCACAAATAACAATAGTCATGTGGGCAACTGGGCTAGGGCAGCGCTCATATTCAGCTCCTTGCGAGAATAGCCTGTGACAGTACAGCAGCCGACTCTCTGGTCCCATTAAACTACACAACATGCACAATCAGGGTGACCAACAAGATTATATTAACTAACAAACAATAACATTACAAACATCTAACTGAACAAACACAACAACTGAAATCCCTCGCACGGCTGTTGTAACCAAACTATTTTCCACAAGTCTTTGCGTTTTTTGACATGCCGCACTGCATGCTAGGTACCCAAGGGTGCTGACGCTGATTATCTAGCTGTGCTCCGACTGCGTGATATGAGTATTAGTTTTTGGTCAGCTTTGGGACAAAGGTTAAGAAACGGTTGCCATTTCAAGGTGGAATTGCATGAAATTGCGCATGGTATTTCAGAATGATGTCTGCCTGTTTAACTAAACAAGTAATCAAAATTAGGACAGGCCAAAAGACTGGATTCACTTGCACTTTGTAGGACACCGTTTCAACCCATTGAGCTACCCTCAAGGATGAGAATACGTGGTCAGTTACTGTACAAAAAAAAGAAGCCATCAC
This sequence comes from Osmerus eperlanus, assembly GCF_963692335.1. NCBI lineage: Eukaryota > Metazoa > Chordata > Actinopteri > Osmeriformes > Osmeridae > Osmerus > Osmerus eperlanus. The sequence continues at coordinate 4,426,105 of NC_085039.1, read as the reverse complement.
TTTGAAAATCGGACTTTAGGGCGTGGCCTGTGGCGCCCTAAAGTCCTACAGTCGAAGGTGTCCCATATTTGGTGTGGGGGTACCCACTTGGATGTAGTATCAATATGCCAAATTAGAAAATTTGTTACCAATAACATGTTGAGTTATTGTGGCGCAAGGAGGAGAAGATTAATAATAATAATAATAATAAAACTAACGAATACAATAGCTTCCCTCCTACCGGAGGAACCCTAATAATAAGAATACCAACAATAACAATAGGTTCCCTCCTACCGGAGGAACCCTAAATATAGCTGCAAGCAGCGATGCGGGTTCCTCCGCAAAATATTATAAACATGTACACTGTAGAAGATCAAGACTTGGACAACAAGAGAGCAAAACTACTTCATGTTTGGCCAACAACAATAGGCTGAATGGAGATTTGAACTCATGAGCATAAGGTTACAAGTCAGTCTGTCTGTCTGTCTGTCTATCCTCTCTGCTACACACCAACTGTTGAGATTTGATGAATAGAAATGGCAGAGTATTACCTTTGGTCAGCTTTGGGACAAAGGTTAAGAAACGGTTTACATTTCAATGTCAAATTGCATGAAATTGCATATTGTACTACTTCCGAATGATGTAATCTCGAAGCCAATAAGGTTTGAAAAACTATCAGTCAAAATGATATTTGATTTATTGACACAAACATATTGAGGCAATGTGGACATTTACATAAATACACCCCTTTCAGCCATTTTGTATTGCATTTCTTATTCCATTTCACCCTATATAAAGACACATCTGCCCACACACAACTTCCATCCATGCTGTTTCCCTCTCTCCCAGCGCAGGTCATGCCAAGGCAGAAATGCTGCGGCGGCCGCATGATAGAGATAGTCCAAAAACATGCCTCCCACAATTGACACATTTTAACCACAGTACTCTTTTCAAACTTTCCCCAAAATGGCTGAATAACCACAGATATTGTAACTCTTCTTCAGTTGATCTCTTTCAGTCAATGCACAATTAACAATAGTCATGTGGGCAACTGGGCATTTACATTTAGCAGACGCTCTTATCCAGAGCGACTTACAGTAAGTACAGGGACATTCCCCCGAGGCAAGTAGGGTGAAGTGCCTTGCCCAAGGACACAACGTCATTTGGCAGAGCCGGGGATCGAACCAGCAACCTTCTGATTACTAGCCCGATTCCCTAACCGCTCAGCCACCTGACTCCCTACTTACTGTAAGTCGCTCTGGATAAGAGCGTCTGCTAAATGACTAAATGTAAATGTTGGAGACCCAGGCAAAGTCACTCAAAACACTGGTTCGATTCCAGGCTCTCGCCAGAGTATTTAGCTCTAAACTGGTCAATATACACATCTGACCAAAGACCAGCTCGACCTTTGCCTGTAAACAGTAATTCTGACTGTCAGAGACCTTTAAATAGCCTGACTTCCTGAAATTGGCAAAACTAGCCTGGCTAACGTAGGTCGCTTTCTCAGGGCATATGACGAATGAAACAGGCTCGCCTTGAAAAATCAGATATACTGTCTATCTTTAGCAGGCCCTTGTCTACAAAAAGCAGTCCTCCCTGACGTTTTGAGTAGAATTGAGTGAAATACAAAATTGTTTACACACATGGGCGAGCTGAGCCTGAGGCTGACGTCAAAACAATGTACCCCCGGGACGCAGTATCACTCCAATTGCAAGTCCACAAATCACCAAAATTATCGGAGCATCCCACATCACAATTCCCACATCTTTTTCGTGTAGACCTAACTGTAAAATGGTGAACTTATGAACATGACGCGACCAAAACATGGCTGCCGCCTAAGCCTATGCGGTCTCCCTGGCGCATAGGCTTATTACAAAGACTTTCACGCCCCAAATCAAAATTCTGAGCCGACAGGTCTGTGGGGAATTGCTTTTTCTCCTAAAGGCTGCCCTCCTCGACCTTTTTGATGTACAATTCGCCGAGATGCAAAATGACTCACTAATTAAAAACACAGAGGAAAAAAGCTAGAGCTACAGTAGCTACTTTTCGAGTTCGGTTTTCCGTCACTTGAGACTCAGGATCTAAAGGTCTAAAAGTGCTAAAACCTTCACCATAATTCAAGAGTAGTGTACTTTCACGAAACCAATCATTAATTCTAGCTTAAAATGTGTAAAAATAGGACTTACCGAACGTGGCTGCCTCCAACACTATCAGGCGATTCCAGTTGAAAACAACAATGGCCGCCAAAAAATTATTTAGATTCGTAACGGCGAGCTGCATGTGTCAAGTAGGGTCCCGCACGTCCCATATTGAAACCTGTCCCACTTTGCGCTGTATCGCGCAGCATTTTCAATATGGGACGTGCGGGACAATGGGTGAAAATGCTGTGCGGGACAACGCAAAGCACGATTGGTAGTCACCCTAGTGTCAAGGGGCAGGATGAGTCTGAGAATTTGGAGCACGCCCGCTGTGGAGCAATTCAATTGAATTCAATCATATATTGACATATCAAGGTGAAATTGCGTATGCTACTTCAGAATGATGTCATCTTGAAGGCACAAAGATTTGAAAAACCATCAGTCAAAATTATATTGGATTTATTAACACAAAGATATTGTGGCAATGTGGACATTTACATAAATACACTTCTTCCAGCCATTTTGTATTGCATTCCTTATTCAATTTCACCCTACATGTATTCTACAAATCTGTAACAATTTTCAAGTCGATTGGATCTATGGTTCATGAGGAGAAGGGTTTTGAAGGTTGTACCAAATTTGGACAGTACAGCAAAATCTATCATGGCGGACCTTATGGGTTCTTGAGGCTTTTTTGTTCCCCATGAGAAATAAGGCATGTATACCAATTTTCAGGCATTTTGGAATAATGGGGCACTGGGGATATCACGTAGACTTTGGGTGTGGCTTATAGCGCCACCTATGGGCGTACATGGGCCATTAGCGGTCTGGGAGTGGTGAGTGACCTGTTGTATCATTGGGCCAAATTTGAAAAAAATCGGGTCAAGGACTTTTTGAGCTATTGAGCCATTTAGCGGAGAAGAGGAAAAATAATAAGAATACTAACAAAAACAATAGGTTCCCTCCTACCGGAGGAACCCTAATAAGAATACCAACAATAACAATAGGTTCCCTCCTACCGGAGGAACCCTAATAAGAATACCAACAATAACAATAGGTTCCCTCCTAGCGGAGGAACCCTAATAATAGACACCCTTTACGGGAACCTTCGGATAAACACACACAAAATCCTGTGACTGTCCTGACTACACAAAGGAGTTAAATCTGTTAACAGATGGTACTCTACTACACAATGTTTATTACATTGTATTATTTCTATTAACGTGGAAGTGGAAGATTACTGTCCAGATACTTTAGGAATTACCAGTAAATAGTGTGCATTACATACCTCCCTGCCTTCTTGAAACGATAATGCTTGCGATTGCCATCCACTGCTACAGCAAGCATTTCGGGAGTGCATGGAGGGCAGACAAACGGCTGCTCCTGGCACATCTTGTCAACCTCATATATGCAGATGGCCCATTCCATGAAACTTTGGTGGAAAGTGTCTCCAGATATTTTACCACTCTGTTTCAAGAAAAAAAATATATCAGTGAATGGTCTGATACTATGTAGGTTATTTCTTATCTTATTTGTCCAAACATATACAATGTTTATAGTTTACCAGGCAGTGATGAATATATCCACTATTAGTGCCACACACCGTACTCACTCTTCCAAAGCGGCAGTTTTTTTTGTCTAGCATTGTCGTAAATGCCAGACGGGACAGTCCAGGGGTCTCATTTATAAAGCTTTCCACGCAAAGGTTGTGATTTATAAAAAAACTAACTTGACGGGAGAATGTGCGGTCCTCCACGCAAACTCTGACCCTCCCGTAGGCCTACGCACATTTTGGAAACAGTTGGAATTGGCGACGCAGATGACCGTACTGTAGTCAGACTGCAGAAAGTGAATGTGGGAAGAACATTACTCGAAATATTTTTCACTCGATTTCAGCATTATCATGAAGATTAAATCCAGCAGTGTTATTTGTGCTTGTACTGAGTGATAATTGTTCCATAAACACCTTGTACAATCCAACTCAAATTTTAAATATAAATTCAGCACTGTATGTCTCACCATCAGATTGTCCACAACGGGATGTAGGAGGGGGAGATGCTTAAGCCCGACTGCATGGAATACAGGATAACATCACATATCCTACCTTTAGATAACTGCAGAACACATTGTATAACTAAATATGCTTCTTTAATACTATGCATATATATCATCATATGTCAAAAACTGGAAATACATTTGTTAAGCTCCCGCGCAATCGCTACACTCTACGTCCTCGTCATCAGTCCAGACTTGAATAGACTACTGTTCATAACAGAACACTTTTGTTTTCAAATTGTATCTCGACTTGCGGTATCACTGGCACAGTTGACGCCACTCGCACTGTTTTTTTTTATTGGTGATGCAACGGCCACCAAATAATGTGGTTTTCGGGCCTCCACCAATAGGTTAACAGTGTCTGAGAAGTTGTCATGCGCCATGATTCACCGTGAAGAACAATCGCATGCCAGGGTCATTAATATACTGGATTAGCATTCATGAGGTGCTTTGCATTGACCACTTGTGGGTAGTCTGTGATTTATAAAGGGAACATTGCTTACAGGTGTGCGTACGCACAGTTTTATAAATCAGATTTTTTGGGGGCATACGCCATTTTAGGCTTTTGGGCGTACGACACTTTTAGTAAGAATCCTACGCACAGTTTTATAAATGAGACCCCAGGTGCTGACATTTTTAACTCCAGGTATGACTGGAAAACGTCAACATGAAACAGGCTATTGAAGTTGACCGTCCCTGGCCAGTACCCACTTTGCACAACCAGCAAAGGTGTCCAATGAGAGGCACAACATTGACAATGTGCTTCAGGGAGGTCAAGATCATAGCGACCTAAAGTGGTAATAATGTCACAGGACATAATTTAACAGCAATATGTTTGTGTTTGTTGATATTCACTGCTACCTGCAAGAGTATGCATGTTCACATGTGAGATAAATAAATAAAATGATTGTTCTTCTTAAATGAAAATGTGTAAAACTCCCCATTCATGGTCACTAAAACAATGGACATCCCCACACTAACAGTCATGGGGAGCTGGCAGGTTTGGCAGGCTGATACCTCTAAAGGTAGAAGTTGAGCTACAAAGATATTTAAAAGACACAGCATGGGGATTGTGTATTAGTAATCTTACGTCTAATGTCCTAATAGTCATTGCATAAGTGTCTCAAGCCATATCCAACATTTTACAGTATTGATGTTAGATTACATTAGACATTTAGTGGAGGTTTCATGACCAAACACCATACCTTGGTGGGTAAGGGAATATTGCCCGTCAGCATCCTGGCTGACAAATGAGGTGGGAGGCACAGGGTGGAGGTAGCCTGACATCAGGGATCTCCGGTTGTGCAGAACATGTCTGGTGTGTTGCTCTTTGTCACAGGCCATGCACAGATACTGGTGAGGTAAGCACTCACTACACCTCATCACAGCCACTCCTTGCCTACACCACTGGCAGGTGGTGGGCAATACTGCCTCATCTGACAGCATGCTGTTGATGAGATGCGGGCGGGACACTTTCCACCTCTCTGCAGAACAGGCATTTCGAATTCCCCAATCTTGTGCCTCTGTGTGTTTCTCACACTCAGGGGCTGCTGGCTGACCATCAAGTAACATTTCTTTGACCGCTTGAAGAAGGGAATCTGTAGATGAAAGAAATTGGTAGTACAGAACATTAACTGGAGAGGTATTTTTGAGTTTGGCATTACCTGTTCAAACTAAAATAAAAACATTTGTTACTCAAAAAGAACTGATTCTTGATGATCCCTGTCCTCAACAAGTAAGTAAGTAAGACTTTATTTATATAGCACATTTCATACAAGAATTGTAGCTCAAGGTGCTTTACATAAAATCAATAAAAACAATAATACAAGTGATAAACAATTCAAACAAAAATAAAAATCCCAATAAGATCTCTGTTCAAGAGAGAAAACAACTTTAAACATGCATCTTAAAAGTAACATATACATTTGGTTCACCCCTGGTCTGTATATATAAAACCATACACTCTGTTAACAGATCCTTTCCCCAGGTCAAGAGTATGGGCCGTATTCTCTGTTAACAGATCCTTTGCCTCAGATCAAGAATACAGATTGTTTTACATATTTGTTTAAATACTTCACACAACCAGAGTTCTTGTACGCTATCAGAGTTCGCCAACTCTGACCTAGACAAAGTAAAATTAGCAAGTCAAATAATGACCCAAATTTACTAAACCAAGATTCTACAATAAAATAACTAATAAAAGTAGGATTACAAGTAACACACATACATTTGGTTCACCCCTGGTCTGTATATATAAAACCATACACTCTGTTAATAGATCCTTTCCCCAGGTCAAGAGTATGGGCCGTATTCTCTGTTAACGGATCCTTTGCCTCAGATCAAGAATACAGATTGTTTTACATATTTGTTTAAATACTTCACGCGACCAGAGTTCTTGTACGCTATCAGAGTTTGCCAACTCTGACCTAGACAAAGTAAAAATAGCAAGTCAAATAATGAACCAAATTTACTAAACCAAGATTCTACAACAATATAACTAAATATAGCTGCAAGCAGCAATGGGGTGGCCAAGCAGGTCAGATGACCCAGAAGAAACTTTCGACATCCTCAAAAGAGTGTTCCAAGTACACGCAGCAAGTTTGGCGTGAATCCATCAAAGATTTGCTGAGATACGACACAACTTTCTGTTTGGCGGCTCTGCTGCCGATTTCGATTGGCTGTACCGGACAAATGGTTTCGAAAATCTAAAATCATTTTGATAGTTTGTGTGAGGATTGCATTGACTATAGCTTGTAGCTTGACTACAGGTAATTAGCAACTGCGGTGTACCTGGCTTCCTTTGCAGTGGCTTACAGTCTCGCTAAACAGAGAATCAGAGACATGACAAGCTCGTCGGCTTTGGCTGGATTCAAACCTCTGACGTTGCCGTTGCCAGGACACCAACTTATCCTAGTGAGCGATTCTCAGTTACTGGGTAAAAATATAAGCAGTTTTTCCTGTGGCAAGCGGTTGTCCGATTTGGCCCAAGTTTAAACAGCTGTAATTCAGTCCTATTTTGACATGTCAAGGTGATTGTGGTCTGAAGATAATCTGTCCCAAATTTGGTGAATATTTGATACATTTTGTAGGAGGAGTGAACAAAAACGTTTTATTAATTCATTCAAAATGGTGGCATCAATTCGGCTGGTATCACAAGTTAACATGTGTCAGACACGGGATCGACCCCCTAGAGGTTAGAGGACACATATCTACAAAGCACAATAAATCTGACTCTTCTTGAGTATAGATCCCCTGAGAATGAAACATGGTCATTACCATTATACTGTTAGACAGCTACTGTGGCATACCTGGCTTCACTAAACAGATAAACCAGTATCATGTCAGGCTTGATGACTGGCTGGGTTCGAACCTATGACCTTGCACTTCAGAGGAACCCGTCTTATCCCAGTGAGCTATTCTCACTGCAGGAAAATGCTGTGTTCAGTTACTGTATAAAAAAAAGTAAGCAGATTCTCCTGTGGGAAGCGTTGTCAGATTTGACCCAAGTATAAAAAGCTGTAATTCAGTCCTATTTTGACATGTCAAGGTGATTGTGGTCTGAAGATAATCTGTCCCAAATTTGGTGATACATTTTGTAGGAGGAGTAGGACAAAAACGTTTTATTAATTCATTCAAAATGGCGGCATCAATTTGGCTGGTATCACAAGTTAACCCTTGTGCTGCTTTCGGGTCACATGACCCAAAGGTTCATAACGAACCATCGTTGTGTTTACCCAATTTTACCCAATACAAAAACAAATAAAAATAATTTTCTTTTAACCTTCGCAATGTGGGGGGTCTGAGACAGCCCAACGGTTAAAAGAAAATGCTTCACTTTGTTTTTGTAGGCGGTAAAGTTGTCGCAATCTGACGGTGGGTCACAATGACTGATGGGTCAGAATGACCCGAAGATAACACAAGGGTTAACATGTGTCAGACACGGGATCGCCCCCCTAGAGGTTAGAGGACACATATCTACAAAGCACAATAAATCTGACTCTTCTTAAGTATAGATCCCCTGAGAATGAAACATTATCATTACCATTGTACTGTTAGACAGCTACTGTGGCATACCTGGCTTCACTAAACAGATAAACCAGTATCATGACATGCTTGATGACTGTGGCTGGGTTCGAACCTATGAACTTGCACTTCAGAGGAACCCGTCTTATCCCAGTGAGCTATTCTCACTGCAGGGAAATGCTGTGTTCAGTTACTGTATAAAAAAAAGTAAGCAGTTTCTCCTGTGGGAAGCGTTGTCAGATTTGACCCAAGTATAAAAAGCTGTAATTCAGTCCTATTTTGACATGTCAAGGTGATTGTGGTCTGAAAATGATTTGATTACATGTCCATGAAAATAGGAGCAACGGCGAACGAGGAGTTTGTTTTTATGAAAATTCCAAATGGCCGACGCCCAAAATGGCAGACACGGGACAGTGTGATATATTTCGACTTAGTATTCCACGTAGAATCAGAAGAGACCAATCTTGTGATTTATGACAAATCTGTTCAAAAGTTATGATGCAAGAAATCCGATGCACTGGCTAGATGTAGCATCACTATATCGACAAAGCACAATCTATATCTGACTCTGAGTATAAATCCCCTGAGAATGAAACATTATCGTGACCATTATGATTATACTGCTCGACAGCTACTGTCGCATACCTGGCATCACTTAACAGATAAACCAGTATCATGACATGCTTGAGACTTTGGCTGGATTCGAACCTACGACCTTACACTTCAAAGGAGCCCGTCTTATCCCAGTGAGCCATTTTCAGCGCTGGGAATTGCTGTGTACAGTTACTGTATAATCGGTGCCAAATCTGGTGAATATTGGATACATTGTGTAGGAGTAGGGAAAAAAGTTTCATTCATTCATTCAAAATGGCGGCCTCATCAATTGGTCTGGTATCATAAGTTAACATGCGTCAGACACGGGATCTCCTAAGATATCACGAGACATAGGAATCACTTAAATACGGCAAACAAATCAACAGTTATTGGTCAAAACACAGTTTTGCCTATTGTAGCGCCCCCTAGAACTCAAATGACCCTACCTTTTTCTGACCTCTTAATAACAGGGTCATGAATCCATACACCAAGTTTGGAGTCAATGCATCAAAGATTCACTAAGATATGACCTCACTTCCCTTTTTCCGGATCAGTTGCTGAATTTGATTGGCTGTAACTAACAAACGGTTGCGAAAATCAAAGCTCCAGGGGATAACTTTTGTGAGGCTTGGTCTGAAGATCATCTGTGGCAATTTTTAAGAAGATTCGTCAAGAATTGTAGGAGGAGTAGCGAAAAAACGCTTTTCATTAACATTCAAAATGGCGGAGAATCTATATGACTGGGTATGACGTCATAGAGTGCGTTGAACTTGTCTTGATCCAGGGAATCCAATGATACTTCATTTTGGAAAATGCGGCATATGGCAAAGGTAACGTGTGTAAACACACCTTCAACTTTGACCCATTGGTGGCGCTAGAGGGTTGAAATGGGAGACATGAAACTTGGTGAAAGTGATGAGGGGACAGGTCCCAAAGAGTGTGCCAAATTTCACAACTTCTGAGCATGTGGTTCTAGGGGCTGCCATAGACTCCCATGGCAAATGTATAATAATAATAATAAATATAGCTGCAAGCAGCAATGGAGGGGCCAAGCAGTCCAGAGCAGGACATGGCCTCCATAGCACTTGTGCAACAATTAAGTCACAACAACCTGTTGCACTCATGCAACACACCAAGTTTGGTTGAAATATATGTTTGCGTTCAAGAGTACTGATAGTTCAAAGTTATTTTTCTGGTATAACACTGCAGACCTCCTCTGCTCCTCATGGGAACGATGGAACCCAAGTTTGGTGACAATCGCGCAAATAGTTGCTGAGATATGCTCTTGCGCCTCGTTTGGCGGCTTCGCCACCGCTTTTGATCGTCTCTACCGAACAAACGTTTTTGAAAATTGAAAATTCTTCTGATTGCTTTTGTGAAACTGGGTCTAAAGATCATCTTTGCCAAATTTGGTAAACATTGGACAAAAATTGGGGCGTGCAAAAGGTTTTTATACTTTTCCATGAAATCCAAAATGGCGGCCACGTCCGTTCGAATTTTATGAAAAGTTATTAATAGTCAGGCTTGATATCTCACAAGACATCAACAGACAAAGACATTACTTTATTAAGGTAAACACTTCAACCGTTATTAGCCAAAACACGTTTATGCTTCCGGCCACGCCCCCTTTTAGTCACATGACACAATCTTTGGAGGACATCCTCAGAATAAGTTTCCGAGGCGGCCTACCAAATTTAGTTTCACTGCCTCAAACAACTGCTGAGATATGACTTCACTTCCTGTTTAGTGGCTTTTCTGCTGATTTTGATTGGCTGTCACGGACAAACGGTTGTGGGTATCAAAATGCTCTACCATAACTTTTGTGCGGCTTGGTCTGAAGAGCATATCTGGTAATTTTGAAGAAGATTTGACAAAGATTGTAGGAGGAGTAGGCTTTCAAAGGTTTTTGATAAAACCGGAAATAGCGGAAAATCTATAAACCGGAAATTGACGGCATGATGTGCATTGAATTCGGCTTGATCCAGGGAATCCAATGGTACCTCATTTTTGAAAATGGGTCATACGGTTTAAAAGTTGCGTGTGTAAACACAACTCCAACTTTGACCCATTGGTGGCGCTAGAGTGCCCGAGTATGGGACATGAAACTTTGTGAATTGGACCAGGGGACTGTCCCCAATGAGTGTGCCAAATTTCACAACTTTCGACAAAGCGCTTCTAGGGCCTGCCATAGACACCCAGTCTTAAGAAGTATAATAATAATAATAAATATAGCTGCAGGCAGCAATGGCGGGTTCCTCCTCAGCATTGCAAACCATTACAAAATTGACATGACACAGACATGTATTTCATACATGTACACAACATTTCAAGACAATTGGATCAATGGCTGATTTGAAGTCATTTTTTGAAATTCTTCACAAATTGTCACTGTAGAGAAATATCCATGCTGCCGACATTATGGGTTCTTGAGACTTATTTGTTCCCCATTGGCAATAAGGCATGCGTACCAACTTTTAGACATGTTGGACTGACAGGGTTAAAATGCCACCCTTTTGAAAGTGACAACTTTGAAGCGTGTTGTGTCAGGCCACCTGTGCTCTGGTCAGGCCCATCATGCAGAGATCCATTCTTTAACCCTTGTGTTATCTTCGGGTCATTCTGACCCATCAGTCATTGTGACCCACCGTCGTATTGCGACAACTTTACCGCATACCAAAACAAAGTGAATCATTTTCTTTTAACCGTTGGGCTGTCTCAGACCCCCCACATTGCGATGGTTAAAAGAAAATTATTTTTATTTGTTTTTGTATTGGGTAAAATTGGGTAAACACAACGATGGTTCGTTATGAACCTTTGGGTCATGTGACCCGAAGGCAGCACAAGGGTTAAAAGCTTTGATTACAACAATAACTTTATGAAAGTGAGGATACACATCACTAAAGGAAGTGTGTAGGTTATGTACTACTACTGCTTGCTCTGCCCACACACTTTCCCCATCCATGCGGTTTCCCTCTATCCCAGCGCAGGTCATGCCAAGGCATAAATGCGGCAGCCGTATGAGTATTAGAAGTAGCCCAAAAAACATACCATACACAGTCACACTGTTTTCAAAACTGAAACTGATTACAAGACCATGGCTATTAGAACTCTACCTGAATTGAGCTCTCTCTAGAGTCTCAGTCAAACAACTGTCAAGAGTCATGTAGGGAACTGGACCAAGGTATAGCTAATGTCCAGCTGTTAGCAAGTGTACCTTGTGATGGTACAGCAGCTTAACAATACTTTGTCATGGTCAGACTCTCTGATCCCATTAAACTACACAACATGCACAATCAGGGTGACCAACAGTATTATCTTAAGTAAAAAACAATAACATTACACACATTTAAGTGAACGAACACAACAACTGAAATCCCTTGCACAGCTGTTGTAACCAAGCTATTTGCGTTTCCACAGCTATTTGCGTTTTTGGTGTGCACTGCATGCTGGGTACCCAAGGGCGCTGACGCTACAATATTTATTATCTAGCTGTGTAATATGACGAGATGCTAGCGATGCAAACATGAAAGCTTGTCTCGGGGGGTCATGCATGTGATCTCACTACAAGCTTTTGATTACACGTGAGGACTGTTAGCAAAGTATTTCTATTCGTGTTTTGTTAGTGATTGAATGGTAATGTCAGCTAGCTAAAAACAATGTTAGTTAGCTTGGCTAAAATGGTTTTCATAGCAACAGATATCAACAAATCAGATCTATCTAACTTTATTCAGAAGGGGGGGGGGGTGGGAACATATAAACTAGAGGTGAAATGGTAG